>NC_141597.1:62384462-63044462 GCF_047967505.1 Dipteris shenzhenensis | reverse complement strand
GACATGAGTTCACATGACAAAAAGAGATTGCTGAATAAATGTTACATGAAGCAGCTTACCAGCCCAACATAATCCATAAGTCCTTTCTGTGGATTCCTGGCCGTCACCAGTTCGAACAACAAGATTCCAAAACTGTAAACATCACTTTTCAGAGTGAATTGGTTTGTGGAGATGTATTCTGGATCCACATAACCAAAGGTCCCTCTTACACCGGAGTTGGGGTAATCTGCACTGACCTCCTTAGATAACCCAAAGTCTGCAACCTGGTACAACCAATACGACACAGATAATCATTTTGAGTGGCCACGGAGAGAGAAAAGGATTTGATGGGGTGAGGGGTGGGTGGCTGGTTAGGGGGCCGGGTGACTTTATTTAGCCTCAATGGTGACTCATTTTCTTTCAAAATAGAAAATTTGCAAATGCCATGTTGGTTGCCTGCTTTATAGAACGATTCTGTGAAGTTTGCTCCTTAGAACAGACAAGACAGGTTACAATATAAGGCTTCACATCACGCTGCATTCTTATAACAAGATTCTATTACAGAGTTTTTAGACATGCGAGGCCCTTTTTTATCATAGTATCCAACTGTTCACAGGAGATCCCACCGGATTATTTCTCGCATACTTATTATAAAATTGGTCAAATATAATTTACCCAGTGACACCCAAGAAATATGTAACTTTCTGCTCCTGCACACATACCCGTGCTTTCAAAGTACCATCCAGCAATATATTTGCAGATTTTATGTCACGATGAATCACAGGAGGTGTTGCCTGAAACAAAGTGAGTATGAAATGAGCAACTGAACAAAGAGCATGAAGACTTGCCTGTTAAATGACCAGAAATAATTTGTACCACCGGCAATATGTGTTTTTCAGTTGAGGCAGTTCAAAACTTAATAAGCAGAAATCCCATACACCTAGTGATGTCAATAAGAAAGGGCAGTAGACAGCCAGGTGAGTTTTAGGCATACCCCTTCATGAAGATACTCAATTCCTCTTGCGACATCTTGAGCTATTTGTACTCGCAACTCCCAAGACAATGGTTCATGATCATCACCTGCATGCTATTAGAAGTTACATGTGCAGTTTTTCCATACAGGCGTACCCCCAAAATCTTCCTAGAGGGAAATATTTGCTCCTGTTGCTCAGTGGAGGAGAAACACGGAGAGATATAGCTCTCTCTCTCTCTCTCTCTCTCTATATATATATATATATATATATCGAGAGAGAGAGAGAGAGAGAGAGAGAACATAAACAGAACAGCTGTGTGTTGCTTTCAAACAGGGTTCTAATCCTTGAAGTGTACGAAATCCAAAGTAAGCTCGGGGACATTAAGCTAAGACACTAGTTAGCAAAATTTGTAAACCATTAAAGTCCTTGGGAATGTAAGTACATAAGTTAGCACAAATCAAGCTTCAAAAAACTGAGCAAGCTTTAAGCAATATAATGAAACTCCAAGCCATCACGATCGAACCAACACACAGCCTGATTTTTGCCAGTAAAAATACCCATGTGGCAAAGACTCTTGGCTTTATCCTATCTAGAGTTCTGTCTGCAAGTCGCAAACCCTATCTATATAATCTTAAGTAAGGATGAATAAAGGAAACAAGTGCCTGATTTTAAACACAGAGAGAGAGAGAGAGAGAGAGAGAGAGAGAGAGAAGCCAAGGAGTGCTGTTGGAGAACATACCATATAACAATTCTGCCAAGCTCCCATTACTCATGAACTCATAGATCAGTATTCGATGACCTTTTTCAGCGCAATAGCCCACAAGATTGACCAGATTCCTGTGATGAAGCCTTCCTAGCAGTGCGACCTATCATAATTCAAAGAAGTTATTCTACACAAACCTAAGAATATAGAGATTTTAATCAAAGCAAAGCGAAGCAGGTGGTGAAGAGGGTGTTGGTGTTGTAGGTACTTGGGAGGGGGGGGAGAGGGATATATTGGGCAACAGCACCAAAGAGAATCAGGACCTATACTTGTAAATAAAAACATAAATAATTAATTGTGGACTGCAGCATGATGCAATAAAAAAAGTGGGCTAACCTAAACAACTACATTGTGTAGACATTGTATGTTATGCCCACAAAGCATCCCATTTCTCCATCATCCCCTACAATTCAGGTATGCACAAAAAAACTCTAGGAACAGCATAGTGAAATTGTGCAAACCTGTCAACAATAAAGACAGGTGGAACAAATGCACATCCCATTGGTACCATGAGTGAAGAGTTTCAAAGAGGATATGCATCTTAGAAATCAAGAGATATGGCCAAAAAAGTGGGTTAATATGGCAAGCCTTATCATTTTAATTTCTACAGTCACCTCAAAAACATTTAATAGCACCTCTGTTTTTCGAAAACTCTTTCTAACAGCATGTAATGGCATGACACAAATCCATGACACCAGTACACAAAACCCAAAAAAAGTCCAGTTGGTACCTAGAAAAAAGAAAAAAGAAAAATTCATCCGCAGCAGCTCAAAATGCTACACAACATTAAGGCCACAGGGAAGGAAATTATGGAATTTATAGCCGTGCTAAAACAGGAAATATGCTTTTTACACGTTATTCAAACCTTGGAATGAAAATCATTGAGATAACTTCATCCAGGAGATCACCAAGTTGATTTAGGCATCAAGAAAAATCCAGTTTCCATTTCAGCCATTTCTACCAATGACTTCAGGGTTGTCTTTGATGGTTATAGTTGTGCCGTTTAAGACAATTAGCATGATAACTGCATTGTACTTATTGGGCATTTTCTAGTGGGATGTATCAACTAGATGCAAATGAAAAACAGCCAGCTATTGAAGCTAATGCACTTGCCTATGCTGCTGAATCTGTAATTTCAGACATGCTTATGGCATGAAAGGTTGGGGCACCTCAATTATAAAAGTCTTCTGGTCAAAATGCATTCACAGGAAATGGTTTTGGATCTTTCAAAAATGCATGCGCTTAAACAGCACATTTGTGAGGGCTGCTTGTTGGAAAAAATGCATAGGTTCTCATTTCCAAAAGATGGGACCCTTGGTGCATCCAACAAA
This sequence comes from Dipteris shenzhenensis, assembly GCF_047967505.1. Lineage (NCBI taxonomy): Eukaryota > Viridiplantae > Streptophyta > Polypodiopsida > Gleicheniales > Dipteridaceae > Dipteris > Dipteris shenzhenensis. The sequence continues at coordinate 63,041,415 of NC_141597.1, read as the reverse complement.
TTGCACTCAGTGCACACTGATGTTTGTGGTCCAATACAGACAACAACTCTTGGGGGTTTCTATTATTATATTATTATGTCACTTTTGTAGATGACTACACCAGACACACGTGGGTCTGTTCTCAAGGCCAAGTCTGATTTTTTTGCATGATTCAAGAGGTAGATCATAAAATAGATTTAATTCCTGGATCTACCCCTATTTGTAAACCCCCTTATAGGCTTAGTCAAACGGAAGAACGTGAGGCCGAGGAAAGGGTCAGAAAAGGTGTTGATGATGTGGCTTTTACTAAGGTCTTGTAGACCTTAGATGACATGGTGATTTCTTGTCTACAAATGACTTCTCTATAAAGCACCGGTCGATGCAACATTGGTATCGCGTCGCATTTCTCTGACAGAGCGCGTCCTCTATCGTTTGCAGACAAGAAATCGCCACATCATCTAAGGTCTACAAGACCTTAGTAAAAGCCACATCATCAACACCTTTTTAGCCATATCCGAAAATCAAAGTGGATGTAAACTCCGACTCTCCAAACAGATAGGGGAGTTGAGTAGAGTTTGCTGATTTTTTGGCAGCTCAGGGCATCATTCATCAATGCACTCCAAGTCCTTACACCCCACAACAGAATTGTTGCAGAATGGAAGAACCGGTCCTTAATGAAAATAGCAAGGTGTATGCTCAAGGGCAAGTCTTTGCCTAATAAAATTTGGGCAGATGCTCTCATGTGTGCAAACTATGTGCTGAATCAGGCACCTACTCAGGCATTGATAACAATTACACCTAATGAGGCATGGACAGGTTGTAAGATGGTGCTTTCTCACATGAGGATGTTTGGATCTTTGGGATTTTCTCATACTCCCTCTTAGCTGAGGCATAAATTGCAAGATAAGGCTGTCAAATGCATCTTCATAGGCTACAACTCAAAGCAAGGTTACAGGTTGTTTCAACCCACTACAAGGAAGGTTATTGTCAGCAAGGATGTTATTTTTGCTGAACACGCAGCCTTACCTTGGCTGGACTGCAAAAGACAGCCTAATGTGGATGCCGCAGATGTGTTCGATACCTTGCTCCTCTTTCAGTCTATTGCAGATTCAGTTCAGTTTTTGCAGGGTCGAACTCCACATGCTTCTAGTAGCATCAGGTTCCACATGCTCAGCCTGATTTGCAGCCACATGATGCATCTGCAATTGATCAGGCAGTTTAAGAGGAGAGGGCTGTCATTACACAGCAAAAGGTTGGTTGCCTGCACCAAAGGTGCACAAAGACAGACTCTTTGCAATATATTTGATGTTGCATTGATTGCCACTGCCTGTAATGAGAAACCTCTCTGTCATCGAGATGCATTTGTAAGTAATGAATTGATGCAGGCCATGAGAACTGAACTTGATTCCATTTATGCTAATAGCACTTGGAGTTGTGACATGCGTGCCGGCAAGCGTGTCATAGGCACTAAGTGGGTTTACAAATTGAAACACAAAGTTGATGGCAATGTTCGCCATTACAAAGGCCCCCTCGTTGCAAAAGACTATGCCCAGCAACATAGCATTGCCTTTTAGGAGACATTTGCTCCCATTTCATGCATATCGACCATTTGGTGCGTTATTGCTCTTCCATCCCAACAGACATCGGGAGTACACTAGCATGACATTAAGAATGCTTTTCTTCATGGGGATTTATTGGAAGAGGTCTATGTCACCCAAACTCCAGGATTTGAGGTTGCAATTTCTGAAAGTCAGGTATGCCGGCTGAAAAAGACCCTCTATGGTTTGAAGCGGGCACTGCGGACATGGTATGTCACAAACACATTCTATGTGGATGACATGCTTATTATTGGGCACGATACACATAAAATTGTAGATTTCAAAGCTGATTTGCCGAAATCATTTGCAATGTCAGATATGGACAGGTTACAAGTACTATTTGGGCATCCACTTTGCTAATGTTGAGGGGGGCATAATCATGACTGAATCCAAATATATTGGATAGCTCTTGGAGCGCTTCCAATTCAAGGATTTAAGCTGGTTTCCACTCCATTGGAACCTGGGTTTCTCCTTCAACGATGGGAGTGCCCATTTGATGCCACTCTTTAATAGCAGGCTGTGAGCTGCCTTGTTTAGCTATACCAGGCCTGATCTGCAATATATGCTGTTTCCTAATTAAGCAAGTACATGCAAAAGCCCCACACACAACATTGGCAAGCAGTGGAACGGGTTGGCCACATAGAATTTGGGACTGTTCTATGGTGATCAATCTCCACTGGTTTCGCGAACATTCACGAACAGTGACTGGGCAGCTTGTTATGACACATGTGTGTCGACAGTGGCAACTGTTTCATGCTTGTCTCTTCATGCATCTCTTGGTTAAGCAAGAAGCACATAGATCTGCGAAAAAGCTAGCACAAGCTTAAGATTCCATAAAAAGTGCCCAAGATCAACCAAAGTTTTATGCGGATCAAAAACATCCCCCTAGGATTCTCAAGGAAGATATGTAGGTGTATCTTAGAATTCCAAAAGATCCTAAGACTTTGAGTATCCAAATATCTCCCACAAGTATTGTAGTCCTTTTTGCATCATTCAATGCTGCAGCTTATAAGTTGGAACTCCCTTCCAATGTCATTGTTTGTGAGCAGATTCAAGGAGAAAGTGGGAGATGGAGATATTCTAGTATCTCCTAAAGAACTGATAGAGTCGGAGGATTTGACCTATGTTCCACAAGAACCTGAAAAGATTCTAGATGAAAGACTAAAAACAATTCAGTAATAGGTTAGTACTTAGTATTATATAAAATGAAAGATAGGCCACATGAAGATTCAACTTGGAAGAGGGACCGACTTAAAAGAAGAGCTTCTTTGGCTTTATTTTGGAGAACTTAAATAATTTAACGGGGCAAGAATCATATGTCCCTAGTTAACTCTGGTTAGCTAGGACTCACTAGTGGGTCGGAGAGACTCTACTAGGAGGAATCAGGAGGTTAGGAACAATAATCCTATCTAGAGTGATGTATTTGGATGGAGGTCTAGAAGGGAATAGGACCTAGATGTCAATTATAGTTGTGGATTGTGCTATATATTTGGCATAGGGGACGCCGGTACATCCCTCTTGGATGGCGCTTGAGGTCTACTAACCTAGGGTCGGGCTGCGTGTCTTCCCTATGACCTCCGGTGCTTAGGCGGGAGCAACTTGCTCCATGGTTAGGTGGTGAGTTCGAGATGATGCTTTCTGTGGTTTCGCTCCTGAAACATGGCTTGGGGAAGATGATGTTGGTAGCAGACTCCGTGTAGGAGTTGCGTCAATTGGTTGCCCCTTTCCCTCCATTAAGAGAAATCCAACACTAATGACAAAGTCTTTTTTACTCATCAATTGGCTTGCATGCAATGGATCAAGGTGTTCTTTCGACTGATGAATATGCCAGGTAGTTTCCTTATTCAAGAAACTAAATGAAGATACATATCAGAAGAAGAAAGGATCTCATAACTAAAATGTAAAGTAGACTAGGAAGAAATCAGCATCATTGATTGGAGCAAAGGCATAAATAGAAGTGGTGACTGGAATGAAGGAACAAGGCATTAAACTGCAATAGGTAGCGTCTGACTCTTTTGGGTCATGGACAAGGTTCATTAGGCAACTACAATGAGTCAATACAGGTTGTCTAAGTGATTCTTGAGACATGATAGAAAAGCTTTGGTAAAAGGTGAAATTTTATGTATGGTGTTGCGGCGTTCTCATGATCTTTCTCCTGCTGTCGTAACCAGATTGGCTTTGATATTGAGAACAAATAACACTTCTAGAAAGTGACTATATTCCCTGACACAAAGATAACCTCAACCTGTCCAAGTCCAATTTCTTTATATGATAAGAGGCATTGTTTGCACAATGCCCCCCTTTGGAGCATCACTCAATGTCTGAAATAAATTTCTACGGGATGTTGTGTGCTTTAAAGCCCCTTATTTAAAATACCAGTCACAATTAGAATTTCAAAGTGATAAGGCTAAAGCATCCAATGACGGATTATAATGGCATGTCACAACAAATGCCCACTTATCATGAGAAAAATGTGCTACCTCATGGGTGTGCTCATGGGCAGCTGGTGCATTTGTGACTGCAAGTTCTTCTCATCAGCAAGGGAAGAAGAGGATGAGGTGCCAGATAAAGGTTTGGGCTTGCTGTAATTTTCCCCCCCTTTGCCTTTGCCCCTGTGATCCGTAGTAAAGGCTTGATTTGCAAGAATAGAAGCATCCAGATATTGACGACTCTGTTCCCTCTAGAGGAGTAGGGAAACAAGCTGGTCAAAGGAATAGTGTTGGGATTACCCATAGTTACTAACCTCAATGTCATAGCAAATGCCTGGAATGAGCTAGGGAGCCTATCACGTGTCATGGAAACGACCTGTGTATTTGATACAATCTCACCCACATTAATAAGCTGCTCACGGAGAGTGGGAAAGAGGGTGGCCTAGATCATAGGCACCTCGATTTTGAGTGAGCTGCTGCCCCTGCTCCCGAAGCTGCTTCTCCCTGCCTAGCCTCCCCTCCAGCCCGCCTCCGCCTCCCTCATCGCTCCTTGCCCGCCCCCTTGCAACTCCTCCCGTTGCACTGCTCCACTCCCCCGCGCCTCTTCATGTCCCCCTCTTATCTCCTTCTGCCCCCCCGCACCTCCTCCTCACCCGCCCCCTGCACCTCCTTCCCCTACCGCGCCTCTTCTTGTCCCCCTACGCCGCCGCCTCCACCCCCGCGATCTATCATCTCTCCTCCTCCCCCACTCCTCCCCCGGCTGCCCTCCGCCCCCCGTCCGCGCCTTCTCCTCCACCCCCGCGCCTTTTTCCTTCACCCCCGCTCCTTCTCCATCCACTGCCCCCCGCCCTGCTTCCTTCCTGCCTCTACCCCCTCCACCTCTGCTCCTTCCTCCCCTGTCGTCTTGTCTCCCCCCATCCTTCGTTTTCTTCCTCCTCTCCTACGCCATTTCCTGCCTGCCACCCTTGCTTCTTGACCGTCTTTTAAGCTTTCTTCTTTTCCACTTTTTCCACCCCTCTTCTTCGTCCCGAGCAGCTTCAGGTTAATTAGCCTATGCCTCAGAGAAAGTAAGCTTGGTGGTGACATTTGTCTGGCCAGAAGGGCTCAAATGGCAGCACCTTCGAATCCCAAAGCCATCAAGATTATCCTTTCTCCAGCAGATAAGCAATAGATGCAGCATCCAGTCCAGTCACTTCAGGACAAGACAGTCGTGGGCAGAATTGTGGGCCTCACTCCCACAAGGAGATAGGTGAGAGATTGGATCTAGGTCCAATCTAGGCAGGCTTGACACTAGAAAGAGACTGCATCCAGGAGGTCACCATCTACGAAAGAGGCGTCTTCCTCATCCAACTGAGCTCTCCTGCTACCGCCTTGCCAATTGTGGAGTAGAGCCCCATCTTCCTTGGCCCGCATCTGGTTGCCTTTTCCCTTGGTCCCATGGCTTCACAGTGGAGGCCATGGACATGACACACCATGTTCCTCGATTCCCAGTGATGCTCCGCTTCCCAGGGCTTCCAAAGTAATACAGAGCCATCCTTCCCTCCATTGGCGGGAGCGTTTGGCACGGTGTTGGATTCCCCGCCAAATTCGACAGCTTCAGTGGTAGCAGACGACGGGGTACCCAGGATTAGAAATGTGGTAGAGAGCCTAGAGTCCCTCCCAAAGCTCATCCTCCTCGAGACCCTTGAGCGGGTATCCTTCGTTAGAGAGTAGAGATCTCCGGCCTACCAGGACAGTGTTTTCGTTGCAGGCAGATGGACCATCTAGCCCGAAAGTGCCCTCGTGGTCCGGGACTGACTCCTCCACCCCCATCCCCGCAAGATAGGCAGAGTGAGCAGGGCAGCACCCCTCTAGACAAGACCCCATGGGAGACACCTTCAGAGGGAGAATGGACCCAGGTAGGAAAAAAGAAACAGTCACCCTTGCGTCAGCAACATGCCTCCGGAGCTCCTGACGTTGCGATGGCAGAAGCTACAAAGGGTAGCCAGGCAGTGGCTGAGGAGAAGGGGACTCAGAGCCCAGGTGTGCCTGATCAGCAGGGCGGGTATGTGACTGTCCCTTTTCACCCCCCTCCCCATCCGAACCCTCCCCCTCCTCTCGAGCTCCCCCCTCCCCCTCCTCCCCCCCTTGTCACTCCTGCCATGGTCATCCTCACTACCCGCCTCCTTGCCCCCCCCCCCCACCCCCCCTCCATTCGAGCCTCCCCCTCCATAGCATATTCTTCAGCCCCCCTATCAATCCTGCCTCGCCTCCCCTTCCCGTAGACAAGGGCACGATCGCATCCCCCTCCGCTTCCTTGTCTCAACGGTTTGTCCCCTTTCCTTCTCAGCCATCTTATTCCGGGGGGGGTTTAGAGGGAAAGGGCTTGTCCTCCCGATCAGTAGCTCCCAAACTTCAGTGTGGGCACCCTCTCCCAAGAGACTTTTGGAGATTGGGACACTAAAACTACCTGGAGATCCCGGATTCCTACCCTCTACCACTGGAGGTGACGCTCATGATCTTGCAGCCCCAAAAAGGGGGTTTGATCAGCGTAGTGAGCTTCCAGACACATCCAGTTTAGCGATTCCAATTCACCTCCACAGGGTTGGAGAAGTGGACCCTAGGGGTATTCGATGCTATGATGGGGGATCATATCTCATGCATGATGGACGAGTGGATGGGTCCACTGGGACTTGATCTTTGGCACACTCATGGTGCTGAAGTGAACTTCCAATTGAGCTTCACACGGGAGAAGCCAATCTATGGTTTCACAGTAGGGGTTATCAGATTGCCGCCTGAGGCAAGGATTGATCCAGCACATTACTGGCCACTCTAGAAGTGTGCCGAGATGTTCGGAGTGGATGTCTCCTTCATGTTAGAGTGGGCGCGGAAGATTGGCATAGAGCCCGTGTCCACCTTGGTACGCCGTCGCATGGACACGGACTACTTGCCCTCCAAACCCCCCTCAAAGTCACAAAAGGCAGTTTTTCTAGAACATGTGCTCACTCATATGCAAGCCTGGTTTCCTGTTGCCCCTTCCTTATGAGTTGGACCATAGTGAGTTGGAAGTTGCACGGGCTCCACGGCCAGCCACAGTACCTGACCCTTCGCCACGAATTGCAGAGGGCAGTGGTAGGGCGAGCAGTGGACTTCCTTTTGATACAGGAGCACATGTTCTCAGTATCAGACATCCGACCGCGCCATCACATTCTTCCTGGGAGAGGCGCAGAGGTATGGTCTCCTGCTGTAGGACATAGTGGAGGGGTCTATATCTCAGTCTCCTAGGCGGTGGCTCCAAAGGTCTATGATTAGGGTGAGCTTATCCCAGGGCGGGTGAGCAGTTTGGATGGAGTCAGGATGGGAGAGTCCAGAATCGGAATCCTCAATGTGTATGCCCCGGCATGCAAACAGCACCGTCCGGCCTTCTAAGGTCTCCAGATGTTGACTCCTAGATCGTTGGGGGAGACTTCAACAACCTGGAGTTTGGGGAGGACAAGCAAGGGGGTGCCTCCTTTTCTGAGATGCCAGCTTCAGAGCGGAGCACATGGGAGCAATTCATCTTCATGATAGTGGTAGAGACCCGTGGAGAGAGCCAAAGTTCAGCAGGATACTTGGCGGCCTCCGTTTCTCATTCGGCCAGAGGAGACATGGACTACTTGAGAGATTGGATTGCTTCTACGTTAAGACTGGGCACTCCACAGAGGCAGCTCTATAGGGATTCTAGTAGGCACCACGATGTCAGACTACTCTCTAGCAGTCCTCTACCTAGAGCAGCCCCGTCGGGATCTTCCCCAAAAGGAGGACCGCATTCCAGAGGACCTCTTGCAGAATGAGGAGATTTAACTGGTTATGGCAGAGATCTGGCAACAGTCAGAATCAGCACCTCACGAGGGTTGGGCTTCGTGGGTGGCAGATGCAATTCAGAGTAGTAGTGAGGAGTTGTAGTCCCACGCCCTTAGATGGAGGAGCGCGAGCGTGCACTGCGACGAGACCTCACCTCCATAGAGAGGCTTAGGGAGCAGGATGCAGGATCCCAATGGCTTAGTGACAGATATGAGAGCGCGCGCCTTGGGCTCTAGGACACAGATGTTGGGCAGGCTGAGTTCTCCTACCACTCCACCCGAGCCCGTTGGGTACAGCAGGGGGACAGGATGACGAAGCAGTTCTTTCATACCACTGGACCTCGATCGGCACGCACGCAGTTGCAACATTTACAGAATCCACAGGGCATTATGCAAACCAATCCACAAGAGATTCTAGAGCTGACCACGGTTTTCTACAACCAACTCTTTCAGGCAAAGAGGATGACTCCAGCTTGCCTTGTAACCCAAGAGAGTTTGGGACCACGTTCCGACGGTAGTCTCGCGAGTTGTGCACATGAGTCTAGAGGAGCCTTTCACGGATGAGGAGATCTGGGAAGCCCTCAAGGCCTCCCGACCCAGAAGTGTCCTAGCGAAGATGGCTTGACTCCAGCCTTCTTCCGAAACTTCTGGGAGATCATCTCCACCCCTTTTCGCTCAGCTTGCCACGAGATCTTCGACACGGGCTTCCTTCCTCAGTCCCTGAGCACGGGGTGTATTTGTTGATCCCGAAGGGAGAGACAAGTTAGACTTTCGGCAATGGAGACTGATCACCTTGCTTGACACAGCATACAAGATCCTAGCCCAGGTCTTGAGTTTGTGGTTACGGCCTCATCTCACCAACATCATCCATGACATGCAGACTAGCTTTGTTCAGAAGCGCAGCATTCTGGACAACATTTTCACGTTCTGGGAGAAAGTGGATTGGACCGGGGAGGGTCACAACCTTTCGCCATCCTTCTCTTGGACTTTGAGAAGGCTTACGACAAGGTGGAGTGGTCTTTCCTAGAGGGCACTATGCAAAGGTTGGGTTTCTAAGACAGATGGACTAGAGGAGTCTCTACACTTTACGTGGGAAGCTCTAGTTAGATGCTTGTCAGTGTACACACGGCCGAGGCTTTTCCTCTCTCCCGCTCGATCCATCAGGGCTGTCCCTTAGCTCCCTTTCTTTTCCTTTTTGTGGCGAAGGCATTGGGCTACTGCTTGAGATCGCAAGTGGCAGGCCTCACAGGGTTGAGGCTCCCAATTAGACAGGAAGAGATGCTAGACTTAGAGTTTGCAAATGACACAGCCTTGTACGTAGAGGGCACCACAGCGAGCTTGGAGAGAGTCACGGGAGCCCTAGCTATTTACTGCGAGCCCTCTGGTGCATGGATCAACTCGAAAAAATCCATTGGTTTTTTCACAGGCTCGGAGGAGACACAGGAGATTCTAGAGTGGGGGAGTGCCTTTGACTTCCACTAGATTCCATAGGGCCACATAGCAAGGTACCTCGGATGCCAAGTAGGGTATTGATATTACAGCAAAGCAGCAGATCGCCCTGGTCCTCGAGAGTGTTCGGCGCAAGTTTCTCCACTGGAGCTCGACCAAACTCTCCCTAGCGGGTCGTGCCTTAGTGGCAAACCAAGTCCTTGCCACGGTAGGGTACATTGCCTCCTATTGGTGTTTTCACAGAGGGTGCATTGGAAAGCTCCAATGTTTGGTTCGGAATTTCCTCTGGGCAAGATCAAACGGCACAAGGAATACCAGAGCTCGAGTGGCTGGCATACGGTGATCATGTCGCAAGCATTGGGAGGCTTGGGCATCATAGATCCAGAGATGCAAAGTAGAGTCCTCTTGCGGTCTCAGAACTAGTGCAGAGCCCTGAAAGCTCCTCTTGCAGCGAGGGCCTCTCACGAACACCCCATGCACTGGGAGGCAGTGGCAGCATTCACACAGATGGATCTTTTCAAAGTCCCCCCTTACGGGGAAGGGTGATGAGGAGCCTCCATAGGGTCTAGCAGAGATTAGCAGAGGGCCTCATCAAGGCTCAGCCCCGTTTGCAGAGAGGAGTTCGAGCACCAGCCCCTCATTTGGCACCCGAAGATCAGGGATTAGGATGGACGTATGCTTGCACACCGACACACATTGGATGGGCACAGTGGGACAGTAGCCCAGCCTGTTCCTTTGGCAGATGAAATGGAGGCAGAGGCGAGGCTTGGAGCCATAGCGCATATGCGAGGGGCAGGGCAGCGGATGAGGAAGATTGACCTAGCCATTCCCGAGTCTTGGTGGGAGGGACTCCGCGTGTGGATGGACAACAGATGGTTAGGTCAATTTTCTCGGACTGGTGTCCCATTGAGGATGATGATTCAATGAGGCAGCACGCAGCCTAGCTTCTTCTAGGACCTGGCGGCCTACTCCAGGCACTCACTGAGAGCTGGACGGGAGTCTGGATGGGTGGCTCTGGGAAGGTAGGCCCCTGAGGGAGGTCCAGTGGGCTCCGGGAGAGTGGTTTTGCCCTTCAAGAGAGGCCTCGCCAAGCTGGTGGATGAGGTGCCTTTCTTTTCGTATACCACTCGGATTGGCAAGAGGCTTCAATTGGACTCTTCGACTTGGATCCCTTCGAGGGAGAGGCAGTGGGTAGCCCACAGGGCGCCCTAGGAGGTCTTCCAGGTTTTGGACGCGTCTATGGTCCAATTTGTGGCCAAGGAAGATATCCTACTTCTTTTGGCTGGCCGCCCACGGAGGGTTGCCCATAGGCCCGTGGTTGGAGCAGATGCAGGTGGAGGAGCAGTGTCACTACTGCTGCTCTGCTGGATTTCTGGAGACAATCCCTCACTGCCTCTGGAGCTGTCGCAACGCAGTGAGGATCTGGATGGAAGTCCTCAGGATTATGACCCGCATGCAGAGACTTCAGAGGGACTACAGGGATGGTGGCCTAGTTGACTGAGGGAGGTCACGCACTCCAGATTGATGAGGTCTCTCCTGCTTACCGGATACAGGGTCAGAGTATCTAGAGGATAGAGCTCAGGGATGAGGGCTTTTGGTTATCCAATCCAATGGGAAGCGCTAATCCCAAGAACCCAGTGCTCCAGGCAGTTTCTTATTCAAGCATTGGTCCACGACAAAATCACATTGGCCATCTAGCAATCTATGTGGGACTACCTCATGCTCCTACAAAAAGATCCCACACAAGCTTACCATACTCGCTCGTCCCAAATCAGTGCTTTAACTGAGACAGCATTCAAGCAAAACTTGTAAGGGGTGGAGCAGCCATTAATGACGGTATACTTGCCACATGGTCGAGAATCAACCACGAGTGTAGAAAGATTGATGTAGGTGCCACATGTGCCACAAATAGATGTTAGATATTCTTATAAAATTCTTGAAGAGGCTCGTATGGAAATTGTTGGAATCCAAGTTCTTGGCTGTTACAGAACTAAAAATTTTCACAAACATCCAATGTGAAATAGATAGTTTGCACAGCAGCAGAGCATCCAAAGGTGTCAAAGTGAATTACACAAGCTGTAGTAGTCTTCATATGAATTTCTTGCACTGCAAATAGCCCAATGTCTATGTAAGATGTATAAAACCTAGAGCCTTTAAGAGGTGGGAGATATAAAGTTGCACTTACCCCCAACCAGACTGACTAGGACAATATGCCATGCTATAAGATACAGAAAGAGCACGGCTATAAGACCAAAATTTGCTAATGAAGTAGTGTAAGCTGATGAGTATCATTCAGAGAATTGGTAGCTTTTGCCAGAGATAGCCTGTCTGGGAACTCCTACACAAGTATCTCGATGGAAAGATATACATCAGCCTTCCTTGACAAGGTTAAAGGTGAAAGTAGCATAGAAATATTGAGGACATTTCCAGGAAAAACACTAAAGAGAACCCCAACTCCATGAATTGAAAAATGAAGCAGATAAACAATATGAGTGAGCTGACTGCCTTTGACTTCTGCTAAGGTGACTTCAGAAATATGTTTGCACAGGCAGAAATCATTTCGGGGTTATGCAATGAATCAACTCCGCCTGCAATCCTGTATCTTTGTGATTTCCATGACGTCTTTGACAAGAGGGCAAATCAGCAAGGAAAATCAGAGAAAGCAATATTGCTTGAGAAGTAACTTTCTGCAGTAGAAAAGCAATGAAAGTAGGTTGATTAAAAATTTAACCAAAACATACTCTGGAATTCAAAATGCATGCCGGATCAAAGCCAAAACCACCTCCATGTTGATGCATGGCAGATTCTAGGTGTTCCAGGAAGAACCGGCAATGAAATTGAACCTCTAATCCTCTCCTTTGCTCTTATAATGCTTTCAAATTCAGGCCCGACCTTCATCTGATACCAGATGTCAAAAGCTCAACCCAGCTACCCAGAAAAGAACAATCTTTGTAGCTGTGCATCCAAAAGAGGGAGAGAGAAAACAGAGTGGAGAGCACAGAAGAGGGATGAGCAGTCAAATGCTGGAGCCTAAAGCTAGAGTCGCATGTGAAGGCAACAACTCAGGAGCAATACACAAAAGGCTGGCTCTAATTTCCATCTAGAAAACTACAGTCTAGAATGGCTAATAACAAGGAGTTCATGTCTTCCACATAGCACTGGTAACTGGTAGTCACGCAAAAGGAACCTGGTTTGTAACTCTATCTAATCTATCAGGTCCAGTTGCTAAGTAACATTTATATCTTAGGTAAAGTGACTACCAATTACGTATGGTTACTAAGGCCACTTAAATTGCTCCAAAAAAAAAAAAAAAAGGGGTAATTATAACATCACTCCATCCCTTTAAATTCAAGTCTGATATTGCCACGAAATTTTCACGTTTTGCCCATAAAACTGTGCTTGTCCTTGCCACGTGCTACAGAGAAACATGTACAGTTCCTTGAAATTGGTACCAAAAAAACGTATTTGCATTCTCTTACTGGTGTCAAGGAGCCTTAAAATCTGAAACAAATCAATAAATACAGAGTCTTCAAGGAAAACTCTCAGCAAGCTTTTACCAATGAAATCACAAGGCAAAACGTATAATGTTATGTACCAAAGATGTCTTCAAGGCTAGAAGGAACGTCAAAGCAAACAGTCCTTTCAATATCATATATCTAGATGAATCCAGGAACATGCCCAAACTCATCCTCTAAAAACACAACACATGGTGCAGTTTCAATCTCATGATAGTCACTCATAAGGTTGAAAACCAGAAACTCCATCACGCATAGCATATTTAAGTTTTCTTATTTGCTTGCAATTAATTTCATTTACCTTCTAATGGGCAACCTCAAAAGGCAATTGTAGACAATCTTTGCATAGCACAGAAGGGTCACCTACCTCTGTCAGAAATTCTTTCTCTCCTTGTTTCGATTGTGAGGAAAGCATTTTCACTGCAAAAGTCCCTCCTTGTGGCATTACTGCTTTAAAAACTGGACCAAAAGCTCCCTCGCCGAGTTTGGTTGTGAAGTTATTAGTTGCCTTTTGCAGGTCCCTATAGAATAGAAAAAGTAATGTTGGCCTTAGAAGTATTTTCTGGAAAGAAATGGATTCCCAGACAATAACTTTTCTTGCCATGCATATTACAGCCCCAGGTCAAAGTCTCACACCATTACGAAGACAATTTGCCGATCTAATGATCTATCAATAGCAGTAGTGTTACTAGCAAATCTGGCCATACTGAATACAGTCATATTTCTAATTACCTAAATTCCTACAGCTCCTTTAAATAACTGCTACATGCTCTATGGGTATACACACAGGAGAAAGCCTTGTCTGGCCTTACAGTCTCTCTAAGAGGAGGCTCTACATCAGACAGATTCCCCCACAACATAGGTGGCAACAGTTCCTGGCCTAGTCCATTCATATACAGTATTATATTGCACGTTCCAGTCCCAGTGAACAGTGACGAGGATCTCTCTTGGCCAGTTCCGGGTCTCTTCACATAGACTTCGTATCGAGAGTGGCAGAGCAAAGCGACTACCCAAGGAGAGGCGCATATGCACATTGTGTGGCATGCAGGAGGTTGAGACAGAGGAGCACTTCATCTTCAAGTGTCCTGTGCCATATTGGTGGAGAAGATTGTAAATTGCATTAATTAATTTGAATCCCCGGTTTCACCAAAAAAAGAGTGTGCACACGCATGTTTGTATGTATGTGATGTAAAACAACGTAATCATTTGCATGCTAAGAAGCATGGTGCCAATAGCTAGATATGCAGAACGGGATGTACTGGTCAGCAGCAGCATGTACATGTGGCTGGAACATGCACATGGCTGCAGCATGTCGAGCAGCAGACCTCCATTATCTGCAATCAAATAGTTGCAGAGCACACTTATACTGAATTAACTCCAGTATTACTGTGTTATTTTCACATACATACTCATCAATGGCGACAAGTGTCAGACATCAATCAATAATAGGTACTGTGAGATTGCAGATTGTAAGTCAGCCTTTACAGCATGCTATTGTAACACACAGAAATGATCAATAAGCTGATCCTTCCCATCACCTTCAGAATCTTCCACAAAAGATATTAGGGCAAGTAGATAGAATATTTAAAATACAGACACGATGAAGTCAACAGATGGACACATACAAATGGAAGCCAAAGTCGAGGGGGTCGCTCCTTTGGAAACTCTCCCTTTGACAATTTAAAAAATCTACTGGAACAGCCAGCCAAAAGGCTAGGAAGATATTTAAAAGAGGTTTTGGGACACCACAACAAGGTACTAGGACTAGCACACAGGCTAGCCCGATGAGTGCTCATTACATAGCAAGATTGTATTACTTTCTTTCACTGGATGTATTGGGTCACTATTAGTCAATAGTGATCGCCAGTCACATAGATCCTGAAGGGTCTCGCCCAGACTTTAATACAATCATATCTGTGTTCAGATACAGCCCTTGATGCGGTTTACATGAGCCGGGCTCATGTAAACCATGAGCTACCGACCCCCTTGGGAGATGACGCAAACCTCACCCATGCCTTAGACACTCTAGTATCATTGGTTCAAGATGCCGCCACCAGATCCTTCCCCACAACTCAATCTACAGCACACCCCCTTGGGAAGATGTCCCAAAACCCATGGTTTGATCATGAGTGCCAAGAGATGAGATGTCACATCATATGACGCTTGAGGCACAGCGGATATCACAATCACTTGACATGCCGTAATGTTGAAAATGGGGAGAGGGTGAGAGACACATGATTGGAGACAAGAGCTGAGGCACGAGCTGATGTTCATTGATTGATTAATCACAGCAAGTACATAGCCTCTTTTATAGGCTGGGCAAGCCTTATCTTCCCACACAGACACCTCATAGATGAGGTCACACACAAGAGAATCTAGATCCTATAATCTAGGGGAGGAATCACACCTACCACATGAGGTGGCACAAGTGGCCTCAAGACTCTTCACACTCACACAACTGTAGGACACTCCTAGGACTCTAGGACCACACACACTAGGACTCCGATTCCAACAAACCCCCCTTCAGAGCTAGGGTGAGAAACTATGACATCTTCCAGACTGTGCATCCCAGGCAATCTCAGAGGCTGACAGCTGAGCATAATTCAGAGGTTGAACCAAGCACTCTCATGGCTTAGGTGTCACAAGGCACACAAAATGACAAATTATTACATCATTCTAGGGGGACTACCCAAGGCAGAGTACCTAACACACATGACTCTAGAAAGCCCACTCTTCATCTATCACCTCATGGAGGGATAGACCAGAAACAGCAGCGGTGCAGGCTTGTTCCTCAGGTCCAGAAGGTGTAGCTTCATCGTCTTCGTCCTCGCTCTGCTCCGCAACCAAATTGGCTTGTACCTTTGACATCTTCTTGAAGCAACGATCCTCTGGATGGCCAAGTTTCTGACAGTAATTACATTTAAGAGGTTTTCCTTTCTTCTTGGGCTTATTCTTGAGAAAGAATGCTTTGCCAGATTGGAAGGAAGATTCTGCTTTCTCTGTAAGCCTACGGTCCTCATCAATGAGATGAGCTACCATATCCTTAAAGCTCATATTGCGGCTGACTCTTAGGACGAAAGGATCTCATTGTACTTGGAAATGTCTTCAATACTTGAGAGAAGTACAGCAACTTGATCATCATCTTCAACAATGGCTCGGATGGCAGATAATTGTTGGAGAATTGACCCAAGATTGCTCAAGTGTTCATTGAGGGTTTCAGTTTCCTTCATCTTGAGCTTGAAGAGTTTTTGTTTGAGAAATACTTTGGAATTATTGATCTTATTTCCAAACAAATTCTCTAATTTTTTCCAAACATCATTTGCAGTCTTATCAAAATCCACATGGTGGATAAGGTTGTCTGCTAAAGCTAGGCCAATGATAGCCATTGCTTTATCATTTTGGTTCTCCCGCCAACTGATTCTAGCATCATCACTTTGGAGTTTTGGCTCCTTGCCATTGGTGATATTCCATATCCCTTCTCGCATAAGAAGAAGCCGGAGTTTCGTCTGCTAAGTTGGGAAATTGCTCCCTGAGAATTTCTCAATGAACGAGGAGTTTTTTATGCTATCCATTGGTGGGAAGGTCTTAGTTGTTATTACAACCAGTGTCTAAATCCCTTACAATGTTTACTCCAATTTCAAAAAAGGCCCAAATTTTACATGGTAGAAGCTTCAATTATGCCAAAGGAAGACACAGGACAGAAAAGCCCTAAATTTTTGGGTTAGAATTGCTGCAAAATTAGGGTTTGCAAAAAATTGGGGCTTTTTAAAATTTCCTAGAGCATAGTGTTCTAACAATACTAGGGAAGCTTCAGACCATAAAAGCCCCAACAAATTCACCCAAAATGAGGCAAAATTCTTGAAAAGCACAATTTAGGGTTTTGAGCTCAGAAATGGGCTGGAACAAGCCGCTCTTCAAATCGGTCTGAATCCCCTCCAAATGTGCGGCGGCGATTTTGACACGGGCAGCAAGATAGTGCAGCATACCTTCCAGTTCACAGCAGGGCAGTCAAGCTGAGCAAAAGGCGGAACAGTTTGCTGAAGCGTGGGCAACACAGATCAGCATGGAAGCGTGAACTACAAACCAGAAGAGCTGCAACGTGCAAGTCAATGGCCACGGCCCTCACAAGGTCGTCAGTCGCATGAGAGCAGGCAGAATATCTCAGACAGACTGTTTGCAGAAGATAGCGCACATTTCAAGGCCGGCTGTACGGACAGTAGGCCTGTTTGTATGGCACAACCGTCCGTACAGTCCGTACGGCTGTACGGCCTGTTTGCTGGTCAATGGAGAGGCATAGGTCCGGGCTGATACGGGCTCTTGTACACTGATGCTGAGGCTAAAGAGCAGGAGCTCATGTGGAGAGGCAAACGAAGAAGAGGGAGTGCTTCGAGGAAGGAGAGGAGAAGAGAGTGGAACTAGAGTGGCCCAGCGGAGGAGAGAGGTAGCGGGTAGGATTACAAGGTAGGGCAGCAAAGGCGGGTAGAAGAGCGAACAGAGGAGCGGGCAGAAGATCCGCAGGATGGCGGGTTTGTTCGCTGCTTGCTTCGGGCTGAATGGCGACTGTTGCAGGAGCAGCAGCGTGGGCAGGAGCTGCAGCATGGGCAAGAGCTGGAGCAGCAGCGTGGGCAGCTTCGGGTCAGCAAGAGCTCAGTCAGGGAAGACCTGCTCTGATACCAACTGTTGAAAATGGGGAGAGGGTGAGAGACACATGATTGGAGACAAGAGCTGAGGCACGAGCTGATGTTGATTGATCGATTAATCACAGCAAGTACATAGCCTCTTTTATAGGCTGGGCAAGCCTTATCTTCCCACACAGACACCTCATAGATGAGGTCACACACAAGAGAATCTAGATCCTATAATCTAGGGGAGGAATCACACCTACCACATGAGGTGGCACAAGTGGCCTCAAGACTCTTCACACTCACACTCGCGTAAATGGATGAGAATCAGAGCTTTTTGAGGAGGGATCCCACTATTGCATGGGGGCTTCTCTTTAAGGATAAGTCACCCAACCCCATCACAAATCCGGGCGTCTAGCACGCGTATGCGACCTCACTATACAACGTCCCAATCCAAGCACTACCTAATATGTCTTCTTTGCCCAGGCCCAGCACAGAATGTGCAAGACGCACTGCGCTGTCTCCATAACCGAAAAGTCCAAGACCACAAGAGGTTGCGGACGGAGCATTTTGCACATGCGCAGGAGGTCTTGGCTCCGATCCTAGCACAAATGTTCAACCATGCCATTTGCCATGGCTTCCCCTACTTTGAGAACCACCACCCATGTGCCGATACACAAAGCAGGAAATCCCATGGACACAAGGAACTACCGCATCCTCATGATTGGCCACACACTGGCAAGATTTATGGATCAGTACTAGAGAGAGAGATCGGCTCATACATAGAGGCACACGGTAGCGGGCCTTGGGATAGGCTAGCTTCCAAAGGCAGCATTCAACTCTTGACCACATCTTCAACCTACGTGCCGTCACCGAGGAGGCAAGATCGAGATCCTAGAAAGTTCGTTTTCTTTGTAGACTTTTGGAAGGCCTTTAACATAGTCCCATGAGCTTGCATGATTAGCAGACTCTAGGAGAAATAGATCCCAGGAGACATGATCCAGGGGGTGATGAGCTTATATGAGACAATCAGAGGGAGAGTTTGCATCCCTAGAGGCCTACCAAATTGGATTGGGAGCACGATCCGAGTGAATCAAGAATGTCCCCTCTCATCGATACTCTTTGGCTCTACATTCATGAGATCACGACTTTCATTGATCGCCTAGGAGGGGAGGGATCCTTGCTTGCTGATTTGATGACACAGACACTGCTGTGCATAGATGACAGTCCCTGAGTCCTCATATCCTCTTCAGCGGCATGCCTACAAAAGACACCTAGAGGTCCTAGAGGTGTTTTGCAAGGAAAGAGATCTGACTCTCAATCTTGGCAAGACCAAGGTTATGATCTTCAATACCTCACGGACAATGGTTCATTGACATAGCTTCACTTACCAAGGGAGATTGTGCAGTCATACACCTATCTAGGAGCAATCTTCACGGGGCCAATTTCACAATGATTCATAACGCAGGGCACACCTCACACGAGGGCAAAAAGCTCTAGACCGACTTGAGCGACAGTGCTTTCAAGCACACTTCCAAGACCCTCCAACGAAGGGATGGCTATTCAATACACTAGTGAGGCCGATAGCCATGTGTGCAGCACCCTTCTAGGGGAGTGACCTATTGGCAACTAATTGGTGGAGATTCAAGAGGCTTCCAGCGATTATGGGATCCAAGATGATTCGGAGTAAGCCCTCGTTCCCTCACCAAACTATACATACTTGCCTAGCTGGAGACTACCAAGATGGGCAGTAGAGTCATCCAGATGACTAGCCGAGGGAGGGGTTAGCACGGCCTCGTACGCACGCATATCCAAATTATTTGCCAGTTAGGGTATTCATATCGACCACCTCCCCCTCTTCCAGTATAGCTTGGATGCCCTTGATCCCCTCTCCCATGAGATGAGATCAAAAATATCATACAGGGGGATCTACTCTGGCTCTATAGTTCACGGACTTTTTTATTTTTTGGGTGGGAGGAGGGGGGAAGGATCTCAATATTAGAGTCCAAGTGATCCCACAAACCTCTACCACAGCTATTGAGGATGCCACCCTCCACCTTGGGGGCCCAGGAGCATGGTGTTGAGAGAGCATTGCGCATATGCCACGATCCTACTCAAGATCAGTCTCTAGTGACGGTCTAGTCATCCACTTTAGAGACACCCACACTTGCGTTGCACTGCTAGCTAGACATTCCATAATCCGTGACCATCCCCAAATTTACATGAATGAGGATCTCACACTCCTAGAAGTAGAGGAGCAACGTACCATCCTACAACAACGGGAGGTCGCCTGCAAGGAAGGGCAGTGGACAATACTTCGAGACGGTTGTCTCTTGATAGGACCCTGATAAACACCCAGTGCCCCCCCCCCCCCCAAGACTCGGACCTGCACTGTTTAGAAATATAATGGTACCTTATGGTCAGATCTAGGGAGTTTACATAGCATGAGATATTGCTTTCAAGTTTCTACACAAAGATCCATCAAAGCCCAAAGCGCCCTTTACCCTTAGTTTGTAGATACATATGGGAGACATCATATAGTCATAAGACTAGAGACGGGTGGAGTTCATGGATCGAGAGGCAAAGTAGTCTCATAGAGGTCATCTCTCATTGGGGCGATCTCAATCAAAAGACACACTACACATGCCAAGTACCTTCAAATTTCGATCCAACGCATTTTCCTATAGGGCAATGTGCTACTTTCCTCCTAGAGGATCTCCTTTGGGAGGAGGCTAAGACCTCACCATACGCAGATGTGTCTCCAGACATCATGGATTTTTTGAGCCGTGGGGATCAGGGACTTCAATGCAAGGACGGCTATGCGTCCGATGCCACTCATTGATTTTTTTGAGATGATTCTATATACCTTCTTGATGTTGACCTCGATGAGGCAGGATGTCCCAAGTATCTGGACACAGACGAGCCCCTATCACTTCATATGGGCATCCTTTCTTGGACATAGGCAGGATACATGACCTCATCATTTATAATGGACCAGATCAATAGCCTTCGTTAGTGGATTCACTTGCTTTTCCACATGAAGGAGGCCCACAATAGTTGCCTATCTCATGGGAACACCCGTCTTAGCTTCACACATCATTGGTTGTTACAGAAATTGTATATTTGATATTTCTTGCTATGGATATTATTTTATTTTAGTCAAGTGTGACTATGGCAGAGTATTCCATAGGAGCACACCGGACACGGCGGGAGTCCTAGTGGATGCTTTGTGTGGTTTAGTTGGGGACGCCTAACTAGCATGTGATTTGCCATGCTAGATGGTTGGTATTGTGGGTGATTTCATGTTAATATTGATGTCGCTAGTTTTATTGGTGTTATGTTTGATTATTGTACTTTGAGCGGTGATTCATTCAATTGATTGTTAACAACTGATATAATTGGTGGCTTAAGTACAAGTGATGGAACTGGTGCTGAGGATTGGAATTAGTGCGAGGGTACCGATTAAGATGTCGCACGGTGCATAGCATATGGCCATGGGCCAATTTTATATTTCATGGATATTGTAAATCTTGGATAATTCTTGAGAAAGAAGGCATAAACTATTCTTGAATAAAGCAAGCCCAAAGTGGCTTTGTAGAAAGAATGGGGCGTGATCCTAACATCAGTCCAAAGAGGCTTTGTACAAGGAATTCAATGTAATCCCTTACTTTTTGGAAAGGAGGGATAATTTTTGTCCTTGAACTTTAATGCAATATTATAAATACTCTAGATGAGGAAGCATGAGCCACACATGTAGGGGGGGGATTGTACCCAGTTGGTTGTCGCTATCTCATTTGTGTGCCGTGGTTAATTTAGTAAATTCAATTCTTTCAAGTAGCGTTTTATGAGGATTAAGAAAATCCCCTTTTGGTTTCAATGGTATTATAGGTCTCTTGAGGAGTTGATGATGAAAGATCCCTTGTAGGTTTTATGGGTTCTGTACTATTGTGATACAAGTAAAAAAGGGAGAGTCAAAACGATTGGCGAGCCACGAGAGTCTTGAGAGGAGGAATTCCAGTTTCACAACATTATTACCCGTGCGCCTTCTTTTGTCAAACTTGCAAGCTCTCCATTTCTCTATCAGACTACCAGCGCTCTTTAATACCATTTGGCTCTGTCTTGCCCTGCTACCACTTGCACGTATTGTCCATCGCCCATGGCCTCCTATTCAATATCCGGACGACCCTTTGGTCTTTGGGCATTCAATCGGCCATCTTCATTCGCATATATTATAGCGCCGGCCCAGCAAGCACAAATTTGCCAAAGCATTTGTGGCTTACATCATGCTACGCCTCTAGCAATATGCCCGCTTCTCGGCCTGACTGCATTCACTCTCACACAGCTAGCCTTTACTCTGCCTTGGCCGCCACAATATGACGCCCACAAACCGAGTTTTCAAATCGACATGATTAGCACTGCAATTGCATTACGCAGCCTACCTGCGCCTGCATGAGCAGTGACTTACAGTCCTTACTAACTCTCTGCCTGCTTTGCCGCAATTGAACATCATCAGCTTTGCCATCTGCTGCTTGCAACATCGGGCTTGGGAATCTTTTCTACTCATCAACGATCTTCTGCCACCCTCACAGTCTTCTGCGCCAAAGCTCGTCATTTCCAGGCTGAAGCATTCTCTAGTGCCTATAGCCTTCACGTCTCTGTGCACCAGCTCTATTGGCTGTCTATAAGCTTGGAATCTGAGAGGCCTATTGCAAGCGTGGTCTGCCAATTGGCATTAGAGTCTCACAAAAAATCGTCGCCACAATAGAGAAGCGGTTCTTTCTTTACGAATTCAAAGTCAAAGCTACATTAAAGTCTAAGATACAGAGTTTAAAGGTCCAAAGGCCTTTTATAGCACTCTAAGAGAGAACCTTGGACCACAGATTCACAAAAAGAAAAGAAGGGGTCCTATTTTTTAAAAAAATCCAAGGCTGCTCTCGCAACGACGACCTGGCATTATGCAGAGTATAAAGACAAAGGCGAAAAGCGCAATCGATCTTAAGACTAAGATCAAGAAAGAATTTTTTAGCCATAAAGCTACCAAGCAGTGAATTGAAAAGCACTTGGGCACAAAAGCAATTCAAGCGACACAAATTGACAACAAATCTCCTACTCTAGTCCACATTCAATCCGTTCACGAGCAAGATAAGTGATTTCTTTTGTTTTTATACCTCATACACTTGGTTTCATTCACCATTCGTTTCTTCATCATACACTTGAATTGCATAAAAATCTTTCATTCGTTTATATTTTCATACACTTAGTATCGTTGCTTGCCTTCGTCCCACTTTATTTATACTCATTGCATCATCATGGGAGATCAACTACATCCACCCAAGCTCCAAGAGCAATTAGATGCACTCTAGACACAATTAGTACACGAGCGTAAGCATAGGGAAATTTTGAAAAGGAAAGTCAAGCCTAAGAAGAGGAAAAGGCATTCATCCAATAATGAGTCATCTGACTTTAACTCTGACGATGATCGCATTCTAAAAACAGTAAAAGCCACCATTAAAGCACAGAGGTCGAACAAAGGAAACAAAATAAGTAGAAAAGCTTTCACATTCCAAAATTTTGATGGAAAGAAAGATGCACCCACTCTTTTATCATGGATTAGTCAACTAGACTATTATTTTTCCAGACAGAAATTCTCTGAGAGAGACAAAATCAAATGTGCGAGTAATCATTTTCTTGAGAGTGCTGCATGTTGGTGGTGGAACGTCACTAAGCACGGTAAAAGACGACTCGACACCTCAAAGTATTTTCAGAGGCTTATCAAAAAAATTCCCTCCAAGCGCATTTCAAGGCAAAAGTGGGACATTTTTAGACAATTTGATAAAGAAACAATCTCTACATACACTGATAGGTTTTGGCAAATCTTACTTCAATTACAATCCTTAGAAAAAGTGAGTGAGCGAGATCAATGAAGAAAATATGTGGCACGTTTTGTAGGGTCAAAGTGTGGAGAGAAGCAAAGTACAAGGACACTGCAAGCAAAAGCTGTCTCATCGGAATATTGAAAAGAAAGCAAGTACAAAGTACATGAAAGAGACCCTAGGACTAAGTGTCCTAGGTGTCACATAGGACTAAGTGTCCTATGTGGCATAAAAGGCACTAGGACACTGAAGTGCCTATAACTATGCCTGCAAGGCACATACCAAGGCCCATAGGGCATCAATATGATTGGAAGAAGATGGCTTACAAACCCCCCTCCATGGTATGAGCTGAAGTATCCTGGAAACGTCGCAGAATACCTGGTATTTTTTGGTCATGGTGGCACATGTTCATCCCAAGGGATATAGCCACCTATGAATGTACAAGGCAGGGCTAACAAAGGGAACCAAGTATAAAGCCTGACCAAAAGCTTCAAACTTGGGACAAGGAAGTGCCTTTGTAAACAGATCTGCTAAGTTGTCCTCAGTCGGAATGTAGAATAACTCTATGTCTCCCACTGACAAGCGCTCTCGAACATAACGATAGTGAACCTCAATGTGCTTGGTACGCGCATGAAAGACTGGATTACGCACAATAGCCAAAGCACGCTGGCTGTCACTGTAGAGAGTAGTGGAGGATGCTTGACATATCAAGATCTGCAAGTAACTATCGAAACCAGACACACTC
The DNA here is from genome assembly GCF_047967505.1 of Dipteris shenzhenensis. Taxonomy (NCBI): domain Eukaryota; kingdom Viridiplantae; phylum Streptophyta; class Polypodiopsida; order Gleicheniales; family Dipteridaceae; genus Dipteris; species Dipteris shenzhenensis. The sequence goes on along the minus strand of NC_141597.1, from coordinate 63,017,384 downwards.
AATTGTAGCAGTGGAGGCTGCCCTGTACTCAGCCTCACAGCTGGAAGTGGCAACTGTACGTTGCTTTTTGCTGAGCCAAGAGATGCATGAGTTACCAAGCAAAAAACAATTACCAGTGTGGGACACTCTAGTGTCAGAACAACCTGCCTAGTCACTATCCGTGTAAGCATGCATGACAATGATCTGACATTTCAAATGACTGCTGCAAATCAGCCTTAAAATCTGGAATATGCTGAATATCGGGGCCAGTAATCAGCATGTCATCCACATATAAAATCAGCATCAAAAAATCAGAACCACTCCCACGGGCATAAAGAGTGGGCTCTGTAGAACTGTTCTGAAAACCAAGAGACAGTAAGTGTGCATGAATTTGGCATACCATGCCCTGGGTGCCTGCTTCAATCCATAAAGGGCTTTACGCAACCGGCATACCTTGTTTTAAGATCCAACAACCTCAAAGCCATGAAGAAAGGCAGTTTTGATGTCAAGCTGATGCACCTGACAATGTCAAGCTGATGCACCTGAAAATGCCAGTGGGCTGCGATGGCAATGACACATCTGATGGTGGTAATCCTGGAAGTGGGAGCAAAGGTCTCCTCAAAATCAATGCCTTGTTTTTTAGCATATCCTTTTGCAACAAGGCGGGCTTTGAACCGATCTATGCCGCCATCAGATTTCCTTTTCAATTTGTAGACCCACCGTGTACCAATGGCATTCTTCCCGGGAGGAAGATCTACCAATTCCCATGTGTCATTTTTGGCAATAGATTGTAGCTCAGCTCTCATTGCATCCATCCACTCTTTGCTGTCAAAAGCATGTTTATGGCACAAAGGCTCTTCATTGCAAGCTGTAGCAAGGAGTGCAAACTCAAGAAAGTGACCATGCATATGTCTATTCCCTGAGCTTGTCCGAGCAGCAAGAGGTTGATCTTGTTTGTTGTCCCTCAATGTGTCAAGAAGCCATCTGGGAACTTGCCTTTGCTGTCTATTGATAGCTCTTTCTTCAATCACTGCACCATGAATAGTGGGATCATTTTGTGCTGGAAGAGGAACCTACAAATCAACATGGAGTACTGACTGAGCATTGCTTGTTGGAGGGCCTACAGGAGGCTCATGTTGCTGGTCAAAGTCCCCCTCTGAGGAAAGAAGAGGTAACCAAGAGTCAAAGGCATCAAACATGTCAACTTCTAGCTTAGCTTTGCAGTCCACAAGAGGAGAAGCTGAATGTTCAACAAAGATTACATCTCTACTGATAATAATCTTCCGATCATTTGGTTGGTACAACCGATACCCTCTACTCTCCTGGTTGTAACCAATAAATATGCATTTGATTGCTTTATCATCAAGCTTATGTCTCAGCTGAGATGGTACATGAACATATGCAAGAGACCCAAAAACTCTCATGTGTGAAAGTGAAGGCTTCCTGCCTTTCCATGCTTCATAAGGTGTAACAGTCCTCAATGCCCTTGTAGGTGATCTATTCAGCACATAGTTGACACACATCACTACATCAAGCTAAAATTTATTGGGCAAGGACTTGGCCTTAAGCATGCATCTGGCCATCTCGATAGTGGACCTGTTCTTTCTTTCAGGAGCATGATTATGCTGAGGAGTGTAAGGAGTAGTGCATCAGTGAACAATGCCCTGTGAAGCCAAAAATGCATCAAACTCCTTTGACATATACTCTCCCCCCCAACTGTATTAGGGTGACAAGCTTGCATCCTGATTCATTCTCAACCATATTCAGCCATTTCTGAAAGCATGAGAACACTTCAAATTTGGCTTTTAAAGCATATACCCAGCAATATCTTGTGAAGTCATCAATTAGAGTCATGAAATATTTATACCCTCCAATGGCATTTGTCCTCATTGGGCCACAGACATCACTGTGTACTAGCTGCAATTTCCTTTGTGAGAATTTCGGACAATCTTTTTAAAAGGAAACCGATGTATCTTACCCAAAAGACAACCCTCACACACATGTTTGGAAACTGTGTGAGTTTGAGGTACATCATTTGCTATGCCCTGTGAATGTAACTTGGCAAGAGCTCTATAATTAAGATGACACATTCTCTCATGCCAAAGATGAGTTTCAGCAAGCTGTGAAACTGAAATACCAAATGCTTCAATAGAAAGTGCAGCTGAGTGATAATCAAGGTGATAAAGCCCCCTTTTCAAAGTGCCAGTGAGAACTATGGCATTGTCATCACGAAGATCATATACTAGGCATATGTATCCATCAAAAATCACTCTAAAACCTGAAGTGGCAATTGCTGAAATTGAAATCAAGTTGACTTCAATTCCAGGCACAAAAAGAACATTTGCCAAAGTGACAAGATGGCTTGAAATGGATGTGAGCTGCACATCTCCAATTCCTTTTACAGCATAGGAAACATTATTAGCACATGTGACAGTCCCCCCTCGAGGTGCATTAGCTAAGGAATGAAACAACTGTCTGCAAAAGGTGACGTGCTTGAAAGCACCACTATCAAAATACCAAGACTGAGCATCATTAACAGTAAAGAATGCATCAACTTTGGAGGGATCAAAGGAGCAATGGACAGCCCATGCCCGAGAGCATGTGCATGTGAGGCATCTGCTCACTCATGGGATTCAATTGCATGTGAGGCATTTACTGTCAATCCTGCTTTCTTTTTCTCCGAAGCAATGCGCTTCCTGCATTCTGAAATTTCATGCCCTGGCTTGCGACAATAGTTGCATCTTTTCTTCTTTGACTTATCTGCTGTATTTTGAGATACATTGGAGGAATTGCCACTGTTAGGCACATATTTAGGCTTGCCCATAGGCTTGGAAGCCTTGCCTTTTCCTGTCTGCTGTGAAGCAAATGCATGATCAGGAACAGTAGCTTGCCTATTAGCACGACTTTGCTCTTCCTGCAAAAGCAAAGTGACTAATTGATCAAAGGAGTAGTGGTCTGGATTACCCATGGCCACTAGTCGAAGGGTTGTAGCAAACTCTTGGTATGTATCTGGCAGCCCATTCAATCTGGTACTGACAAGCTGAGAATTTGGCACCACCTCATCAATATTGGCAAGTTGTTCCATGAGGTCCTTGACCTTTGTCAAGTATGCATCCATAGAGTAACCTTCATTCATGCTAACTTCCTGCCATTGCCTTCTTAAATATGCAACACGTGCCTCATTGCGAATTTGATAAAGAGAAGCCAATTTGTCCCAAGCATCCTTTGTTGTTCTGCATGACCGGATGTGTGGAATAATGATTCCCTTGTATGATAAAGCAATACAGGAATGTGTATTTGCATCTCTTGCATCCCATCTTGTTTGTTCTTGAGTTGGAGGAGCAGCAACAGGGGTGCTAGAGGATAAAGCATCAGGAGGAGTCCCCTCTGCAGAGGGACCAGCATTAGGGGCAGCTACTGCAGCATTGGCTGGGCTCATATCAATCCCAGAAACAATGTTCCAAAAATGTCTTGCAACAAGAATATGTTTCATGAGATAAGACCACATCGGATAGTTGGTGCCATCCAACTTATCATCTTCATGAAGAATGCCAAATAAATCATGATTGTTGCCAACCATCGCAAATAGGACAAGTCAAAAATGCACTGGCAAAGTGACCCAAAAGATAGCCTCGAGGCTTGCAACTGCAAAAAAAAAAAAAGGACTTGCTGTCCAAATCTGGAAAAGCCCCAAATTAAGCTGTAATTTGCAAATGTGATCAAATGGCCTGCAATTTATTGCCAAATTCACTACAAATCTGAAAGTATCGTGCAATTTGCCTACAAATCTGCCAAATACCTTTTCTCTTGCGAAATCGTAGCCCAAATGCAAAAGCCCCAATTTCTTGAGGGAAATTGCAACCAGAAGAGGGCAAATTCAATGAAAGCCCCAAATGTTGCAAGAATTCCAATTTGTCTGCAAAAGCCCCAAATTTTGGTGTAGATTCTGCAAATTGATTGCAATGTTTGCAAAAACAAAATGCCCCATATGCAATCTGCAAATGTAAAGAACCTTTTAAAAAGGAGTACGTTTGATGCAATTATACGGAGCGCGCAAGTACACGGAGGTATGTACATACAGACAGGACAACAGACGACTGCTTGGTCGCTCGTGTGGCACCTGTACGGAAGAATGACACTTGCAGGTACAACGTATGCACAGGTACTACCGTACGTTGTACAGCTGGTCGTGACGCAGATGTACGGTAGCTCCACGCATGCAGGAAAAGATAGGCAGTGCAAGTTCACAAGCTCAAGGCATTGTGTACAGGCAGGTGTACGACGCTGGTACAACGTTGTACAGACGTGTGACTGGCGCAACGCAAGCCCTTGCAGATGACGCGCGCTTGGTACAGAAGGCACAATACAGACGCCTCAGAGCTGCACAGATACGAATAGGGAGCACAGGCTGTAGGCTCAAAGAAGATTGTCCTGCTCTGATACCACTATAGGGTCAATGTGCAGAGAGAAGCAAAGTACAAGGACACTGCAAGCAAAAGCTGTCTCCCTAGAATGTTGAAAAGAAAGCAAGTACAAAGTACATGAAAGAGACCCTAGGACTAAGTGTCCTAGATGTCACACACGACTAAGTATCCTATGTGGCATAAAAGGCACTAGAACACTGAAGTGCCTATAACTATGCCTACAAGGCACATACCAGGACCCATAGGGCATCAATACGACCGAAAGAAGATGGCCTACACGTTTAAAATCCAATTGAGAGCTGAGATCAATATATTCCATCCCTGTTCACTAAATTTTGCCATTTCACTTGCCATAGATTATGAGAGGACGAATAGAATGCCAAAAGAAGGGAAGAGTTCAAACCAATCCCTGCCCTTCCATAAAAAGAGAAAGTTTAATAAAAAAATCTTTCTTCAAATCTAAACCTGGTTTTGTGCCACTGAGAATGGATTCTCCACCAAAGACCAATGGCAGAAACTTCAAGAAGAAAGAAATACGATGTTACAAGTGCAACAAGGTGGGACATATAGCGACTAAATGTCCAGAAAGAAAGGGGACTCCAACTGCAAAAGTATACATGATCGAGGACAACGCAGCCAAGCAAGAGGGTGACACGATGCAAAGCCACTCTGAAGGTGAAGGTAAGTATAATTATCATGCTCTTTTGAAGATGAAAGGTTTTATTAAGGTAAAGAAGTTGTTATTCTACATGACGATGGTAGTAATCCCTTTTCAGCCTTGGAAGTGTAGTAAGTTTATGTTCTTCTGCAGCAAACCTTGCTCCTTTAAGGTCTACGTTGAGAATTGTGGTGCCATGGAGCACTAAAATGATATGAGTGATAAGAAGAGTGGTATAAAGAAAGAAAGTAGGAGACTGGTGGAGTAGATTGCAAGAATGTGGTGATGACATGTGGACCTAAGTGAGGATTGTAGATAAGCCCTTGAGGCTATTAAACAATATGCTTGAACATTGGAATACAATGGATTGAGTGTGCCCATCTTGTCTCTCTCTCATGGAGTTTGAGCCTCCCTACTTCTTACACTCATCTTGTGTGCACTAGGCTTAGCACGATCTCACATTCTTGAACAAGTTTAGCCTAGCCTAGGTTTGTTTTAGAAGTGTTTGTCTTAATCTTTGCATAGAGGGAAAAAATTTGGCACATTCATCATCTTTAGTGAGAGATTCTTCCATTGAGATTTGAGAGATTTAAGGTGAGAATCTGTGACACAAGTTCTTAGAGAGAATCTTTTTTTCTACTCTTTTTTTTTTCCCCCCTTGGGGGGAAGGGGGGAGAGAGAGAGAGAGAGAGAGAGAAAGAGAGGGGCATAATGAGCTTTTACTCTTTACACAAGACGCGGGTCAGCCAAGACTTCAAGACATTAACTACATAGCAAAAAACCTAGCTACGACCAAATGGAAACATATACAAGCAAAGCAAGGCCAGCATTGACGTCGGACGTCTACAGCAAGCAGCATTCAACACACAAGCAACAACATACAAAGCAACCGCCGACCAACAGCGGCTACAGCAACTAACAAGAGCACTACAAGGAAGAACACGTTGGACAAGCACATATCAACCTAGAGCGATGCATAAGCAAAGTTCAACAACGACGACTACGACATGAACAGCAGACACAAAGACTCATATACCTCATCACCTTACTTTAGCAAATGAAGAAAGAAGAAAGATGCTATTCTATGTTTCACCTCTTTCATCTCTACAAAAAGTGTTGTATTCCAACCTATGAGCCATATGATGCACTCAAGGTAAAGAGTCAAAGTAGCTACAAGGAAAAAGTTGCTTGAACACGTAAGTAGAGAAAGGAAGAGTCAAGATGAAATTTATAAATTGTAATTGCACATCCGACCACCTTGCAGTAGTCGTGTTGGCACCAAGGGGAGGTGTTGAGAATTGCAGTCCCATGGAGCAGCACTAGAATAATAATGAGTGATAAGAAGAGTGGTACAGAGAAATAAAATAGGAGATTGGATGGAGTAGATTGTTAGCACTTAGCCCTGGTATGGCCTTTCAGTTCAGCTCAGCTTCCAGCCAACAGTGCAAGCTTGTTTTTGCATTTCAGCAGCTCGTTTTTGCTAATTACAACTCGTTTTTAAACCTAGCTTGCATTTCAACCTGCTCCAAACATTCACCCAACATCTACTTTGACTTTCCTTGGCGTTGGAACAACTTTGCAGCAGCCTTGACTGCAGGAAAGAGTAACAGTCCGGAGAACTTTTTTTTGACATTTTCAGGTGTGGTTTCGAATTTGTCCGCAGTTTTTGACTTGTTTCTGCAAAAATGACACCATTCCGCTGCTGTCCGTATAGATGTCCACACATGTCTTTACAATTGTACGAAATCTGCGCTTTGAACTGTACATAATCTGTACAGCCTCTGGATACCTATCCGTACAGTTTTTTGTGAATTTGGACCTCTGTAGAGCTCCAAACAGCCTGTTTTTCTTCCGGTTCAGCCACCATTTGCTGTTGCAGAAGTGCTTTTGCAGATTTCAGCGTGTACTTTGAGGCTTTTGAGCTTTTGCAGTGTTGTTGAGGTGACTTTGCTCTAGAAATTGGGGCTTTTGTGTCACATTTGCAGATTTTTCCGTGACATTTGCTCCTCTTGGTCACATTTTGGGGATTTTGCAGTATTTGCACTCTTTTGACTCCATTCCACTTCGGAATTGGGGTCTATTGCTGGCAGATTGCAGGATATTTTCAGATTTGCAGGTTATTTTGCCACATTTGCATTCATTGCAGTGACATTTGAAAGGTTTGATCTGAAATTTAGAGTTTTTAAGTGACATTGGCAAGAAATTGTAGCAGATTTGGTCATGTTTGCAAAATTATAGCTTATTTTAGGGCTTTTACCAATTTGCCCTCTTTTTTGCATACTTTCCCTCTCAAAAATTGGAGCTTTGGAGATTTGATGTTACTTGCAGTGACTTTTGCATGATACAGCCAAATTTGGGTTTGATTTTGCATTTGTCCTTTGATTTGGGTACTTTGCCTTCAGAATTTGGGGCTTTTGCCTCCCGTGCACTCCACTTGGCTCTCGTGCCCCGGAAGTTGCTTTGCCGGGACATTTAGCTACTATTTGTGGGCGCATTGTACTCAGATTTGCTTTGGACAGATTTGCGGGTATTCGCCCTTTCATTTGGGCTGGTCACTTTTGTAAGACAGCCTTTTGCAAGCCAACGTTTTTTGGACAGATTCTTGCAGTGGATTTTGAGGACAGATTGTGCATTTTGCTCACAGCCACTTTTGGCATTCACATTTGCAGATATTGCTGTTAATTCTTATCTGGCATTTGCAGCCAGGAGTCAGATACTTTGAGCAGCCAGCTCTTTGTAATGATAGCCTTGAGGCTTTGACATTTGCAGGTCATTTGGGGATTCTCTTTTGCAATGGCTCACCATCAGTCTCTTGGAATGCTTTCCCATGAAGACAAACTTGATGGTACCAACTACCCCATGTTATCATACTTGGTGCGCCACTTGTTGGTATCCCATAACTTTTGGGGTATTGTAAATGGATCAGAGACTAGACTTGTCTTTGCACAACAGGCACTTCCTGCCTCTACAGCTACTTCTGCAACTTCTAGTTCACCTACCACTACTCCCATAGTGCCTATCGTAGACCCTCCAACACCCAAACAGATCTGTCGGGATCAAAGATGTCACGGGGACGTGAAAAGTGATTTATAGTTTGTTGTAACTCAACCCCAGGTTAACCGTGGTTACGTCAAGTAATGGTTTGGCCGTGAGGGACTGGCTAGAGAAAGTGCAGACTTCCTAGAAGTCCCTAGGGGCAATTTCTAACTGCACCCACTAGGCAAGCCAAAGGCATCTTAGAGGGGTTCTAAAGTTGGGCCCAAGGACAACCAACGTTGTCCTTGGTGTGGTGGTTAGGACTTTAATGAAGGGCCAAGTGGCATGCATGCATATGCATGTGCTTCCCCCAACCTACCATCTCTCTCCCTCGCCCTCCTGGAGCATCCTCAGTCTACAGTGCTCTAGAAGCTGATTTCGTTGCATGTTCTTGCTCTCCCTACCAGCATTTGCTGCTCCTACACACACTTCTTGCTACTTTAGCTCCTAGTTCTAATCCTGCACGCAGGTCGAGGCAATCCGTACAGTGTATGAATTACTGGCATGTTTTTTGAGGCTCTTTTTCTGTTGTAGCTATATGGACACCTGATTTTGCTGTACAGACTTCTAGCCCGTGTTTCAAGACAAGCACACACTTCGAGGAGTTTTTGGCAAGCATTTGGAGGCTAGCACGCTCTCAAGGTAGATTTTTTTGGCACGGATCCAGAGGCAGATGCTTCGGGGCAGATCTGTGGACCATAGCCTCTTCAGCTCTTTTCTTGCCCTCCTTCCATCTTCTATCTGTTCTCTTTCTTCTCCTGGAGGCTGGAAGACAACTACACCCTGCTGGGAGCTTGGACAAGGGATAGGTGCGAGGACAAAGCTCACCCCTCTGCCACGAAGAGTGGGTATTTGGTTATTGTCTTCCATTTGATTGTCATTTCTTATTTTGAAGTTATCTACAATGTATTTCTTCTGTTTGAAATCCCTGTTTTGGTCCCCACAAGCTTAAGCAAGCACTCAAAAGCAAAGGGTGTACCTAGGGAAAGGCCAGAGGGCTAGTGTGTTGCATATGAAAGCCTTGCGGCTGCTTAGGCATCATTTGCTAGTGGTTTGGAGGATGCTTGGATGCCTTTCAGTTGGGTCAAGTCAGAAGTGGATGCCTAAGATTGCCTTGCCAGTTGGATTCTAGTGGTGCACTGTGGAATAGATGCCGAGAAGATAATCAGAGGATTTGCAGAGAGGAACATTACAAGGGTGAGCCCCTGGTGTATAGCATTTTTCTTCAGAAGCATTAAATAAATACCAAAAGGGGCGCCAAGGCATTTGGGGTCAGTGGGTGTATTGTGTACTGTTTTCACTGAGCAGGGGCATTCTAGCCTCCCCATAATTGTTGTTGGAGTTTATTTCTAAGTGTTGTTAAGAGATTGAAGTTATTGAAGCTTGCATTGTGGCTATTTTTAAGGCACTTGACAGCTTAGTAGAGGTTCACTACCCTTTGGTTTTCTGAAGGCCGGTTTCAAAGATGCACAGGCACATGCAGTGATTGCTATGACTAGCAAGAGGGAGGTTATAACTCATGTTCGGTCTTACAAGACAACCAAGAATGCATGGGATACGTTGGCTAGTCTTTATCGGATTCGCAATGAGACCCGTATTGCCTATTTACGCAAGCAGCTGGATAATGTTAAGATGAACAAAGGGGACAGCATGGATGTCTATCTCACCAACATTAAGGATTTTAGAGAGCAGATCATCAATGTTGATGAGATTGTGCCAGATTCACAAGTAGTGTCTACCACACTTGATCGGCTGCTTGACTCATACCAGGGATTCGCTAGGACACTAAGGCTGGTGGCCATGGGTGACTCCAACCACTATAGCTTCAATCACCTTGTTGCCCTACTACTGCAGCAGGAGCATAGCCGCTCCAATCAAGCTGCCTCCATTCATGCAAATCAAGCTTTTGCTGCATCACAAAGGCAAAGGTAAAGGGGCAAGAATTTCAGCAAGCCCAAACCTTTTGGCACTCATCTACTTCTTATGGGAAGAAAAAATCAAAGCACAGTAATTATTGCAGGAAGCCCCGTCATGACATCTCACAATGTCGCAAGCGCATTGCTTCATAACAGAAAAAACAGCATAAAGGTCTTGCTGTCACAACTGCTCCTGCTGCCCCTAAACTAATCATGCAGCAGCAAACATGGCTCATGATGAGTGGGCATTTGTTGTGACATGTCAATACCATCCAGAGAAGCATGCTTTAGCCTTATTTGTTTCAGACTCTAATTCAGATTGGTATTTTGACAGTGGTGCATCTAGGCATATCAATTCCTGCAAACCTCTCTTTCAATCCTTGGGGGCTGCTCCTCATGGTGGCACTGTCACTTGTGCTAATAATGCATCCTATTCCATGAAGAGGATTGGCCAGGTTGAGGTCACTTTTGTCTCAGGGGATACAGTCTCACTTCTCGAACTGCTTTATGCTCCAGTTATAAAAAAGAATCTGATTTCTATCTCAGCTATCTCCCTAAATGGCTTCAGGATTCTTTTTTATGGTTATCATTGTGCGGTGTATGACAACCGGTATGATGACTGCATTGTACTTACTGGGTCACTTTCCAGTGGGCTGTACCATCTTGATGCCTATGAAAAACAGCCAGCTATTGAAGCAAATTTGGTCTCTCGATCTGTCATTTCATATTCACATTTGTGGCATGAGAGATTGGGGCATCTGAATTGCAAGAGTCTGGTGAAAATGCATTCCAAGGATATGGTGGTAGACCTCCCACCCATGCATGCACCTGCCAAACATGTCTGTGAGGGCTCTTATTGGGCAAAATGCATCGGTTCTCATTTTCCAATGGGACCGTTGGTGCATCCAAGAAGTTGCATCTCATGCATAGTGATGTATGTGGACCGATGTGGACAGCATCACTAGGGAGTGACTTATACTTCTCCATTTTTTATGGATGACTTCACCGGATTCACTTGGGCTTATGGCATGAAGGCCAAGTCAAATGTCTTCTCTTGTTGCAAGCGCTTTCGTGCATGGCTGAGAATGGAAGTGGGAACAAACTTTTGACTCTCCACACTGACAGGGGGGGTGAGTATTTTTTGATTTTTTAGCAACCCGGGGCATAATTCATCGATACACAATGCCATACACTCCGCCAACAGAACAGGCTTGCCGAGCATACAAATTTGACAAATGGAAAAGGGTAGATGCATGCTTAAGGGCAAGTCTTTGCCAAATAAATTCTGGTTGGATGCCATCAACTATGTACTCCATAGAGTACCCACACGGGCATTGAAGACCATTACTCCTATGAAGCATGGACTGGCCGGAAGCCTGTGATTTCCAACAGGCGGGGTTTGGGTCCTTGGCATATGCACATGTTCCATCTCAGCTGAGGCATAAGCTAGAGGATAAGGCCATCAAATGCAATTTCATTGCCTACAGCTCACAGAGCAAAGGACATTGGTTGTATCAGCCTAGCACAGTTCCAAGGTTATCATCAGCAGAGATGTTGTTGCTGAGAATGTTACTTTACCTTGGCTGGACTGCAAAAAACAGCCATCTGCTGAAGCCTCTGATGTATTTGATGCCGTACTTCCCTTCAAGCTTCATACAACACTTCGCAGAATCTGACTCCAAATGCTTGTAGCAGCTCATAGCCGCCCATGTGCAGCCACATGATGATCATGCTATTGATTGTTGGATATTGGGCAATGAGTAGTGTGGTGTGAACACCCCTTGGGGCATTTTTTATGTTCAATTAGAAGAGTTTCCCCACTGCTAGGGTTAGGTCTTTATGTTAGAGATATATAACCTCATTTAGGCGTTGTACTTCGAAACCTTTTGCCATTTCTTAATAGCAAGTCAGCTTTCTTGTACTATCCACGACTAGCTCCACTCTCTATCCTACTCTACCCAAAATCCATGGTTTAGAAACTCCATCGAGATACAACTCCATTATCGACCGATAACCCAATATCTACACCATGACCAACTTGTATAGCTTTGGTGATAGGGCACGGTGCTTAGATAATACAAGGGCTGCTTTTGGATATTGCCACCACATTGGATCTGACTTGATATGGTGGGGCAAAAAAAAGAAAAGTACTTTGGCATTCCTCCATTGTAGCTGAATATATATTATAGAGCATCCACTAACGCAGCTCATGAGGCTATCTCATTCAAGAAGATCTTAAACGATATTGGACTTATCAAAAAGATACAATTCCATTATCGACCGTGGCCAAGAATCCTATATTTCATGATCGGACAAAGCACATTAAGGTGCACATTACTTTATATGTGAAAAGATACTGAGCAATGAAATTGAGTTTATCTATTGTCAAGACAAGATCAGGTAGCCGATATCCTAAACAAACCTCTTGCCTTGATTAACCAAGAGAAGTTTCCCACCTTTATGGGCATGAAGCCTGATCCATTATTTATAAAAAAGGATTGATGGAAAAAGTGAGGAGCTGTTAGTTCACTAAATTACCCTGGGTAATTTTGGTTTAGGATTAATTAAAGGTCAAAAAGAGTGGTAGGAAGAGCTTTAATCCTATGTTAGGACATCCATATATATACCCTTGTAAGACTAGAATATATCCAATCATACAAATCAATATTTTTGTTGTTAGGACATCCATGATGTTATATGATGTTATGTCATGGACAAGGGTTAGAGCTCTTTAAGGGGCCACATGATCTGCAAGCTTCCACATACATCCATCGTAGATGAAGAATCCAATCCAATGGTCTATCTCATACGGCCTTGCCATGTGTCACACAAGCATGCACTCAACATGTCAATCACTCTAGGGCAGCAGATGCAAATACTACATCTATGGCATGTGTTTGATGCACTTTGATTGGGCACACTGTGTGAGTGGCCACATATGATAGGGCTGAAGCCCTAGCTTCTGTAAGAAGTCACAAGCAAGCTTCCATGGAAGCTTCTCCTCACCTCCTCAGCTAGGGATTGCTATATGTTTGAGGTTCATTGTGTGTTTGCAGTTAGTTATTGCACACTCATTTGTACGCTTCCATTGGATCCAGCGTTGGCATGTGTGTACGCGCGTGTGCGTGCACCTATCCTACCTGTGAAGGACGCTTCATTCTAGACATGTGTCCACTTCAGTTTTCTTTCAATGTGCTCAAGGTTTTGATTGGCTTTATTCTCCCCCAACTAGGTTATTTGCTGCTAGCCTTTTATGACATCGTGCTCTGGTCTATACGGCTCTGCCTACTTGCCCCTTAGCTATCCACTTTAGATTCATTCTTCCCACGATTTGAGCAGCCTGGGCATGCATTCTCATGTTTGATAGATATTTGGCTGTTTTTAAATGATGGAAGGGTTGTGGAAGTTGAGGTACACACAAAAGGTACGTTGTGATAAGTAAATAGTTCAAATGTGGCTCTATATGCATTTCCTCATAAGACCAGAATATATCCAATCTTAGAAATTAGATTTTATAAAGGTGCACAAGAAAAAAGAAGGGAGAAAACCAGACAAGGAAAGAACAAAAGACATGAAGCAAACCTAAGAGTAAAAGAGATAAATAAGTTTTTACTTTTCTTTTTAGTTCGAATATGACTTTGTATGTTAAATTTTAACTCTATTACACAAAAGTACTGCTGCAATCCAAGACTTGCAAAAGAACTCAATGCTCATTGCCTTCTCTGCCTTTTTATCCAATCTTTCCCCACAAATTAAAAAAGCGCACTAAAATCGGAAATGCTTATAGGAATGCCTTATATGAAACTCACCTATAAGGATAACTTGGGAGTCCAGAATGTGAAAGAACTGAATTCTTCTCGCCTCCTCCAAACCATGACGAAAGGAGTCCATGTTCCTTGCCCGAAGGAGGAGAATCACGATCAGTTGTCGTATCTGATAAGACTGAACTCGCATCAATGCCATTCACCCGTATAGGTAGTGTCAAACCCCTTTGTTCACTAGCAACCTGAAGCTCATTGTGCTCTCTTTTCACTTTAAAGCACAGAAGAAGGCAGCCAGCCAATAATACTCCAATTGCAATACCAATAGAGATTCCTATGATTACACCCAGTGGTAGAGAAGTATTCATCAATCCGACTTTATCAGAGCATCAATGAGCGAGTACTCCTATAAAGCCAAACAAATCAATGCCAGAGCACCTGCACCAGAAGAACTGACTTAAAAATGAGGGGATATATTCAGCTCATCTTCAAGCTGTGAGTGAGATAGACATATGAAAATAACCAATCCTGGAATGAGACCTTCTGGAAAAAGCAATGAAATAATATATTTTGCCCTTTCCTATGACTCCTCTCATCAATAAAGCATGCTGGCTGCAAGAACTGTTCTTATACACACAGTCTAAAAGTCAGACTCAAACAAATTTTGGATCAATAACTTTGATTTTAGCCAGCATCATCACATGAGCATCCAATCCAAAGTTCATGCAATGAATAGCTCCACAGAACACAGAAATGTGGAGACTCCTTTGATAACTCATCTGTCAGTTTTCCCCTAAGGATTGCTTGACAACACCTGCATATCTACATGAACCCAAAAGTGCCCCCAAACTAAGCCTCTAAAGGAAGCATGCAACAGGTCTGATTCTTCCTGGAAGTATACGACTCTTCATTAAAGGGCATGTCTTCCCACCAAATTGCTCTTTAGGAAGGACACAACTCATGCCATGGGACAGGTGGCTCCATGCTCCATCTCATCAAGCAGGCTAATCTTTTCAATTCTAGATGTTACCGCAAGAGAAATCATCATGATGCAATACCCTTTATTTTAAATTATCTGTGTACTCGGTTCACATGCGGATTCTCATGCTGCTTTTTTAGTATCTTTGCATGACAGTGGTATTGAAGCATCTCTTGAACGATTTAGTTGTTTCATACCATGGTAAGAAAGCCCTCCCTGCTGCGACCTCCTCCTGCTGCCTCTTGTGTATGGATATCGCAGTCTCAATGTGAGTGTGAGAGTCCTAGAGAGTCCTAGAGAGAGTGAGTGTCCCTCACTTATGTAGGTGTGAAGTGTCCATAAGGAATCTACCTAGTGCCACTTGTGTTGTAGGTGGAGACACCTAAATTTGATTCTATTGTGTGTGACATCATCTGTGAGGTCCTGACATCACATGTGATGCAGAGTGTCTAGATGATAAGGCAAGCCCCTTGCCTACAAAAGGAGGCCATTGTACTTGCTCCAAATCTCATCAGTCCCATGAGCATTGGGCCTCTTGTCTCAATCATGTGCATGCTATCTCTCACCCTCTCCAACCATGCTTTCTATCGTAGTATCAGAGCAGGGAATCCACCTGCCATCCTGCTGCAGCACGCCACCTCTTGAGGAGCTTCCTGATTCACTCTTGCTGGCTGACCAGCTCTTCTCTACGGAAAATCTGTTCATGAGCTGCTGCGCTCATATCTGGATGTGACGCCACCTGCATTAATCGTCCCTTGCTGTAGCTCAACTGTGCGCAGCAATGTCACAGCCCCAGCTCCTCTTCTGTGCACAGCATTCCGTTGAAGAATCAGCTGCAAACCAGCTCACAATGCCGTCATTATGTCTTTTTCCAGCTGCACGCACAATCACTGCTTCTGTCTGCCTCCTCCTTCACATTCCACCTCCTTTCAGCAATGCATGCACACTGGCATGCTGCCGCTTCTGGAGCAGAACTTTGTGTAGCTCTATAAGCATATGCATAAGACACACACACACACACACACACGAGTCGCGGCATACTCACGCACACTTTTTTTGGGGGGGCGAAATCCATGTATCTTTATATTACAAGAGGCTGTCCCCAAAGTGGAGATCAGCAAATACAAGATCAAAAAATTTCCTCGTAAGGCAAGTAGAGAGCGTAATCTATCCAACCAACAGACATGTAATCACAAAAGGTTTGCCTAATGGACATCCGGAAATAGTAGTACATGGAAAAAGTAGGCTCTCTAAAGACTTGATGGTTCTTGTCTTTCCGCAGAGTCTAGAGTGCCCAATGTTGGGATATCTCAAGGTGTATGCCTCAGGCACACCTTATGTTTCTATGTGTGAGTGCTAGAGGCACAGTTAGGTGCCCACAAGCACAGTTAGGTGGTGGAAGAGCCACATAGGATGATTGAGAGAATCTAGGAGCAGATTGAGGAGATGATTGTGGAGCTCTAAAGTCATCAGTGATGTCAGTGAGCATGTATGAGGTGCCTACTTAAGGACCTCACTCTTCTTCATTCTACAAGCAAGTAATGCAAGTATTCTGAGTTTGTGTCCACTCTTTGCTTTCCTTTCAGTTTCCCCAACATGGTATCAGAGCCCTTTGATCCCCCTTGAGCCCATTTCTGCCACATCATCATCTTCTTCTTCTTCTCCATTTTCCTCTTTCTTCCCAAAATCTTTGAGAGCTTGGTTCTCCACCTACAAACGACCATTGCCCAAACCCTCTGAGCTGGAAACTCCTCTAGTATGGGCGAACTTCCACCTGCAAGCAATTGAAAAAAAAACGTCTGTGGTGGCTGCCATTCCCCAAACAGCGCATTTTTCGCCATTTCTTCTACTGCTCAATACTCCCTACCTGCTCCGCCATTGCCTGAGCCCTCTTAGGAGTAGATGGGCGACCTCAAGACGAAGATTTTGAGCCATTTTTCAGCTCATTTGGTTCAGTAACGAGGGAGAAATCGTCAAAACTCAGGTTCAGCCTGTAGCAACTCTCCCGGGCAAAAGTGCGCACCATTTCGTCCAACCTCTGTGCTGGACCCTCTCTGGTATATGAGCTTTCTTTTGCTTCAGAAAGCCCTCTTTTCCTTGCTTTGAAGAGTGAGCTACAAGCCCTCCAAGTTTAGCCTTTTGGTTTTGACAGTTTTGGACAAGTTTTTGAAGATGATGCTACATAAAATGCTACTCTAGCATTTCTGGTTTTTTGAAACTTTCAATAACTTCAGTACAAGTGTGGCTTCAGTTTTGTTTTGAATTGCTAGACCTGGTTTTGATTGGAAAGTATTCATTTTAGCCTCTTCTATGAAGCATGTAAGAAGAAGCATCATTGATTGAAATTTGGTCACAAGACTTTGCTACATTAAATGCTTATATTTTGAAGCATTTCAGTTGTTATTCTAAGCCCTGTAAGAGAGAAGACACTGCCCAATACCTGGGTTAGACCCTCTCATGGCTTGCTTATGCAAAATATGTGAAAAGCCAAAACATAAAGCAATGTCTTGTTATGCTACAAAGGATGAAAATGCCAATCTGACTTCCTTGTTGAAGATTGCCAAAACAATGGTTTCCAAAAAGGAAGCAACTACAAAGCCAAAGATCTACCCTCTCATGGCACTTTTATTTGACTCCAAGTACAAGAAAAAGATGAAGGTCAGATACCTAAGATATGCTTCTCTACACAACTATGGAGATGACAAGATAATTGTTCTCTTGAAGGATATGATTTCCAGATCCACTTGTTCTATCATAGTACCATCTTATAAGGCACTAGACACTGCCCATGTGGTAAGACCTTGCCTTGACATGGATATTTTGCCTCCACAAGATGAGGCATCCCATGAAGATTATGCATTTTAAATCATCTCTATGTATGCTCTAGATCTCTCTGTATGTCAAGGTGCTCAGCCTGGATAGTCCTCCAAAATGAATGAAAATAAACTATTGTGTTTTGTGTGTTTTTGTAAACACCTCTGGTCACCTTATGATGTAGGCCATGTGTATGTTTTGTTCCATGGTACCTCCTGCAGACATTGTGTGCATGTACATGCAGGGGAGATAACCATTGGAAGGTCTTTTTATATCCCTTTTGTTTACCTTACACCCAAGGGAACCCTTGCTAGCATGAGTACCTAGCCATAGATTTATCCTTGACCACCATGAGATGGCATGAGAAACTATGAGACTAGATGTATCCTTGACATAGCCTGAGGCATTCCCTTGAGGGGGGGTTTGTTGGGATATCTCAAGGTGTATGCCTCAGGCACACCTTATGTTTCTATGTGTGAGTGCTAGAGGCACAGTTAGGTGCCCACAAGCACAGTTAGGTGGTGGAAGAGCCACATAGGATGATTGAGAGAATCTAGGAGCAGATTGAGGAGATGATTGTGGAGCTCTGAAGTCATCAGTGATGTCAGTGAGCATGTATGAGGTGCCTACTTAAGGACCTCACTCTTCTTCATTCTACAAGCAAGTAATGCAAGTATTCTGAGTTTGTGTCCACTCTTTGCTTTCCTTTCAGTTTCCCCAACACCCAATCCAGTGCCTTTACACACACACACACACACGCGCGCGCACTTTTTGTTTTGGGTAAAAGAACCATTTCATTAAGAAGAATGTACATTCATAGCTGTCCCAAAGCGGAGCAGCTACTACAGAGAACTAGAAACACTGTTAGAAAACTTCCAACTGAGCTAGAGGAAGGTCTCCAAGAAAATGCACATCCTAGAGAAAACTAAGCAAGGATGAGCGAAAGAAAAAGCATCAAGAGAACAATGGACATACAGTCGAATGCTACAAGCATGATATAAGGACCATAGAGAGCAAAAGCGATACCAGGAAAACAAATGACCATAGTCATCTCTAGAAGCATATCGACCAAACAACTAGAACTGTCTGCCAAAGCTAATCCTAGAAAAACGAGCCTGAAGATCCGTCCTCATCATGAAAAGAAAATATCGAGCAGTAGGATAGGTTCAAAAGAGATGCAGCACAATCTCCCTCGCATGTGAACAAGTATGGCAAACCAAGGAAGCAAAACGCCGAGCAGCCAATAATGAACCCCTCGGTAAGGCCCCTTCCAAACAACGCCACAAAAAGAGTGATGTTTGAGAGGAAGCTTGCTACTCCAAATGCATCAAAGAAAAGCCTTCCACCAAGCAAGAGGCTTGTGAAGATGCCAAAAGAGATTCCCATGCTGTTGAATCCACAACAATGGAAGCAAGAGATGATAAGTTTTCTGAGCAGAGAGATCTGCAAATGAAAAGGTACAGCGTAGAGAGTCCCGATCAAACTTGCAATCAATAGAGGAAGAGAGGTAAATAGATGGAGGACAGGCTAAATGGCTGCAGTATAGTAGTAATTGTGTGCCAAATAGATCTATCTCTTGGCCTGCGGAATAGAAAGAGTGCAGGCCCAATCATCCACCAAATCTTGCACTGTTGAAACACCCAAGCGATGCAGGAAATGAGCCTTTCTGGGCTGGAGATTAGCCAAGGGACAATCAAATACCCTGCTCCAATGAATACGAGGCAAACGGAGGGTATTGCATGGATCTGGAAGACAACCCGACCATTGTAAATGAGCCAGATTCTACAACCAACCATGTATCAAGCAAGAGGAAAAGGGGCAACCAAGAATACGCCAACCCATGTGCCCAAAAATAACATCAGAAATAGCTGTAATTCAATAACCAAAAGCATCTCTACGAAGAGAGCAACCATACAGGAACGCATAACAACCCATGGCTAACGTTGCTCCAAAAAGGAGAGCAAGAGGGTGGCCTTAGGAGCCAACATATGAATGTGGATGTTAAGAATATTCAAACTGTCATGCATCCTGGGCGAATAGACGCTTGGTATGCCAAAGGCATCTCATAATCCTAGTGATAAACTTTTGAATGTCAAGTGATGACCAGGGAATTGGCGGCAAATAATACTACACATATGCCATAAGGATAGACTGCACAATCCAATGGCGAACATGCAGCGACAGTTTCAATAGTCCACCTTATAAAAAAGTTTCTGCTACACCCAAAGTCGCTCTTAAGGTAGGGAGATATGCTGGCCAATAGGATAACCCAAAATGATGCACCACCTGATCAGGAGGAAGCGAGAAGCCTGGCAACAAAATACAATGCCAATCACACTCCTGCAAAGGCAAAAGTTTTGATTAAGCAAAAGCCCAGCTGCGAGTCCAAAAAGATCTAAGGCCTGCATAAGATACCGAATGTTTGCATCCAAGTTTGGTAGAAAGAAAAAGGAATCATCTGCACAAGCCTTGCTCACAAATGTCGTGCCACCAAGAAAGTCTATACCATGCAAGCATCCCTGCCAAACTAAAGCATCCATAAGCATCAACAATTGATATAGTAGCAATCGCAAAAAGCAAGGCACTAAGAGGACAGCCTTGAGGGACAGAGCAGCCCAATGACCAAGAAGAAGAGAGGGCATCGAATAAAAAACAAAAAGCTGTGCCGTCTTCATAAAGCTAGTAAACAACATTTTGCATCTTAGGACCGAAGCCCAACCACATCATCACATCTGCAATAAAATCCCATCTGAGTGTCAAAAGCTTTTTCAATATCCGCTTGCATGATTAAGACATCTTGATGGGTGTATTGGCATATTCAATGCCAATCTAAGCATTTGCAATGTAGTCCATGATCTGTCTTAATGGCACAAAACCACATTGAGCAGGATGCAATCCAGTGAATAAGAGATGTGATATGCGTAAGACAAGCATTTTAGAAACGAGATTAGATACCACAGGCATCAGTGTGATGGGCCGCCAATGTAATAAATGTTGGCATAAAGGCTTTTTGGAATCAAATGCACCGCATAGAGCCAGAAATCCAAGCATGATTAATCATGTGTAGCAGAACAAGGCTAAGCTGATCCCAAATTTTGAAAAAAAATCAATCATATTTCGTTTCGGGCGCGTTTTGGGCCCCGCGAGCAGAATTCAGGCAGTTCGAGAAAGAGACCAAACCATAACTTGGAAGGCATGATGCTTTAGGTACGAATTGTTAACCAATAAAATCCTTTTGCAAGGTGGTTGTGTATCACGCACTGGCATACCAAAATGCAAAGTCATATGGACTGAAAAGTGAGCAAATAGCCACAAAGTATAATCCAAGGCCATCTCACAAGTAAAATCATCAAACTGTGCAGCATGAAGCATGTACCATCGACCAAAACGAGCCCAATACTGAGTGAATTCATTATGATGAAAAGTGAACCCAATCCGTATCACGCATAAGCTGTTGCCATAAATCACAATCATGCAGAGTGTCAGACATAAATGTCCAAGCATCCCTTTCTCTGCGCATCATATGAGATCAATGAGTACTATTGTCCTCCGTGCCAAGAGAATTATTAAAGTCTCCACCTATGAAAGCATTACCTCCTCATGAATATTCTGCCAGACAGTGCTCCATATCACCCAAACAGCAAAAGTGGAAGAAGTATAAATTGAAGCAAATTCACGGGTGTCCCCATTAATCAAGCATCGAACAATCAAATATCGACCATGTGGGTCATTATATTCCATCCGCGGCTGTAAATCATGATGAATGAGCATAGCAACTCCCGAAAAGGAAGCCTGACCAACATAAAACATGTGAAATCCTGTAAAGCAACTTTGATGGCCTGCAAAGGAGTGTTGATTGTGTTTTTGTAAACAAACAATATGTAGCTTGTGAGCTGTGATGTCATTCCAAAGGAGCCTTCATTTATTTGTATTGCAGAGGCCTAGTATATTGTAAGTAAAGCACTTGATCAGTATATACAATTTACAACAAGGGAGAAATAGTTAGCATCAAAGCTATTCCTGCATGACCGCCCCAAGTTGTGGCAAACCAGCATATTCTTGACAGGTATTACCTTGTTCATCATTAGAAAAATGACCAAGAGAGGCAACAAAATTATACAAAGGTATGGCTGACATAGGTGGAAAACACAATGGATCATCCCGCATCACAGCAGACCAAAGCCTGCCAACCCCAAATCCACCACTGCCTGAGTGTCCTTGGAAGGGAATGCATTCTCTGTCCAATTTCTATTGGCCATTGTCCTTGGCTTTAAGACTTTTTAAGAGACCGTCAATTGGATGAAGAGGCTTTTTCGCCGACTGGCATTTTATCCACTACCTTGGAACTCGAGCCCTGCATTATGGCTTTGCTTTTATCAACCATTGGGGGCGGAGTTGCATTCCCTAAACTACGAGTGTGTGGTACAGACTTTGGCATGGAAGCATCACTAGGACGGGTAGCAACAGCAGGAGGCTTTAATTGTTGGGTACAGGGAATGGGAGTGGAGTGCAAGGGAGAAGACAACAAGCTAAAGGAACACGAGTACTTGCAAATGGATAATGAGAAGTACAAAGGGGTGGCCTATATGGCCCAAAGTCAACCATATGGTTAACCAGTGAAGTCGATCTAAGGGTTGACTGAGTCCTAAGACTAGCCTACAAGGCCATACCAGGGCTAAGTGCTAACAACCCCCCCCCCCCCATGGTACGGCTGAAGTATCCTGAATACATCTCAGGTATACCTAGAAACTATATTATGGTTGCACATATTTGTCCAAGATGGATATAGCAACCTATGTCAGTATAGGGAGATCAACATCACGTAACAAATGGTCCCAAGTGTAAGGCATGCCAAACAGCCTCAAAATCCATTTCTGCTGTCAAAATCATCCTTATGACATAGTGGCTCTTCATTACAGGTAGTGGCAATCAAAGCTACAGCCAAAAAATTGGCTTGCATCTATTTGTGCGCACCTCTAGTACGGGCAAGCAAAGACTCAACCTGCTTGCTGTCCCTAACGGCATCCAAAAGCCAACGAGGGACTGCTTTTTGCTGTCTCATGACAGGCTGACAGCCCTCTCCTCTTGAACTGCTTGCTCGATAGCATGGCCATCTGGCGGTGGAAAATCAGGGTGAGCAGGAGCAACCGGAGTAGGATTAGTGCTGCTAGAAGCATGTGGCACAATGCTCTGCACTGTGTCATGTGTATCTACGAAAGGCAGAATAGAGTCAAACACATCAGAGGCTGCCACTGAAGGCTGTGTTTTACAGTCCAGCTAAGGTAAAGGGGCATGCTCAGCAAAAACAACTTGTAACCTTTGCTTTGTGAGCTGTAGCGAATGAAGATGCACTTGACAGCCTTATCATCAAGGTTATGCCTCAATTGAGAGGGTACATGCACATACGCAAGAGACCCAAACACCCGCATGTGAAATGATAGGCTTACGACCTGTCCGTGCTTCAAAGGGAGTCGTGGTCCTTAATGCCCAAGTGGGTGCTCGGTTGAGATTCGAGAACATAGTTGGCACACATAATTGCATCCAACCAGAATTTATTGGGCAAAGAGTTTCCCTTAAGCATGCACCAGCCCATTTCTGTTTATGTTCTATTTTTACATCTACAAGCCCATTCTATTGCGGCGTGTATGGCACTGTGCACTAATGAATGATACCCCAACCTGCTACAAAAACAGAAAATTCCCAAGACATGTACTCACCCCCCGTCAGTGCGGAAGGTCAAGAGTTTCTCCCTAGTCTCATTTTCTGCCAAGGCAATCCAATGCTTGAAGCAAGAGAAGACATCTGACTTCAGCTTCTATAGAAGTAACAAAGTAATAGTACCCCCCAAGTGATGCTGTCCGCATCGGTCCACACACATCACTATGTAGGAGATGCAACTTCCTGGATGCACCAAGCGTCCCGTCCTTGGGAAATGGAAACCTATGCATTTTGCCCAACAAGCAGCCCTCACATACATGTTTTTCAAGTGCATGCATGTGTGGAAGATCTATAACCATGTCATGTGAATTCATCTTCACCAAACTCTTGAAGTTAAGATCTCCCAATCTCTCATGCCATAGATGTGTATCAAAAATTACAGATTCAGCCACAGCATTAGCTTCTATAGCAGTCTGTTGTACATACATGTCAAGATGATATAGCCCTCTATCAAGTGTTCCATTAAATACAATATAGTTCATACCAATTATCATAAACGGCACACCGATAACCGTCAAAAAGAACTCTGAAGCCATGGCTGAGATAAAAATCAGATTCTTTTTTATACCTGGAACACATAAAACTTTATGGTATCACCTAACATTGTAGTGACAATCACTTGACCAATCCCTTTCACGGGATACGCTGCATTATTTGCACAAGTGACAGTGGCCCCGTTGGAACGCCATTCTCAGTGTGTGAAAGAGATTTTTTGTAGTGAAGGAGGCTGGGCTGATTTGGAGAGAGGGGATAGAATTGGCAGAGGGAAGAGAGAGGAAGAGGGAGAAGGAGTGAGAAGTGAGTGAAAGGGGAAAAGGGAGAGAGAGAGAGAGACACAGAGAGAGAGAGAGAGAGAGACAGAGAGAGAAGGGTGAGGGGGGAGAGAGAGAGAGAGAGAGATTGGGAGAGAGAGTGAAGGCAGATAGGAGGAAGGAGGTGGGAGATAAGATTAATGTCACATCAAAAAGTGTACAACGAGGGGTGGATGGGGACTTTTTAGTCCTTCTATATTTCTCATCTAAAAGGTCTCTAAAGGGCCTCTAAATTAGCCCTTTTCCCCCTTCATTACAGCCATCCCTTCTCATAGAATTTTGCCCTCAAAATTTTACATCCTGGCTGTCCAAAAAAAGTGCAGCAAACAAAAACTATTAATCAGCCCGATAGGAGATAGGGGTGGTCCTCGACAATGCTTTCTCGCTGCCATGAATTCGCATCCTCAAGGAGTCCCCGCCACTTGATAAGATACTCTATGTAGACCTTGTTTCGGAGTACATGGTCTCTGAAACCCATGATGCACTCCGGGACATAGAGGATGTGACCATCCTCATCCATAGGTGGTAGCTTAGGAAGAACTTGGACATATTGTCCTACATGCGGCATCAGCAAAGACATAAAAAACATTAAGAATCTTGGAAGTACTAGGGAGCTCCAACTCATATCCACCTCTCCAACTTTGTGGATGATCTTGTAGGGACCGTAATCCCTGTGAGCAAGCTTCGTGTTGGTGTTACCTTTCAGCAAGGCATAATGGTTCTTATGGAGGCGTAAATGCACATAATCAACTTCTTCAAAAGACAGATACCTCATGCGTTCATCCGCATACTTCTTCTACTTAACTTGGGCATCCTGCATATTCTTCTTAGCCAATTGCAGAGGGGTATCCATTCTTTCCAAGTCACTTCTCGCTTGCTGATTTTTCACAGCCATGTCTGAAATAAAAGGTGGCATCCCAACCTTGCATCCATACATTGCTTCAAAAGGGCTCATGCCAATAGAAAGGTGTTCGGTACTGTTGTAACAAAATTCAGCAAGAGCCAACCACTTATCCAGGACTTCTGTGTATCATGAAAAAAGTATATACCTAGATGAATCCAGGAACATTCCCAAACTCATCCTCTAAAACCACAACACTATGACATCCCCACTAACGTCATCAGCACCCAACAGTGGGGGCAGACCATAGTATAAAAATATGCTCTCACACATACAAATCCACACACCCACACATACTTGAGCATCCATTTATACAAAGTCTTCATACTGAGTTTCTGTCAGCACTCCAAAGGTGAAGGGCAGACTCAGCCATGATGAAGGCTAGCACTAAAGGAGAAGGCTAATCAAAAAGTAGTCCAAAATCTCGTCGTTCAGCTACAATTGCTTGTGAAGTCTAATCGATTTCATTTTAGTCTCTCCCAAACGAGCATCTAAATCTAGCTGATAGGGCAACGCACCATTTAAGATAGAAAGAATTATCGCAATACCAGCAGGTCGCAACATGGACGAAAACTTTACGCAGTGAAATTTGCATGTCCGCTAATACAACAGAAGCATATACCTAGATGACTCCACGAACATTCCCAAACTCATCCTCTAAAAACACAACATAGTGCAGTTTCAATCTCATGATAGCCACTTACAAGGTTGAAAACCATAAACTCCATCGCACATAGCAAGGACGAGCTACTATGACATCCCCACTGACGTCATCAGCACCCAACAGTGGGGGTAGACCATAGTATAAAAATATGCTCTCACACAAATATGCTCTCATGAAAAAAGAGCCTCAAATATTCCTCTACCCATTTGTTCCCCCTTTCTGACTCTGTCCATCGAGCTCAGGGTGGTAAGCAGTGCTAGGTGTGAGGAGAGTATCCACTACTGTGAATAATTCCTGCAAAAAGTGACGAGTAAACTTTGCATCTCTGTCACTGACAATTCCCTAAGGGAAGCCATGATGCTTGAAAACATGCTCAATCAATTGCCAAGCAACCTGTGATGCTGAATATCGAGTCTTAGTGGGTATGAAGTGAGCCTATTTTGTCAATCTATCCACCACCACATAAATGCTATCCCATCCCCTCTCTGTAGAAGGCAACCCTGTGATGAAATCCATAGCTCAGTGAGTCCATTTGCCTTCTGGAATAGGTAATGGCTGTAAAAGACCTACGGGTAGCTGGCTGTCCACCTTATTCTGCTGGCAAGGCAAGCATTCAGTGACATATTTAACCACATCCCACCACATGCCATCCCAGATGAAGCTCTGTTTGATCTTTTCATATGTCTTAGTGATACCCACATGTCCTACCATAGGAGATAAGTGCATTTCATGCAAAACCAGCAGTCTATACTTGGAGTCTGGCACAAGATAAATTCTTTCCTTGCAATACAACAGCCCATTATGCAGCTTAAATTCAGCATGCCCTTGGCTTGAAGGCTCTTGTAACTCCAGAAGTTCCAGCACCTACTTGACATGTCTAATGTATTCCTGCTTATCCTTCTTGTAAATGAGGATGTCATCAAAAAACACCAGCACACATTTGTAAAGAAGGGGCTGCAAAATCTTGTTCATGTGAGCCTAGAAAGTCGCCGGTGCATTGGTCAATCCAAAAGGCATCACTTTGAACTCATATAAACCTCTCTCTGTGCGAAAGGCTAGCTTGTGCTCATCTCCTTGTTTCTTTCTGATTTGATGGTAGCCTGACCTCAAATCAATCTTAGTGAAAATTTGAGCACCCTTAAGTTCATCCAACAGTTCATCAATCCTAGGGATCAGAAACATGTTCTTGATAGTGGCCTTATTCAAGTCTCTGTAGTTAATCAACATGTGGTATGAACCATCTTTTTTCTTTACCAGGAGTATTGGGGATGCAAAAGAAGAAGTCCTATGAGACATAAAATTCTTCTCAAGCAATTCTCGCACCTGTGTTGCCACTTCTTCCCGTTCTACCTTAGAAAGACAGTAAGGGGCCTTATAAATTGGCTTATTGCCTAGCTCTAGGACTATGGCATGATCAACATCTCTCCTTGGGGACAACTGTAAAGGCATATCAGCAAACACATCAGCAAATTCTGCGAGCAATTTCTGCATATCACGATCTTCAACACGGGGAATGCTACCCTCTTACATACTGACAATGTCAGCCATAGATGGCACACTCCCCTCTTAAGCTCTCTTGCCAGCTGCCTTGCTGAAATGACCTGCAATTTAGGCGTTGCAATACCATGCAATGTTACACATCTACCACTGTGGACAAAGCTGAGTGACGAAGCATTCAAGTCCATGCTGATTTTGCCCAATATTTCAACCAATCACAACCCAAGACAACATCTATTGGGCCCATATCCAATGCCAAGAGATCACCTGCAAATTCATAATCATCAGAGAACTTGATTTTTGCATCTTGGCAAACATATCTCCTGATCATATATTGTCCATTTGCCACCTCTACTCTCAGCCCATGATCTATTTCAGTACAATCAGTCCCACCTTCTGTAAGGTTTTGCAATTAATAAAACTATGAGTGCTACCGTTATCCACCAACATGTGAACAGTCCTGCCATTAATCATCCCTTTCAATCTGATAGTTTCGACACTTTTGGCACCCCATCAAAGCATGAAGGGAGATTGCATAGAGTGTTGGCTGGGCATCCCAATGAATTTCCTCTTCGTCCATAGGAGCATTACCACTAGCATCCTCACGTGCATGAAAAGGCATAGCAACTTGAAGCTCCACAAGAAAAGATGAAGGCCTATGATCTCGCATGCCACGAGCGGGCTGAATGTCAATTGATTGCATAACATGAACATCATGATCGGTACCCTTCAAAAGGAAAATCAGTTCCCTTCATGGCTCCAGTGTCAGGAGCCTCATCCGAATCATGTGTTCTTGCCATCTCAGCATCCAAGGAATCTGTGGCATCGGCCAAATCGTCATCATCACAGAATTCAATGATCGTCCTAGGCTTAGCTGAACCCGTGTTTTGCATCATCCCGATACTCAAGGGTCCATTTCTCCCCACTTAAAGCACAAGTTGGCTTTCTTCCTATTGTCCATTATGACCCTGGTATACTGCTGAATTGCTGACTTTTCATTTCGAGCAGTAGGCTTTGCTCTTGGCTTGGCATCTGATGGCATGTATGGCTTGGCATAGGGCATATTACTCCCTAAAATAGTAGGAAACCGTCGAAAGGGTGCTGCTGCAGATTTCCTATCATTTTTCTCACCCAACTTAGGCTTCTTCTCAGCCTCACGCACAGTACCATGCATGCTGCCCGTTACATTCCTATACTTGGTGGAATATTTTGGTTCAAATACTTCTGCAAGCTGGGCTGCCCTCTCAATAGGGTTATGTGCTTTCACATCTATACCCAGGGAAGGACTCAATCCATGGATGAAACGCAGCAACTTTCCTTTCTCAAATACGTCCTATATAAACAAGGAAAGCCTCCAGAAGCGCTGCAAATACCCTTGGACTGTACTAGTCTGTGACAATGCATAGAATTCAGCCAAGTACTGATCCAAGATGAGTGGGGATACGATGGTTACTCTTTAAAACCCCTCCATGTGGTTGGCCTTTGAGGTGAATCCCTCATATACCGTCACCACGTGTGAGCATAGTCCTGCATATGCATACCTGCAAAGATGATGCGCTCCTCATCAGTCTTGGTAGAAGCAGAAATAGTCTTCCAGCTTCGTGAGCCACTCCTCCAACTCATTGGGAGTGTGAGTGTCCCCTTTAACTTATGGACTGAGAGCTTACCCTTCACCTCCTTGGCTGCATAATTCTTGTTGTGTCACGCTTAAGGCTCACATATTGAGAAAAAGGCATCTCATCACGCACATCCTCAGGCAAAGCCATGTCAGAGCGTAAGGCATCTGAAAGCGTATCATCCGTGGTCAATTGCTGCCCATTTCCATCATTCTGCTGCATAGTAATCTCAGCCACCTGATGCACAAGCTACGTCTGGCTAAAAGTGTGGCTATCTAACTGATCTCCATGCTGGGGTGTGAGCTGCTTACCCTTATCCTACATAGCAATGGCAGATCTGAGTTGCTGACCAATCTACTGTCCAATCTGAGCAAGAGCTGTGTCCTGCATAGCCATGGCCGTGATAAGCCGTTGGCTGAAACCCTGTCCAATCTAGAGGAAAGCACCTTGGGGCATAGAAGCAAGGGCATCCAAAAATTATGCCGGCATTGCATGTGCTTCTCGAGTTGCAGGAGAGAGAGACTGAGTTGTAGGGATCTCTGTACCACCAGTGGATGCACTCACTGTGGAAGGCAATTGCTCATGTTGAGCAGCGTCATCACTATCATACAATGTATCACGAGGGGCACGCTTGGGTGCCATGGTGACTGATATAGTGAGTAGAACCTCGAAAAAGGCCGATTACAAAGCTCGGGAGAAAGATCGATGAAAAGGCTTCAAAACGGAGCCAAAATGACTCCAAACAGGGTTGTGAGAGGCCCCTAAAGAGGCTAGAAAAGTTGACTTTTGCCTCCCTTTTTTTTTTTTGGGGGGGGGGAGGAGGGGAGGGGTCCTAAGTCGCCAGTTATGACAACCCTAACCTAAGACTACTAAGAGTGTTAGGGCACTAGCTTAGGCTAACCTAACCCTCTAACTAAACCCAAGCTACCTAACCAACCCTACTAACCTAACTAGACCTAAACCTAACCTTAACCACAAACTAACCCAATCTAATTAACCTAACCTTAACCTACTAACCTCACCTAATCTACCCGACCAACCCAAGTCAAACTAACCTTCGAACTATGAACACCTTAGTCTGGGGCGTGAAAAAAAAGCGGACGGCGGCATCACAGTGGCAACGTGGGCGTGGCGAGAGCAGACAACGGACCGGCTACAAGGTAGGGGCTAACGACGACAGGACTAGCAGGACGGCCTGACAGTGACAGGCGATGGCAGCGACTGGACTAGCACGACGTGGTGGACTCATGGCATGGGCGTGGCGACGGGTGTGTGTGCGAAAGCGGATGAACGCATGGACGATTGATGTTGCATCGGTCAAGAACGTCTGGTTCACGGCGAGCAACTAGAGGAGGGCTCTATATAAAGGGTAGCAAAACAACTGACCCAAGTCTAGTCAACTGACCCAAGTCAGGTCAGTTGACTGGGTCAACCAACCAGGGCTTACCAACCCTGGAGGCGTATTTCACCACCACTGATCCCTGTCCCCAGCCGTTGGGAAAACAACATTCCTAAATCTGGTCACAGACAGTCCCCTAACCTAGAGACGATCTACTACTGTCCAAGGCAAGCACACCCACATAGAAGCCCTCGCTTCTAACAAGATCTCCTTGAAGACCTTCTTGTGGATAAAGGAAGCATATGTCAGCTTTGAAGATTTGAACTTTGCTTTGACTCATAGCATACTCTATTAGCTTTTGAAAGCACAAACTTCAATGACAAAGAGTTCCCATACCATGACATGACTAACAAAATCCTAATTTTGTTGGTATCATGACGATCTACAGGACACGTCAACAGCAAGGCCAGATCAACCACCCTCACCAACATCACCGCCAACGGGTGGCACCAAAGCAGTCAACAGTTAAAGTTTACAACAGTCATCGATTCTTGGTAACAGATGACTGTTGGAGGGTCACGCTTCCTTCTTGAAGTAACGGATTGTGGATGATAAAAGCACGAACCTAACATGAATGGAAATAGACGCACTTTGGATTGTTGTTCAACTCTGGCTCTCTATGTGTCTACTCCATCAAGTCCTCCTTGACGCTTCTCCGTTCCATAGATGTAAGAGCTTGTTACGTCTTTGGTGGAGACGCCGGGATGGACTTTGAACCCCAAGCTAAGAGCAACAATCCCCTCAACGTCCTCTCTCGAACAATGTCCTGGCCACTCTATTTTCGAAACTAATTCAATCCAATGTTCATGTAGCAAATCTTACTGCCCACCTGATGTCCAGCAAAGCGTATACCGCTGGCCATGATTCCAAGGTGTGCCCAAAGCCTTACAATGGTTCTTCTGATGACGGCATCTACATGTGACTCGATCACTTCTCCAATCTAGCTGACTACCATCAGTCAATGGACGCTCAGAAGATTGAAGAAATCAAGCCCTCATTTCAGGGCCTTGCAGCAGCTTGGTATCACCAGCTGGACGACAATGTCAAGCACAGCTCGCCCCATCTGCGTCATGCCTTGACAACCGTGTTTGGCAATACCATTACTGTGAAGGATGCCCTTACACCGTCTCTCGGTTCGGGGTAAAGCTCACGCATCTGCTGCTCATAGTGGACCAGAATATGATCGAAGATTTGAAGTTGTTTTTCTTGTGGCCGCGTCTACGCCCCGATATTTCAACTCGTACTTAAGATCGGGGCCCTAAAACACTCCAAGAAGCATTGATGGTGGCTCAGCGAATTGAATTTGCCTCTGGCAAGTCAGGAACGAAGGTACCAATTCTGCCTCCGTTGCTCCCAATCCCCCACGTACGCTACTGGTCCAACGCCGATGGAAATTGACCAAACTCAGAATGCTCAAGCTTACCAAAAGCCCCCATTTCGACCTCACGCCGCACCATTGCTAACAAACACCTTCTTGATCGAGATCACATGGACGACCACGATGTTTTGGTTGTAACTGATACGGCCATGTGAAGAAGCATTGTTGTCTTCTCCAACCCATGCAAAACGCACAAGCTGGCACGACTGCAAATTCCCTAGTGTCGAGAAAAGACCACCTGGAGCCATGAAGAAGGCCTTCACTCTAGAAGCCGTTCGACCTCCTCCTATCGCCTTCATCGTACAAGCTTTGATCCAGAAGCAACCCATCCTTTTAGCGGTCGATTCGGGTAGCTCACTCACAACCTCGCATCTCTCTTTTGTTCAAGATCTCAGATCCCACTCTATTCTCTTGCCCCTAAGCAGATTACTTTCGGTGATAATGTGGCAACAACATTCTCCACCTCCGGTGCAGATATCCAACCAACCATGGGTGGTTCAACCTCTACTACAGTGCTTCCAGATCAGATCTTCCCCTCACCCTGGGTTGCGACTGGTTACTACAACACCAGGCCATCATTGATTTCAAAACGCAGTCTCTTCATCTGGGCCATGCAACGTCGATACCATGGCTATATTCGAGGATGGCAGCACCAACTCACATGTCGTCCACTCTACTTCATCAAGACCCTCTTCAACAGTCCCATATCTAGCAGTTTTTAGCAGACTTCTTGACCATCTTTGCCAGTTTGGTCCCGACTACAACAGCAGCGATTGTTTGTCATGAAATACCCACGGGTGAGGTTCAGTAGGTTTCAACCACCCAACGCGACGTTCAACTCATGAGGTCCAAATTTTGCGACAACACATTGATATTATGCTCCGTGACAGGATTATCTCCCATTCTCAGAGTCCCTAGAAGTGTGAGCGCACCTGACCAAGAAGGAGAACGGAACATACCAATTTTGTGTCGACTTCCGTCCACTCAATGCCATTACTGTTCGTGATGAATATTCGTTGCCAAGGGTCGATGATATTCTCGACTCATTGGCCCACTCAAAATATTTCACCACCTTGGGTCTCAAGACTGGGTACTGGCAAATTCTTTTGAAGCCCGAGCACCGTGAGAAGACAACTTTTCGCACTCCATTTGGCCCTCACCAATTGAATGTCATGCCGTTTGGCTTGAAAAATGCGCACGGTACATTCCAGCATTTAATGAATTTTGTGGTGCACGATTTAATCGTTCAAGGAACTGTTTTGGTTTACCTGGATGATGTTCTCATTCATACTCAAACCTAGGAAGACCATAAAGCCGTCCTAGAGCAAGTCTTACAGCTCCTTCAACAGTACAACTTGCGCCTCAATCCCGCAAAATGCAGATGGGCTTGACCTGAACTGAAATACCTTGGTTTCATCATCTCTAGCGACGGCATCCAACCAGACCCTCTCAAAGTCCAGGCCATCAAGTGGTTTCCAGTACCACAAACCATCAAATAGCTCCAAAGATTCAACGGCATGACGGCATTCTGCTCCCAATTCATGCCGGAACTGTCGGCTCCTTTGCGCCAACTACTACTCAAGTAGTCTAAATTCCACTAGACCAATGCATGTCAAAAGGCATTTGATCAAATTCGCACCCTCCTCCAAGAAGATGCTTTGCTTCGACATCCGGATTTTCATAAACCATTCCTCCTATGAATGGACGCTTCCAAGGATGAGTTGGGTGCCATTCACCTCCAACCGGACAACGAAGGTCATTGAACCCATTGTCTACATCAGTCGCTCGCTCTCAAGCCCCGAGACCCGGTATATGGCCACTGAGTTAGAATGTTTAGGGGTGGTTTGGGCTCTCTCTAAATTACATGTTTATTTGCATGGTATCACGTTTGAGGTCCAAACTAACCATTCAACACTTACGGGTCTTCTGACTCTAAAAAATCTCCAGGGTCGCCTTGCACGATGGATGTTGTTACTTCAGGACTACTCTTTCTCTATCTCCTATCGCTCAACCAAAGACAATGAGGTCACCAATGCCCTCTCTCAATCTTATGTCTCGGCAGTTCAGCATGATGCTTCGCTCCCCGTGGCATACCACACCCCGTTGCCTCTTCCTCCCATTCAGCCCCCCCTACCCTCTCTTCAGGAAGTTTACGAGGCGCAAACTGTAGAACCCGAATCATTGACCATCATCAACAAGATTCACTCGCCCAAACCATCGCTTCATCTCAAGCTCATCAATAATGTCCTTTACTTCCATAAGCTGCCTTTTCAACCTCGTCTATTCATCCCAGCCCGATTCCGAGACAACTACTTCTGGGCCTTTCATGATGGTATTTTTGGCGGACACCTTGGTTTTTTTAAGGTGCTCACAAAGTTGCAAGCTAAATTTTATTGGCCACGCATGCGTCTATCACTACATCATTATCTGCAATCATGTCCTATCTGCCAAGCCTTCAAGACTCCCACTCGTAAACCTACCGGACAAATGCAGTCCATCTCTGCTTCTCAGCCTTTTGAGCTCGTGGCGTATGATATAACAGGTCCTTTTCTTGCGTCTGCTATGGGAAACAAATACATCATTGTCCTAACATTACCTCACTATACGGACCATTGCTCAGCCCTTGAAATCCGCACACGCATCCGAAGTCGCAGAATTTTTGCTCCACCACCTCATTTTACCTCATGGCTGTCGTGAGCAATTGTTGTCAGACCAAGGTAGTAATTTCAAATCGGAAGTGGTAAACATTGTGACTGATCGTCTAAGTGTTAAGCAGTAGTTCGCTAGCCCGCATCACCCAAATTGTAACAGGTAAACGGAACGGCTCAATCGCACCATAAAGCTCATGCTCGCCATGTACATTGACCCACAGCATTCCAACTGGGATGTGTCTTTACCTTTCGTAGTTGCTGCATATAACACTGCCATACATGAGTCCACCCGACTGAGCCCATTTGAAGCATTCTTTGGTCGCCCTCCGACTTTCCCTCCGGAGATTGGAACCATTCCACCGGAAGCAATCAAACATAAAGATGCCAAGCATTTGGCCGAATTCCTCAAAGATGCCTTATCATTCATTAGACAGAATGCCACTGCTCACCTCAAGCAAGCGCAACAACGTCAACGCATCCTGTATGATCAGAAGCATAGGCCAGCATCTTTCTATGCCGTGATTTAGTCATGGTCCATTACCCTACTCATCAAAAGGGACTCACCGAGAAATTCTTGGCCAAATGGATTGGCCCTTATCAAGTCCTTAAGCCCGTGGGAAAAACCACATACGCACTTCAACGATGTCAAACGGGCCGGGAAAAAACGTTCACTACTGCCCACAACTCTAGAATCAAGCCTTTCCATGCACGGCTTGCCTTTTTTCCTAGGGGTAGTAACATGACGATCTACGGGACACATCAGTTGCAGCAAGGCCACATCAACCGCCCTCACCAGCATCACCGCCAACGGGTGGCGCCGAAGCAGTCAGCAGTTGAGTTTTACAACAGTCATCGATTCTTGGTAACAGATGACTGTTGGAGGGCACGCTCCCTTCTTGATGTAACGGATTGTGGATGATAAAAGGATGAACCTAACATTAATGGAAACAGACGCATTTTGGATTGTTGTTCAACTCTGGCTCTCTGTGTGTCTAGTCCATGGAGTCCTTAACACTTCTCCGTTCCGTAGACGTAAGAGCTTCTTATGGTATGACTAACAAATGTTGGTAATCCTACATCCCTTCAAAAAGTGGCATCACTATGTTCAAGAAAGATCACAAGATGTTATGTAGACCAACTTGTCAACCAAGCAAAAAAGCTCAATGGCTTCAATACAACCATGACTTCCACATTGACTATAGGGATAGCAAAGAAAATTTGGCTACAAATGCCTTGTCCCAAATGTGGGCTCTCACATTATCTATTATTGCCAATATCTACTATAAATGGATTTCAAAAGAAGTACATGCAAAATTTAAGGAAAACATCCATGATTTCAAACTTGCAAGACTTGGCATAGAAGGATCGGTGATATTGTTTTTTAATACCGCCTAAAATGGGTGACCTTGTCGTAAATTTGATGGACATATCTTCATAGATGTTTATTTCCTAAATATAAATTATAACTTTACTAAATGATGCAACAAACACGATATTCATGTAAATCATGCCTTGCCATTTGATTCAGCATGTAGCACGACCCCATTTGGATTGCTATAAGAGGTTGGCAAAGTTTGGCTACCTTTTGAGGATCCACATACATTCTCCGAGAAAAATTTGAATGACATTGTTGCCCCTAACCCAAAATGAGTACCTGATTTTCTAAAATTCGTCTTTCAAAAAAATGTTGGCCAAGGGTCATCCTGAATTCAAGCTCCCTAATGGCTTATTGTGGGCCGTTTAAAAAAGGACACGCGGGGACGTAATTTTTTTGAAGAGATGTGGTGAAGTGTGTCACGAAATGCAAGCCATACTAGAAGCTGCCGGCTGGTGAGGAATATATTTACCATTCCAATAAAACGTATATTAGCCCATTTCCATGTCATGGAGAGGCAATAGAATCATGGTTGAGATAGCAGATCCAAAAGCATCGACATTGCCAATTGCACCATGACATCCCTAGAGTAAGAGAAAGTCAGAGTCACCTCTCACATCGACTTCACCGTTCTATGCCTCGTGAAAATATCCTAGAGATCGTCTCGGCAAGGCAATTCAAGCATCGGTAGCATTCTTGCATTCATTTTGTACCCTGTAGGCATTGTTTGCATATACTTGCATAAAAGTATCACTGCTTGTTCTTCAAATTGATGGCAGAACAGCAAATTATACAGCTAAGGCTGCCAGCAGGTAATTCTCCGCCGAACAGCCAACAAATTGGGAAATTTGGGGGGAGTTGTGATGGCACCTCACGTGAAGCCTGCAAATCTATGTCGTACGAGAATGCACGGCTGACACTTGGAACAAGGGGGACTATAGATTACCTCTTTAAGGGAATAAGCGTCGTTTTATAAAAGACCGCCGTTCTTGGGTTGAGGTCTACTGCGGGCTAAGAATATCCTCATTGGCACAAAACTATCCCGAGCTGGATCTCGATGGGGATCAGGAAGAAAAGTGCTGCGGGAGCGGAAGCTCCCAAATCAAGGCAAAGAAAGAGGGGGGGGAGATGTAAGGTGGGCGCGAAAGGCCGGCCGGCAGAGGGGAGAGAGGTCAAGGTGCGATGGGGGGAGATGAGGGGGGCAGGATCGCCATGAGGCTTGAAAGAAGGTTGGCCGAAGCTCGCCAAACAAACGACACAGACGGCGACGACCCAGAATTCCCACGGACTCCAGGGCCGCCTCTCCAATGCACACTATTCCGCCCCCCAACGCACAACTGGAGTTACAGCATTTCAAATTGCTCAGCGAGCATCTCTTACCAGTACAAGGCACTCGCCATCAAGATGCACTTGCCCCTATCCAAGCTCCACAAATGTGTTTGCGGGCAAGTTGCACACTCCCCGTACCATTTGCAAGAGTGGACCCCCCACCACTACCTGATGCCGTTCTTGCTTGATGGGCTCAACGCTTGACAGAGTTGGGCGAGGGAGCTTCCCCACCCACTTCAGAAGGAAAAGAGGGCATGGGGAGCATCAAATGCTCGCTCTGAATGAAACATGTCCATCGCCCGGTCACCACGCCCAGTCTTTTTTTGTGAAGGTGTGTCCACCCCACGATGTGTAACCAACCTAAGACCAAGCATCCCCTCCCACCTTACAAGGTTGTTACTTCTTATTCATTGCCCTCTCAGCTTTAGTTTTCTTTGTGACTCACAGTACCCTTGCACACACATTCCCCACTCATTGGAAGGAACTCTCTATGTCATGTATCCTCCTTTTCATCGTGACCTTTGCAACCCAATGATTGCCTCCCTATCCCGTGAGAGAGGACCCCCATTGGCACATGAGTTTGTGTTTAGATGTTTCAATCTTCTTTGATTTTTATATGGGGCCTCATTCTCATTTACATAAGAGGAGGACACACACCCACAAATTTTGGACTCCTAGCCAAAATAAATAAAGGAAGACCCTTT
Source organism: Dipteris shenzhenensis (assembly GCF_047967505.1). Taxonomy (NCBI): domain Eukaryota; kingdom Viridiplantae; phylum Streptophyta; class Polypodiopsida; order Gleicheniales; family Dipteridaceae; genus Dipteris; species Dipteris shenzhenensis. Next base: position 62,979,773 of record NC_141597.1, on the reverse strand, counting down.
CAACCCAAATGCTTATGGATGAAGTCAAAGGGTATTAGTCATCTAATGAAAATGGGGAAAAAAAGAACGTTCAAGCCAAGGTTAAGTAGATTTTCAATTGGCTCTTGCCAATTCAAACCAGTAAAATACATTAAAGGTGTGTTTTGTGAGCATTGTGCTCCTCTGAATTGTGATATTTTCAATGCAAGACCCCATTTTAGGGTCCATTGACTTTGCTTCCACCTAAATTTTTGGTTAAAAAATTCATGGTAGGGCCTTTATAATCACCTTGGTTTGATCATTTGTAGACACTACTATGTGTTGTTGGATATGGTTTGAACCCGAAGGACCTATAATATTATGGATATATACAATGCTAACAAATCGAGCTAGACCAAGGGAAGTCCAATATCTACAATTAAAATATATACAAGCCCCCAGTATTCACAAAGAGGCAACTTAGAACCATACAAATTATTATCATATGGTTCCATGTGACATGCATTTGTCACTTGGACTAATCTTTTTCTCTCGTACGGGCTACTTTTTGACATAAATAAATGCCACACACAATTAGTGGTACATGAAATGCCCCACCATCATTAAAATTTGTTTATCCATTCAAAACTCTTTAGTGATGTGTCATATTATGCAAAGTGCCAAAATTTTTATAGGGTAAATTGGCTTAATGATGTTTAGTCAAGATGAAACTTTGCATGAAGGAGCTCCAATGGATGTTCCATGCATTGACACCCTTGGATTGGATTTTCACTCTTATCAGTACGTACCTTTTTAGAGGAACAAAAATAAATCATAATCATGGATATTTTCATTGAAAAAACCATCAATATAGAGAACTATTTGAGTCGATAAATGATAACGTTAATAGTAGCATCAAAATAGCTACTAGAAATAATTTTCGATGCCAATATAGATGCTTTTGACTATTTTTGGGAACTTGCTAGTGCTTTTTTTGACATTATTGTTTTTTAAAGTTTGCATGTCTTTTCGAACTTTTAGTGCACTCGAGCTCTTCTAACAACTCTCCGTCGTCATCTTCCTTAACTTCATCCTCATCATCCTCTCCATCCCTCCCATTTTATCCTTCTACCAACCCACTTTTCAGTCTCAACAATTTGTAGGTCCGTAGAGAGCTCAACAATAGAAAAGACCTTGAGTGGCCAAGAGTAAAGGACTTAGGTAAGCTCTCACTAATCTTTGTTATTAGAGATTAAGCTTTCTCACTAACCTTGTTAGTAGAGAGTAAGCTTTATCGCTTACCTTGTTTAGTTTGATGCACTCCCCACAGTCATTATGATTTCTACTCATCACATTTCTATGACAATTTACTAAAACACTACATTGTTCTCATACGCAACACAACATACTCAAATTTCCCTAGTTTACATAGTTCTTTGAGTTTTGACAAGGTTTTTCGATCCCCAAAACTACACAATTTTGACTTTCTAGTTACTAGCACTAAACACCATCCTGACTTCTAAAAATTGAGACATGACTTCTATAACTTCTAATTGTACATTCTTTTGACTCTTCAGCCCATTGTTTTGCTTATAGACAAGTGAGAAACCCATATAGAGATAGATTGGATTTCTTAACTACATTGAATTTGAATAAATTTCATGATTTTGGGGAAGATTCTATTGGGCAGTCTTATTTTAAGTTGATGTTGGTTAGTACACATTATACAAATAAGAATATAAGGATTCTAAAATGGGAGTAAACGCCTTTTCACCCTCAACCTCTTAGGTCCATTCATACCTCCCAAGTAATCTATGTTATCTACAATATTCATAGTAGTAGTATGCTTCATGTAGCCAGATGTATCGTACTTCTTTCATTTATTTTAAAGAGCATGTTAGAGCAGCACTAGGAAAGTTCATAAAAAAGAGTCTTTGATTGGAATTTTGTTATTTTTGTAGCATTTCCAATATAGCTATGCCCGAGAACTACTTCTAGACTAATGCATCATGTGTCTTGTGATTCCTCTTACTCCTTGAAGCACAATTTTTTTACCTATAGAGACTACAGGAGAAGGTTATAGTCCTTTGATCGACTTGGTAAATTTTTTATTAAGGTTTTTCAAGCATATGATATTAAGGTTATTTTTAAACTTCTTTATACTTTTGAGAACTTCTCTAATCAACATTGCTTTCCTTCTTGTAGTGCAAATGATCACATATTTTCATCTCTTCACAAAAGTATGGAATTGTTGCATTTTTAATCACTTCCTACTTTTTGTTGCTCTCTGTGTCATGAACTCTTCCTTCCCTAGCTCCTTTCCCTCCCTCTCCCATTCTATTTTGTGCAACATTGAATGAATAGTTAGGTAATTTCGTGGCATTGTCATGCAATTTCACAAGTACATCTTGATTGCCAATGGCCCTTACCAAAGTGGCTTGGGAAGCATAGTTGAGTGACATTTACTGCCAATACTATGAGGCCATGAATGGCAAGGTTGACATAGTACATGCTCCTTGGGGCACATCTTTCCCCTATATCCCAAGCACTAACATGTACCCAAAGGAGCAATATTACACAGATCTTGAGATCTTAGAGGATGCATTTGAGAGTTTGCAATCCTTCGTTGAGAGACAAGGGCCCACATATGTGGAAATGCCTGGGAAAACATAAGAGAAGGAAAAAGAAAAAGGAGATACAAGTAAGGGAGGCACAAAGAGCTATCAAAAGTAAAGGAAGCTGACGTACTTATTGACATACAAGTGCTCATGGACTTGAGATTGTGGAGTCATTGGAAAATTGCCTACGGTAATCTTGGAATGAAAAAACAACTGTGTTATTTTTCTTGTAATATGTCTCTTTGCTATTGTTCTCGAATGAAATTTATCCTCGAGTATTTGAGAAGTGTTTAAATAGAATGAAGTGTTTAGCATGTTTAGATAGAAATATGTCTAAGACCCTGACTTCTTTTATATATAATTGGAAAGTAAATCAAGGGCTTAGAAAAGGGCTATTTATGGCTGGTTAGAGTCACCATTCAAGATTCTAGCAAGCAGATTGATTCCTCATTGTGAAGGAATGGTGATGGGAAGAAAGGGGAAATTGCAAAGGATGATGGAGAAGCTTGGGCATTCTTTTTTAATGATAAAAACAAGGGTGGCCTCGAGATTTGCTTATGGGAGGGATTCAAGACTTGTAGGAGATGAATTCACAAGCTTGCTCAATGAACAGTTATGTTGTTGAAAAGAGTTAAAGTAGAAGAATTTCCTTATTTATAAATTTGGAAAATCTCCTAAGTTAGAGGAGAATATGATTGACTGGTGTTTTTTGGAATCCTATAAGTTTGCTTTTATTTTTCCATATTGATTTGTGTAGAAATACCTTAAAATTTCAAGGACAAGATTTAACGATCATAAACTTCTTACGTTCATTATAGACATGAATGAGATGTATCTTGATGGTACCCCATCCACAACAAGGATTAATAAGTCTATTTCTATGGATGATTAGTTAGTCTTTACTCATTCAATTACCTCAATTATAGCACAATTCTTCATGAGATAGACGTCTAGGAATCTATAGGATTCTTGGTTGAGCCTTACCATAAATTTGTTTCATTGATCTAGCAAAAAAGAATTGATTTCCATGTGGCCACTATTTTTACATTTATATATGAAAGTATATTTTATAGGTGGTAATTGTCATACATTAGCAATGCATGAAAGTATAATTTATAGGTGGTAATTGTCATACATTAACAATGCATGAAAGTATATTTGTGGTAAGTGTCATACATTAGCAAAGCGTGAATGTTAATCATTGGAATTTTGGAAAACTATCCATATTTACATATGGAACCATGTAATTGATCCATCATTCTTCAAAAAAGTTTAGAAAAACAACTCTTTTTAAGGGGTTTGAAACTTCATTGCACAAGATCTACATCTTTTGCCGAAAAAACAGTGCTAATTATATTACTTCGAAAACAAGATACAAGAGGTCAGCATTGCAGCTGACGGGCTGCGTTCACAAATCGGACGCAGCCCAAAAAGATAACAAAGTAAAGCTCTCTCTCACGGAGGGATAAGGCGAGTGTGAATGAACAGCCAGAGAGGTGGTGAGTAGCGCCACCGAAGGCCTTGCGAAGCCTGCTCGAAGAAGAGGCCCTGTGTGTCCCACACCCGGAGGAAGCGTCTCCGCTTCTCCCGACCAGCCCGGGAGTCCCCCTGTATCTGGTCCCACTGGCCTTTGAGGGTATGTATAATCTCACTCCAGATGTCAGTCATGATCTGGGCAGTCGATAAGGAGGTGCCACCGAGGATCTGCACGCAGCGCGAGGTCTAGATGTGCCAACCTGCAATGCTGCTGATAATCTCCCAGACTGGCTGCCTCTCCTGAGCTCCTGTGCCGGCCTCTGCCAGGTGCTGCGGGATACTCTCGAGCGGCCCCCACATCCCCTGTGTAATAAGGAATGTGGGGTCCTACTGACAGGCCTCGAATAAATGATGAAAACCAGGTGCGGTGCTGCACCAGTAGAACGCGCCCCAAGTGATCAATCCTAGCTCCGGTTCTGCGCGAGTAAGGATCTCGAAAGTCCACCTCCACACTTCCTGGGCACGAGTGCAACTCCATAGGCAGTGTTTTGGTGACTCCTCGTCCACATGACAGATCTGGCAACGTTCGTCCTGGCCAATCTCCCGCAACCAGCTCCCCACTGGAAGACCTTCGTGGGCAAGAAGCCATAGGGAGTAGGAGATCTTCCGCGGCCGCCAGCTCTCCCACAAGGCCCTCCAGAAGGCCTGCAAAAAGAACCAGGAAATACCCTGTGCATACCAACTGGGCCGCTGGGTGGGAGGGCGGCTTTGCATCCTCCCTAGAACTCGCCTGCCGAAAGTCGTGCTGTAGGCAAAGAAGGAGGTCGGCCCCTGTCGCAATCTCTGGCCATCTCCACTCTCCTGGGTCCCAATCAAGCTCTGATAAGGCCCGCCCCTCCCAGAGCCAGAGACGCCAAAGCTGCAGCTGATCCTGCTCTATGCAAGGGTCGGTCCGCCAAACCTTCCCCACAAGGCCTACGACCCGAACCCTCTGCCATGGGAGTAGGGGGTCAATGAGCACATCCTCTCTCCTAAGTCGCCCATCCCCCAAAACCGCGAAGAAGGAAACAGAGGAGTCGTCCATCCGCCCTACGACCACCAGTGGGATGCCACGGGGGGTGAACTGTCCCAGCCAACGGTCATCACCTGGCATGAGGATTTGAAGCTCAGGTGGAACCAACCAATCAGTTGGAATCGCGCCGTCGATCTCCGTACATCTCGCTTGGGCTCCACGGGCACCTCCAGCTGCATCTGCAAGATTAGCCGTCTCCAAATGTCTGTATGTGTCCCTCCAAACTCGAAGGGACCGGGCTGGCCCTCGCATCCAGCCGTCCCACCTGATGTGTGATCTCTCCCCCAACTGAAGGCCCTCGGCATCTCTGACCTGATCGTTCCAGATAAGCGGCTGGCGATCGATCTCCTCCTGACCGCTAGGAGGGGACTGAATGAGGCTGAGGCGAGAGCTGCCTCCACACCATGAGGAGGCTACGAACGAGTGGGGAACGGGGCTGAGTGAGCGGGGCGGAAGTGAAGATCCACCTGAGGGACGGAAGCCACTCTCTCCACCTCGGCGCGGGACACAAGAACCAACCCCCTGCTGAAGTAACATCTTCCACGTTTGCCCCCCCGGGGTCAAACCGTGGATGACTAGCTTGCCTAATAGGGCCTGACTCTGAAGCTCTGGATCGATGACCCCCAGGCCTCCCTCGGCCTGCGGAATAATGACTGTCTGCCAAGCAACCCTGGCTCTGGTATCTCTGAGGCCATCCTCCCCGGACCAAAGGAAGTTTTGAACCAACCTCCTAAGCTGTGCCATGCTGGATCTCGAGAAACACCAACAGGAAGCCACATACCAGGCCATGGCTAGGAGGACCTGGTTGACTACCAGGGCACAACCTGCAAGGGAGAGCTTAGCAGTGCTCCAGAAAGCCAGCTTCCGTCGGATGGAATCTAGCACCGGGAGAAACTGCTGAGCTGGCATGATATTCAGGTCGACCTGAAAACCAAGGTATCTAGCTGTCTGTCCCCGCAGAATCCACCTGAAACCCAAAAACCTCCCCCACTGAGAGCACGCCCCGGGATCTGTGAGAAAACCAACTGATTTGTTCCAGTTGATTTTCGCACCGGCAGCCGAACAGAAGATGTCTAGGGCCATCCTCACCCTCTCCAGCATCATCTCATCATCCTGGACATACAGTGCTGTGTCATCCGCGTACTCCGAGTCCAGGAGCTCCGTGTCCTCCCGGAGTGGAGGCGAACACCCCTGAGCCCAGTAGATCTCGCCCGAAGGTAGTATGTCATAGCCTCAGCGAAGAAGAGAAACAGGTAAGGAGCAAGGGGGCAGCCCTGACGCATTGATCTCTCCAGACGAAAACGCTCACCCATCTTGCCGCCAATGATGACCCTGCTAGAAGCTATCCTGTACAACGCTGAAATACCCTGAATCCATCCTGCTGGGAAACCTAGTCGCTCCAGAGTCCCCTCCAGAAAGGACCAGTCCACTCGATCGTAGGCCTTCTCAAAGTCGAGAAGTAGGATGGCTAGGTGTGACCCACTGTGCTGAGCCCACTCCGCTGCCTCTGAGAAGGTGAAGACATTATCCAGGATACTGCAATCCTGGACAAAGCCTGTCTGATTGTCATGAATGAGGTCTGGAAGTAGAGGCCGAACTCTGGCGCTGATCATCTTGGCAAGGATTTTGTAAGCAGTGGTAAATAGGGTGATCGGGCGCCACTGACGGATCTCCAGTCTATCTCCTCCCTTCGGGATGAGGCAAATCAATCCCGAGGAGAGGCTCTCTGGCATATAACCGCTGCTGAAAATCCTCTGAAGACCTGCTAGGAGGGGCTGATGGATCTGATCCCAGAAGGAGGTGAAGAATGCCCGGGATAGCCCATCCTCGCCAGGGCACTTCTGCCCGTCGATGGCCATCAAGGCCTCCAGCATCTCGTCCATAGTGAACAGTGCCAACAACATCGCCTGCATGCTGGGCTGGACCAGGGATGGAATGTGCCTCCACACCTCCTCTCGGGAGCGTCGAGTGCGAGGGGGGCAAGCGGCTCCTGCTGGAAAAGAGTCCTATAGAAGTCGGTAGCCAACCCCAAGACCTCACCCGGATCCGTAACAATGTGCCCCTCTGCTGTCTTGAGACTCCGGAGCTGATCACTGTTGCTCTCTGGCCATGCGTCCTGAAGAACTCCCTGCTCATCCGGTCACCCTTTCGAGCCCAGAAGGAGAGAGAGGTGTGATAGGAAAACTCTGATTGGCGCTGGAGGGTCTCCTCAAGAAGGGCTCTGGCTCGAAGGGCCTGGATCCGAAGCTCCTCCGAGCTCGGGGCTGCTGCCTGCTGGAGTCGCTGTGAATGGAGGCGAGGTCCCTCCGAAGAGCTCTCTCTCTGCCCCACCACTCCTATCGAACGTGTAGGGCTGCGAGCTGGCAAATCTGGCTGGACTCCTGCAAAGCCTGCACCACCGAATCAACCAGATCCACGCACTCGCCCCAATCTCTGTCCCATAGACTGCAGATACTGCTGCGCACGTCCACCCTCGAGAAAATGGAGTCGGGAATCCGGCATGAACGGGGGGGAAGGGCCTGGACTGCCGAGTCTAATGATAGGAGCACAGGCGCATGATCGGAAAGTGTCGTCCCTGAAACTATCCCCGCCTGACCGCCTCTACTAATGGCCCAATCACTGACATAAAATCTATCCAGCCTCTCTAGGAGTCGGCCTCCTTCCCTGCGGAAGCCCCACGAGAAGTCCAGGCTCCCGTGCCAACGCCAGAAGGACGGGTCTCTCCAACTGTCCCTACCTCCTGTCGTGAAGATGAAAGAGTCCCAAGCGGACTGCTCTGCCTGAGCCATACCTGTAAACTCCGGACCTCTGCCCTGTTGGTCCTCCAAGGTCTCCAGATTGTTGAAGTCACCTCCAACAATCCAGGAATCCATGTCTCGAAGAATCCCTGTAAGTGTCATCCAGAAGGTGGCTCTGCACCGGAGGTTTGTGGGAGCATAAATGTTGAGGATTCCTATTTTGGAACCCTCCAGTTCCAGGCCTACCCAAAGGGCACGGCTTGGGATCAACGTGCCATGACCGAAAACTCCCTGGGCTAGCTGCTCGCACACGGAAGTACAGACACCTCCACTCCTCCCCTGTGCGCCGATCGAGGGCTCCCAATAAGTGTGGGAACGTCCAGGGAGAACCTTTCCGCAGCTATGGGAGTGAGCCGCAGAAAGCTTGTGCTCCTGGAGCAGAAGTACATCCAAACGACCAATCACTGCTAGCTGAAGTTCCTGTCGCAAAATGAGCTTCCTGGGACCACGGGTGCCAGAAGAATGAAACCCGTTCACATTCCAGGATACAAGGTGTAGGCTCATGGTGAGGATTGGGAGGCTGCGAACAACTGTCTGCTCGCGGTCGAAGTCGATGAAGAAGCTGACATTTCGGAGTGGAGGCGTTGCCGCTTATGAGAAGGTTTGGAGGGGGAGGCGGGGTTGTCCTACCCGTTCTTTAACACCTTCAGCAAAGGCGAGAGGCCTTTGGTGCCATGAGCAAATGCTTTCTCGAGCCAGCTCGAGATCTTTGAAGTAGTCATCCCATAGAAGGCTCGGAGTTTTTAAGGGGACCAGGCTCTGACATCCTGGGGTAGGGGCCATGACAGGGGGGGCCTGAGGATCACAATCAGTCGAAAGCGTTTGGCGGCGCAACACCATCGCAGGCGCACGTCGCCCTCGGACCACTGAGTCTTGAGAAGCTGCCCTCCGGACGGTCCTATCCAGGAGCAAACCTGAGTGTGCGTCTGCTCTCTGAGAGCCTCCCAGACCGAGTCGTCTATCCAGGTCTCGGTGCCGTCGCTGAGGAACATGAAAGCAAAGCTAGGGCCATCCCTAGGGGCCAAGGCGGCAATCTTCCCATCCGCCCCTTTGTGGAGCAAGAAGATACTGATGTCGAGACAAGCCGAGAAGGTCCCGAGGTCGGCCACATCCAAGTAGTCCCAGGGGCCAGATCTGCAAAAGTCTCAAGGAAGCTCTCTCTCCTGAAGCTGAGACCCATCAAAGTCTGCCACTGAGGGGCTAGCAGACAGGGAAGTCTACTCCAGTGGTGGTGTAGACTCCGGGTGTCCTGCCAGTGGAGGGGGGGGGGAGGAGGCTGGGGGGTAGGCGACTCAGACTCCACAGAGGCGACTAGCGGAGGAGGTGGAGGAGGAGGAGTGGGGGCTGCCCTCGGCTGGGAAGCCGTCGGTGCAACTAACTCTGCAGGAGAGTCGAGAGAGGCGGGGGGAGGGGGATGGGGATGCATCTGGAACTGAGGCTGAGAAGGAGGAGGAGGAGACTGAGGAGGAAGAGGCGGGGGCTGAAGCTGTGGGTCGGGAGAAGGGGGGTGAAACTGGGGAAGGGGCTGGGACTGAGTGGAAAGGGGCGGGGGAGCGGAAGAGAGGGGGATCTGAGGCTATGAAGGGTGGGCTACCGTCGAAGAAGAAGCTCTCCCAAGTCCCTGGGGCGACTGCCTGTCAGGTCTCTAAGGTGCTGCTGCAGGAAGGGTAACCTCTGCCTCCTTGCCTTTATCAGAAATCTTCTTGTTCTTTCCTCTTTTCCTTCTAACCTCAGTCCAACCGCCCACTAACTCTAGACCGGACTCCGGCTGCCTCAGCTCCTCCTGACGTGGCTGTCCGGAGGGGGGGGGAGGGGGCGGAGGGGCGGGGGCGGGGGCGGGAGGCCGAGAAGAGCTGGCGAAACGTGGACAAGCAGCCGCCAAGTGCCCAAAGCCGTGGACCTCAGGCACTGGCCTGGCTGTCCGGTGACTACCATGCTCTGGGTGATACTGCCGGCATCTATCATGATCTCGATCACTACAGGGAGATTCACAGGATCCGCCACAGCCACACGGACTCGGGGGGCTCCTGCCATAGTCACCGCATCGGCGAAAGTGTCGTGCAGAACCCAGCCAAAATGGGAGTCCAGGTCCCTGACAATCGGCCGCAGCTCAGCAGCAAGACCTGGAAAAACTAGCGTCACTGGATGGCGAGGTATATGGAACTGAACATCAAAATCCGCTGCGCTGAATCCACGGTACCACGGGACTATCATGATAATCTTTCCATCCACCGACGTGGGGGAACCAGCAATCAAGTTGCTCGCAGCTTTCGCATTGGAGAGTTTGAGCCAGAAGATGCCCCTTCCCATAAGGGCCACCTCCTCAATATGGCCATCCTCTAGCATGAGAGTGGACTGGAGCCAGTCCCTAATGGCTGATCTGGAGGGGGAGTGTCCAATGACTCTGCCGTAAACAGAGGTACGGGCAAAGTCATTGGCAACCTCCTGAACCTGAGATGATTGTTGCTCTGTCAGGATAACGCGGTAGGCATCTGGAGAGGGAGGGTCCGACTGGGCCTCCAGTTCCAGGCAGGGAGCTGCCATACTGCCAAGACAAACTGCGAGGCTTCCAATGAAGAAAAGGCTGCCACCCAAAAAAGGGAGGATAGAAGCGGGAGGGTGGAGCCTGGGCGTGAAGAGGACGGTTGCGGAGGCGGAAAGTGGGGAGAATGGACGGCGGAGGACAGAGGAGGCGAAGCGGAAGGCCGGGAGGCGGAGGTGATGCGGGGTGGGGGAGTGGGGACGGAGAGTGGGTGAAGTGAGGAGGCGGGAGCGGGGGAGAGGCAAGGCGGGGCGGGAGGGCAGGAGGTGGCAGGGTGGAGGGGCAGGGCGGAGCGGAGTGAGGGGGCAGGAGGTTCGGGGGCGAAAGGGCGGGGTGAAGGGTGCGGGAAGGAGCGGAGGGCGGGAGGGGAGGGGGGGTGGTGTGGCGAGGGGGCGGGGAGGTGAAGCGGGGGGCGGGGGAGGAGCGGATTGGGGGTGAGGGGGCGGGTGAAGCGAGGGGGCGGGGAGGTGAGGCAGAGCGACGAGAGGGGGGGTGAGGTGAAGCGAGGGGGGGGCGGCGTGAGTCGAGGTGAGGCAGAGGGGGGGCGAGGGGGAGGGGAGCGGAGAGGGGTGGGATGAGGCAGAGAGGCGAGGGGGGGCGGAGGGGGGCGAGGGGGGGTGAGAGCGGAGGCGAGGGGCACGGTGAGGTGAGGCGGCGGGTGAGGGGGGGGTGAGGGCAGAGAGGCAGGGGGTGGGGGTGGTCGAGGCGAGGAGGAGGAGCTAAGGGGGGGGAGGTAGAGCTAGGGGGGGGGGGAGGGGAGGCTCGCAGGAGCAAGGTGGTGATCTTTCCTATTCTTGTATCTCTGATGTATCTCAAGACTCTTTTAGCTACATTACAAGATCTACATCTAAGGCATTAACATACATAGTTTCCAATCACTCTAGCTTATTTGCAACTCTAACCATTTGCTTTGAAAAGCTTCACATAGTCCACTAAGCATTATCCATGTCATTTTCCATGGTGTCACACAACTTTTAGGCTCCATCCTACCTAAATCAAATCCACCTCAAATCCTATAATGCTTTAGCCTCTACTCTACTAGACTAATAGGCTTGTACTAGATTTTGAGGCATCTTATGTGCTACCCGAACCACAATCTAGTCTCTACCAAGTGGTCTGTCGGATTGGCTCCTAGTTGTCCTCAATCAAAATCTATAATAATAAAGGTGTGACTGCTTAAATCAACTGCATAGCAACTATAGTCTCAATGCTCCAATTTAAATCAAATTTTCCCATGTATTTGTGCTAGGCTATGTCAATTGCATAGTCTACCTATGCTCAAACTCTATAAAAAATTTGAAGAACCCAAAGTTTAGACTCTACATGCATAGGATAATATCTAGTTCTCTGATCCCATAGTCTGTCCAATTTGAAGCTACGGTTGTGGCTAAAAAAAGACTACTGTCACGCAACATACGATGATGCTAACCACACTACCACTCTACCTTACACAAAGTCATTGGATGCCTATAGTTTTGTGCCCTTTGCACACCTATAATCTGCAATCCTATCACTTCTATTGAACTTGCATATCTCTAGGATCTAAAGACTTAATGTGCTTATCTATTGCACAAGGGCTTTATTGTACAATATCATACTATATCATGGTCATATCTAAGCTTTGGCAATCTTTGCTAGTTCTAAAGCTCATGGATATGCTATTTTGCTTGATGTTTGTCTATCATTTATAGCACGTGGCTTGCATAGGTTTTGGGTGTCAAGACAACAGGGTCATGTAATCTAAGACTACTTTATCAAGTGTCCATGCATGTAGACTCCTCATAAATGCCCCTACCTCCACTATTTATGACATAGTAAATGTCATCACCAATAGTCAAGTATCCAAAGCTTATAAAATATTTCTATTACAAGCACATGCCATGTGATCTTTAGGTGTGAAACAATTTATTTTCCATTAACTCCTTGAATATCACACGTATAGACTACCAAGGCTTTGTGGCTTTGGAGGTTTGATTTGTGTTTAGACTACGTAGTTGATTGTTGGCTATTCATGTGCAGCCTAGCCACTATTATGAAATTTATAGGTTTGCAACCAAAGCCAAGACTGCTTGTTTGAAATATGCACCAAAACAATAAAAATTGCATGTTTACCCTTTTCTTCATGGCTACGAATAAGGTGACAAGAAATAACTACATAATGGAAAAGCACATCTTTCAAAGTTTCTTACCGTTCTTAAAGCATAAGAACAACCAATAAGAACACAACCACTCACAACTATAAAGCTTTATCTATTCCATTTTAATTCTTGTGACAAAGTTCCACTTTGATGCCATTGAGATGACTCCATTTTTGAGCTAGCTACCATGATCATCTGCATAAAGTTAGAGAGCCAAATTGCATGAATCACCATAGAAACTCACCTCCCAACCATAGACCTCTTCTAGCTCAGCCTTGAGCACATAGAATCATGAGAAATGTTATGGCTTGACCCTAGTCCAATAGACATCCACATTCCATACCATAGACATCAATGGCCAAGATCTACAATATAAGTGAATACCAATGGCCCAAGCACTCATGCCAATATATACTGCCTAGGTCATGGCGAAACATATAATGAACGAGTTTTACCCCTTGGACCACTAATCTATATTATTGTTTTTACTTCTAGATAACGCACTGATATGTTGGGATCCAAGTGGGCCATGTTACATCAATCAAAACGAGCTGTGTGAATCCATGGAAGGCTTACATTCAATATCAGGCACCACCTAGTGATCCAACATTATCTTACAATGTTTGAAAGCCCTGCACCATAAGCTTGGGCTATGTATACTGTCAGCCAGGCTGTAGCTTCCATCATCTCATGACACTCCATAAATATCCCATTTGACTTAATGGTCACCATAAAAATGCAGAAGTCATACTCTATCTTAGAGGACATGATCCCTGCACCAACACACATGCAATACTAGAGTAAGGAGACACATGTGAGATAGCGATGGTGTTCTTGAGAGACTCAAGAATGGCCGTCGATCAACCCCCAACATTTCGGCAGCCGTTTGTCAATGGCCTCCATTTGTGGCCATTTGTCAAATAGACATCACACTAAAATTTCAAATTTTGAAGGATAATCTAGAGTAGATACATAAGTTTAAATTCTATGCAAATGATGTGGGGATGAGTCTATGTGTTTTGATTCTTCTTGCTTTGCTAAGTGTGTCTATGTGTAGATTTACATTTAGATCACAATGTGAATGCACAATAAATGTCTTCCACATGCGTGTACACATTTTTATATCTCAACCTTCTCCATTGATGGATTTTGTTGCATGCATGTGCATGATTTTATATTTCGGTTGAGACAACTCCTATGTTGAGTCTACTACAAATATCATCTTTACCAAACCATGTTTTAGGAACCGAACCATAGATTGCATCATGTGGAACAAATCACCCAACCATAGAGAAATACACTCATCCCCAAGCATTGGAGGTCATAGGGAAGACACATGGTCTAATCTTGTGTCAAGCCCCACCAAAAGGGATGCATCAAACTAGTTGGTTAGGTACTAGCATGATTTGCATATATCCCCTATCCCCTTCTAGACCTCCATCCATATATATTACTCTAGTTAGGATTACTCATCCTAACCTCTTGACTCCATGTACTAGGATCTACCCCAACCCATAGGTGGGTGACCAGCTAGATGGGGCTAGTAAGGATTGTTGCATTCTTCCCACCTTCAAGTATTTATGCCCTAAAAAATAACACCAAGGAAGCTTTCCCTTAAATGAGAAACTCTCTTCCTAGTTGAATCTTCATAGCCTATCTTTCCATTTAATACAATGCTCAGTGTGATAATCCTATTCTTGTGTTGTTTTTGCATTTTACCTTGAACATTTTCAAGCTCATCTAGGTCAAATCCTCTAACTCTACTAGTTCTTTAGGACATACCAAAGTGTTTCCATAGTTTCTCCTTGAGTCGCACATGGAAAATTGGATGAACCGTGACATTGGAAGGGAGTCCTAAATCATAAGATGCATCATTGATTTTTTAAATGATGTAAAAAAAGGACTGCAATACATGTGGGAGATCTTCAGAAATTTCCCAGTCCTCAAATTCTTATAATCTTTTAGAATTATTAGTTATACTCACGTGCCTTCCTTGAGAATCCTATGGGTACCATTCTGATCCACTTAAAATTTTTCTCTATCATCTTGAGTACATTTTTTATGGAATCTTTAGCTTGTGCTAACATTTCTTGCATATTTGTCAAGAAATCTCTACCTATCAGTACCTTCATATTCTTAAGGCCCAAGGTGATCAATGATATAGGTTGGTATTCATACATAAACATAAATGGAATAAAACCTATAGCCAAAAGCTTAGTATTATTGCAGGCAAATTCCATTATTGGGAGGTACCTCTCCTAACCAACATCAAGCTTAAATTAGTTTCCAATTTCTTGAAATTTTCCAAGTGTCCAATACATTTCGAGTTTCAATCACTGACTATGTCACTAAGCAAACCCAAAAGTCTAAAAAGTTTCCCACTAAATTGTTGTGCTAATTCTGATGCCACCATTTGCACAATACCAATGATAACTAGGATTCAATGCCCTATACCAATTTATGATCACTAAAGCTATGAGTGGAACTTGGCTCAAATTTTGCAATGATCAAATCATAAGGTATAACAAAAATTGACTAATCATACAAACATAACAATTGGAAGACTCTAAATGAAGCTCTCCAACTCAAGAAATCATCGACTCAACTATTGCTGCTATGACTTCCACCATCTTAACAATCTTACTACCCTTTGTAGGTCAGTATTTACTCAAGTGGTTGCATTGCATCCCCATTGCATACATCAAAAACCTAATCCCCCTTTGTATGCCTTATAAAACTTTGCAAACTCAAAATTTTCCTTCAAATGCATAGTGTTCGAGTTCTCTTTCTTGAAGATAGAGAAAAAGTTTCATTTTTTATTCAAACCTCCATTATTTTTCTCTTTCAAGGGACTAGAAGATTTGTAGGTGGTCACAATCATATCAGCATAAATCTTTGCAAAATGTATTGCATCACTTTAATGATGATATTTTATTTGGATTTCATTTGGGTAATCCTATGGAATCCCTCGTATGATGAACATATTTCAAATCATAAGTGGATCCATCTTTGGTCCCTTAGCATTCATGACTCTATACTATTAGATATAATGATCCAAGCCTTATGATCTCATCTACAATCCTTCTAACTTATTAAAGTTATAGAATTCATTACCTTCTTAGATGAACTCTTTGGAATTCATCCCATGTGAGACATTTAGCATTTGAGTCCTACCATCATCTAAGGGCTCTTCCCTTCAAATACCCTTGCACAATGGTTAATCTCCTTTGCTCATTAATGTTGTACAAGTCAAAATGACTCATCCATCTATTCAACCACATCTTGATGTGACCTACATGTCCTCTTTCTTCTCCATGCCATACATTGCTAGGACAAAAGAGGGATTGCCAACTACGTCTTGCAACTGTTGGTTAGCATTAAGAAGGGTAATCGTTTCTTTTAGTTTTTGACCTTCTGCTTTAAGTTTTGTAATCTTAGTATGCTCTTCTTTTTCCTTGATTTCTAGATCATCCTCGGGATGTTCTTGATTGTTTGACATTTCACTCTACGAGAATGAAAAATGTAAATTAATATGATTTTTGTGTTTCTTTATGGTAGATTGAATTTGTTATTCAAAACAAATTTCATGTTTATTCCTATAAAAATTAAACCGAAAGAAAGAGAGAAAGGAGGTTTAACTTGAAAGAAATTAAAACTTAGATAAGCTTTAATTTATTTTGCTACAGAGGCTTAAAAAACTGCAAAGAAATTGAAACTGTAGAGGTAAGCTTGAATTCAAATAATAGAGAGGCTAATACTTACCTCTTAATTATACATTGAACTCTTCAAGCAATGTAGGAGAGCCTCTAATGCTCATGAGCCTCTTATGCTTTTCAAGTCCCCAAATCAATTGAATATCAAGCTATGCCCATGTGAGACCTACCAAAGCCAAGGGAGATCAACCAATTATGGTATTAGTAGTCCTAGGGAATTCAAGGTAGTTTTATACTACTTTATGTAGTAGTTTATGTAGACCAAGGCTATTCTAAATAGCCTATAATGGTCTCAGGTGTCACACATACTATAACCAGAATGTGCCCCCTATAGTTGTAGGCTATTTTGAACCTTGTCTTTTGCTGCTACTGGTTGCTATGTTGAATCACAAAGGCTCCTATAAATTTCTATTGCAACCTATCTCTGTGCTTTAATATTTAAGGCCCTACACTTTGCCTAAGCATGTGCAACAAAGAGAAGGGAGACCAGATTGTTCTAGATAATAAACATGACATGCTTACAATGAGTCACTAGGTAATCAGGGTTAGCTATAGATATAACATCGTCCCTCCTAAGCCTCATCTATTTAGTTCAAGAATTTGCATCATTTATGATGATATGTAAGATTTTACACATTATATGTGTCTAGTCATTTTGGTCTGCAGTGTAAAATCAAATCATAATCATCCTAATTCTATGTTAAAACTTGACTTATTAAAACTCATCTATGCTACTCAATTAAAACCAACACATCAATCTTACTAATAGTAGCCTTCCAAAAATATATCCTTCACTTGGGAAAGAGTCTCCAATTGGATGATCAAGCCTATCTCTAGTGATCCAACATCATGGATGATCCTTTCATGAAAGTAGATGCATACCTTCTTTGCTTGTAGATCCTATAGATGCACATCTTGTTTGCCACATATATTTCCTATTTCGTGGGTTTGTTGTGTTTGTACAATGTGTGTAGATAGTTCATGCTTACATATATTATGATTATATGTTTTCTCTAGTTTCACCAAGCTTTAGTTTTTTTATCACAGTATATGTAAAATCATTTATTGGATGTTTCTTCTTTTTCTTTGATAATATTTTATAGTTCCATTTCTCATCTATGGATGATGGGTGTCCATCCATGAGAGCATTTTGACATTTCATATCCATTTATTACAACCAATTTTGTAAATGATATATAGCTTTGTGTCATATTTACTTGTTGTGCAGGCATTTTCTTTTGTTTAATATTTTATGTATGATTTTGTACATTAAGGTATCTTGTGTGTTTCATTTCTATTAATGTATGCATAATTTCTATTAACATAAAATGGTTTTAATATAGATAAACATTAACAAGTAAATTTATTTCTATATTAAAGGTAAAATGTGTACTTTTTTGATATTTTTGTATTCATGGCTCGAAGTGGTGCAATTTTCAAAACGGGCAACTAAAAGCCCAATACGCCAAGTGGTGAAGATTGAACCACAACCACAAAAGGTCATCACAAAAGGAGGAAGGAGGAAAGCTCACATACACACAACACAACTCCAATAATGAGGCCATATAATGACAACTATATTTTAAATCTTGAGAGAGTGGAGGAACTTGTCTCCACTAGCTATTTCCTAGTCTTTAATCTTTGATGAACATGGGTGAGTATGGCACTCCACTCGACTAGCTCATGTTATAGTGCCCAATGCATAGTGGTAGTGTTACCGAATTGAGGATAAATGCATAAAAATGCCATAGATAGGTATGTATAAACATTACCAAAATTTGATAGATATGTACAAACATGACTAGATCCATGTCTAATAGCATTATATAGGAATGAAACATGAGACTAGGGATTTACCTTCCCAAGGAAAGAAAGAAACAAAGTGCAAATGGATGTAAAGAATGTAGGATGAAAGAAGCACATGGGAAAGGTGGTTTCTTGTTCATGAGTCCTTGGCAAATGAGAAGCCTTGTGACAATCTAAAACATGGCATCCATTGTAAATTACACCTCTTACAAAGTTAAAACAAACAAATCAATGTCTCAATCTATAAGAGGCAAACCATAGCTACAACTAAAGGTTTCTTGGAGGGCATACCATTGAATAGAGTCCTCCCTATATTACTTGTTACATGATCAACAATGATGGACACATTGATGCAAGATCAAAGAAGCTGATCTCAGAAAGCTGACTCTCAAAAGAACACCAAAAATGTCAAATTTAATTTCTTAGACAAGGCTTAACATTCCAAATTTAATAAAATGTTACAATTCTCTACATAAGGATTCTATTGATTTGTTACAATGCATTGTGTTTTCCAAAACATGAAACTTAAAATAGAGGTCCACTACAAGCACATGATGCATGCACAAGAGTTATCACAAGCATAGAGTGCACACACACTCACATGTGCATGTGCACCACACACACAGACACACACACACACACACACAGACACACACACACACACACACACACACACACACACACACACACACACACACACACACACACACACACACACATGCACGTAAGGGTGGAGGAGGTCAATTACAAGAGTAGCAATGCATAGCCTTTCAATTGGCCTATTGGTAAACCATATAGCCTCACAATCTATACACATGGCCACCATCACCAACTACCTTGGGTGTTGTAGGCTTCATTCTTACAAACGATCCACCCTGTATCTCTTGATAGTCTTCTCCCTTTGAATATGGGTCCACTACTTCTGGGATCTCTTCTTGTTCTTGAATCTATGTATGGATGTCTTGATAGTCTACTCTTCCTTGAATATGTGCCCACTACTTTGAGATTACAAACCTTAACCAGTTTTCTTGGTTAAGGTTTGTAATCATTTTATGGCTAGTTTGCTTGGTTAAGGTTTGTAATCATTCATCCTAGTCCTACCTAAAGAAGGCCATCCACCACAAATGCTCATTGTTCTACTTCTATTATTCCTACCACATACCACGATGATAAAAGAAATACAATTAATAAAAAGAATATGTAGAGAGTATATAGATAAACGAGTTTCCGACAAAATAATTCTAAATTTTTTTCCTTGGAGAGGTCTCTCAAAGACATGATGTTGGTCTTTTGGTTACTGCCCCACTTTCCTCACTATAGGAAATGAAAGAGAATGTGCTTGAACCATTCAAACTAAGCCCAAGCAATAACTAAAACCATACTTTCAAAGCCTTGCAAAAGCCAAGTTGCTTCTTGGAAATCTTAAACTCTCTCTTCCTATAAATTTCCACAAATGTGAGATAACATAGGAAGCAAATTAAACTTACTAGAATATAGCCCATACTCAATGGCCAATGCTTCCAAAATGAAATCTATTTGCAAATCAAATTATGTTGATGCAAGAGAAGGCATGACAAAAACATTTTGAGGCAATGCATACAGTGAAGTTCTTCTTCCTTTATACATTTTGAGGCAATGCATACAGTGAAGTTCCTCTTCCTTTATACATCATCAATGGGAAAATTATAACTTACAAACAATATTTGCACATCACTTGCATGGCATATCATCCCTTCAACAATTTGTATAAGTCCTCCATGCTCAATTCCTATTTTTGTTTGGACATGGCGCATATGATGGGTGCATGCAGTTCACCGATTACCTGAAGAGCATATAGAAAAAGGATTTGAAGCCATCATAGGTTATGTGATGTTGATTTGAATGTCCTTGACACATTAGCATCATTATCGACAACAAGCATGTACGACCAGCTCATCAAAGGTAAACTTTCCTTTCCATGCCTTGTTTACATAACACTAAACAGAGAGTTGAGATGAAAGCAAAACTGAAGCCCCCGAGCTTGAAGCCCAACTGAAAACAAAAGCAGATGAGAGAGGGGTGTGCTCTCTCATTTTATAAATGACCGAAGAATAAATGTGCCACTCTCCCCATATGTCACATGTGGATTTAAAAAAAAACTTTATAGATTTGTGCATATCATTCTTGAATAGGGTCCATGCTAATCTTCTCTGTATCATTCCAATTTTAATAGATATCTCTAAAGAGACTTTTTAAAACTTTTTTATTTCCTAAAGAGGAATATTTTTTTATAAAAGGGTAGCAATCGCATTCAAAGTTAGCTCTTAAAAGTAGACTACTAACGTATTCCTAGATCATTTTTGTAGGCATCTTGTTGACGTTCCGAACAATTTAGCAATACAAGGCGATGCACACATTACAAATGAAGATCAAACAACATGTAAGTTTCTATAGACCTAAAGCATCACAAAAAAATTCATTTTGTCAATTTAAAATATTATTTCAAATTGATTTAGTTTAGCTTCAATATGTCACTTTCTCTATCTTAGTTGAATGTACCATTGAAGTCTAATAATTTGATGTAAAAAATAAAAGGAATTAAAAAAGCAAAAAAGAACTTGCAAGAAAAGCTTCCAAATGAGCGTGAGTTATCCAAAAACTCTGCCTCAATCCATCAACATCATCATGGACTCACATCAGCTGGCTATATAACAAATGGACCAAAAGATGTAGCTTCATGCTTCATCAGATGCAATATTGTGCTCAACTACTATTGGGTCAACTGCTACACAATGACCAAGTAGCTACATAGAATTCTTGGAAGAAACATCCCTCCACCATCATCCTTAGGAAACATCTTCCTATCTACATATGTAGCAAATGCAAGTGGAAATAGAGAGTGGTTTTGTTGCACAGGATGCCGCAAGAAAGTGCATCCATTCCAAATGTGTAGCTGCTAAGCATCATCAACATCTTGATAAATGTGAAGACAACATCATGCGCCATCACAAACGATGTCTTTGATAAATGACCACTTCTAGATAATCCATTGATATCTTGGGATCCGAGCGAGCCACATTGCATCAATCAAAACGAGTTGCGTGAATCCGTGGAATACATGCTTGCATTCAATATCAGGCACAACCTTGTGATCCAGCATTAGCTTTGAATGTTTGAATGCCCACACCACAAGCTCGAATTGTGTATATTGTCGGCCAAGGTTGTAGCATCCATCATCTCATGATACTCCACAGATAGCCCATTTGACTTAATGTTCACCATAAAAATGCAATTTTCGTACTCTATCTTAAAGGAGATGACACACATGCAATACTAGAGTAAGGAGACACACATGAGATAGTGTCGGTGTTCTTGAAAGACTCAAGAATGGTAGTCGATCAGCCTCTTACATTTTATATAAGGGGCCATTCGTCAATGGCCTCCGCTTGTAGCGATCTATCAATGGAGATCGCACTATTTCCATTCCTATTTTTGTTTGGACATGGCGCATATGATGGGTGCATGCAATTCACCGATTACCTCAAGAAGCATATAAAAAAAGGATTCGAAGCCATCATATGTTATGTGATGTTGATTTGAATGTGCCTGATGAATTAGCACCATTATCGACAACAAGCATGTATGACCAACTCATCAAAGGTAAACTTTCCTTTCCATGCCTTGATTACATAACATCGAATAGAGAGCCGAGATGAAAGCAGAATTAAAGCCAAAGCGTGAAGCAAAACTGAAAAGAAAATGGACAAGAGAGGGACATGCTCTCACATTTCGTAAATGACTGGAGAGGAAGTGTGCCAAATCTCCCCATATGTCATGTGTGGATTTTTAAATAAAATTTTCTCGATTTTTGTGTATCCTTCTTGAATAGGGGCCATGCTTATATTCCAAGCTTGTATCATTCCAATTTTAACAAATGTCTCTAAAGAGGCTTTTTAAAACTTTGTTATTTCCTAAAGAGGAAGACTTTTTTTGAAAGGGTAGCAATCACATTCAAAACTAGCTCCTGAAAGTAGACTACTGTTAACATCCACAAAGTACAACCACCGAATGCAAGGTAATTAGTAAGTAAAGGTGTCTAGGCCGAATGATCTACCTCAACGGACAAACTCAAGGGAGTTTGATACCCAAATACACCAAGGTCAGTGATTACAAGCAATGTGTACATGGAAGGAGTATAGCTCAAACTCGGGGAGTTTAATCCCCAAATACCCAAAGTCCGCTCCAAAGTCTAAGGATTTAAGGATTCCAGGCACAGGATGTATGTCCCAACTACCACTACTAGGAATAAGGAGATGCATATCAGGAACAAGGGGATACACACTTCAGGTCCACATCCATGGAAGTACAAGGAGCACAAGCAACGTGTACTTTTCAGCTCCACATCCATGAAAATAGCCACACCAACGAAAATAGCCATGAAAGGAGTATAGCTCAAACTCAAGGAGTTTGATCCCCAAATATCTTGAGACAGAGTTACCGTTGAGTGTCTCGTGGAAGCTGAGCCTAGCCACTCTAGGTTTTGAGCCTTATGCATCATGCATGACCACAAATAGGTTAAGGTCTAAGGGTGCTCAGGTAGTTTGAGCCCCAAATCACCAAAGCCTAAGAGTGGCAAGGCTAACACAAGCACTATTTGGGAGCCGATTGGGAACACCTCCTAATGCTAGGCTTATCCCGAGCACTTTAATATGGTTGACACAAGTGTTATTTGCACTAGTAGGGAGAGATGGTAAGAATAGCAATGTGCCTTGGCACACTACTAGCCCAAGAGCCCTTGGTTGTAAAGTGAGGGAGAGTGCTAAAAAGGAAAAGGCTTTGCCCTCCTTTCAAAAGGTGACTTGTATAAAAGACCAAATGGTTGACTTTGGTCTTCATTGTTGTTTGCACCAAGTTGAATACAAGCTCCCTCTTCTCTTCTAAGAGAGTTTTTTGGGTGTTCTCTTGTGTCCTTCATAGTGCCTTTGTGGTTGTCACTCTATCCCCATTCACTCCCTTCTCCTTCTTCCCTTCCTCCTCCCTCCTTCTCCCTTCCTTCTCCCTCTCCCCTTCCCTCCTCCTCTTCCCTCTTCCTTGCATGAAACCACATTACAACAATCCAGAGGCCGCTTGTGTGACACTTATGGACGACTCGTGCTATGCATTGCTCCCACAAGGAGTAGCTTGGAGTGGAAGCTCCATCGACATATCTTCAACATCCCCACAACACGTGAGTCATCACCGAGACCCACTACATTTTTGGCACCGCTGTTGGGATAAAAGGTATGATTTTGCATTTGTACTTGTCTTCCTTCAATATATTCCTATTACACAAGTCTTCAAGCTTACCTTGGAGCTTGTTAGTGGAGTTGTAGGAGAGAAGAGAGGTGGAAAGTGAGAGAGAGGACGAAAATCTATTTTTTATTGTAGGAAAGCCATTTGTGAGCATGGGAAGCTTGTCTTTGATGCTTTTTGGTATTTCAAGTTGATAGGAACTTAGTATGCTTGATTGCTAGGTGTGTGTGAGGTCAAAACACCTAAAAAAACAACAAAAATAAGGAATTTTGCCAAGTTTTAAAGTAGTTTTATATCTTAGAACTCACCCTTTTTGAGTTTTTGTATTTTGGCTTTCAAAAAGTGTTTTGTTTTCAAGTTTTTTTCATTGAGTAGGTAGATTAGGTAGTGTAGCATCCCCCCATCACAAAAAATCACGAACAAAAATTGCAAAATCTTCAAAAATCATCAAATCTCAATCGACGACAATGTGAGTGACTATCCCACCGAGTTGGCGCTGTAGCCCTATCGCACCGACCCATGGACTGGCATGCTAGCCATATCCCATCGGTCAACCTACATTGACCTAGCACCGTAGTGCTATCCCGCTGACCTAACCTCTGACCATGGTCTACCCCATCGCACTGAGCTAATGCGTGTCAAAGTTACTTTTGCGCTGACCTGACAGCCATTGACCGGCACTGTAGAGTTACCACACCGACCATTGCTATCCTACTACTCCGCCCTGATGTGGTGAACCGATCTCCATGCCCGTAGTCATAATCGTTCCCCTCCTCTCATTGCATTACTCCCATCATGCCACCCATCGCTGTCTTGATCCCGCCGTCTAGTGTTTTACACTTACCCCGCTGATCGCCACGATATTATCCCACCGATCAACGCATTAGTAAGATCCCACCGATTCCCTATCCCCCACCCATTGTTATCCCATAGCCCTACGTCCGTGGGGATAGCCCTTGTGACCGTTTGCACCGACCATGTGGCAATCATTATCTCGTCGATCGTTGCAATGCATCTTACTGCCCGGTGTTATATTCTTATTCTGCCACCGTCACTATATGCCTACGCCATCGCCCGTCGCTAAAACCATATCACATCATCCGTTGCTATACCTGTAGCCTACCAACCAGTGTTGTAGAGTTATCCCACCGATTGGTGCGATACCTTTGGGGTAGACAAAGAATTAAAGAAAATTCAAGAGCCTCAGTTAAGCTTGAGTGTCCTTGGTCAGAGGCATCCCACATGCACTCGAGGTCCGAAAGGATTTTGCCAAATGATCCCATGCCAGAACAAAGCACTTCGAGCTATGCTCAGCCGACCCTCTGTCCTATCTTTGGGAATTCGGAAGCTCGATCTTGAGCCTCCACTCATTTGTAGGCCCCCGTCCAAAAACTCTATCTAGTTCGCACAAAACAGAGAGTCTGGAAGAAGTGATGCAAGACCCCTCAGGTCCAAGGGCCTCGAAAGCTCCATTCACAAGTGTAGCCTCTCCCAACTCTCATACACCTTTAGTTGCATCCAGGCTTAGAGGTATGTTCTCTAACATGTTCAGCCGCTTAGGACACATAGAGTCGGTTGTGACATGGAGAACCCCTTGGTCGTCATGTCTGCCGTAGGAAGGGAAGGCTAGCAGCAGACAGTTCCCAAACCTCAGATTGGTGGGATAGAAACTACCTTCGTTGATCCAGGTCCCTCCGCTTATGCTAGACCTCCCCAGTGGGAGAACATGGATGATGAAGATCCATGGATGAGGGAATTCTGTAGACAAGACCCAAGCTGAGGGGATACTAGGAACTTCCAAGGTGGAGTGCCTTATGACCCTCTAACAACCCCGGTGCCACTAGCCTTTATCAACTATGGGGCACCACAGTTTCCACCCTATTGCTCACTGCATGGAACTAATGTTACCATGCCCCAGGACCCACCGCTTCTGGGAGTCCATCCCTTCTCATCTATACCGGTTGTACTAATGAATGTAGGCCTAGGTAGCTCCGTCCCAATGTCGGCATCAACAACATGGACACCCCCACCTGGGCCAGGCCTAAGGCTAGCCTTGCGACCCATCAGGCCCATAGCAACACCACCTCCGCTAGTCGCTCAAACAGTGTTGGCTGATGAGGCAATGCGTATTTTGGTAAACGCACTAGGAAGGGGAGCAACGCCACCTCCACCTGCCCTAGTGTCTCTTGCAGGGATGGTAAATCCTTGAGAAGCCATCCCAAAGCCATTTCCAAGCTAATGACCAAGTTCTTAGGAGAAGGAGACCCGGTCTCCATGTGGAATGATTTGAATAGATTTGTGAAGCCTTTGGTGCGTAGGTGACCTAGAGATGGCCAATGCATTCAGCCTCAACCTAGATGGCAAGGCAGGCCAATGGTATAGGGCTCCCACCCCAGAAGAAAAGATCAACTGGGAGACATTGAGAAAGGCTTTGATTGTGGGGTTCACCCCCAGTGGCCATAAATGGAGCTCGGTCAACCAATTGTATGGAGTAAAACAGAACGACAAGGAATCCCTGAGGGATTACATTGCTAGGATTAAGCACCTCAATGCCCATTGTGAGCCATATGAGCGGATGAGCGATGAATGACTATTGCCTCGCTTCCTTATCAAATTGGCAGACCCGAAGCTGCACGACCACCTCATGGTGATGAACCCCACCTCCTTTGATCTATGCAACAAGGTGGCCATCTGAATATGCAACAACATGATGGACAAAGTGAATTCGGACAAGGCCTTGGCACCCTCCGAAATAGCTCCATCGGTTAGGTCCTTAAGTGTAGAGTCAATCAAGAAGAAGGTTAATGAGCCTAAGGGCTTGGATATGAGTGAGTTGGCCTCCAATCTGTTGGATTAGCTAGGCCAGCAATGGAGGACAGGAACTTCCAAGGAGGCGCCAAGCATTGTTTCCATAGAGAGACAATGTCTGGTGTGCGGTATGCAATGGCAACCACCCCTCCAATGAGTGCCCATGCCTAAGGGCAAGGCCAACACTCTACTGTGTGCATTGCTATAGGTGGGGAAACCATGATACCTCCCAATCTCTATTTTTGAGGTTACTTCCCCAACCCATGTATCAAATGAGACCCCCATTAGCTCTAACAGCCCCACCTAACCCCCAAATCTCTAAGGTGGCCCTGTGGTTAGCTCTAATCAGTACAATACACAACCAACTCCACTATCATCACCCATACTAGGTCCACAACCCCCGCTACCTCGTATTGCCCCAATCAATCAAGTGTTGGTTGAAGAATTGCCCAATGACTAGGAGGAAACGGAACTTGATCATGGATCGCATGATTACTACCCCTATGAGGAGGGGAGTGGTACCTTGATCCACTACCTCTCGCGAGAGGATCCGCAAGTCCCCGTATTCTAGACTGCCCTCATAAATGCAAGGGCGAGAGATCTAAACTCAATCACTTGGAGACCCCCACTCCAATGTTACACTTGCCACGGTCCCCACAGAGCAAGTGAATGCCCCTATCGAGGCACTTCAAACCCTCCGGTGTCCTATTTCAAATGCCAGGGCCCACACTTCTTAAAGGAGTATCCATATAGGGATGGTACGCTAACGCCCCGACCACAACCAGTCCCACTCCTTTATGTGCAGGATGTGGAATGGAGCACTTATTCCAGGACTGTGTCCCACGAGGAGACCAACCACCCCACTCATTTCGCCAAAGAGCACCAGCCTAAATTTGCTTAGCATCGAACAAGGCCATGTGGCCGCAGTGCCACTACAACTCATTATGAGGATGCAAGCCAAGGCACTAGGCAAGGCCATGAGGAAGCTCAAAAAGAAGGGTAAGGTATCCCCATTGCCCCGAGATTCCCCCATAGCCTCTAACTTGATCTAAGAAGGCCGTTCAAGTACGTGATGGTTCCGACCAGGTGCTCATCCAAGACAGTTCTGATGAGGAGACATCTACTCTTGCCACCTCCTCTGCTTCCGAATAGTCTTCCACCTAATCCTAGAAGTGAACAAGGCCCAAGGCCTCTAGCCCCTCACCCACCTATAAGGAGACCTATCCTAACCCGGCCCTAGAAAAGCAATACATAAAGGATGCCTAGAACTTGGTACGAGATTGTGAGGATAAGTTTGAGCATCGACTAAAGGCATAGGGGGTCAGATACTATTCATCTAGCCCACCTGATGGGCTACTGAGGGGTGAAATTGCTCAAGGTGCCAGAAAGGGTGGAGGAAGAGGAACACCTCAGCTTGGAGCAGTCGAAAGCTCTGAATTTGATGCATAAGATGTTCCAAGAAGACCCAGTGTTGCATAACTTACATGACGACGAAGGAGATCTGTACGGCTTCAATGACATGTTGTCCATGGAGGAAGAAGCTTCACTAGAACCCTATGATAGTGTCGGGTTGGCTGCTTTCCTATTGATAGAGGTGAAAATGCCGATCGCTTCATTGCTAAGAGGAAATCCCATCCTATGGCATGATCTGTCCAATTGGATGAACAGACCATTCCTATCTCCAACCCCTGCTAGCCCTAAGCCCAACCAATCAACATTAGAAAAGGGGCAAAACCTACCCAAGGTTCCCATCAACAAGCTAGGCTAGTATTTCGAGGGTTATGACACAAATGCCTCTATCCCCATAGTCTACCAAAACTAGAAGGTGGAAGCCATCCTAGATGGGAGAGTAGGAGTGAGTGTTTGCACCAAGGAATGTTGGGTGAAATGGGGAAAACCCGCATTCGAGCAGACCCATCTAGTAGTAAAGCTAGCCGATGGGGGAACCGCTGAACCCCTGGGAGTGTTGACGGGCATAAACATTAAGGTATTTGGATTCACGTACCTTGTAAGGTTCATGGTCATGGACTTCACTCAACAGCCAAGATATGAAGCTATCCTAGGTAGGTCCTTCTTGCAAATGCCTAGACTTGTGCATGACTGGCACAATGATAATATCTACTTATGGTATGAGGAGCAAACCATGAAAGTGGACTTGCACACCTACAAGGCACACCCATTGTCAAGACACCTCTTTGCCACCACAGAGTTCGACACCACCACCCGAACCACCTCCGTAAAACTATTACAACCTTATGACAAGGAAGAGGATGAGAAGAAGTCTAACGATTTCTAGTATGCACCTCTCTCCGAGCCATAATTATCACAAAATTGGATGCACATCTTAGCCAACATAGATGGGCCAGCCTCAGCCAAAGAGGTAGACCTAGCCTCGGAAGGGCAGGACCCATAGCCTGTATTTGTCACCGATGACCTCACCCCCAATGAGGAGAATGCCGTAATAGCTCTCCTATGGAAATATAAGGATTGCATGGCCTAGAAGTACATGAACATGAAAGGGGTATCTGCCGTAGTAGTGCAGCATTACAATCCCCATGATGGATGATGCCAGGCCAGTACGACAACGCCCCTATCCTATAAATCCTAAAAACGCATTCATAGTGAGGGAAGAAACCTAGAAACTCATAGATGCAGGATTCATCTATGAGATCGAGCATATGGACTGGGTATCACCCATTGTGATAATCCTAAAGAAAAATGGAAAAATTAGAGTATGCATGGATTTGGAAAAGGTTAATGCTGCCATGAGGATACCCATTGCCATTCATCATAATCATCGCATCCAGGTCTAGGTGAGTCAGTATGGTAGGCATCTCACTCGGCACACTCGCAGCCCACTAGTCCCTACTGAGCACATCGCACATGCACACACGGTCAGCACCAGGTGATTAGGGTCCATTCTTGGATTTTTTACAAGTGTTCATGATCTTGCACACTGACCACACTATCACGTTTGCACCGCACAAGTGCACTTTGCTTAGTCACCCTTTTTCCCTCCCCGCACACCACTCCTTCCTTCTTTTTCTCTCTTTTACATAGTCACTACCCCGTTGGCCGCCAAAGTACGCCACCACTCCTTCCTTCTTTTTCTCTCTTTTACACAGTCACTAGCCGCCAAACAAGTACACCACTGACCCAAACAAGTATGCCATCGACCGTCGCAATCCTGATATACTGTCGATCGACACCAAAGACAAACACCGCTACTCGTCACCATCCCAAATCGCACTGCCCCATCGTCATTAAGTACCAGGCCAGTCGCGGCCTTGGCCACTTCTCACCAGCCACCGCCATTGAATTTTAGCACCGACCGCTGCCAAAGAGTTTTAGCACCGACTGTTGCCATACTAGCATCTTGCCAGTCAGGGGGATAGGAAATCTATATAAGCAGGGCTACCCTGTCGGGCCGTCGCCATAGCTGTTGTCCCAGTAAGGTAGTCGAGAGAGGAAAAGTCGAGGGAGGGGGGTAAGAGCAAAATTTAGAGAGAGAGAGAGAGAGAGAGAGAGAGAGAGAGAGAGAGAGAGAGAGAGAGAGAGAGAGAGAGAGAGAGAAAGAAAGGGGGGGAGGGGGGGTTGAGAGCAAAATTTAGTGAGAGAGAGAGAGAGAGTGAGAGAGAGAAGGAGGAGGGGGAAGAGAGAGAGAAAGCTTCGCCAGTTTGTTGGTTAGTGTAGCTAGGTAGAAGTGTACTCAGTTTGGCAGGGGAAGTTAGGGAGCCAATTTGGTTCGGAGGTTTGGTTAGGTAGTTAGTCTAGTCAGGTAGATAAGTGTAGGAAAAATACAAGAAATAGGGGAAAATTTTGGAGAAAAACTAGGGAAAAAGTTAGAGAGTGGGTGCAGGGAAGGAAGGGAAAAAGGAAGGGGGGCCATTAAACATGGAAATAAATAGGGTGAAGGGATAAAAAGTAAATTGAATGTAAAGTGGGAAAGGGATAGTAAGTGTGTGTGCGTGCCTAACTTAACCCCACTAGGGTACAACATAGTAGGTTGTTGCTCTTTGATAAGTTGTAGCAAGCATCACTTTTATTGAAGAGGGGAGTCTGCATACCTGCCACCATCCAACAAGCAAAATAGTGAGAACCAGTTTTAACTTTGGTTGGGAAGACAGCTAGCTGTTCATCAACACCTCTCCCTTGTTATTGGAGTCACAATAAAAATCGATGCTTCAACCATACACTTATCAAGCTTAAGTAGCAAAGATAATGAACCTTTGTAAAAAAAGGGGGTGGTTTAATACAGAGTAATGTTAGCACGTCAATCTAAAGAAGAAAAAATAATGCACCTTTGTAGTGAAAAAAAGGGGGGTTTGGGGGGTTAATACAAATTGAAATAAGTGATGGGGGTAGAAAGGAATTTAATGAAATAGGGGTGGTTTGAAGGGGTTAAGAAAGGAGGAAAAAATTGTAAGCAAAGTGGGAGAAAAAAATAGAGAGCAGATAAATGGTAAAAAAAGGGGGGGGGGAGAAAGACAATAAGCAAGAGGTGAAATTTTGAAGGCAATAGGAAAGGAGGGGGAGAGAAAATTGGAAAGAGTTAGAATTAAGGCCTAAAGAGATAGTGGGTGGGGGGGTTAAGGGAGATAGATAGGTTAGGAACATAAATAAATAGATAGACAAGTTAGGATTATAGAGAAAATGGAGGGAGAAATTAAAAAATAATAAGGGTAAGGAGTAAAAAGAAAAAAACCTTGCTAAAAGGATAAGTAAATAGAAAAGGGGGGAAGGGAAAAGAAGAGAAACATAAGTAAATAGGGATGGGGGGGATTACAACCCCCTCTCACTCCATTTTTTATCAAGTTGATTCACCTCACCACACTCACTTCAAGAGGGTTCACCCCACTCCATAATATTTTTTTCAATTATAAATTCCACATCGAGTTGTTTAGGATTCTGGTTAAGCTTCTATTTTATTGTGACCTCGATAACAAGGGAGGGGCATTTATGACACTTGTCTTCCCAATCAAAGTTAAGCTGGTTCTCACCATGTTTTCTTGTTGGATGGTGGCAGATAGGCAGATTCCCCTCTTCAATAAAAGTGATGCTTGCTAGGACTTATCCAAGATCAACCTCTATACACTTTCTACAAAGTTATTTCTGCAAAATGGCCCACTGCTGGTTTCATTTATAAACAGGGATTCATTAACTTGTACAAACGTTTCCATTAATGCAATTAGTCCCATTAAATTGTCTAGCTTCACTCTTTTGTCTTTTCACTATGCAAAGGGGTGTTGTCAAGTCTTCCACACACACATGCATGCACGCATGCACACGCGCACACACACACACAGAGACATCCCTTTTTACCTCACTCACACATATGCACACACTCATACACACACACAACTAGCTTTCACATAAGATGAGCATCTCCTCCCCCCTCTCCAACCTTAACCCCCTTGACAACCTTACCTAACTAAACCCCCCCTCCAACCTAACCCCCCTCACAACATTACCTAATCAAAACCACCCCCTTGCCGTTTTGCACTGCCACCCTTCCCATGCACTTATTTTTGGCTTGAGCACGTGTCTTCTCTTGCCTTCTTTTAAGTACTCACTATGTCTCGCTTATTCTCATGCTCACACTCTCATTCTGGTTTGTAGTTGCATCTTATCCCTTCTACTTCTCCCTACCTTATGTTGCAAACTCTAGTCCTCCTCTACGGTTTTCCTTTAACCCATCTTTCATGGTGCCTTCTTCACTGTCCTCTCTTTGCACAACTTGTCTTCTTCTAGACCATCTTTGTGCTCCTTAGCTGGCTCAAATTGTTTTTTCATACTCTTGTGCTCAAGTCTTCTTCGTCACTTTTTTTTCCATCATCTCTCTGCCTTGTAGTTGTAGCTTATGTATCCTCCATCCCACACTTTTGTTTCTCAACCTTTGTTGTAGTCTCCCCTTGGCCCCTTGAAGCTTCTTTGGCTATTGTTGGCTTCTCTCTTGTAGTTTATAGGGCCACCCTTCTTGATGGCTCTCCTCCTTTTGGCCCTTTATACTCATTCTCTAGCCTTCCGTCTGCTTGTAGTCAAGATTGCTTGATGGGGTCGCTGTCTATCATGGTTGGTTGGCATTCAATGTCCCTTGCACTGCTTGTTCTTCATACCTCACCTTCTCATTACTTTTTGGGGTAGAGGCTTATTCAAACATAATTGCTCCCCCCCTCCCTGGCTTGCTTTGGTCGCCCCTCACATTTCCTTCTTCTTGTAAGAGGGTCTTCATGTAGTGCTTAGTTGCTCGTCGTTGTCACCTATAGGGCATTCTTCCTCTCTCTCTCTCTCTCTTTGTGTGTGTCTCTCTCTCTCTTTCTCTGTCTCTGTCTCTCTCTCTATCTCTCTCTCTCTATTTCTTTCTCTCTCTCTCTCTCTCTCTCTCTCTCTCTCTCTGCCTCCCTCTCTCACTATATCTATCTCTTTTCTTTTCATTTTTGCTTCTCTTTCTCAATATCTTTCTTTCTCTCTTTGTCTCTCTGTCTCTTTATCTCTCACTCCTCCTCCTTTTTCTCTCACTTTGCTCTTGTATATGTCTCCTTCACCATCTTATTTTCTTTCTCTCACTCACTCTCTCTCTCTCTCACTCTCTTGTATCTCTCGCTCTCTCACTCGCTTCTTTCTCTTGCTTGGCTTTTTGTCCTCTCTTCTCTCTCTCTCTCTCTCTCTCTCCCTCTCCCTCTCTCTCTCTCTCTTTCTCTCTCTCTCTCTTCTCTCTCTCTCTCTCTCTCTCTCTCTCTCTCTCTCTCTTTCCCCTCTTAGTTCAAAGTTTTCCATCTCCATTTTCTCATGCCTTTAAACCCGTCTTGTTTCTTTAATAACTTTTACTTGGTTTTTTGGCCTCTATATTTTATCTTATAGATATTTTGAATGCTTTATTCAATTTGTTTTGTCTTTTAAATACTTCCATCAATTCCCTTTAATGCAACTAATTTTTATTTACCCCTTAATTGCTTAACAACTTACAAATTTTATTGTCTAAACTTTAATGATATCTTTTATATTTAATTATTTATATTGTATTAATTTCGATTGCATTATTTGTTTATTTTTTATTGTTTTATCTTTTAAACACTTCTTTTTTTTTCAAAGAAAATAGGGTGTATTATATTATATCAAGAATATGTTTTTACATCACATTTCTTTGCCCCTTTAGGCTCAAAATAGGGGAGACACATAACATGAGAAGACACACCTCAGTAGACTCTTCAAGTAAAAAATCAAAAGATACTCCCCACCACGTGCTATGTCACTCTTCTTCCTCTTCGATCAAAGTTTAGGATGGTAGATAGCCCTGACCACCTGGGGGTCAACCGGTACATCCACCAAGTTTGTTTTTCTCCTTTCTTTGAAAGAGCCTAGTTGGATAGCGTGTTAAGATTTTGTACCTGTGAGAGTGGTGAGGAAATTGGGGCCTTCGAGTTTGGAACTTTTGGGGGGGATGTCATGAGGAGAAATGGGACCTTCTAGGCTGAAACTGCTAGAGGTATCGTTGGGGAGCATGCTGAAGGGTCCGATGAAGGGGCTGAAACAATATGGTTCTCCAACACAAAGGGCCTTGGTCTACAAAAGAGGATGCATTATTGGTTAATTACATTAAAGCGCATGGAGTTTCGAACAGTTGGTCAGCTCTAGATTTGAACGCAGGTCATGAAGTTTCAACTTTCCAACTAAACCTCTAGGTAGATGTCAATCTTGTTGGAGTGCAGTGTATTTGCTGCATGTATAGTTAATAAGGAATTGCTCCCAAGCCCTTTGTGATGATCAGGAAAATGTTGTATGCTATATTGCATTAATTACCTTTTTCTTGGCATCAAGTGTGGTGATATCTCTTCGAAGGAGGAATACCTTATAATCAGGCTTCATAAGCTTCTTGGAAATAGGTTGAAAACAAAATTTGATTACCCTTGTGGGTGTTTCTTTGTTACCTTTATTTCATGGTGGTCATCATTAGCCTCAAGTGGTGTAGGTGGTCTTTGATAGTTGGCAGGCTACCAAGACAGACCGACAACAAGATTAAAAATTACTAGAAAAGTCATGTGAAGAAGAAGGTCAATATGAGTGCAAGAGGACATAGACCGAGTAGGATGACATCTACAATGGCTTCTACTACAATTGTACAAGATGTCCCATATAATCTTAGTGAGGAAGGCCCAATAATATGAACATAAGAAGACATAGGCCGAGTAGGATGACATCTGCAATAGCTTCTACTACTATTGTACAAGATCTCTCATATAATCTTAGCGAGGAAGGCCCAATAATTTCAATATTTGCCATAATTTGTGCAAAGGGCATCAAGAAGAGCAGACGAGGGAAGGGTCTTGGCAAAGCAACTTATAGCAAAGTTATAGAAAAGAATGAGATTTTTTAGCGAGCCGAAAGATGAAAGTCATGCAATGAAAATCCAAAGTATGTAGATCTTGAGGACAAGATTGACATCGAATGTAGTGAACAACCGATACAAAGAATGTTTGCTTCCAATATTAGAGAAATGTTGGCAATCATCATGGACAATGCCTAGGCAGCATAAAAGCTTGGTAGATCATCAACCATCAAGTTTTCCAAGCATGAGCCCTTGTCTGATGTTGAAAGCATGCAACAGTGCTAGCAATAAATTCCTTGCCTTCTAGTAGCCAATCACACGAGCTTGTCATTTGGCAAGCCCATTGTGGGAGAGAGAAAATCCATCAAAGATATGGGAGTGGGATCCAAACTACCTACACCATGACTCCCTTGATGAACTTAACAGCCTTCAGAAAAGCACACGGTTAGAGAAACCTATGACAATAAATAGGTTTCATTTTTCTTGATATAAAAGAGTATGGGGTCAAGAAAAGCAAGCCATGGATTCTCAAGCTAGAAAATGGGGGGGATCCTGGAGGAGAATGAACAATATGTATTCATCAGATGGCAATAGAAACAAGCTATGGTGGGGGAAAAAGTGATGTTGTTAGAGCATAGAGTGAAATTACATTAGATAACATAAATAAAAAATACATGGAAATTCACTAAAAAGGGCTTGGATGATCATGGTAATGTCTCTATGAGAGGCAATGCTTTTCAATTACTTTCTCCTTAGTTAATTTATATGTGTAAAATAATTTGTTGAGATTAAGGGCCTTTATAGTCTAATAGGATAGATAGATGAGGAGGACTATTTATAAGTGATAGAGCCATTAGACTTTAGGAAGGAATCAGTTGTGAGCATGAGAGTGACATAATCCTATCCTGGGCTCATGCTTTGGTATTGTACATCCCAAGAGTAAACGCACGCTTTCAAAGTAAGAAGAGATGGGGGACCTTTGCCCATCGCCATGTGGACATGGAACAAATCTGTGTTGTCATATAGGAAAAGGCTACAATAGTTTGTTTAGAATGCAACAGTTTGTTTAGAATGCACTCTTGATCAACTCAAAACCATTACAAATTGAGGAAATCCAAAATAAAGTCGTCTCCCTCATAATGAAGCTGACTCCTACATCTCCCAACTCATGCAAATGTTTGGATTGCAAACATTTGGATTGAAACATCAAATGCTAGAATTGCAAACATCAATTTGAATTGAAATGTTAAAATTGCAAACATAGAATTGGAAACATCAATTTGGAAGGCATGGATCCTATGCTTTAATCTTTGGGAAGTCTCCTCCAAGTTGTGATGTGTCCTCCTTCCTCTCCTGTACGTGAATAATAGGTAGCTAGTAGGGAACCCACATGGTGTTGCGACAAGCAAAAGAAACACATTTAATAAGGTGTCATAAAGGATGATCACCATTACCTTAAAACATAGCCTATTGTGATAGAGCACGTCTCTCTCTCTCTCTCTCTCTCTCTCTCACACACACACACACACACACACACACACACACACACAATCCCTTTTCCACTTTACATTCAATTTACTTTTTATCCCTTCCCCCTATTTATTTCTATGCTTAATCCCCCCCCTTCCTTTTTCCCTTCCTTCCCCCCATCCCCTCTCTAATTTTTCCCCTAGTTTTTCTCCAAAAATTTCCCCTATTTCTTGTATTTTTTCTACACTTATCTACCTAACTACACTAACTACCTAACCAAACCTCTGAACCACCCTTGACTCCCTAACTTCCCCCGCCAAACTGACTACACTTCTACCTAACTACACTAACCAACAAACTAGCCAAGCTTCCTCTCTCTCTTCCTCCCCCCCCTTCCTCCTTCTCTCCCTCTCTCTCTCTCTTTCTCTCTCTCTCTAAATTTTGATCTCAAACCTCCCCCTCTTTCTCTCCCTATCTCTCTTGCTCTTAAACCCCCCCCCCTCCCGACGTTTCCTCTCCCGACTACCTTGCCTAGCCTTTTTAAAGGCCTCCTCCCACACTTCTTCTCACACTTGCTCCAACTCACTCCTACATTCCCACTTCCCGTGGGCGTCTGCACTTATCTTGTCCCATCCCCACTATCCTGTGGTTGTCCACACAATCTGCTGTCCCATCCTCGCTATCCCGTGGCCAATCACTTGCCTTGCACAGTCTTATAGTGACAGACGTAGCCCGTGTTCTTCTCGTACACCTATACCTTCCACTTTGGGACTTGAGCGTCTGCCTCCCCTTTCTACCTTTTCAACTGCACTTGCGATATGAACTCACAGGTCCTTGTATTCCTTACTCTTTCATTAATTCCCTCCCCCCCCTTTCCTTCTAATAGGGAGAGAAAAATAGGGAGCATTCGGTAGAGGAGAAAATAGGGATGAATAGGAAAAACTAGGGATAAGAGAATTAGGGAAAATAAGGAAAGAAGGGGAAATTGGAAAATTATGAAATTTTAAGAAGAAACTAGGAAATAGTTAGGAGAAATAGGAAATAATTAGAGAAAAATAAGAATTTAGGAAAATAAAGAAAACTAGGAAAAAGGGCAAAATAGGCAAAATATAAAAAAATTAGGAGAAAACTTTAGGAAGAGATTAGGAAAAAGGTAGGAAAAATATGGAGAAAGTTAGGTCAAAAAAAAAGGAAAAAATTGGGAGAGTTAGGAAAAAGTAGGGAAAATTGGGAGGAAAAAAATAAGGGAACTTAGGGGGAGGGATATCAAGAAAATTTTAGGGAATTAAAAAAAAGCTTTAGGAAAATGAGGGTAAACAAGGAAAAAGTAGGTAAACAGGGAATTTAGGAGAAAGAGAGGGGAGAGAAGGGTAGAGAAAGAGTGAGGGGACAATAAGAGAGAGAGAGAGAGAGAGAGAGAGAGAGAGAGAGAGAGAGAGAGAGAAACCCTAAGGATTATAAAGGGAAGAAAGTTAATTAGTATGGTCAAAAGGAAAAAGGGATAGTAAGTGTGTGTGTGTGTGTGTGTGTTTATTTAATTGTCACATCAATAAATGAACCATACAATTAATTTCATAAAATGGACAAAAAAAGTTATATATGAGATGCAAAGAGACAACTAAATTGATAAATTGAGAGTTTTCTTAAGATAGAGTTTGCAAAAAATTCTGACAAAGTTGAAAATTTTCACTAATATTGAGTTAGCAAAAAAGAAGACCACAAGATTGATAAAAAGTATCAAATCCATTAGGTAGTCTAGGTTCCGAGGTCAGGGTCCACTTACTTACCACCATCCAAATAAAACTAGGTGTTAGAACGTCATAGTCTCATTTGGATAGACACGTAATGCCTATTTTCCCTCACTTGTTATCACTTTACCTAAGAGCTAGACCACCATCACGATTCTCAAAGCAAAAAAGCAAATGGTTTTTTTAGAATGACCATGAAATTTAATTTTCTTTGTGTTAACAAACTGCATAAGGGGAGTAGTCCACTCTCATTAGCAAGGACATAAACCAATAGTGAAAACACACCAAGGAATAAATCCTTTCATGAGTGGAAATTCCAAGGGGGTAGTCCACACCCTCAACATAGACATTTTAAATTAATTGGAGAATAAGGAGATTGGTTAAGGGGAGTATTCCACACCCTTAGACATTTTTACTAGTTAAAAGACTATTTAAGGGGGTGTTCCACCTCTCAGACAAAAAAAAAAAATTTTTTTCACATATCCCATCAAAGTTAAATGAATAAAGAAATTAATATAAGATAGAAAATTAATTGATTAAAAATAATTCCTTCGCTTCCAAAAGCTTAGACATGATTAACTAGGATTAGCCATGGATGTTATTCCTAGACAAAACACCAAAAATCAAAGGAAGACAAATAGCTAGGTAATTGTACTTAAGGAAAGAATGGTTGAAAGAAAAGAGGTGAAAAAAAGAATCTTGAGAAAAATTAGGAAAATAATTAAGGAGAAGTAAAAAGGGAAATAATATAAATATATGGGTTAAGTATAGGGAAACTTAAAAAGGAAAGGTAGAACTTGTACAAGGGTTGAATAAACTATATATTTATTTATTCATGTAAAGGAGCACAAGAGGGGAGTCGCAAACAAGCAAAGAATGAACATAGCCTGGCCCAAGCTTCTCATTTGTGAAACTTCTTTAGGTAGAATCGTTCAAACAATGAGGCAGTAGGGGTATCCGAAATGAGCACAAAGGATGGACGATATGAGAGAGGACATTAAGCAATGAAGAAGGGTGGTGAATGTAATCCAAGGGAGAGAAGCCTCGTGAAAATCATGCTAGCAATTATCAATGCCAATGGAGACTATCATCAGGACATGTTACTTTGAGTTGGACACCAATGCAAAGAAATCAGGAATGTCAAGGAAGGGAGTCCCAACCAAAACCACATGAAGAGAGCATAGAGGAGCTCAAGACAATGGACAAACATTGTGAGCTTGCAATAAAGCTAAAGAAGAGTAAAGGTAGTGGGAGAGGTTGTTTGTCCAAAAGTATATGTACGAGCAGTGGTTTGTAGAAGCTTGGGGCAGCACATTAGTAGCTCGAGTGAGACACACCATAGAACCAATAGAGAGTGCACAAAGTGAAATAAGTGCTCTCAGACCAATAGAGAGTGCACAAAGTGAAATAAGTACTCTCAAACTTGAGTAGAAGCAAATGCCGAGCAATGGTTTAGAGAAGTAACAGAGGTCTAGAAATAGAGGGAGAGGCCATGAAAAGAGTTGGCCGATGTAAAGCAAGAAAAAGATTATGTTGAAAGAATTTGGCATGCAAAGGAGGTAGCAAGAAAAAGATTGCATCAAACAATCACTTGTGTCAAGGATGTCGGCCAAAAGGGATAAAGCGACGTGGCAAAGCTAAAGCATGAAGAGTTCATGCCACTACTATAAATGAATAAAGGGCTACTTACATAGTTGTGTGGTAGAGATAAGGGTCAAGAAGACCAGCACCAGAGAGGGGCTCTGCATCGTCAAAGTCATCCTGGTCACCCTCATCATCCTCATCCTCCTATGAACCATCTTCACCCTCATTTTTTTTTAGTCACTATCCTCATCCTCCAACACCTTCTCATTATAGTCCAAGTCATCCTTGTCATGGGAGGAGAGTAAGGAAGAGAAAGTCCCTACTATTGGTTGACGATGAATGGGTGAGGGTGGTAAAGGAAGAACGTCCTCGAATAAGTTTGTGGTTAATGAAGAGTTAATGGAGTCTAGAATGAGCTACATGATCAAATCCTCTACATGGTGAAGCTAGATCAACAGGTCAAATTTCTTCCTAGTATAATGGAGTGCTGATGACTTCCATTGCACATAAGAAGAGCTTAACTTTGCAAGGAATTCATCTCATATGTATCCTAGGAGTAGATTGTTTGTAGATGGATCTCTAGTGGTTGCACTTATAACTTACATTGGTTTAGTCACTCTAAAAATGTGAAAATATTTGTGCATGCATCGGCTAAAGCTATTAACTCTATAGATATATTGTGTGTGTATTAGAGAGCTCTTGAATCAAAGAGTCCATTAGGCCCTACAACATGGATGGGAGGGTTATTGTTTACGATGAGGATCCCCATTTGGAGGAGGGTAATAAGGGCTATGAAAATTGTGGTGGAGGTGGTGGAGTTGATGTGGATGGTGCAAGCTGAGAGTGATATACCTATGCATAGAGCTGCTCTTAGGGAG
Organism: Dipteris shenzhenensis; assembly: GCF_047967505.1. Classification (NCBI taxonomy): domain Eukaryota; kingdom Viridiplantae; phylum Streptophyta; class Polypodiopsida; order Gleicheniales; family Dipteridaceae; genus Dipteris; species Dipteris shenzhenensis. The sequence goes on along the minus strand of NC_141597.1, from coordinate 62,939,567 downwards.
ACTTGAGGGCCACATCCTCCACAACCCACTCTCCTCTCTCTACCTCAAAGAAATGCTACATAGTGAGTGCATCCTAGAGAGTAGGAAGCAAATATTCCCTAATTAATTTGGTCTCAATATCAATAATGGTCGAAGGTGAGTGTTAACCCTTGTGTTTGAGATGTCATGATTGAGATGGTTTAGAATTTTGACCATGTTGCGGAGCTCTCATGTAGCTACACTCATAACATTGGGATGGAAAGTCAAAGAATCTCAGCGTGTGTCTCCTATCCCCATATTTTTCCTTACATCTCCTTCTTAACAGTCACCAATAGACCATGTAGAAGGTACAAAGATGGTGTGCCCCTTTTCTAGTAGTTTTTTTGAAGCGCATATTTAATCACCTCCTTCTAGGTTTGAATGTCATGATTTAGATAGTGGGTATAAATATATAAGAGGTTCATTTCCACCTATTGAGCTAAGAGTGAGAAGGAAGATGAGGCCTACGTGATTGGATGATCAACTAGAGTGAGATGACATATGGTGTTGTGGGCAAGAGGAGTGATATGCTCCTGCAGGTATAGAGAAACAAATGGGGAAAGTAGGGGGTATGTGGGTAGAGGGCATGGGGAGAGATGCCAAACAGAGTGCTATGTGAGAGATGGTGCCAAATATTGAGTTTATCCATGATTTGAGAGTCAATTTGTCCACCTTGACTTGTTGTCATGGACCTGCTTGTGGTGTAGGACATGAAGGTGTGACCATGGGCAAAGAAGGAATATGAGATGAGGAAGTGACTGAAGATATAAAAGAGGAAGTGTACGATGGTATTGTAGCAGGTGAGAGTGTGGTCTTAGGAAAAAGAGAGAGGGGTGGAAGTGTTCAAAGGGTATCAAGGCCTCTTGCTTGGTGAGGCAGGATACAAGGGAGAGACCTGTGAGGCCTCTTCTTTGTGACATAGGATGTTGGGAACACACACAAGATAGGGGTGTGGAATGGAAGAGGATGGCATGGCCAGAAGGGTAGAGATCTCAAGTAGTGGATGAGGTGATTGGTGGGTTAGGGAAAGGGCTGAGATAATGCTAATGAGGGAATAAGGAGTATGATTGAGGATGAGGGGATGGATGAGGACGTACATGGGGTGGGCTGAGTTTGTATCAAATACCAAGAATCAAGTGAGTAGGGGTCTCGTATGTGTTCATGCATATGCAATGATAGTGGAGGAAATGCATCTACAAATAAGGTCAGCAAAGGGGTTTAACTTCTTGTGTTATAGACATAGAAGAGTGTCAAAGTGTGAGGGGACTGAGAAGAAGGTCTATGAGGGTGTGAGGCAGGTGGTGAGCTACTAAAAGAGAGCAAAAGGTAGGGAATCGATCTTGGATTTATTTTCAATCCATGTCTATCTTGAGGATTAATGGTAGGGTAGAACCTTATAATCTCCATGGAAAGGTTGCAGAAGGGGATTCTAGAAAACTCCTACATAGGATGGATCAATATGAGAGATGCTTTGTCAATGGCTACTACTTCAAGATGGGAGATGCAAATCTCTTGCATCTTCATTATGGTGTTTGCAATTCCATAGATAGATGCTTCAGCTAATCATGTTTGTGAGGGGTGTATCTAGGGGAAAAGATGGATTATTTGTTGTTATTACAACTCATGAACAATGACATATACTGTCCCCTAAGAATAGCATTTATGTGGGGATACCTCTACTTAGTCACTTTTATTAATGATTATTCTAGATTCACATGGATATATCCAATGAAGGAGAAATCTGAGATATTTATCCACTTAAGACATTTTGTCTCTATGGTTGAATATCTGTCAAGCTACGAGATCAGTATATTTCATACAAATCGTAGGGAAGAGTATATGTCAAACGAGTGTCATGCTTATTTGAAAGACAAGGGCATAAAGCACTATGCCATACATACCTAAACCGAATGATGTAGCCAATAAACAAAGCAGATTTCGCATGGATGTGGCAAGATATACCTTGGAAGGGTCAAAGTCTAGCCAACAGGAGGCCAACTGGTTTTGATTAGAGGCTATCATACGTGTAGCGCATGTGCTTAAGCAATGCCCCACAAAAGCCTTACAAACAACAACTCTTTTTGAATCTTGGTATGGCAAGAAGCTTGCACTCGCACACTTTTGAGTGGATGAATAGTTGGCATATGCATTAGTGCTAGAGCAACAAAGAACCAAGCTTGATGACAAGCTATAAAATGTATTTCTATGGATTATAGTTCTAAAGGCGAAGGGTACAAACTCTACCATCTAGCTAGTAGGCAAATCATAGTACGTAGATATGTATTAGTGAAAAACCTAGTTTCACCGTTAAAGTCAAGCACCAAACAGCATAAAAACTTCCCACAAGATGTGCTTGCTTCATTGATGCTCAAATGTACTGCTTTTAGTGTCATATCAAAGTGCAAAAGCTCATAATAGGAGGATAGCAACCTACTGCTATGCCCATAGAAGAGGAGATTATGGAGGATGCAATGAGTAAGGAAATGCCTGCACTTCAAGCATTTCAATGAATGACCAAATGCTTGTTAGATATAATATGTGGTAGTGCAATAGTTAATCCATTATTTGACAAGACAAGCACAACATCTCATCATTCATTTGGATTACTCACTAATTATATTTTAGAGAGCTCATGTAGTGAGGAGGAGGTAGTATCCTTTGAAGATGGAAAGGATAATAAAACCTAGATAGCTTCTATGCAAAGTGAAAATGATTTTATCATACACAATGATGGATGGTTTCAAACATATTCACCTTATTAAAAGGAGGCAAATGGCACTAAGTGGGTATACAAGCTCATATGAAAAGTAGATGGCACAATAGAGCATTGTAAGACAAGGCTTGTTGCAATGTGTTTTGCACTTTTAAAGGATACTAGATTCGAGAAGACATTTACTCACACTTTAATTATTATGAGAAGACCTTCAGTCCGAACTTACAAATGTGCTTTGTATGGTCCTTAAGCAAGCGCTTGCCTTTGAATGGCCTTAAGTAGGCGCTTAAATCTGGTACAAAAAGATATACACTTGTTTGGTTGCACATGGCTTAACATGGCCATTCGAGAGTACTATCTATGTCAAACAAGGCTATAGAATAAATTTTTTCAGGGTACTTGATGTTGATAATCTGCTACTAACAACCCTATGAGCATGATTTTGCAATCTTTAAAGTTGAATTGCATGCCTCATTTGAGATGAATTACATGCAATTTCTCTCTTAGAAATACAATTTTATAGATGGTATATTCTTGATGCATAAGGAATATACAGCAGCTGGTTTGTCTTGAGCAACTGGTTTTGCTTTCAGACACATATTGTATTATCATGAAATACAATTTTATAGATGGTATATTCTTGATGCATAAGGAATATACAGCAGCTGGTTTGTCTTGAGCAACTGGTTTTGCTTTCAGACACATATTGTATTTTCATTAAGAAGAATTTGAACATCTACCTTCAATCTTATCTAAAAAGATCCTTAGCTCTCGATTTTCATTACTTTCTTTAGACCATTCTACATTTTGCAAATCTTTGGAATTATATGCTTTATCTTATCTCTCGAGCTTCACAATTTACAACATGTTAAGAAGAATTTGAACATCTACCTTCAATCTTATCTAAAAAGATACTTAGCTCTTGATCTTCATTACTTGCTTTTAGACCATTCTAAATTTTGCAAGTCTTTGGAATTATATGCTTTATCTTATCTCTCGAGCTTCACAATTTACAACATCGCCCACCAACGATGCAGGCAATAGAAAATTATATAAATCAAGAGCTCCTTGATCACAACATGAAATTAATACTCTACAAGATCATGTACATATATACCATGTCTATGGAAAGACAATATCTTTCCCTCCAACGCTTTGCAACTCTGTGTCTTGCAAAGATGTGTATACCTAGATGAATCCAGGAACATTCCCAAACTCATCCTCTAAAAACACAACATAGTGCAGTTTCAATCTCATGATAGTCGCTCACAAGGTTGAAAACCATGAACTCCATCATGCATAGTAGGGACTTGCAAAGATGTGATTCAAGATAGTCTCTTCAACCAGAAAAATGTTCAAAGCGCAACATGAAAACTTGATAATTGACAAGCAGCTCGCACGACTGAAAGAAATTCATTTCAAAAGATGCTTCTGCTATTAAGCATACAGTACAAATTGTCCACTCTAATGCACTGGAAAAGCAAGGACCGCACTTCCTAGGAAATTGAGTCACATTTCAAAGCTTAATGTACCTCCATAGGAAAAGCCGACTGCGAGAGTAACGATTCCAATACCTCGGAAGAAGGCACTTATCTACACCAACGCTAGGATGAACCCTACAGGGCAGCACCTAGAGAGCTGAAAAACTTACTTTGTGAAAGTGTCAATAATAGTGGTGTGAAGGGGGTCGCTCAAATGCGTTGCCCAGTTGTCCAGAGGACCTTTTCCAGTTGCAGCGGCTTGGACGGCGAAGCCCAACGCAGCTACCATAGCAAGCCTAGCGTGTTTGATTTCAGCTAGCTTTAATACCTCTTTCTTCTCAGGGTCAGCTGCCAGGCCCAGAGGATCGAAGAACTTTCCACCGGGATACAATCTCTTCTCAGGATCTAGCTCGGCGTTTCTTTGGAACTCGATGTACCCAATCACGAGCGCTTCGATCCATATTAAGGTAGAGATGGAGAAGGGTAGAGGAAGACCGAAATATGAAGCTCCTTCCACGAGCTCAACCTGCAGAATCAGGAGCAGGTGTAAGATCAGAAAATGGACAAAGACACTCAGCATATAAACCACAGCCCGCAGAGCAATTGCGTACCTTCCCAGCATCTTGCCAGGTAACACCAGTAAAAGCTTCAACAGAAAGCGCTCCAAGAGTTGCGAGCATGGCCCATCGACCGTGAATGAGCTCGCATTCTCTGAACCTCTGGAGGCCAAACACTTCTGCATATGGCTGGAAGGGGGTAGCTTTAATATCAGTGGAGCTGTCGAGGCGAGTTCCGATGATCTCCCCAGCGTTATTTTTGGCCAAGTTCTGGTTCAGCGAGTCGAAGTCGAACTGGAGATATTCGGCGGGCTTACCCAAAGAGAGGGGATCGAATCCATAGTCACCCACAAGAGAGCCGTCGAGCCAGGCAGGAGCCTTAGCACCGGGGAACCAGAGGGGGCGATTGGGACTACCTGGAGACTTCTTGGGGGCTTTGGCAGCTTTCTTGCCACCAAATCTGGCGAAGACGCGAGAGCCATTGGAGGGGCCGAAGGATTTGATGGTGGAGGAGGGCTCTTGAGATGCTGCGAGGAAGGTGGAGGAGGCGAGGGAGGAGGCGGCAGCGGCGTGGGCGGCCATGGCTGATGGAGGAGTTGTGCGCTCTCGAGAGATCCGTGCGTGTTTCTGTGTGTGTGTGTGTGACCACAGTTGCTGTTGCGCTGAGGGTACTCTGTAGGTCGTGGTGCGCGTATATTTTACGTGTGGATCAGAATCGCGCTCTATCCTGATTTCGCTTACTTGGCATTCTCCCATTCGCTCCCCTTGCCACCTATCCTATGTGGCTTACACCCAATAGGCCCGCTTCTTATCAGTCATCAATCACGCAATTCAATACCCCCACACACAACACAAGATCACTCTTTCTAGATACAAAACTTCAGCGACTTTTAAAACTAGTAATGCATCCCCCTATGGGCCATGAACAAAGCTTGGTTTATCTAGGGCCGCTTTGTGTTTGTGCTCTCTTGCTATCTAACACTTTTATCCATTATTACGGATTTTTGAAAAAATCATCAAGAAAAGTACAACAACATTTATAGTCATGAGAAATAATGAAGGAAAATCCTTTTTCAAAAATCCTATGTGTGGTTTATATAATGTGCCAGTGTTTAAAGTAGTAATATTTCTTTTTCACAAGGAGGGTATCCTTTGAGATTGTTGTATCCTCTATTGCCCGTCGTATCAAAGCCAGCTACGTATATTTTTTTCCAACGTGATTGCCTTGTCTATGTTCTCTGTTTTCGATAGAATGTCCACATCAAAAATTTCACCAAAAGGTACACATTGTTCTATGTGTGATTTCATCCTAAGCTGGTAGCCGCCGTCGACGTTGTGAGTTTGAATGCATGTCACCAAGTTATTGGTGTGGCCGATGTATTTTTTTCCATTATGCTTGCAAGTTATGCAATAGATCACATGATTGGTTTCATTAGTGCAAATGGGTTCGTCAGGCGTACGCTGTTGTCCTCGATCATGGATGGGTCTACTGTTTGGACTAGCAAGGCAACAACAAAGAAGCACTTATGTCGTGGTGGTTGTTTTAAAAATAAAAGTGAATAGTTATTTTCTTGGTACAAATTATGTATTAGGTAGCGGTGGCCTATCTACCTTTTTTTTTTTGGGCAAATGATGTTCCATCTAGCTCGTCCGCTACATCAAGTACGAGTAATGTGGTTACCTTTTTTATTGTCAATGGGATTTTATCGTTTGAGTGCCCATATCCAAACTCGTCCATGAACTTATTCAAAATGTCAATGCTCGTCCTCCGATCCAATGCTATTAGGTGATCCAGCACAGACATTGAAACCCATAGTGCAACAACTCGATGTAGTAGCAAGATACCGTTTGCTTTGTTATCAAGTAACTCTTGCGTTCACCTTGCAACATGTGCAAACTGCGGTCATCGATATTTATGTCTAGCTTCCTTAATATATTTTTCACAAGTCTTGCAAATCAATTAATTACATAATGGTAGTAAAGTCCTACTATTGATGTGGTTGTTGTTGACTTGGCATGATAGTTTCGGACATTACTGTTCGTGAATCGTTCGACGGCGTCCTTTTGTGTAATTTGTTGCTTGCATTGTTACATAAATTCATTCATCTTCCCATACAAAGGGAATCCTCGTATGTATGCATCTGGCTCCTCGCATGCATTGTTAGCTAGCTTCATCTGTGGTGTCATTAAGTAGCAGGTGCTTTGTTTACTTGTTGTTGGTGGCTTCATGCTAACTTGTGACTTATACTACTCGAATAGTTGTAACATAGTATATATACTAGTCATTTGTCAATCGAAGTCTCCAAAAGGTAATTCTATTAAATCAAATGCTATGAGAAGGATGGTACTCATTGCTTACTTGGCTCAGGTCCATGGCTGATGATATAGGCAGTAGCTTGTGTCGATACGGTCGATCTGCACGTATGGAATCGAAGTTAAATATTTGTAAAAAATATATTTACTTCCTCTAATATGAGATGAAATACCTTCTAAGATTGGGCAGCAGGCTCGAGGTCATCCGGTGGTGTTAATTGTCCTAGAATATGGAGGTTGTGTCATGTTGTGACTCTGGATAGCATAGAGTGTGCTAGGCTGAGCGTGAACGCTTCTCAAATGACCACCATGGCTTTCATTGTTGAGACTGCACATCCTTGTGCCTCGTGGCTTGTGATAGCACAGGCGAGTGTGAGCGGAAATGTTGTCTTGTGGTACCATTGGCCGTTGATGGGTTTGGTTAGGTGTCTGCTTTTGCTCAGGATAATCGGTTGCGACGTTATCTCAATAACTACATGTATAGTTGTGATCTTGTCAGCATTTTTCGATGAGTCCTGGATGTTAGTGACTGTGGCAATCGCACCATTGGCTGCTTAGTTAAGTCTATGTTTTATGTTATAATTATCATGGCCCCTCTTGCGATCTCACTAAGCTTGTGGAATTTCTCGTCTTCCAGCCATTCTTGCAATTCTGGTTCATCTCTCACATTTGTGATTAATGTGAATGGCTATATTTCCATTAAAGGGAAAAGCCTACATGGTATCTTTTGGTTGTATTCCTTGGCATCAAGGCCGCGCGAGCAAATGATGGTCGTGTTTTCATCCAAGTAGTGTTCTACTTGCTCTTCATTGATGATGATTCCACCAAGGTAGCGTTGTATCTCGTCGATCGTTGGCTTCCGTGTCCATATGATGTTTAGGACCTCTAGGAACTCATTGTCGAGCATGTGGCGAACAGAGTGGTGCATGTTGTATGTCATGCCATGTTGCCAATGTGATGAGTTCCTAATGTGGCACATCTGGTAGAAGTCCACCTGGTGCTAGCATATCATCGGGAGCTGTGCGATGTCTCCGAATAGTAGGATGAGCTTCTTTTTGAATAGGCTATGGATTGACTACAATGTGGTAGTGCACAGTTGTTGAATCATGAGATCGAATGTTGTCTTCATCACCATGGATATCTCCTCGACAATAATGGCATCGGCTTGTATGAGAATGTAGTGCCACTCATTTGTCTCGAGAATGAAGGAGGGGTACAACTATGAGTAGTTTGTGATCTTAAACTGATAGTGAATAGTCGAGGCGATCTGAGACACATCGCTGGCTGCACCGATCATCGTAGTCAGTATGATGGACTTATCATGCTTAATGAGCTGATAGGTGATGTATCTAATCAAGAAGGTTTCCCCTACACCTGGCATCCCACAGACGATGTGGATTCCATTGCCTTTTGAGATGATCTCATTGTTTATGCGTTGCTACTCTAGGGTCAGGTTGGCATGTTCCATCTGTTTAAACTCGTGAAGCACCGTACTTAGTCATGTAACAAGTCCATGTCATTCAGCTTGCTGACCTCAAGTGATATCATAATGTCGACTCATAGGCAATGAGTGAATACCATTACTACATGAAAACTTTATGTCAATTTGAGCCATAGAAGTTTGAGCCATGGAGGTTTCAAATTATCTTTTTTATCTCCATAGAGATCAACTTGGGTGTTTGGAGAAATGATAGGTGCGAGAGGTTCTTTGAATGACTGAAGGAGCTTTTCTTACCTTGCTTTTTCATGGCCATGCTTTCCTAAAAGCTAAAATTAGCTAGTAAAGCCAACGTGCCTTTCTAATCGCCACGATTGCCTTTTATGTGAGCATTAGCATAACAATTATAGTTTCAATCTTAGCTTGGATCAATTTGGTCTCCACTCCATCAAATGGTCTAAGAGATGATAAAGTGGGGAGTGAGTGAGTGAGTGAGAGAGAGAGAGGGAGAGAGAGAGAGAGAGAGAGAGAGAGAGAGAGAGAGAGAGAGAGGAGTGCACACTATATAGCTACATGTGCCCTATGTTGTATTAAACACATGAATATATACATGAGAATCCCATAGGGTTAGGCTTAGGGTTAGAACTTGTCCTCTGAACCCTCTCTAGATAGTGCAATTTACATATCCTCAACACCCCCTCTTAAATTGCACTGGGTATAACGTTCTACCCACCATAGACCTCTTCTTAAACAATTGCCTTCGCTTGTCGAATTTCAAACTCACCATACTCTAATACATCCTTTCCACTCCTTAAACAACACTTCTACTATTCCTCTTCGTGTAGACCTTCGTGTAGACAGTAGGTAATCACGCTAGGTGATGACCTACTGTTTCACCCAGTGTGTTGTATCCTACTGGGGTTAAGTTCGGTACACACACACACTTTTTTTTTGGTGAGTCACACACACACACACACACAGACACACACTTACTATCCCTTTTCCACTTTACATTCAATTTACTTTTTATCCCTTCCCCCTATTTATTTCCAAGTTTAATCTCCCCCCCTTCCTTTTTCCCTTCCTTCCCCCCACTACCTCTCTAACTTTTTCCCTAGTTTTTCTCCAAAATTTTTTCCTATTTCTTGTATTTTTTGTACACTTTTTTTTTTCTTGCTCTCAACCCCCCCTTTCTCTCCCTATCTCTCTCGCTAAATTTTTCTCTTAACCCCCCCCTCCCCCGACTTTTCCTCTCCTGACTACCTTACCTAGCCTTTTTAAAGCCCTTCTCCCACACTTCTTCTCACACTTGCTCCAACTCACTCCTACATCCCCGCTTCTCGTGGCCATCTACATTTATGATGTCCCATCCCTGCTGTCCCGTGGCCGTCTACATAGTCTATTGTCCCGTCCCTGCTATCACAGTATATTGTTGTTGGCTTTGACTCATCAAAGTAATCTATTTCTGACAATAATCTTTTGAGCCATATAGCCTCACATGCACCTATAGTGAGTGCTCCATATTCTGCTTCAATCAAAAATAGGGAAAAATTGGCTATTTGTTTGACAACCATGATATAGCACCTTGACCAAGGAAAAATGCATATCCCTGTGTCGATCTCCTGGTCTCATGATCTCCTGCATAGTTAGTGTCACAGTATCCATGCAATCGTGGATGACTTCCTCTGTATTCTATCCCAAACTATCTTGTACCTCTAACGTATCTCAAGACTCTTTTGGCTACATTCCACAGTGAGAGTGTTTTGGATTTGCCATAAACTGTGCTAGCCAAGTTGCATGAGGCCTTTGACATGAAGGATTTGGGACTTGCAGGTCATATTCTTGGTATGCACATCACGCGTGACTGGAGTAGGAAACTCCTTTGGCTTTCATAGAAGGAGTATGTTACAAAAGTGTTGCAGCGTTTCAATATGGAGGGGGGGAAGGTAGTAAGTACTCCATTGCCTCCATATGTGAAACTGAGTCTAAAACTGAGTCAGGCAGATAGCCCCAAATCAGATGAGGAGAGGGCCATGATGGCCAAGGTTCCTTATGCATCAGTAGTTGGGAGTCTTATGTATGCTATGATAGCTAGTAGACCAGACATTGCATTTGCAGTGGGAGTTGTTAGCCGATATATGGCTAATCCAGGAAAGAGACATTGGGAGGTAGTTAAGTGCATCATGAGGTTACATGAAGGGTACCAAGATTTCCTCATGCACTAGAAAGACTTGCATTGGAAAGCATACATTGCAACCTTTCCTGAATGGTGCAATTCATCTTTTTTGCAATTGGATTTTGCTCTGCATTACGAGGGGACATGAGCTCCCACACGTGTATCATGGAAATGCTGAAAGTCATGAGAGAGATACTCTCCACCATTGTCAGTCTGTAGGCATTTAAGCATTCTACCTGACTAATTTCAACCAAAGCCAATATTTATGAAATACCTGGAACACATTGTTCTTCCAAGCCATAGCATACGCCCACACTTTCCTAGTTGCATCATCAATGAATGTGACATATGTGAGGACACAACGGAAGCTGAGAGGGTGAGAGGGAGCTTGAGAGACACAAGTTTTCATGGACGCAGAACACCCTAATCTTCTATTTCATCTGTATAGCCGGGGTTAAGGTATAGTGGCCTTTAACCCCCATGACCTCCCACTTAAAGGCTAATGTGCCTTTAAGGGAGAACAACCACCAATGAGCATACTATCCAATGCCCATCAATACACGACAATACTCAAACCACTGACTAGGTAGACTCTTTGTCAGCATATCTACAGGGTTATCATCTGTATGAACCTTGACAAGCTCTATGCGCTTGTCCTCAAGTGCCGCCCTGATAAAATGGTACCTGACCTCAATGTGTTTGGTCTTTGCATGAAAGACCGGATTCCGTGCTAGCTGAATAGCACTCATGGAATCACTATGCAATGTCGGTACACCTGTATGAATCCCTAAATCTCTCACTAGCCGATCAAGCCATATAGCCTCCTTGCAACCCTCTATGGCTACTGCAAAACATACTCGGCCTCTGTGGTAGACAAAGCAATGCACTTCTGTGCACAAGACATCCACAACACTGCACCACCTACAAAGGTGAACACATAACCAGAAGTGGATCTCTTGCTATCCACATGCCCTGCATAGTCGAAATCTGTGTACCCAAATACACGCATCTCTCCTCTGCCCTACCAATGGGTATCATTAATTAAAAACATATGTCTCTAATGATTTGTGGATTTGATTTGGATGGAGTTTGTTGTAGGAGATTTGTAATTTCGCATTCTAATTGTCTGACAATTCATGAATTCAATTTCATCAATAAATTTTAAGGAATTGGGAGAAACATTTCAAAATTTGATTCATATGGAAGATGCGAGTTTTTAGTCATAATCGTAAATTATTCCACCCAAATGACTTATTTTGCTCAAAGGCTTACAAAAAAAACAACATTTCATGTATAACTATTATGCCCAGTGGTCTCGCTTAGCATTTTGGGACATCTCTTTTAGGCAACATTCTTACTCGCAAAAAAAAAGCATTTCATGTATAACTATTATGCCCAGTGGTCTTGCTCAGCATTTGGGACATCTCTTTCAGGCAACGTGCACACCATTCTTACTTGCATTTACTAGAGGAAGGAAGTCAGGCACTCGGGCAATAATAGCACTCCTAGAATCGGACATCACATCAGGGCTGTTAATTGGTTCTTTTCTAGGGCAATGCTTCTGTACTGAGGATAAACATTCATTTGTCTTCTCATTTCCAGGGAAATGCTTATGTATTGAGGATGAACATTCATTTGTCTTCTCAATTGGACTCTCGCTGCATAACAGAAAGTTGGCGTCTGCTCCATCATTTGCATTTGCTGACAACCCAAACTTAAAAAATCTTAAACCACAATCAATTAGGCATTTTATATCATCATCTAGGTTGCGTTGTTCGTGCATCGTAGCAAAAGAAGATATTGCTAACATCAATTGGTGTGACTGCATTGTTGAGATATCGAGCTCCACTCGTGATATGCCAGGGTGACCGTTGTGCATTTATGTCATCGACTTGTTAGCTGCAGATGCGGTTGGTACACCGCCCATGAATAATATCTGGATGACAGCTATCCTTCTGTACTCTAGTTCATGGCTCAGTTAGTATGCCACCTTAGTTAGCTGAGTTTGGTTTGAGACCCACATATAGGGTTCTTCTATTTCTTTGTACTAGAGTTCTTTTGGCTTTCACAACTAAGAAGAGGAAAATTGTTTTCAGCCTCCACCTTTTGTGTGTATTCCCCCATTGTGTATGTGAGAAAGCCGCAAGTGAGACTCCTTCCTTCTCTCCCACTATCTTCACATGGTATCAGAGCCTGGTTCATGGTAAGGAGCTCAAGAAAGCAAACCAAGTTCGTGGTGTCCTGGTAAGAGGACCAGTGTAACTTTCCTTTTTTCGAGTTTGGTAGCAAATCTCTGTAGGTAGCACAGCCGGGAAGTGCAAGAGTGCATTGTCTCAGATTGAGACGCCCTTCGCGGTGTGGCGAGAGGGCAATATATGTTGCGGGAAAGGCCAAAGCACTTGGTGACTTTATTTTTCTGATTCGAGGCCATTTCAGGGCCCGTTTTGGAGGCAGAAGTTCTCCGCAAGCACTGAGAAAAAGGCCCTATTTTTGCTCTGCGACCACTGCTCTGCAGGTCGGTGAAAGTTGCCATAGAAATTGCATCGTATGCCTGTGCGCAGAGATATTGGGAGTTACAGAATCATCCTTATTGCCTGTTGATGCAAAATCGTCACTAGGAAGTGACTATGTGGTCAAATACCACTTTCGTCAGTTTTGCAGATTTGCCCTTGTGAGGCAGAATCTGTGTTTTTTGCAGTGACATAATATTTTGCAATGTTCTGTAATAGCGTTTGATTCTCTTTCACAGATTGTCACTAAAAAGCTTGACAAGAACAACTTCCAAGCATGGAAGTTTAGAATGATGAATTTCCTTATGGGAAAAGGCTATTGGGAGTTCATTACAGGAAATGAAGAAGAACCAGTTCTTCCTAATGTTCCCAATCAACAGGAAATGCAGGCATTTAAAGGACGGCATGAGAGAGCCAGAAAAGTTATGTACTGGCTGTCTATCAGTATTTCAGATTCTACGATTGTGCATATTCAGGATGCAAGTACGCCAAAGGAGGCATGGGATACTTTGGCAAAAATGTACAGCACAAATACGCAAGCCAAGAAAATGCAGCTCAAGCAGGAGTTGCACAATGTGTAGAGAGAAAATATGAGCATCAATGACTACCACATGAAGGTGAAGAAAATTGCAGATGCACTTGTTTCCATTGGGTCGCCAGTGGAAGATGATGGTTTAGTTCCTGTGACCTTGAATGGTCTAGGAAAGGATTATGCACAGTTCCGGACATCCATTGCCGTCCGTGAAAAATTTCCTGATTTTGAGGAGTTGTTTGCTCTTCTAATTTCTGAAGAGGAGAGAAATGGTGGTGCATCTTCTTCAGGAGGAACTTTAAAAGAAACTATCTTCTACTCAAATGTTGGAAGAGGTAGAGGCAGAGGTAGAGCAGGCCGGTCTGGAGGCCGTGGTAGAAATGAGAATATGCAGCAAACTCAAGAAAACCAGTCCTATGGAGGAGGACGTGGTAACTCAAGAGGCAGGGGGAGCCAAAGAGGTCGTGGTGGATGGCAGAGAGGCCAAAATGCAAACAGCAATGTTGAATGCTACTACTGTGGTAAAATGGGTCATATGGCTAAAGACTGCTATAAAAAGCAGAATGACATCATGAATGGAAAATTGCAGCAAGGGAATTATGCATCTTCTAGTAGACAGGGTGATGACAGAAATGAGCATCTGTTTATGGTGCAGCGCATGACCAATTCTGTGACAAGTGCAGAAGAAAGCAATGATGTGTGGTATGTTGACTCAGGTGCGTCAAACCACATGACAGGTCATGCAGAACGGATGCAGGATGTAAGGAAAATGGAAAGACCAGGATTTGTGGAGACTGGTGATGATATTGCACATCCTATTGTGCAGATTGGTAAAATTCCTTTGTCTATGCAGGATGGGAAAAAGAAATACCTGTCTGATGTATTTCATGTCCCGAATATCACCAAGAACCTGGTTTCTGTTGGTCAAATGGTTGAGCAGGGATTGCAGGTCATATTTAATCCTCATGAATGCTTTGTTGAGGACATGAAAAATAACAGTTGCTTGATAGCAAAAGGAAGAAAGAAGGGCAGGATGTTTACGTTGGATGCGGATATGCTTGAATTGAGTGCAACAATGTTTGCACATGGGATTGGTGTAGTTGCAGATATTGATATCTGGCATAAACACATTGGTCATGTTAATGTATAGCAACCTAAATCAATGCAGGCCCAAAATATTGTTGTAGGATTGCCTAAATTCAAGGTTGCAGAAATGCATAAGGTATGTGAAACCTGTCAATTTGGGAAATAGGCAAGGAAACCATTTCCTAGACATGTTCAAGAGAGTAAGAAGCCATTGGAATTAATCCACTCTGATGTGTGGAGTACTAAAGCTGCATCTATTGGAGGCTATCATTATTTTGTCACTTTTATTGATGACTACAGCAGAAAAGTTTTATTGTGGAGTACTAAAGCTGCATCTATTGGAGGCTATCATTATTTTGTCACTTTTATTGATGACTACAGCAGAAAAGTTTGGGTGTATTTTATGAGAAAGAAAAGTGAAGTGTTTGGGCATTTCAAAGCTTTTAAAGCTATGGTTGAAAAAGAAACAGGCCTGCAAATAAAATGCCTAAGTTCAGATGGAGTGGGAGAGTACCTCTCAAATGAGTTTGCAAGGTTCCTGCAGGAGCATGGCATAAGGCAGCAATATTCATGCAGTCATACCCCACAGCAAAGTGGACTTGCAGAAAGGAAAAACAGGCATATTGGAGAGGTATCTCGGGCCATGCTAAATGAAAAATACCTACCAGACTATTATTGGGCTGAAGTAGTTGCTACAGTAGTTTACATAATGAACAGGACTCCCACTGCAACAATACATGGCATGACGCCAGAGGAGATGTATACTGGTAGGAAACCAGATATTTCTCATTTGAAAATTTTTGGTTGCATTGCCTATGTTCATGTGCCAGATGAGTTGAGGTCCAAGTTGGATCCAAAAGCTGAGAAGTGCATCTTTATTGGTTATTCTCTGCAGCAGAAAGGGTATAGATGCTATAACCCTTCTACTCATAAGTTTACAGTGAGCAAAGATGTTGTTTTTGATGAGATGAGCAGCTAGTATAAACCAGTAAATGTGATTGATGATGTAGATGCACAAAATGGTAATGCTACATAGAATTCACAGCAGCAATCACAAAATATTAGTGGACCTGTAGTGTCCTCTAGCAGTGGTTCACATACTTTGCCATGGACAGGCAGATTGAGATCAGGAGAATCTCCTCAAAGCAATGCAGATAGTGGTATGCAGGTATCACAAAAAGGAAAAGAGAAGGTAGATCAGTCCATGTTTGATGTGAATGCAGGTCACTCTTATGTGGATGGTGAATCCAGTGGCTCAGAACAGAGCATTGATGATGAGTTGGGTATTCCTTCTGTTGTTACACCTGGAGTAAGGAAGACCAGGGATGTTTTGAGAGCACCTGGAAGTGAGCCTATTTTGCGCAGGTCTACCAGAGCTAGGTATCCTGTGGATAGGCTGAAATATGATGGATTTACAGCCATTCACTATGCCTATATGGTCAAAGTGATATAGGAACCAGAACCCACTTCTTTTGAGCAAGCCATGGGAAAAGAAAAATGGGAGAAAGCCATGGATGAAGAAATGGATGCCTTGGAAGCAAATGCTACATGGGAATTGGTGCCTTTGCCTAAAGACAAGAATGCAATTGGCTGTAAGTGGGTTTATAAGCTGAAGCACAATGCAGATGGTTCTCTGAACAGATACAAGGCAAGATTAGTTGTCAAGGGGTATGCATAGACATATGGCATTGATTATGAAGAAACATTCAGTCCGGTTGCAAGGATGGCAACCGTAAGAGCAGTCATTGCTATGGCTACATCAAAGGGATGGTCTTTACATCGGATGGATGTAAAGAATGCCTTCTTGCATGGTGATTTGCAAGAAGAGGTCTTTATGGAGCAGCCACCAGGTTATGTTCATGTTGTTCATCCTGAGTTTGTTTGCAGGTTGAAGAAAGCCTTGTATGGCTTGAAGCAAGCACCTAGAGCATGGTCTGACAAGATAGGACAGTATCTTGTCACTATTGACTTTTAGAAATCCAAGGCAGATTTCTCACTTTATGTGAGAAAAACAGAGAAAATTATTATGCTGCTTGTCATTTATGTTGATGATTTGATCATCACAGGTGATAATGATGAAGATATCCTTCATGTGAAAATGCTATTGAAGTAGAAGTTTGAGATGAAGGATTTGGGAGAGCTGCGTTATTTCTTGGGCATTGAGGTGATTAGATCACCAAGTGGGATACGGCTCTTGCAGAGGCAGTATGGATTGGACATGCTGTCCAAATATGGAATGACAGGCTGTAAGCCTATTTCAGTTCCTTTGGAGCAGAATGTGAAGCTGAGCGCAGATGCAGGTGAGCTTTTGGAAGACCCTACTATGTACAGACGCATAGTAGGAAGTTTGATTTATATGACTATTACCAGGCCAGATTTGAGCTATGTTGTTAGATTGGTAAGTCAGTTTATGCAGGCTCCAAGGAAACCGCATTTGGATGCGGCTAGACGCATACTCAAGTATGTGAAGTCCACATTGCAATATGGACTATTTTATGAGACTAGGGTTCAGATACAGTTGCATGGATATACTGATGCTGATTGGGCTGGTAGTATTTTTGATAGACGATCTACTAGTGGATATGTGTTCTCTTTTGGGAGTGCTGCAGTCACTTGGAACAGCAAGAAACAGCCTACAGTTGCCTTGTCGAGCACAGAGGCTAAGTACAGGGGTGCAGCAATGGCTGCATGTGAGGTAGCTTGGTTGCATAATCTACTATATGATATGCATCAGCAGTCTACAGATGGGCCATTTGTCATTTATTGTGACAACATGAGCAGTATGCACTTGGCAAATAACCCAGTCTATCATGCTAGAACGAAGCACATTGAGGTGCATTATCACTATGTGCGGGAGAAGGTTTTACTAGGTCTTATTGATCTAGTTTATGTCAGCATAGAGGATCAGGTAGTTGACATATTCACGAAGGCATTGGGCGTAAAGAAGCTGTGCAAGTTCAGAGACCTGCTTGGTGTGCAGGAATTGGGATTGAGCTCGAGGGGGAGTGTTGAGATATCGAGTTCCACTCGTGATATGCCAGGGTGACCGTTGTGCATTTATGTCACCGACTTGTTAGCTGCAGATGCGGTTGGTACACCGCCCATGAATAATAGTTGGATGACAGCTATCCTTATGTACTCTAGTTCGTGGCTCAGTTAGTATGCCACCTTAGTTAGCTGACTTTGGTTTGAGACCCACATATAGGGTTCTTCTATTTCTTTGTACTAGAGTTCTTTTGGCTTTCACAACTAAGAAGAGGAAAACTGTTTTCAGCCTCCACCTTTTGTGTGTATTCCCCCATTGTGTATGTGAGAAAGCCGCAAGTGAGACTCCTTCCTTCTCTCCCACTATCTTCACATGCATATGGCGCCATCATTGATTTCCACAAGCATTGCGCTTGTGTAATATCCATTCCTTTTCCTTGATATGGAATGACCCACGATGCTGAGGGATAATCGACTTTGCAACATTTTCAAAAGACATTTTCTAAGCGTCGTTGCATACCTATAGCCCACTTAAACTTCCAAAACATAAAAGATTGATCGAATATGTTAGCGTTGCTCAGACACACTCCATTCTTCATTTCATCCACTCCATAACGTATGTATAGCTCTACTCTAGCTTGCAACTCTTCCGAATTCACATTTTTACACACGCTTTTGAAATGAGTCTCACCAAAATCTTTCATACAATACCCCACCAACATACCTTGGTACGTATGCAAGTTGCATTACTTTAGCGAGCGACACATAATCAATCCACCAAGCTGTTGGTTCTTATCCCGTCCGCGGTATTTCTGATTCACTCTGTTCACTACTTGTATGCTACGAGCGCTAATCCGCAAGATGATACAATGCGCCTCCCCTCTCCACAGTGTAAAAGCCAGATATGCATGCCTTGTCCAAGAAA
Source organism: Dipteris shenzhenensis (assembly GCF_047967505.1). Lineage (NCBI taxonomy): Eukaryota > Viridiplantae > Streptophyta > Polypodiopsida > Gleicheniales > Dipteridaceae > Dipteris > Dipteris shenzhenensis. Next base: position 62,920,833 of record NC_141597.1, on the reverse strand, counting down.
CTTTGGATCTTTGGAAGCAAACGTGTGACGTCCACATCTCCACCTCCCACTCTGATCATAATACTTAGCTCGAGCACTTTAGGACTTGCCTTCTTCTTTGCATTTTTCGCAGCCCCCCCCGTTTCCTCTTCATCCTACAAGATACAAACAACATCAAAACAACGATAAAACCGCCGTGGCATCAAAACACCTAAGACTCACTCTTCGAATCCGATTGCCCCCTGTCCCCCATCATCTTGATTAAAAATAAATAAATAAATAAATATTGAAGAGGTCTACTCATATATTACTCAAAATCCACCAAAAGACGTTTCATACAAAATGCTCTGCAAACGAGCTCTGCCAGCCTCATTCGGCCAACTGGCCACTAGCCATCTAACCTGGATAGCAGCTTCCAAGACTGCCTACTTACAAGACAGGGAAAAAATAGCATTCCTACTAACTGAAGCCTCGTATCTAACTACCCAGATCCTATGTAATATCATGTATCTGATAATGTTCGATAGTTCAGTTCTATTCGCTCCTTGATCAGCGCCATGCATAGCAGCCCCCTTGGATAACCAAGCCCAACGTCTTAGCACATAGTGTTCGAACGATGCTCCACACATCCCGCACGCACGGGCACCCCCAAAATAGGTGTGTAATGGTTTCAGCAGAGGATCTACAGAACTTACATCTATCATCCACCTGTAGCCAAGGAACATGGCTGCCAACCGGGAAGTGGCCACCAACAATTCTCCACATAAAAAAGTTCACCTTGCTAAAGGGGGTAGCTTTCCAGGCCCTTTCTACTCTTCCCCTCTCCAGATCCATTCTTAGCTATTTGTTGTTGGCCTTCTGGAACTAGTCCTCATTATGCGCTAGGAGCCTGTCCACCATCTTCGCAGTTAGCTTATGAAGGTCCCCATTCCCACTTGTCTTGATTGCCTTCTTCATCGTCAAGCAACTTCCCATGGACCCTCTTCCCCTTCATCATCGATTGCGACCTCCATATCCAAAGCCAGAAGCCATCGTGGGCGCTCGATTCGCTGCTTTCATAGATCCATCATCGTAGGAAATTAAATGCCCATGAATGACCTTCGACTGCATGCAGAGGTGCTTTTTTGGGATGCATGGACACACGTGGTTCTCTCCTTTCACCACGCCCCCACTTCCCCCCATACTGATGCACCATTTTCTAGCAAGTGGGTTCCCTATTGGAACACAACGGATGAAGAAGTTGAAACGTCTACTCAAATGCCCAAAAAGTGTGGACATTGCTCTCGGAGCTGCCAAGTGTCCTCCTCCGTGGGGAATACATAATAATAGAGAATCGAGAATAGAGAATAGAGAATAGAGAATAGATAGATAGATATAGAGAATAGAGAAAAGGATAGAAGAGAATGAAAATGTAGACAATACTCCGAGACTTTCGGCGTGGTGTCTCTTCTTCTTCTTCTTGTTGCTCAACAAGAACTTCTCTTCTTCTGCATCCTCCATTGATCCTTCCTCTTCCTTTTGCATTCCCGCCTTTTGTTTCTTCACCTTCTTGTTTCTTCATGGCTGGTAACGACTGGATCAATGGCTACCTCGAGGCCATCCTCGATGTTGGATCCTCTTCCGAGCCTCACCATCGCTCCGCTATCCCTGCTCCCATTGCTGAAAGTGGCATCTTCAACCCCACCAAGTACTTCGTGGAGGAGGTTGTTGGCAGTTTTGACGAGAGTGACATCCACCGCTCTTGGTTGAAGGTGGAATTTGTTGCCGTATTTCTAGTTTCTTTTGGATCTTTCCAAGGGGATTGCGGTGTTTCTTTGATCGATCAAACCAACTGAATCTCCTCATTCCGATCAACTGTTTAGTAAGAAACTCTGTGTATCTGAGTGAGTGCAGGCAACTGCGACGAAAAATACCCATGAAAGGAACACCAGGCTAGAGAACATGTGCTGGCGAATATGGCATCTTGCACGAAAGAAAAAACAGGTAGAGCGTGGCCTTTCCAGAAGCTTTAATACGAGATTATACGACTTGGAATGCCGAGAATACTAGGCTTTAAGAGAAATTTTGAATCGTACCGAGCGGATCGAGTTAGGGACGTGCAATTCTAACCGTGCCTGTTTTGCATCCCAAAATGTTTGAGGATCGGAACTTGATCCTAGTTGCGGGACCTCTCGCTGATCCGTGCATCGCCCAGGCGTCTTCGTTTTCTGAATTCGGAAGTCGAACGCCTTTCCAAAGACTTTTTATCTTGATACGATTTTGAAGGAACGAAGAGAAGTTTACTGATGTCCTATTTGCAGATCGAGTGGGAGGATGCACAGCGCCTTGCCAAGCGTCGCATCGAGCGAGAAGAAGCCCGTAAGGACGCAGCAGAGGACATGTCCGATGACTTTTCTGAGGGAGAGAAACAGTATGCCCACAATCAGAGTGGAATCGCTACTTCTGGCAGCAGAATGCCCAGAATTAGTTCTGTTGACTTGGTGACAGCATGGGCGGAACAGCACAAAGACAAGCGATTATATGTCGTCCTGATAAGGTGCATTCATAATTTTCTAACTCCCGTCGTTTTTTGCCACTGGAGTTAGGTGTTGAAATGTCGCGCTAGCTCCGACAAGTGAAGCTGCAAGCCTCGTTTGAGGGGCTTATCCCGTTCATCGCTCCGATATCTCTACGACTGTGAGAAGAAATGAAGGGAAGGGAGAGGTGAACCTGGGGGTTTATAAGTTGGGCGGTTGCATACAGAAAAAGGTTAAAGGGTAATCGAATGCATCAAAATCCATTTAGTAGTGAGGCTTTACAATCAGCTCATCTACAATGCTTGTGTTCATCTCTTCATCTCTTTCCTTATGCTAGTGAAGATCTTCTTTCAACGCAGTTCCTGTGGACTTGTTATAATAATTGTGCATGTGCTTTCATAAACTGCCATCTCACCTGTTGCACTTTCAGCTTGCATGGACTTGTACGAGGTGACAATATGGAGCTTGGTCGGGACTCGGACACAGGTGGTCAGGTGTGCATTAATTTATGTCCCTGTAAACTGTGGGCTTCAATGCTGACTCAGTCTTAGGGCCATTTGATTGCAGTTAATATGCGTGGCTCAAGAAATCTTAGTTAGGTGGTCATTAGGACTCAGCTATGATGTGCGCCACACTGCATACTAATTCAGAAGGAAACAGGTGAAATATGTGGTGGAGTTAGCCAGGGCGCTGGCTCTGATGCCGCAAGTTTATAGAGTTGATTTACTGACCCGACAAATATGTTCCCCTGAGGTCGATTGGAGTTATGGTGAGCCTACGGAGATGCTTACCTTTAAACATAATGATCATGAAGGACAAGAGCTTGGAGAGAGCAGTGGAGCCTATATAGTGCGGATTCCTTGTGGTCCAAGAGACAAGTACCTTCCTAAGGAGAAGCTGTGGCCCCACATTCAGGAATTTGTTGATGGAGCTCTCGCTCATGTGTTAAATATGGCAAAAGCTTTAGGAGAGCAGGTTGCCGGCGGAGATCTCGTCTGGCCACATGTAATTCATGGACATTACGCAGATGCTGGAGACGCTGCATCCTTTTTGTCTGGTGCTTTAAATGTTCCCATGGTTTTAACTGGACATTCTCTGGGAAGGAATAAGTTGGAACAACTCCTTAAACAGGGTCGTCAATCCAAAGAAGACATCAATTCTATGTACAAGATAATGCGCCGCATAGAAGCGGAGGAGTTGTCTCTTGATGCGTCCGAGCTCGTGATTACCAGTACGAAGCAAGAAATTGAGGAGCAGTGGGGTCTTTATGATGGCTTTGATGTGAAGCTTGAAAGAATCCTCAGGGCACGGGCTAAACACGGCATTGGCTGTCAGGGTCACTTCTTCCCTCGCATGGTGGTGTGTAATCTCCTCCTCTCTGAGTCTTAGAACCAGGAGAAAATAGTCTTTAAGTCACCCTGGTGAGACTTATTTTCTTAATTTTGCATCTTGCCACATCAATGTTTCCCTTGACCAATTTTCTTCTTCATGGACAATGCTAACTAATCAACAACATCTCAGCCTCGCCTTTTCTGTATGGAATGAAAACTAATTATCATCATGTTCATCATCATCCTCGCCATCCTCTCTCTCTCTTATGTGCCCCCCCGCACCGTGAGGCCTCCTGAAAATGCCAATATTCTTTCTTTCTTTCTCTTGTGCACATGCACATACACACAAGGGCATCTTCATCTTCCTCTCTCTCTCTCTCCCCCTCTCCACCCTTAGGTTTCATTGCATCTGTTTTCTTTTCAGTCTCATAGACCCTTTGGTCTTTCGTAGATGTTAATAAACTTTCTTTCTTCTCTTTCTTTCTTTCTCTCTCTCCCTCTCCCTCTCCCTCACCCTCTCCTCCACTTATGTTGATCTTCTTATACTTCCCCTTCTTGGAGACGCACTTATGTTGATCTTGAAGTATGTTTAAATTCTTCTGACTTGAAGAATATACATTCCGCTTCTAGTGAAAAGTTATAAATATTGAGCAAAGAATTCATTATTGTCACGTAGAACACACAAAAGTGAACGATGGGTTCCTATTTGGAGTGTCAATAAAATGCTTCTTTTCACAGGTCATCCCCCCTGGAATGGAATTCAGTGAATGCATTGAACAAGATGGTGGAGATGCAACTGACAGTGATGTAGATGCAGTTGGGGATGCGACATCTCCACGAGAGGACCCACCAATCTGGACTGAGGTCAGGTGATTGTAGGATATGTTTATATATATAGGGATTAATGCCTCATTTGTCAATTGGCGGATCGAACAAATAGGACAACTGTAAGTGTGAAGCAAACAAATTTTGCCAGAACTTTAATATATTGGCTTTACCAGATAATGCGTTTTTTTACGAATCCACGAAAGCCAATGATCCTTGCACTCGCTCGTCCAGATCCAAAAAAAAATATCACCACATTGGTGAAAGCCTTTGGGGAGTGCCGACCTCTTCGGGACCTAGCAAATTTGGTATGACAGTCGTATCAAGGCATTAATTTGTGTTTGCCTGAAATATGAGCTCAACCTGGTTTGATAATAAGCACTTCTGGTTTGATAATGAGCATTTCCAAGTTGTCATACCTGAAGGTGAATCTCTAGTAAAATAAGAATGTGATGTGCAGACCCTCATAATGGGGAATCGGGATGACATAGATGAAATGTCCGGTGGCAATGCAGCTGTCCTGATGACGGTTTTGAAGTTGATAGATAAGTATGACCTCTATGGTCAAGTGGCATATCCAAAGCATCACAAGCAGGCAGAAGTCTCCAAAATCTATCAACTTGCTGCGAAAACAAAGGTAATATATTTTTACCCTAGTTTTCCATCTTTGATGATCCCAGCCTTCTCTTACCTCAATTTCACAGATGTCAAAGTCATATGCACATACTTATGCACCATTTAACATTCCCTCTTCGGCACAAAAAACCAGATGTATCTAGAGCAAGTATGGGCTACAGCCGATGCGGTTTTCGTTACAGGATGTGAGATTCTTAGTTTTAAGAGTTATGCATCACTTTGAAGTCCACTTGGATGGATCTATCGTCAATCATGCTAAAAAAATGTCACAAACTAGTATATGTTGCAGTCATGATGGTTTCATCGATGTTTTCAAGAATTCAGATGCAATGAGGAGATTTGTAGTCAATGTTTGTAACTGTTTTTCCTTTATCTGGGTTGCATTTATTGTTTTTGTGGATATATATATAAAAGCTCGTGTGCTTTAAAATTTAAGGATCATCGAATTGTGCCACCTTGTTCATGTTACAGTGGTCCTGATTGGATCATGGACATATTTTGAAAATTTGGGTATTTGAGGTAAACGATATTGAACGAATAGTACGGAAAGGCAGGCACTTGAATTGTGTGTTTCCCCCAACCATGTATTTGGTTTTACCTTTCCCTGTGTTCTTCTTGGGGGAGTGTGGCTCCTCCTCCTGGGGGCAATTGAAGCAATTGGACCAAATACATGTGGGCATTCTCCTGTTGAGGGGGTAAATAGTCGTACCTTTTGTTTCTTTCTTTTCTTGCATACTTAGTCTGTGATCCAATCTTGTCCTCTGGTTTCATGGTCTGCTCTGAAAGAGAGGCCAAGGATCAGAATATAAGTTGGTTTCTTAAACACTCGTAAGCTTGAGCAGTCATTTTAAGATCCCAACTCAGAAATGAAGTCTTAGATGATTTAAGGACGAATTCTTGCTTGTTTTCAGGGGGTCTTCATCAACCCAGCCTTGATGGAACCCTTTGGGCTTACCTTAATCGAGGTACCATATTGTTAAATGATGAATCCATCACAGTCTTGTATGCTAGCAGGAATGTCTGAAGATTGATTTGCGACACAACCTCCCTGTTACTTGCAGGTTTTGTGTGTACTTTTCAAAGAATGCTCACTGACAGGTTGTTGAATACTACAGGCAGCAGCAAATGGTTTACCAATGGTTGCAACAAAAAATGGGGGCCCTGTCGACATTCACAGAGTATACTTAGTTTTCTTATTTTTAGAATTGATTTTTAAAAGTGCAGGAATAGAGAGTATGGGAAAGAAGATATGTATAAAAGTAGTACTCCTGAATTAGATGCACGCTGATAAATTTACTAAGTGGCTTTAGGATGATACAGGCCCTTAATAATGGACTGCTGGTGGACCCGCATGATCAAAAGGCTATTGCTGATGCTTTACTCAAACTCGTAGTTGATAAACTGCTCTGGACAGAATGCAGGCGCAATGGTCTAAAGAATATCTACCTCTTCTCATGGCCTGAGCACTGCAAGACATATTTGTCAAGGATTGCCCTATGTAGGATGAGGCATCCACAATGGCGAAATGATGATTCTTCAGATGTCTATTCAGATTCTCAAGAAGACTCACTGCGAGACGTCAACGACCTCAATGTTTCCTTTGATGGGGATAGGGTTTCTCTTGATGATTCCGTTGATGTTGATGGTTTAGGGCAAAATGAGGAGAACGGAACTCTGGATAAACAAGAATCACAAATTGATGCTTCAGAGGCCAGCAAGCTTGGATCCTTACAGAAAGTTTACCAGAACAGCAGTTCACTCCGAGCTCCTGCAGTGAGGAGGAGGAAACTGCTTTTTGTTATAGCTGTTGATTGCTATGAAGTGACAGAAGCCCAGGTTCCAGGTTTGGTTCCGATAATAAGAAATATCCTTGATGTGATGCGTTCCATATCGGCTGTCCGTAGTGCTGGCTTCATAATATCAACTTCTTTGAAGTTGGAGGAGATAGTCTCTATTTTGGATTCAGGTGGAATTCATGTTCGTGAATTTGATGCCTTGATCTGCAGTAGTGGGAGTGAGCTATACTATCCAAGCCTCACAAATGCAGAAGATAGCGGCAATTCAAGTGATTTGCGATTGTTGCCAGATACAGATTATGAAGCACATATTACATATCGTTGGGATAGAGATAGCTTGAGGAGGACAATAGCCCGGTGGAGCATTGCAAATGATCTTGGCATTGTTGAAGATGAGACACCTTATAACCATCATTGTCTTGCTTACAAAGTGAACAACATTGACATGGTTTGTGTATATCGATTTTATGCTCTACTCCTAATGTGCATGGAAATCCCGAATTTCCTGTGTGTGTGTGTGTGTTGTTCGCTTTGGCATTTGGATTAAGTTTAGGCCTCCAGTTCAGATAGACCCTCTCTTGGTGCTCAAAGCTCTCTTCAGATAACAGAATGTGGGATTTTACCTATCTTTTACTTCTCATGCTGTCGTTTTTAGATGTTAGGCCTATTATTAGAAACATTTCCCTCTTATATAGTTCTTTTTCCTTTTTGCTGCTATATTGGATGAGACGAACAATAATTTTGTGCGCTGGATGTAACGGCTTCATAACATCTGTACCCCATTGTTGTTGGCTGTATGAGCTCGCTCATTTGTTTTCTGTCTAGACTCTGTGCAACCTTTTTTATCATTCTAAACCTTGCAGTGCGCGACAGGATGAGATGTTTTTGTTTTTTTCTCGTCTTTTTGTGCAGTAGAGATTTTATTAGAGTGGCCAAACAGATGCTTTGTAGCGGTCGTGTTTTCTCATACATGGTGTCAATGATTTTTCAGTGTCTAAAGGTGGACGAATTTCGCAAACGGTTGAGGATTCAAGGATTGAGATGCCATCTGATCTACTGCCAAAACTCTTCAAAATTGCATGTTATTCCTCTATTGGCTTCTCGATCACAAGCTCTAAGGTGACAACATCGTTATTTTAATTTACCCTGGCCTGGACTGTTGCAATTTTGTGGAATGTGAATTTGCTTTATGCCGCATCGGCTTCAATCATGGCCCTACTAAATGTATCCTGAATGTAATATTAAATAGCTTCGCAGTATTGCTGCAATATCGCTCTAACTAGAGATTCTGATGGCTCATTGTCTCCACTTTCTGGATGACAAATTTTATTAATGCGTCGTTAGATTTGCAAATCCTGATTCAAATTTGGAAGTATGAGTAAGTTACAATCTTTTGAAAGATACTCTGGAGATTGTGTGGAAGCTGTCCATTTGCTGACGAACGATGGTTTGGAGTGTATAGAAATTTGCTACTGTGGATCATGACTTATTGACTGGCTAGTATTTTGTTTGAAGCGAGTATATCTTTGCTACTCTTGATTGCTTTGTTGGCATAAATGTGCAGGTATTTGTTTGTGCGATGGGGGATTGACGTTGCAAATATGGTGGTCTTTGTTGGAGGAACTGGGGACACTGATTATGAACGATTGCTTGCTGGTGCGCACAAGACTGTAATTTTGAAGGGCAGTGTAAAGGGAGGATCTGAGAATCTCCTTCGAAGCAGTGGCAGTTATCAGAGGGAAGATGTAGTGCCTTCAGAAAATCCTCGTATTGTCTCTACGAACGACCAGTTAACTTCAGAAGAGATTGTAAATGCATTTTACAAAGCTAATTAGCGTCTCGCCCTTTACTAGCTGCTGCAATCAGACCTTGGGGGTCACATCCAGGGGAGCAAGTTCTGGTCTATGGCTGTACACTAGAATTGTAAAGAGTTTTCTGTAAAATACAAAGCAATAGCTTTTGAAAGAAAATGCAGAGCAATAACCTGATTCTGGAAGATACTGCCTGCTCGGAATCTTATTTAAACAAGAAGCCTTATGATTTGTAGTTGTAGACTCTGTACGAGAGGGTAATTGAAGGAAGAGCACGGGTCAAATGACGTTGGCTGCTGCTATTTGTGATTAAGCGTCTTGCAGAAAACATATTTTGTAATTGACCGAGGCATTCCATGTAATTGGCTCTTGTGATAGACAGGTGCATTTCATTCTCCCTGAAAAGAGTATCAATCTATTCAGCCTAGTAAGCCATTGTCTTGCTGTCAAGACCTATCATTTGGCATTTGCTCTCAGGAGGAGAGGGAATTGTTTAAATTTTCTGGTGAGTACGGATAGTTTCAAGCATTACAGGGACAAGTTCAAGGGAACTGTAGACAAGGGAACCACAAAGCTCTCTTTCCGTCTCGTCTAGTATCTCTAGCAACAGGAATATCTCATTGATAGCATAATGATTGCGTTCTCTTGAATGCATCATGTTAGTCACTTCAAACAAACATATGTCCTCTCTGCCCCTTGCTCGTGTGCCTAGACTAGCATGCACATGTGCAAACAGGAGTTGTATTAAAAAGTGGCGTGGTTTGAAAACCTTTTTGTAACAAAATGATGACTGAACACAGTTGGGACTCCCAACTCACGCTTTATCATTGCATGCATGATGGTGAAATGTGATATATGCACCGGCTATGTTCAATACCATACATGGACTAAGATTGAACTCGTACACTTGAACACAGCAACAAGAAGGTTCCTTGTTTGTCGCACACTTGTTGAATATGCTCAAGCACCGAGTATGGCTATATAGAATCTCATACATGGGCATTAGTGGATTAGTCAGAGGAGATATGACTAATTTACACTACATGAGGTGTGGGTGCAAAAAAGATCTTCAAAGGGAGAAGAGATGTGCTCCCAACCCTCCCCTCTTACATTGAAGTCGGCCCTTGAAAGGTAGAAGTACACAACTTTGGAGGAAAACTTGGGTAAGCAAATGCCTTCTCACTTCTCTCTCTCTCTCTCACACACACACACACACACACACACGCACACACACTTTCTTTTTTAGTGAACACACACACACACTTGTTTTTGTGAAATCCATTTGTCATTATATTACAAGAAACAGTCCCAAAGAAAGGGACAATCAGTTAAAAGCATAGAATACATCATTATATACTAAAAAGGCAAGATAATCCAGATCTTGCCCATGTAGAAAATCATAAAATGATTGCCTTAGAGATGCTCAGAGAACTGATATTTAGTAAGAGAGGGATCACCAAAGACTTGATGGTTGCAATCTTTCTAAAGAGTCCATAGCGCTCAGTAACAAGCACAGTACAAAGAAGATCATATCCTTGTTTGATTGGATGAAAGTTGAATAGTGAGAATTGCTAGCCAAAGCAAGCACTAGGGAAACAAGCTTGAAGACGTTGTAACAAAAATAAGAAATCACGAGGCTTCCAAAAATGTCAAAATATATGGGGTTTGCTCATTTGTGGTGAGTTTTTATTGGAGTGCCTTCAATTACCTATAATAAGCCATTCTATATGCCGAGGATGTTCGTTGGCTCCCTTAGTGTTTGCTTTATGCACAGTTTCGGATAAGCGTGATAAAGGAAGAAGTGGTTGAAGGTGCTATGAAGGGGTTGAGTCTTCCTTCTAGAGAACAATTGTGCTCTCAGTTGTTTGCAAATGATACTATGGTAGGTTTTGAAGAAGGTGAAGAAAAGGTAGTGAAATTGTTTGAGATCTTGAGAGATTTTTGTGAGGCTTCAAGGTCAATGTGTAGTTTGGGCAAGTCCTTTGCTATGTGGGCTGATTTGGGTATGGCTCACGGTTGGGTAGTGGGATTGCAAGTCAAAGGGATTGAAGAGGTACAATAGTTAGATACTCTTCTCCATCGGGCTTTGAACACATGTTGAAGCTCCATTGGACCTGAAACACATGTTAAAGCAACGGTTTTGTTGGTTCTTTGATAAGATAAGGAGAAACTGCATGGGTGCGGGGAATGTGTCTGGGATAGAATGCTCAAGTTTCGATTATCTAACATGTTTTGGTAGTAACCATGACCTACATTACGTATGCTTTGTATTTTTAAAAACTCACTGGGATTGAGAAGATATTTAGAGGTTTCTTTGGGGAGGAAGGAGGGGAAAAAAGATGCACTATCTTTCAAGGGAGGTATTGCCTCTAAGACTTAGGGTGGATTGGTTATTCCAGATATCTAGTTGAAAAGTGTAGCCCTACTGTGAAAGTGGTTGCCAAGAATGTTTGAGTGCACAACAGCTTGGGTGCAAAGGTTAATAATTAGGTCTAAAGGCCAATAGATGGGCTCATGACGCAACCTATTGTGGTATGAATAAAATTTGCTCTTGGTATTGTGACGCCAAAAATTGATATCTTTTATTTGGCAATGGTGTTACTTTTCTCTATGTTTGATAAGAGTGTCAGTATCAAGTAATAACCTAGTGGCTCTCACTTATTTCCATTTTCTAAGATATTGTATGAGATTGAGAGGATGAGTGGAATGGATCATTGTAACTACCATGTCTATATCAATACCTTGGTATGGGGTGAGAGTTATTTGTGTATGGGATATAATGGGGTTTTTAGAAAATAGGAAGAGATTCATATAAAGAGGTGAGTAATGTCCATGTGTTCCAATAATGTAAGAGAGATCACATGCCAAGCATGTGGAAGGCATGTGGAGGAGTGTAGAAGAGTGTGGAGTCGAGGAATCCTTTTAGAATTCCAATGTGGAATAAGGAGGATGTGGACATATGGAAAAGAGAGGGTCCCTATGGGATCCATGTGGGAAGACCCTTGACTCTCTCAATATTTTAAGACTCATGAGCATCTTTTGATGGGACACATGTCAAGAGTAGCCAAAAAGGACATGGATGGTGACATACAGCTTATGTGATTGATGGGGAAAGGAATCTATAGGTAGCAATTCTAAATGGGTGAAGGTCCAAGGAGGATGACAAAATCTCTATAAAAGGAGCCCTCCTCTCCCTTGTTCAACATCTCTTCCACCATTGAGCCTCATGCTGTTGTAGCTCTAGTTTCCTCAAGCCTCTTCCATGAGCCCACTCTCTCCCTCTCGTAGATATCATCTTATATAGACTCTTGAGTCCATATCTCTCTAGTTCATTCTCTTTCTATGAGTAGTCTTGGAGCTCTCGCTCTCTCTTGTATTTATGAAGCCTCTTCTTCTCTCTTGTGTTTGTGGTATTTTGAGTTGCATTTAAGTAGAGTCTCACTCTATTGGTAATGAAGGTCACCTTAGGTTATCTCTCTTGAGTGTCTCTCCCCTTTTTCCATTGCTAAATGGGAGCAGTTGTAGTGACGAATTGGAAATCACTAGAGTCACTTTGAGTCCAATTTAAGCTGACTGCTATTGAAATTAATCTACCAACGAGTGTTCTCTAATCTGTCTTGTAGAGCTGGCCTACAAACTATGTTTCTTCTCTAAGTTAAAGGATCAACTAGTGGGTGGTGCTAAGGAAAGTCGCTGCTCATATAGGTATTTGGTCTCTAGAAGGTTACTCTTACCATCTTTGAATTACAAATGGAATGTAAGGAGGGGTGAAACTTGGTGGAAGAATAGGTTGCAAAAACTATTAAAGGATTGCATCATTGTGAAGGCACAGTTCCTTGTTATGGAAAGAATCACGCAACTCCAGTATGGGGTAGTCTAATGATGTGGTTCTAGGTCAATCTAGTGTGTTTTTTGTTCTCAAGTGCTATTGAAGCCCTTAGACATCTCTTTTAGAAATGCCAGTTTTCTAGAATGGTGTGGAAGCATCTAGAGAGAGCTATCAGAGTGTCCAGGGAAATGGGGGGCATTCTTGGTAAAGTCAAAAGGTAGGGGTGTGTTTGTGAGACATCTTCAAGGGTTAACATTGACATTGGCAAGGTGGTGGTTGTACCTATGAGTAGCTAGTATTTTGGCCATCTAGGAAGTGCAAAATAGTCTGATATCTGACAATAGGCTAATGACAAGTGTGACTATCGACTTATGAAATTGCTGAAAAGTTTGCTCCAAGATTTAAGTGTTCTAATTAGTGCAAAGGACTCATTGATGAGTTCTTGCCTTGATGATGTCTGTCTTTCTTGTATGGATGTGTGGCTCTTGAAGTGTGTTTAATCACCTATAGTAGCAAGTGGAGGAGTGTGCTAAGTTGAGGAAAAGTTTACTTTGGCTTAGCCTTGGACATCCAAGGCTGTTTTCAAATGGTTTTGTTGCTTTCTGGATGTAAGGAGTTGTGCTTGTAGTCATGAGTTAATTGGTTGTCGGTTTTGTTTCTAATAGTTGGATTAGTCTTTGTTGGGATGACTATCTTGGTTCTACATGGTCTTCTTGCTGAGATTCTTATGCTATGGCTTATTGTTGATAGCATTTCTTTGATCGATGCTACCTACTTTAGTGTGCGACCTACTTTAGTATCAAGGCTAGTTAATCATTGAGGGTTGCAGTGGGTGGGTATGTGCGGTATGTGTAGGGGCTTTGTATAGGCACTAATGTGTGAGGATATGGCTTGTATGGGTTTTTTCCTTTAATGTTGGGTGTTTATATGTGCCAATAATAAGGTCCTAACACATGTATGAGACTAGATTGGGAATTTAATTGTCATCGGATGGGTACAAATGGGATTAGCCACTTTTCCTCCCATCCTCAACCTTGTCTTTAGGAATTGGAATGGGATCCTCTTTTTCAGGGATTGCAAAGGGGAATGATGACATCTACCCTTGTCCCTCCTCTTGAACACAGAAGATAATGCCATGTGTTGTCTCCCACCTAACCCATCCTAGTACTATCTTTAACTATTGGCATGTGGTAGGATGGGAATCGGCATGGGACCAGTATCCTTGCACTTTCTTCTCTTTGTCTTCCAATCTCCTAAGGTAATAACATTGGTAGGCGTAGTGGATTTTGCTAGTGAGTTGGAATGTGCATATCATCAAATCTTGATGTTAGTATATGACTTTTTGCATGTCTTTATTTTTGAATTGGTTGTAATATTTGCTAAAGAGGCTTATTAATTTTGATGGTGCTTTGTATTGAAGACTTATCCATGTTTGTTGTAGCTCTCATTGGGGCTCATTGATAGAGTCTTATCCAATGCTTCTTATAGAAGTATTATCCAAATTGTAAACAAAAACTGATGGTGCTCAAAGATTGAGACTTCACCCTAGTGGTGTTGGCTGGCAATTGTTTTCCAACTATTTCATATGGTGCTTTTTGATGGAGTCTTATCCCAACTGACATGATGGTGGTGCTTCTTGTGTAGAGGGCTTATCCTTGTTGCATAGGGTGCTCATTGATGGAGTCTTATCCATGGTGATTCTTATAGAACCTTATCCAACTTGTAATCTAAAAGTGATGAAGGAAATACATTTTCCTTGGTACACAAATATATATCTCCAAGAACCAGCACGGTGGCTTTATAGATCTCCTTCCGTTTGCCAGCGTAGTGATCATCATAGATCTCCTCTTGTAATACATAAAAATAGGTAATGGAGCCCTAACTCCAAGAACCAGCACGATGGTCACTCCAAGCCAACCTTGAATTCTGGGAGATGACAGGTCATCAGGTCAGAGACTACATTGCGGTGATGTTCAGAATGATAAATTGGATCTCATTATTACGCAAAATTGTGTTCTATGATTTGCATGGGTGCGATGTGCAATGACAAGTGGCAAAGCTGCAGCAAAAGGCTACGCGATGACAGGTGGTCATGCTTTTTAAAAAAGACCGCACTACGACAGCATTGTATAGAATGATAGATTGCCTCTCATTATTACGCCAAGAACCAGCGTGGTAGTCTCTCCAAGCCAACTTTGAATTTTCATGATCTCCATGGGCACGCTACCTAGTGACATGTGGCAAAGCTACAGCAAGAGGCTGCGTGTTTATAGGTGGTCAGGCTAGACTGCACTGTGTGAAGGAGTGCAGAGATGCACGATGTAGTTCAGAGTTGCTGTGTGTCGAGCTATGCAGTGTTTAGAATAAATAGATTGCGTCTCATTATTAAGCCAGTGTAGCATCATGACATCGAAAAAAATTTGGCGAGAGCGCGGCTCTACAGAAAATTCAAAATCTCACCCAAGAACGCGTCGCATCGTGGCCCCAAAATGGCCCTAAAAATAGTTCCACGATTGGTGACACCCAAGCAAACGTTGACAAAATAAAGACAGAGATATATTGTCAAAAAGAATATTTGTCAAATGGAGAATATTTTGAAACAAATTAAGTAAAATGCATCACAGGTGATGAATAAAGAAGAAGAATTAGATTTACTTGTCCTCAAGTAAAATGTAAAAGTAGCAAACAATATCATGATACTGATCATGATTGTTGGTAGACCATTGGAAGATATAAGGATTCTCCAATAGATAGTAAAATGCAAAGGTATCAAATATATATCATGATACTATTCATGATTGCCAAACATTGGAAGATAGAAGGATTCTCCATTAGATAGTGTTACTCTTTTGTTACTAGTAGCCACCTAACCTGATACAATTGTGCTGGAACAATTCCAATCCCTCCAACCATTTTCTTTTCTATCAACCTTCCATTTGTTCTTGTGTGTCCAATCATGTCTCAACCATGCCAACTTGATTTGCTTGCTTTCATAATTTACTTGTCTTACCACAACATGTAGGATTTCACTACGATGATATCCATACTTCTGCCATCAATGCGTGATAGCACAACATCATTTATTTCCAACCAAGGAGGCACCCAACCAATTTGTCCTATTTTTAATAACGTTTCTCTTTAAACTAGATCCTTTGTTTCATATGCAATAATTTGATTGTTGATAGGAAACGGCATAAACTTATGCAATAAAGAACTTATGGGTCTTACACACAATCCCAATTGTATGGAAGACGTTGAACTTGTAATACATTCATTCTTGTGATGGGATCTACCAATAAGTCTCTTGATTCACTATACTCCAACCTCTTGCCTATTATAATTAAAAAAGTTCAAACCAAAGAGTCAGATCATTTGGTCATGTCTGTGCCTTGTGTGCAATGCAAAGGGTGGCATCATTTGATAAGGTCATGTTAGTGGTTTGTGTGCAAAGATCGTGCAAACCAAAGAGTTGGATCATTTGATAAGTTCATGTTAGTGGTTTGTGTGCAATGAAAAGTGTGGGAGATGCTGCTGGCAAGGCTCCCCAATGCCTAAACAAAGTTGCATTGAAGTTGTTTGTGTGCATGTCTTTAGGATGTCTCCTCAAGAACATTGTCGGCGGTTGTGAGATGCTATGCAAGGCCAAGATGTACTATCTTTAGGATGTTTCCTCAAGAACATTGTTGGTTGTGAGATGCTGCTATGCAACGCTCCTCAATGCCTTGACAAAGTTGCATTGAAGTTGTTTGTGTACATGTCTTTAGGATGTTTCCTCAAGAACATTGTGAGTGGTGGTTGTGAGATGTTGCCATGCAAGGCTAGGAGGTACTGCTTCTGTATCAGGCCAAGTTGCTCAAAGAGTATGGGAAAATCTAATAGCAATGTTGGTTGTTGTGATAGAAATGTTTGAAGATGTCCTTGCAAGACTTAGGGTCTATGCAATGGTCTAGGGGAAGGAGGATTTTAGTTGCATGCATCGGTGGTCTTGGGAAGCCAAAACTTTCCCTTCTCTTGCATGTCTTCTTGTGGTTGTGAGTTTGCAACTCCTTGTGAGTGAGCTGAAGTTGAGACATGTCCTTTGTGATGTATTGAGAAAAGAAATATTCTATCTCTTCATTGGTGGACAACCCATAGGTTAGTGCTTGTTCAATCTAGAGCAATATGTGGTCATGTTGGATTCCTCTATTTTGGAACTCTGTCATGAAGAAGAAGTCATGTTTGATCAATGTCTTGACAACATGGAATTGATGGGCATAGTAGTGAGCGGTTGCAATCGGATCTGAACGGATGACATTTTGGAGGCCGGTGCAAGGGTTCAGGACTATTATTATCACGAAAAATGAAATCATGTATAGATTACAGCCAGAGAATTTCATTAGACAAGTCCAAAGAGGTTTAGTAGACAAGTACAAAACTCTTAACAAGCATAGCCATAGACTGCATAGAGAGAATGGCACTAGTGCTATTCTTCATGACCCCATGTGGCACCAATGCCATTCTCCATAACCTCATAGGGAGCCCCCATTCTCCATTATCTCATAAGGAGAATGACACCTATAACATTCTCTATAACCTCATAGGGACAATCCCAATACTACCATTCTCATATCCTCACATGGTAATGGAAATGGCACTCGTGCCAATCTCCTTATGGGGGTTGTGGAGAATGGCATTGGTTCCATTCTCCCTATGCACTTATGGAGAATGGCACTCATAGCCACAAACCCCACAGAGAATCTAGTGCCATTATCCACAACATCATATCAGGCTACTCCCTGTATGAGATGATACATAAGGAGAATGGCACCTATATCAATCTCCACAACCCCATGGCTGGTGCCATTGTCCCTGTGGGGTTGTGGAGACCCCTATGATGTTGTGGAGAATGAAACTAGTGCCATTCTCTCTCTAAGTTTGTGGAAATTGGGATGTGCACATTTTCGAGCAAAAACCTATGAGTAGAAAAGTTCGATCGATAATGTTTGATACCAACCATGCTAGTATATTTTTCAAAGGAATATACAATTCTTTCTTAATTTCTCATTTTGGAACCATATACTTACTTATTTATCATTATATATGAACAAATAGTGAACACTTTAGAAACTCCTATAAATCCCTTCCTACCATACTCTCTTTTGAGGATTATGGTAATTCAATTGATTTAAAATGGTTTCCCTTAGCTTGAGAAATCCCATATTTGAAGTATTGAGAAGCTTTCATGTAACAATGTATACCATATTCCTTAGATGAGTAGAAAAAGGATATTGAAAATCTCATAATTGAAGCCATTATTATTGATCATAAATTAATCTCTAATACGTTATCAAATATGGGAAGGCAAGGGAGGTATTTTCAAAATATTCCCAATTCTCCAAACTTTTAAGGAAATGTGGTCCCTCCTACTGAATTTCTTCCTACCATAATATGAATTAGTAAAAAGTTGTAACTCTCATATTTTGAAATTTCCAATTTATCTCTTCTATACCTATTAAAATTATAATTTTAAGCCTACCATTGAATAGATCATGAAATTTTGAATATTTTTCCTTTTTACAGCTCCTCAATTTGAGCCAGGAGCAAGCAGGCGGAATAGTGTTGGGGCAAGCTCTTCAAACCTAGCAGAATATCCTTAGAGGGTCTATTAAAAAGACGTTATATATTTTTTTAAGCTCATCCTGAGGAGCTATAAAGAGGATATTTGCTCAAAATTTTATGATCCAGCCAATGGTGAAAGGAAAAGAAAGGATATTTGAAAGTCATAAAATAAGTCACCATTTGGACATTATGTATGTATATCATATAAAGGTATATTTATATCTATCTCTGTTCATCAATATTTCATATTTACTTATATATTCCTTGAAATAATTTGAAATTTTGTGCTTCCCAAAAATGACTTGAGCCTATATATTTTGACCCCTCCCACCTTTTGTCCGCTCATCGCTTGGGGGTTTTCGCTCGGAAAATGGAAACCCATATTGCTACCCTAGCCACATCAACCTTGTCTGAGTGAGCCGCATTCTTAGGCAAATTCCAAACACCTATACCTTATTTGGAGGTAAACAAGCCAGTGAAAGCTCAGGGTTTGGCATCTCCAAATGCACAAAGAATTGCCTATCTCGATCCAATGATAGAGAAACAGAGGCTTCAAGAAGCGCAAAACATGGTGCGTGATTGCAAAGGGAAGTTTGAGTAGAGGCTCAGGGCTAACAGAGGGGCAAATACTATCCACCTCAGACACCTGATTCACCCTAGAGGCTCTAAGGCACTCCAGGTGCCTGAGCGAATGGAGGAGGTACCTCAGAGTCCTATGGTCATAGGGGAACCGAAGCTCCTTCAGTGTATGTTTGAGGAGGATCAGGAGGATCCTGCCCGTAGAGCTTAGGAGAAGGGGATGAAATGCCCTTCTATGGCTTTGAGGAACCACTGCCAGTGGGTCAATAACTCTTATGCACACCACACAATAAGCATGGCTAGCATCCATCCTCTCAATGGAAGTTAAGATGCCTATAACTTCCTTGCTTTGGAGGAATCCCGGGGGACCTTTTTGATTGGATGAATGGGAAAATTCTAGCTTAGGAGACTACTAGCTCAGAAGAAGACCTACCACCTCCTGAAGATGGTCAGAATCTCTCAAAGTACTCATTAATAAACTGGCCAATATTATGAGAGTGATGACATGAACTGATAATCCCCATATCTTTCTGCAACATAAAGGTTGAGGTAATACTAGATGGGGAGACGGTGCTAGTGTTTGCACCAAGGAGTGTTGGGAGAAGTTGGATTGATGTAAAGGTGTTTGATTTCACCTACCCCATCAAATTTATGGTAATGGACTTCACACAGTAGCCCAAGTATGAGGCTATCCTTGGTAGACCTTTCCTAAGAATGTCTGGATTGGTACATGACTGCTAGTCGGACCGCATTTATTTGCACCAAGATGACCAAGTCATGAGGGTGGACCTTCATATGTTCAACGCCCATCCCCTATTAAGACATCTTTTTGTTATTGCTGCTGAATCGGATACCATTGAAATATTGGAATCTCTGAAATTGGTGCAAGCATGTGAAACGGAGACAGATAGTAAGGAGGAGGATGAGCAGTGGTATGCCCCTCTCCCCAAGCAGGATTTCTCAATAGAATTGGATGCATATCCTGGCGACTGTCGGCATCCCAGAGAGAGTGGACTTCTATCTTACAACCCCCCAACTTGAAGGGCAAAAGAAAATAGTGCCACTACGCATGTTTAATATGCTGAAGCCCAAGAAGGTCAGTAAGGGGGAGGTCCATATAAAGTCAAACCTTCATTGGATGACTTATGTGGGCACCACAACGACTCACCATGAGTTCTCGTCAGACTGGGGATGTTGTTTGAGCAAGGTTAGGGCTCTCATGGGTTTCATCACCGCAATGAGGGAGCAATTCAAAAGTCCAAAACCCTCTAAGTCCAAGAACCCAGCCTAATCAAATAAGGGCAAGCAAAAGCTTGATCCCATAGTAGAGGAGGAAGATGATGAAGACAAAGTAGAGGAGGAAGAGCTTGATCCCATAGTAGAGGAGGAAGATGGTGAAGACAAAGAGAATTTGAGGAAAGTCCCTCCTCACTACAAGGGCCTATACGATTGAGGACTGTAAGATTCTCTGTCAACAGGCCAAAAGGACTAAGGAAGACGACGACTTCCAAGTCTAGTTAAGGTTAATGAAGTCAACTTGGCACTAGAAGGGGCTGATTTGCAACCAGTGTTCATTGTCTTGCTGATGACCTTGCCTCGCATGAGGAAGAGGTTCTGATTGCCCTCCTCAAAGAATTCAAGTATTACTTCTTGGAAATACACAGGCATGAAGTGTGTGCCAGCAAAAGTTGTGCATCACACCATACCTATGCTAGATGATGCCAGACCACTGAGGCAACACCCTTACCCCAATGAATCCCAAATATGCATTAATCATGAGGGAAGAGAGAAATACAAAACCTCATAGATGTGGGATTCATCTATGAGATTGAGCATATGGATTGGGTGTCACCAATAGTGATAGTCTTGAAAAAGAAGAACAAGATTCGAGTATGCATAGACCTTAAGAAGGTCAATGTTGCTCTACTATGAGATGGATCATTACCCTTTGCCATTCATAGAACACGCTCTAGAAGGGTAGTAGGGGAGAAGGAGGCCTATAACTTCTTGGATGGATTCTCAAGCTATAATCAAGTATCCATCACCTCGGAGGATCAACATAAAACCGCCTTCACCACCCCATGGAATGGGGTGTGTTCGCATCCAAGGTGATGATATTTTGGCTCTCCAATGTCTTTGTGACATTCTAGCGGGGTTAATTATCACAACATTCTCTCTTTGTAGACACAGCTGAGTTCACTAAACGACGTGATACTTAAAGAGCCAAGATTCCACACAAAGATGATATGATGCACCTAATGGGACTACTATAGCAGACCAACCATTTGAAAAGTGGGGCATAGACTTCATTGGCCTGATTAGCCTAACAGCTATAGGAATGGGAGCCATGTATATTATACTAGCCACCAATTATTTCCCAAAGTGGGTGGAGGGCAGGGCTACCAAAAGAGTGGATGCAAGGTCTATAGCCAAATTCCTGTATGAACAAGTCATAACAAGGTTTGGATTCCCTTTGGAGTTGGTTCGTGATAGAGGAACCCATTTCCTCAACAAAACCATGGCAATCCTAACCAGTGAATTTATGATAATCCACTACAAATCCTCACCATACTACCCAATGGGCCAGCACTTTGTCGGAGAGCTCCAACAAGACTTGTTGTTTCATACTCACTTGCACGGCCAAGGCTAGTCACTCGAATTGGGAACACTTAGACTTAGCGCTCCTCTATAGCATCTATAACACAAAACTCAAACTTAAATACATGAGCATAGGCCCCTACCATGTGGGTGGAGATCTTTCCATAAGGCGCATGTAGAATAGCTACCCTCGATGGAGTAGAGATGGATGGCATGACCTTAATGGTAGTAAACTAAAGTGTAATTATGGCTTGCAAACCATGAAAGCTATCCATAGGGAGAAGGAGCTTAAAGCTAAGGTAGCAAGGATGAAACATCAAGCCATAGAAGAAGCTCGGATGGGAAACACCAAACTAAGACAAAGAAGACAAATGTCTATTCTAAAAGCTACTCTTGAACTCAAAAAATGGATGATATAATAGTAGATGTAACAGTGAAGAACAAGGCAGTACATACATGCGATGCACTCGTCAACCTAGGAGCTAGCAACAATTTCATCTTGCAAGAACAATGGGAACAATTTCCAAAGGTACCCTTGACTCCCCATCTTGAAGATGTACACACCGTAAATGGTAAAAATATTTGTGCCTTAGGATATTTTGTGATGGAAGTCACTATTAATAACCTAGTTGTCCTAGTTTGCTTTTATGTAATGCCTACAAGCCTTGATTCAAGAACATGTGACACTAGAAAGAGGTTGGTGATGGCAGACTGACTGCCAAATCGATTGGCATCGGTGTACAGCTCTCCTCAACTACGATGGGCACACTACAATGGTGTTCCTTCATGAAGAGGACAAGAACAAAAAGGGGTTCAAGGAGATAGCAATCCTGCTCATGGCCATGCCAGCTTCCACATCTTTGTTGGGCATCAAAATATAATTCGTCCATGCCCAAACACCAAAATGATGCAACCTCTTCAAGGCAAGCTCCCCTAGAGGCAAAAGATCCAAGGAAAAATCCCCAACTGCCAAACAAAGAGCTAATATGGGTATGAAAAGAGAGGTGTCGATGTCCAAGGCCCACTCTTTTAGTCTCTTCCTCAAGGCCCATTTTCTTCCCTAAGCCTCGACATAGAAGCTAGCTGCATAGGTGTAGCCACAAATCACACTTGTAATGGGTGTGCAAATAGCTCTTGAAGGTACAATGCTATTACCAAGGACAACAATAAGTTTGATCCCTAAGTACCCAAAGGCGATTGGCCACAACACCCTGTGACCCACAACTCGATCAATTGGGACAAATGAGGAATGATCCATGGTGGATCGGACACCTAGGACAGCCCCACAAAGACCTGCTTCCGCAAAGGGAGCAGAGACACAAGAACATGTCAAGGATTCCACCCCAAAGGAAAGGTCCTAGGACCGATGCCAAAATTGGGCTCCAAGGTGCACAAGCACAATCGGGTCTTTAATTGATTCCATGGCCCTAGGCAAGACCCAAGAATCAGCAACAAAAAGGATCCCAAGGTAGAACCATAAGAACAAGCTCCTAGGGGGACAACACCACGAGAACCCACCATAGATTCTTCTCCCACCAAAACTCTCCAATTCTTCAACAATAACATGAGGCCCCATGTATTGAGGCTCCAAGAGTGTACCAAGTAGTTGAATGGAGGAGCACCACAAGAACCTCTTCTACATCCGTTCATATCAAGGTCCAAAGTTGCCTAGATCACGGCAACCTTAGAAAGGTAGAACTAGGGCACAACCCACAAGAACTTGCACACCTCCACTAGGACAAAGTTCTAGAAAGGTAGTATATGGGCATCTCTAGCTCATCTTCAAGTGATAGTACTTCACCTCATCTATTGGCCAAGGTGGCTAGCACAATCAATGGGTGCTCCACTCAGCTATGCACAAAGTCACAAAAACTAAAGGGAGGACCCATGATGCATGAGCATTCAAGTCTAGGTCTAGATGAGTCTATAGGATAGGCAACTCACTCACCTCAATTTTGAACTCATAGGAGATAGGAGTCCTTAGACACTCACAAGGATTTACGGTTTGCATTTGGTACCCCCATCTTGGCAGCTAATGCAGGCACCCCGTCTTGTAAGTCAGCACCTTTGTGATAGTGAAAACTATAAAAGGACCAGCCCCTAGCCCCATCCCTTACCCCCCTACCCCCGCCATAGTAAAGAGGGGAAAACTCTATCAAAATTCAACAAGATTTCACACAGTTTTCATTCAACCTCCAATTAACCTTCCGCACTTGATTCCTAGCCTCCCATTCCCTCACGTGTACCAACTCCCAAGATTATCATCATGACTCACTTATCAATGAGCTTAACATCAAAGATTTTTCCATGAACCCTTCTTCCAACCCTCTGTATAATCTTGTGGTCCAACTGGGACTCAAGAACCCATTGCATTCACATGCAACCAACTCCTCACCACTCCTACTCCCACCATCATGATGCCTGCCGAAATGATAGCAAAGGAGCTCCATGAGGGTGACATGAACTCTCAAGTCTAAGTCTATTGGGAAATCAACTTGAAGATTGCCTATATTATGTTGTGTTTCCATTATAGCGCAGTCTAGAGAGCATGGGATGTTGCAAGCGATTGAGAGGTTCATAAAATGTGCAGGTTATGGGTTCATTTGTGATGCTCTTATTGTGTTTCTGAGTTGAAGAGCTATTATAGTAGTCACCCTTGGTTTGGCCTGTCACTATTTTTGGAGCCCTCAATGAGCAGATATCCACTTGAAGAGCTGTTATAGTGGTCACTGATAGTCCCTTGGTTTCACCTATCACTATTTTGGAGCCCCTAATGAGGAGATATCCTTGGCATTGTGGTGACAGGTGAAGAACTTTAGGTGAGAGTGAGATTGCAAGTCAAAGATGGCATAAGATGTTGGAGGCAAAGCTAATGGCACATGACAACAAAGTGTGTGGGACTTACATGACATGAATCTCCTTGCACCCTTTTATGTGGACACTTGGCTCTTCTTAATGGACATGGTGCAGGATGCAAAGACAATAAAGACTGAAGCTAAGAGGGCTGCATAGGAATTTGATGTTCCCTTCATGTATAGCCATACTTTGGTAGCTTTCCCCCTATTGGTAAACTGAAAGGAAAGGAAAGAGTGGACACAAACTCAGAATACTTGCATTACTTGCTTGTAGAATGAAGAAGAGTGAGGTCCTTAAGTAGGCACCTCATACATGCTCACTGACATCACTGATGACTTCAGAGCTCCTCAATCATCTCCTCAATTTTCTCCTAGATTCTCTCAATCATCGTATGTGGCTCTCCACCACCTAACTGTGCTTATGGGCACCTAACTGTGCCTCTAGCACTCACACATAGAAACCAAGGTGTGCCTGAGGCATACACCTTGAGATATCCCATCAAACCCCCCCTCAAGGGAATGCCTCAGGCTATGTTAAGGATACATCTAGTCTCATAGTTTCTCATGCCATCTCATGGTGGTCAAGGATAAATCTATGGCTAGGTTCTCATGCTAGCAAGGGTTCCCATGGGTGTAAGGTAAGCAAAGAGGGATACAAAAAGACCTTCCAATGGTTATCTCCCCTGCATGTACATGCACACAATGTCTGCAGGAGGTACCATGGAGCAAAACATACACATGGCCTACATCATAAGGTGACTAGAGGTGTTTACAAAACACACAAAACACAATAGTTTATTTTCATTCATTTTGGAGGACTATCCAGGCTGAGTACCTTGACATAAAAAGAGAGATCTGGAGCATACATAGAGATGATTTAAAATGCATAATCTTCATGGGATGCCTCATCTTGTGGAGGAAAAATATCCATGTTAAGGCAAGGTCTTACCACATGGGCAGTGTCTAGTGCCTTATAAGATGGTACTATGATAGAACAAGTGGATCTGGAAATCATATCCTTCAAGAGAACAATTATCTTGTCATCTCCATAGTTGTGTAGAGAAGCATATCTTAGGTATCTGACCTTCATCTTTTTCTTGTACTTGGAGTCAAATAAAAGTGCCATGAGAGGGTAGATCTTTGGCTTTGTAGTTGCTTCCTTTTTGGCAACCATTGTTTTGGCAATCTTCAACAAGGAAGTCAGGTTGACATTTTCATCCTTTGTAGCATAACAAGACATTGCTTTATGTTTTGGCTTTTCACATATTTTGCATAAGCAAGCCATGAGAGGGTCTAACCCAGGTATTGGGTAGTGTCTTCTCTCTTACAGGGCTTAGAATAACAACTGAAATGCTTCAGAATATAAGCATTTAATGTAGCAAAGTCTTGTGACCAAATTTCAAACAATGATGCTTCTTCTTACATGCTTCATAGAGGTGGCTAAAATGAATACTTTCCAATCAAAACCAGGTCTAGCAATTCAAAAAAAAACTGAAGCCACACTTGTACTGAAGTTATTGAAAGTTTCAAAAAACCAGAAATGCTAGAGTAGCATTTTATGTAGCATCATCTTCAAAAACTTGTCCAAAACTGTCAAAACTAAAAGGCTGAACTTGGAGGGCTTGTAGCTCACTCTTCAAAGCAAGGAAAAGAAGGCTTTCTAAAGCAAAAGAAAGCTCATATACCAGAGAGGGTCCAGCACAGAGGTTGGACGAAATGGTGTGCACTTTTGCCCGGGAGAGTTGCTACAGTCTGAACCTGAGTTTTGACGATTTCTCCCTCGTTACTAAACCAAATGAGCTGAAAAATGGATCAAAATCTTTGTCTTGAGGTCGCCCATCTACTCCTAAGAGGGCTCAGGCAATGGCGGAGCAGGCAGGGAGTATTGAGCAATAGAAGAAATGGCAAAAAATGCGCTGTTTGGGGAATGGCAGCCAATACAGACGTTTTTTCTTCAATTGCTTGCAGGTGGAAGTTCGCCCATACTAGAGGAGTTTCCAGCTCAGAGGGTTTGGGCAATGGTCGTTTGTAGGTGGAGAACCAAGCTCTCAAAGATTTTGGGAAGAAAGAGGAAAATGGAGAAGAAGAAGATGAAGAAGAAGAAGATGATGTGGCAGAAATGGGCTCAAGGGGGATCAAAGGGCTCTGATACCATGTTGGTAAACTGAAAGGAAAGGAAAGAGTGGACACAAACTCAGAATACTTGCATTACTTGCTTGTAGAATGAAGAAGAGTGAGGTCCTTAAGTAGGCACCTCATACATGCTCACTGACATCACTGATGACTTCAGAGCTCCTCAATCATCTCCTCAATCTGCTCCTAGATTCTCTCAATCATCCTATGTGGCTCTCCATCACCTAACTGTGCTTATGGGCACCTAACTGTGCCTCTAGCACTCACACATAGAAACCAAGGTGTGCCTGAGGCATACACCTTGAGATATCCCATCACCCCCCATATCCTTGTTTGCCGTAGGTAGATGCTTGTCACCCATGGGGGTATTTGGGAGGTGCAGGAGCAAGATATTGGAGCCGGAGAAAATGACCACAAAATACATCAATGACATTTTCAATATTGGTAGGCCAAATGTAAAATGTAGGTGCAACAAGGAGAAATTGGAATGTAAAGCCCAACCTCTATGGTTTGACCATGCAATTTGGTACATAGTGAATAACTTAACTTCCTTTTTTTCGAGCAGACTTCTAACAGCTACATTTAATTCATTTCTACTATTTATGAAGATATTGGACATGGTCATATTTGGCAAAGCTTCTATCACATTCATGTATATCAGGGAATTGATGCTCATAGCAGCAGTGAACAACTTGGCAAGGAGCCCTTTTATGCTGTACTCCCTTATCCCTCCCTGGAGTATGCTCATATGTAGAAAAGATAATAAGAGGGCAGGATTCAACAATTTTAGGGGGACCAGATCCTTAAGGAGGGGGGTCATATTTTAGCAAACAAGAGGAGGCTTTGGGAGGAGCAGGATTTTATAGCCATTGCAATCCCCACCCCCAAGAAGAATTGAATGGCAACTTTCTTCCAATAGTTCAATCCCTTTGGACATAGGCGATACTCAGGTCGGACCTTCCAAGGTCTTTAGAGGTGGCAAGATGGTTTATAATACTCAAGGTGCTAACAACAGGATGCCATTGAGGCATCTGCTTTATGATGACATGGATTGATTGGATGCAGGTATGTTCCACACCCTTAGAGGTATCATGACCCTCCCTCATGGAAATTTATCCTTGATAATTGAATGTAAAAATGAAAGAAAAAAGTTTATGATCTTGAAATTTGATTACCCTCTTATGGATTGTTTTTTGATGAAGAAATTGATTGGTTTCTTCCTCCTTAAAGATGATCTACCTAATGTAAGCTCCATACTAAGGGAGAAAGGGGTCTTCCATGTCATTGCTTGGAACCGAAACTAACCCGTTATGTTAACCATACTTGGAACCATATA
This sequence comes from Dipteris shenzhenensis, assembly GCF_047967505.1. Lineage (NCBI taxonomy): Eukaryota > Viridiplantae > Streptophyta > Polypodiopsida > Gleicheniales > Dipteridaceae > Dipteris > Dipteris shenzhenensis. The sequence goes on along the minus strand of NC_141597.1, from coordinate 62,893,011 downwards.
ACATTATTGGATACAAACTGATTCAAAATGGGCAATTAGTAAATAAGATGTGCAAAGGCTTGAACCACATCCCTAAGGAACCAATTAATGTCAAAGGATCACTTGATACTATAATGGATGCTTGGAATCAATTGGTCATGTTCGTAGGGAAACAGGACATGGACCAACTTGGCCATCCTACGATGCCATTCTAGGAACACACAAAAGCATTTTTGAAAAACCTAATTGACTCTAAGTTCCCTAGAAAGGGACTCCCTTCTACCTTTTCTCACTCTTATGATGTAATGAGCAATGTTGATTGGCTTAAGGCCAATTTCTTGATCACTTCTATAGACAAATCGGCCTCCATTCTAGCTATCATTTACAAGAGATTGATCTTTTCCCTGGCAAAAGAGAGGTTGAATAGCACAAACTTTGAACAAGTCCAAGAGGGCAATATCCTTGACCGACTAGCCAAGGAAATATTGGGCTTCTAGGAAATACTTAATTGACTAGCCAAGGAAATATTGGGCTTCTAGGCGTGTCCACATATTGAAAAATACTCATGTCCCTATTTGAAATGCACATACAAAGCACATAAAAATGCTTTTAGGTGGATAACAAATGCCCCCCCCCCCCAAAACACACACACATCTTGTTGGGGACCCTTTTGTGCTTCAAGTTTGTCAACATATTGATGGCCAATGGAAACATGTGATCATGTTGAAGTCTTTCATAAAGTATATGATGGCCAATATACACACACACTCATCACCTTGGAGATTATTACAATCTATAGAACTTGAAAAATTTTTGTAGACACTAAATAACTCTATTGACAACTGCCCTAAGTTAAGTAACAAAGATAACGGTCCCTCAACCCCCTTTTTTTAGTGATATATATATAAGATGCTTCCTTGCATTTTTTAATGGCATATATATAAATAATTTCCCCTTGATAAGGAGGCATCAAAGGACATAACAATCCTTTGGCCCCTTTTTTAATGGCATATATAGAAAATTCCCCCTTGATCCCACTCTTATACTTGGGTATATACGTGCTAGATACATATATATTATTCCCCAAACTATTGGACCACCATGTCCTTCATTATAGTTATTGAGAGAAATTAGAATGATGGCCAATAAGGCTTAATGAAATGGGTGGTTGGAGCAGACTTGACTCTGCAGACTTGACTCTGACGACCCTCTAGCACCACACCATATGACTTCTCATGAACTTGGCCTCCTTTGTAACTAAATACATGCATTATAGTTTGGACTTACTGGCTTGACAAATGTGGGGAGTAGATGGTATGACTTAGGACGTACAAGGACTTTGCAAAAAATCCCATGGACATTAAGGAGGGGAAGGATCACATTTACATTTCAGACTCCTCACACTACATGCAACACTTGAAGACTAAGTCAGAGTTCAGATAAGCCTGGCATATTTACAACATAGTAGTCGAGGAACTGAGTCTAAATGCCAACCTATGAATACTTTCAAAGATTAGAATGCCAAGATGTGATTACTTTAGGAAGTGGATGGCTATAGTAATCATTTAACACTATGGATTCCTTGGTTTTTTGACTCCTTGTTCACAATATGGAGTCCTTGCTCACTCTATGTCAAAATTTATGGAGGAGGTATAAAGGAGATAAGAATTTTGCATTGGATTATTTTGTAAGTATCCTCCTCATTGTTAGGGGTGTATGGTAATAGGTACCTGTATGTAGGTTCTACTTCATTCCTTTCCTTAGACTTGAAACTGGTTTTGATTAAGGAAACATGCCAACAGTCAATGACGAGATTTAACTAATGCTAATCTAAATAGATTGATAGGGATAACAACTGTGTGCCACCATTGAAGCTTGGCTTCACAGCATTGATGAATTATTCTTACTTTCATTATGTTGTGATGGCACCAAGTGAGTCGGCATACCTCTCCACTAGATTCACATTCATGAATCTTTGGCCTGATTTCCAAAAATGAAGATACGATGTTGGCAACTTTGAGAAGTATTATATGGAAGATATCTCTGACTATTGTAAATTAGGATTGAGTCATTTGTTCGAGACTAGGCATGAATATTGTACTACACTTTATAGTTTACTAATGTGAAAGCGAATATTTAAATTGATTTCCACTTCGACACTTTATCAAAAGGGATTGACTACTAATGGATTACTCTCACTTGTAATGTGTATAAGGGAAATAGCATTTGATTGTATTTAGTTTACTTTATCATTGGAAATGGATCCAGTAGTATAGTAGGGTAGATTCTTGCTAGGTCGAATACACACTTGTATATCCATTGTAAGATGGCAAAAATCTTGTGAGACCAATGGTGGGTATACATGATTTGATTGGGTTTCAGGACTACTTTAGCACCGGAGCTTAGGACAAACTCCTTCCTTGACGTTCGAATCGACATCAGGTTAATGGTTATAAACATTGCCCTTGGTATGTATAGTTTACGGGAGCATTTGTACACTTTTTGGCTTTATGATGTGAAGTTATCATCCTCACAAAACCAATTGATGGTGAAAATTATTATGCCCTTTAATGATTTCTAAAAGTATCCAATTATGAAGGATAATCTTTAGGTATGTTTGAAGTCTGAACACTAAAAGTAATATCAAAGAGTTTCTTTCGATACTTTTATTGATAACCTCAGACTTGACTCTAATAGATCTTGAGCTAGGAATTCTCATGGACTAGGCCTCCTTTGTAACTAAATACATACATTATAATTTGGACTACTTACCTCCTATGTTTTGCCTCAACTATTCCATGATCCAAGATTGCACTAGGCTCCTCAATTACAAACAATGCAACATACCCTAGTTAAATTGGCCGAGATGGGAAGCTATGGCCTTTATAGAGTCCAAACCATCATTGAATCCCACTGTCAGTAACTCAGACCCTTGAAAATGTTAATCGCACTATCTTTCATGGTCCATACATCCTTGGCCTCCTCCGAAGTCCATTCTTGAAAGGAGATACATCGAGCACTACCAAACTAAATCTACAACATGAATACTAGTTTAGTTTAAAAAGGATCCCAAAAGGAATACATTGAGCACTTCTAAACCAAATATGTTGCATGAATATCGTACTGAACCACCTTTTGATAGAAAGATGACTAGTCTTAAAGTAAATTCCAATACCAAGTAGCGAAAGTCGTTGAACAAATGCCAATGCCAACTACTCTGCTAAACAATCAAAACTCTCTCAAGAAACTTCACAAACTCCAATACCAACTACTATGCTAAATAATCAAAAGTCCCTCAAGAAACTTCACAAATGGTAATACCAACTACTATCCTAAATATTCATTCATTGAACAAACTTCGAAGTGCACAATGAAATACCGAAGCTCATTGAAACTGACAGCTATGTTATCAAGGAAGAACAATAGAAATCTTGCCACTACAAATGAACATAATCCTAGAATGCATATGTATTTCATGAACAAAAACAACAAAAATATTGGTATCACCAATCGATACAACACTTTTGCAAGGTTAGGCTACATACAATCCATGAAGTGGTAAAATAGTATTCATGTTAGATAATAAAAAATCCAACATAAACATCAGATCGTATAACTACATCCATACTGATGGAAAATGTGAGAAGAACAAAGTTGCCACTGAAGCAACTTGAGATAAAGGCGATGGTCCTATGCCAATGCTAAATATATGCTCCTAAACAACAAGAAGCATAGAAGGAGATGATTGACGATCCTACACAAGTCACTCATTGAACAAACTTCGAAGCGCACAATGAAATACCGAAGCGCATTGAAACTGACAGCTATGTTATCAAGGAAGAACGATAGAAATCCTGCCACTACAAATGAACATAATCCTAGAATGCATACGTATTTCATGAAAAAAAACAACAAAAATATTGGTATCACCAACCGATACAACACTTTTGCAAGGTTAGGCTACATACAATCCATGAAGTGGTAAAATAGTATTCCTATTCGATAATAAAAAATCCAACATAAACATCAGATCGTATGACTACATCCATACTAATGGAAAATGTGAGAAGAACAAAGTTGCCACTGAAGCAACTTGAGATAAAGGCGATGGTCCTATGCCAATGCTAAATATATGCTCCTAAACAACAAGAAGCATAGAAGGAGATTATTGATGATCCTACAAAAACAGTGTTAGAGAGAAACTAAGCACATAAAAAAGACATAACTTCATGAGAATAGCCCAATGCAGAAGAAATAGTAGGAAATGAATAGTCAAGGCACCCCTTTCTAGAACAATGAGTGAAGAACCAACATAGAAATCAAATGTTGACAAAACACAAAAGGCAACAATTGAAGAATGCATGCATCCATCATCATGCAAAAGTTGATGGAAGATAAAGATCATGCATAGCATAGTCACAGAACTTGTCCATGCCTATAGAGATGCGAGGTCAATGTATTCAACGTAGGAAGGTAGAAGTAGCATGCATTCAACCTAGGAAGTCAAAAGCATTCGATCCATGGCAGAGACGAGGACCATGCACACTGTCAAGGAGCAACATTTTTCCGAATCAAAGGAGCTTAGGCGATTCGAGCCTCAGAAGGAGCCAGAAGCACCATACATGCACTCGACCCACGGAAGCCACATAAGTACACCCATCAACAAAGCATGCACATTATCGAAGAAGAAATCATAGCACTCTGCATGATAGAATATGAATTTTCAGTACATAGCACTTTGCATTGATAGAATATGCATTTTCATTGCATAGCACTTTGTACTTATTGCCGGCGTGACTCTTAACCTTAGCTTGCTATGCTAGATGCCAATACAATCATGGAAATAGAAAAGAGCATAGAGTATCAACAACATAATGTTAATGTAGTCTTGAAATTCATAACGTTATTGTTTAATGATTGGCTTTGCATTGCACTGTGAAGCTTTATTGCGCTCTGAGATTTGTTTGTGTCAACTCTTAGAATATGATAATTTCCACCTCAATCTTGCTCTCCTTTAACTAAATGTATGTCATGCAATCTAGTAAATCTCAACACCTATCTTGTAGTCCTTGCGTTGCGCATATGTCTTGGAATTTTGAAATTGATAATGTTATCATCTAATTGTCATCAATGATAGCCTTTGTGCTAGGCCATGAGTATTTACCTTTGTCGAATCTCAAAACATGGTAAAGCATAAAGTATTGGACCATGTGATGAAGCAAGCCAAATTCTGGTAGAAACTCGGGATTTTTTTATGATAGGAGTTTCGTTTCCATTGCAAAGTGGCACAAGGATGGATAATCAAAGAGCAGCACATAATTGGTTTTTTTACCTCTCAGATAAAGAGAAGGCAAAAGTGTTAGTTTGTTGATAGGATCATGCTCGTGTATAGGCACTTGTAGGCTTGAGCACCCATCTGCACTTTTTGTTAGCACGGCTCTTGACGCTTGAGTGCTATGTCAATTTATGGGTCCTTGCTTTAGCGCATTTGATTGTTATGTATGAGCAATATCCATTGCTTCTCTATATAGACAATGGTGACTCAAGCTCTACACACACACACACAGAGTCAATGGCAACAGACTCCTCCATTTCTTCTCTAACATAAAACCCACCACTTTACAATCCTCAATGTGTCCTTCATTGTTCACAATTAACGTGCTCCGTGAGAGTTGAGGCTTCTTTTAAGACCCAAGATGAGAGTACTTTACCTAGAACATGTATCTTAGATTCTCTACTAGCGTTTCTATGCTCAGCTCTTGTTGTTTTGTGCTTTGCCTTCTTTGACTCTAATGATGACAATCAAGGAAAAGCTACAAGGTTTTGGTCTTCTTGGATGCTATCAAAGCTAGGTCTCATACTCGAACGATGACCTTGAAGAGGAGGATGTGTGAGAAGTATTAAGCTCAGGGCCCTTGAATCAAGTTAAAGGCATTTTGATGTTTGGAGGAGTAGGCTAAATTTTGGGCAAACCTCGACGGGTTCGCTAAGATGATTCTAGAGCAGCAACTCACGAACCATCTTTTATGATTGTAGAGGCTCCCACTATGGCAACGGGGGCATTGCAAGGTCTTAACCAATGCAAGTTCCCGACAAGTCCATGCTGGACAAGGCAACGGACAAGGGTGATCCATAAATGCTAGTCCTGACGTAATAGTTGCTCGCCAAAATGCAAGTAAGGATTTGACAAGCTGCTCGACTATTGAAGGTGCTAGAAGGACCTTGAAAGGCAAAGATTTAAGCAATGTTCGGAATGCTCTATGGGCTTAACTACACAATCGGTTGATAATCAAAGGGGGTGATGTAGGAGAGAGACACCCTATACAAATTGGCAAGCTTTATATAAGCGCCCAGCTAGTCATAAGGCAAATTGTAGAGATTTGAGCCCTAGGAATGGAAATATAATGGGGATCTATCCCTAACCCTATCAAACCACGGTTGTTTCGTGCCGCTCTTCGTCGGAGCTTAAGCTCGGTAGGCTGCTGCGGTGATGAGAGTCTAACTGTTGAAGAGCCGCAAGGCCTTCTGAAATTCATTAGTTACGCTTGGCTTCTGAGCAGTACGTGTGCCTGTAGCTTCTCGGTTCTTCATTTAGTCGGTTTCCCAGTTTTTGGGCGTGATTCTTTCGATATTATTTGCCGAGAGGGGTGATGCGCTTAGCCTTCACTTCACCGACGTTCTACGCAAATTCTCAGGGTTGAGAATATGCAGATGCTTCCCATTCTGCTATTGGATTGACGTTTGAGCTTACACGGGTTTGGAGACTCCTGTCGACCTTAGATATAACCATTCAAATCATCGTGGAACGAAATTCATGTGCGTTGGGTTATGTTTGGGCGCCTCATTTGCGTATCTTAATGCTCTCGCGAAGTATTTAAGAGATAACTATTTTCTATGTTTTGATAGCGTTCCATCTCTTCATGTATCGTTGAAGTTGAGGTTCTTAGCTACATGTATGTTTTGCCGCCTGGTCTGGAAGTGGTCGGCTCCGTATTTTAAACCGTTTTTCAATTCATTGTCTGGTTTTTGAAGAACCTTCTGGCCAATTCCTTTACTGTGTTCATATTTTCTTCAGTTACATTCTTCTTTTTCCTTAGGTAAACCTTTTTAATGATTTTATAACGTGAGGGTTATATACTTTCAAAGAATGTATTAAGGTTGAAACAGGACTGTTGCAGAAGACGTGTCCATGAAGAGGGGTTTCAAGAAGCCACGAGCATTGTACATAGATGGGCGGGCGGACGTTAGATAAATGGATGTTGATGTGTTGATGCGTGTGTGAATAGATACATAAACAGAAGGTGTTTGCATGTTTGCTGTTTGTATGTACTCAAGCGCCAAAATGTGTGATTATCAAATTAGCTTGTAGACATAAAGACTAATACTCCTTCGAAGTGTGCAGGAACGGCCAAAAATGGGGATTGTTTAACTTGCACCCAAAACCCCCATGATGCACTTTTTAAAGGTTTGCCTAGAACTAAAGTGAGAAATTGTCTCATTAAAGGTTGGTTCTTATTCTTGATGATTTTATCTATACCTTGCATATTCGTATATCATTTGCATTGTCGTCAATGATTTAAGGCACTCTTTGATACATGGGAGAACGTGGAAGTTTGTTATTCCTAAAGTCATGCTCAAGAGGGACGAAAGAGCTTGTTCACACGGGAGGGGTGGTTTGTAACCCACTTGTTTCTATGGGCAAAGTTGGTTGTTAGAAGAGCCCCTTGTTTGATTAGTGGTTGGCTAAAAAACCTGGTTTTCATCCAAGTGAACCTAAATTCAAATTTTAGGTTTGCAAATCCTCCCCATTTCATGTGAACAGTTTGTAAGATTTTTAAATTGATATCAAAATGTAAATGCCCCTCTAAGGACATATATTCATTATAGTAAATTGAATGTATTTTCTCACTACTATTTTAATTGATATCAAAGTGTAAATGCCCCTCTAAGGACATATCTTCATTCATGTATTTTCTCACTGCTAGTAAGGGCTACCTTCTTTTCAACCAACTTTGGTTCCATTGTCCTCTTTTTTTTGGGGGGGGGGGGGGGGGGCGCGGCGAGGAGGTTCTAAATTTTAGGTTTAAGGGTCCCTACTTGCAAGCTTGTGGATGTTATTCTTGAGGATTTGTTAAGCCCAAATGTTTACAACTATTATCTATTTCTTTTCCTCCAAAAAATTTTAAACTTGTTTAAACATTATTCTACTACATTAAAAATTTAATCTCCCCTTCAATAAAGACCTTTCCATTTTAGTGGAGCTAACACATTTTTCCAAGCCATACATGTTATCTATTCTTAGTATTGAGAAAGTTGTAAACCCCATTAGGTTGACTAGGATCAACTCTACCATGTGTGCAACCCTTTCCCAAACTTTAAGTAAATTACTTTGCAAACTAGGAGTTCTTAAGAAAATCCGCACATGTAATTTAGATTACACGAAAGATTTGAAGAGAAGGAGATATGATTATACCCTATGGAGTGTAATTAAATTCCTCCTATGTTATCAAAGTCCATTAATTTATCATTTGAAATAATTAATTCCATCATAAACACACAAAAATTGTTGCTTAGGCATAAACACATCTCATACACTAGCTTCCAACATCTTATAATTTGATTTGACTATCATGGATCTATCACCATATTACAGCTTGTAAATAAGACCATATTGAAGATGGAAAAATTAAACCATAGTAACAATGGTAAAGTCGTGTTGAAGATAATAAATCACTCCAAAGGCGATAGGTTACTCTAAAGGTCATAGTCACACTGGAGTTGACGTACACAAAAAGTGTCATGGACACATTGAAGGTGCTCGTGCAAGCATTGCAATGATGTGGTGCTCATGTTGAGGATGATAGAAGCTTTATTGAAGATAGCATACATGGTGATTAACCATGGTAAAGAGCTCTGAATTGTGAATACCATGTATGCAAGATTTGTAGAAGATAGTTGGCCAGTGTGTGATATCTTGTCATAAGAACTCACACAAAGAAAACTCGCACTTGTGCTTAGTAAACATGTGATGATAATAAATGAAAGCAGTGTATTTAGTAATAATCTTTAAGATGTAATAGTGTGAAGAAAGGTTGACATGCATAACTTGATTGCCAACCTTGCTTGATGGAACAATAGCAATACCCAATCGCCCTCCTTAAACTCAATGGCTCTCTATTCTTCATACACAGTATAGTTAAAGGGCTTTCGTACATGTTCTCATTAGGAGCTTTATTTGTAGAAAAATGAAAAGTATTATTGACAGAGGCAAGTTCTATTGTCAGAAGTTAGCACTCCCACCATTGTTGATGGTCATGAACATAAAAACATGGTAATTCTAGCAAGAATTTTTTGGTGGCTTTGCTTTATCCATCCCTCTTTGGGTGTAAATTCTAGTTTAGTACCCAAATTTTCATGTTGCTCTTGCCAAAAATTACATGTGAACTTGCTATATCGAGTGAAAACAATTGATTGGGATACACCAAGATGTAAGAAGTGTTTCACAAAAAGCATTGTTGCCTTTGTTGCTCTTAATGTCTTCTTCCAAGAAATGAAATGCGCTTGCTTGTTCTAAATTTTAGGTTAAAGGGTCCCTACTTGCAAGCTTGTGGCTCTTATTCTTGACTATTTGTTACTCTCAAATGTTTACAATTATTATCTATTTTTTTTTCTCCAAAAAATTAGAAACTTGTCTAAACACTATTCTACTACATTAAAAATTTAATCTCTCCTTCAATAAAGATCTTTCCATTTTAGTGGAGCAAACACATTTTTCCAAGCATACAAGTTATCTATTCTTAGTTTGAAAGTTGTAAACCCCATTAGGTTGTCTAGAATAAACTCTACCATGTGTGCAACCCTTTCCCAAACTTTAAGTAAATTACTTTGCAAACTTGGAGTTCTAAAGAATATCCACACATATCATTTAGATTACACAAAAGATTTGAAGAGAAGGAGAAATGATTATACCCTATGGGGTGTAATAAAATTCCTCCTATGGTATCAAAGTCCATTAATTTATTATTTGAAATAATTATTTCCATCATAAACACACCTCTTGGACCTTACAAAAATTGTTGCTTAGGCATAAATACATCTCATACACTAGCTTCCAACATCCTATAATTCGATTTGACTATCATGGATCCATCACCATATTATAGCTTGTAAATAAGACCATATTGAAGATGGAAAAATTAAACCATAGTAACGATGATAAAGTCATGTTCAAGATAACAAATCACTCCAAAGGCGATAGGTTACTCTAAAGGTGATAGTCACATTGGAGTTGACATACACACAAAGTGTCATGGACACATTAAAGGTGCTTGTGCTAGCATTGTAATGATGTGACGCTCACGTTGAGGATGATAGAAGCTTTATTGAAGATAGCATACATGGTGATCAACCATAGTAAAGAGCTCTGAATTGTGAATACCATGTATGCAAGATTTGTAGAAGATAGTTGGCCAATGTGTGATGTCTTATCATAAGAACTCACACAAAGAAAACTCGCACTTGTGCTTAGTAAACATGTGATGATAATAAATGAAAGTAGGATATCTAATAATAATTTTTAAGATGGGTTGTAATAGCACAAAGAAAGGTTGCATAACTTGATTGCCAACCTTGCCTGATGGAATAATAGCAATACCGAATCGCCCTCCTTAAACTCAATGGCTCTCTACCCTTCATACACAACATAGTTAAAGATAAAGGGTTTTCATACATGTTCTCAGTTGGAGCTTTATTTGTAGAAGAATGAATAGTATTATTGATAGAGGCAAGTTCTACTATCAGAAGTGTCGTATCTCTTGATCCAGGAAGAATTTGAGGGTGCTCCAAAAAGGGATGTCACTCGTTTTTTCATGCTCTACATGCTCATTACATCACACACACATTTCGGCGCAAGTTATACTCACATTTGAGCCTCACCAACAAAACCACTTCCTTCATGCACATTTACCTCTACATCGATGCATCTGACCCAGCACTTAAAAAGAACAAAAGAAAAGGAATTATTTGATGTTCTTTCATCGATCGATGGTTGGTATAGATCTAGATTAGAGTAGACTAGATTGCCATAGAGGGGACGCTTTGAATTTCCCCAAGTTGCCAATCTAAGCCATTCTCGAAATTCCCGACTAGTATCTACTCGGAGTTAGTCCATACGCTCACATATGGTTTCACATCATTACATTACCTGAAACCTTACGTTGATCAGTTCAGTGAGTAGAGTTCAAAGTTCAAAGGCATTGCAGATTATTTCAGTGGGCAGATATCAATTGATTTCACACACATGCCACCATTGTAAAACCTATTCGGCTATTTCACGGCATCGTGCACATCATTTCAGCCTTGTAAAGCCTCTTGGCTATTCCCGGCATCATTGCCACAAGCCTTGTAATACAAATCAGATTTTATATATTGTAGTTCTATCTTCACCGATGGTTCAGATATTTCACTTGGCATAGACAATGTATTTGCAGTTGATTCATACAGAGATTTTCACGACACTTTTGAGTATATTTCTTGCACCATGTCTATGACTAGCAACCTCAATCTGGAGGCATCTGCTAAGTTAGACAACTCCAATTACGGTATATGGAAATACCGAATGGAGACCATTCTTGTACTTCAGGACAAATGGGAGTATGTCGATGGGTCTACACCTAGACCATTGGACAATCCAGCCACAAGTAGCTCTACTCCACCATCTGTGGTCACAGCACCAGCAATGGGATCTACAATGGCATATACATCTACACAAACAGTTTCTGCACCAGTAGCAAATCCTATCATTGTCCGAGCTCAGGCAGAATGGGATAAGAAAGACAAGTATGCCTATCACCTAATCAAGCAAAATGTGCAAGATGTCATGCTAGGACATCTCAACACAGTCAAGACATCAAAAGAAGCATGGGATATGTTCGCAGCTCTCTACGAGTCCAAGAACACATCTAGGATTCTCACCTTGAGAAACCAGATCAACCAGAGTTTTCGCAACAGTAGTGAAACTGGTCATGCTTATGTACTCCGCATAAAAGACTACAACAATCAACTTGCAGCAACAGGAGAGACTATGAATCTCGTAGAAATGGTTCAAGTCATTTTGAATGGACTAGGAGAGGGATACGAAAATCTAGTCTAGAGAATTACCATCCAACGGTAAATTTCGACACTGGAAGAACTTTAGTCAATCCTACTTAGTGAAGAACTCAGGACTCAAGCCATTCAAGCACATAAAGGTCATTCTAATGATCAGGCATTCACAGCTTTAGACAGAAGCAGAGGCAGAGGCAGAGGTAGATCATACCAGAAAAGTGGTCATCATCAACAAAATCAAAGTCAGAATCAGCATCAGCATCAGCATCATCCTCAGCAACATCAGAATCATCAAAGAGGAAATCATTCCAACCAAGAAAGATTTTAAGGACGAGGGAATGCATCCACCAATGTGTCAATCATTCAGTGCAACTACTGTTACAAGTTTGGACACTATGAAAGAGATTGCCGCAAGAAGCAGTACGACCAAGGCGGTCAATCCAGCAGTAATCGAGGAAATTCTTGAGGCAGAGGAGATCATCATGATGGACATTCTAGTCACAGTCATTTTGCAAATGAACATGGAAATATGTTTCTTGCGAGCGAGGAATTGCATCAAACTGATACAGTGTACTCAGACACTGATTTCAATCCCAAAGAGGATTTCAACTATCAAGTCAACCAAGTTGAACAGGATCCTTGGTACATCAACAGTGGTACATCATCTCACATGACAAATCATTAGGAATGGTTCATAGAGATGAAACCATTAGAAGGACAGAATAATGTCATCTACACAGCAGACAATACACCGAATCCAGTTCAAGGGACAGGCGTTATCCCTATGAACAATTTCACTGGTACGAAAGGATTAGTGAAAGATGTGCTCTATGTTCCGAAGCTCAGCAAGAACCTTTTGTTTGTAGGTCAAATGACGGAACACAATTACAAAGTCATCTTTGACTGTGATCAATGCACTATTAGAGATAAATCCAAAAGATGTCAGCTAGTAGTAAAAGGTATCAAGCAAGGATGCTTATATGGAATGCTAGCTATAGTATCAGATAAGCATGCCATGTCAGCTCAAATGCAACACATGCCACTATCTACAAAATGGCATAAGAGATATGGTCATGTCAACTTCCAAGTACTTGTTAGATCTCAGGAATCAGAATATGGCAATTGGGATTCCGAAGCTATAGTTTCTTGGAAAAGTTTGCGAAGCATGCTGCTTCGGCAAACAAAAGTCTTGACTTTCATCGACGACTACAGCAGATATTGTTGGGTCTACTTTTTGAAAGAGAAATTTGAAGTGTTTTTCAGATTTCAAGAATGCAAAGCCATGGTAGAAAACCAGATAGGCAGAAAGATCAAGGTCATGAGATCAGACAGAGGAGGTGAATACATGTCTTCAGCATTCATGAACTTTTGCAAAAATCACGGCATTCGAAGACAATTCACATGTGCAGATACTCCTTAGCAGAATGCAAGAGCTGAAAGGAAGAATGGGACTTTAGCAAACAGTGCTAGAGCGATGCTTAATGAAAAGCATCTTCCAAATCAGTATTGGGCAGAAGCAATAGCTACAGCAAACTACTTGCTTAATCGGCTTCCTACCGAACCGATACAGGGTATGACTCCTTATGAAGCATTCACTGGACAAAAGCCACACATTGGGCATCTCCGCATATTTGGTTGCATAGCATATGCTCACATACATGATGATCATCGCATGAAATTGGATGCAAAGTCATGCAAATGCATCATGGTTGGCTACAGTAAAGAAAGCAAAGCATACAAATTGTATGATCCCATCAACCGCAAAGTCATTATCTCTAGAGATGTAATCTTTGATGAGGAATCAGAATGGAAAACCTCACCTACACTGGAGATAGAAGCATCAACTTCACAGTCATTGACAGAACAGGTTAATGAAGAAGAGCAAGAATTGCTAGAAACACCCCAAGTAGAGCCACAGTAACTCAGACGGTCTACTAGGGAAAGCAGACCTCCATCCAGATTGACATATGCTCAGGAAGGCAAAGCAATTCAGGTGGAAACCACCAACTATGCTCTTATGACTACCATCATGGCTATAGAAGAGCCAGTGTACTTCGAAGATGCAGTAGACAAGCCAGAATAGCAAACTGCTATGAATGAAGAAATGGATGCTTTGTATTAAAAAAACACTTGGGAATTATGTGAGCTTCCACCAGGAAAGAAGGCCATAGCAAACAAATGGGTATACAAAGTGAAGTACAATCTAGATGGCAATATTCAGAGATACAAAGCCACATTAGTTGCAAAAGGATTTGCACAACAATATGGTTATGAATATGATGAGACTTATGCTCCAGTAGCAAAGATGGATTCCATACGGTTCTTGATATCACTAGCGACACTTAGTAAATGGAATGTGTATCAGCTCGATGTCAAGAATGCATTTCTCAATGGTTACCTAGACAAGGAAGTCTACATGCAACAACCAGTAGGTTATGTTGAACCAGGAAAGGAGAATAAGGTTTGCCATCTCAAGAAAAGTCTCTACGGCTTAAAACAAGCACCCAGAAGTTGGTACAGTAGACTCGACAAGTATTTTGCTGATCTAGGATACATGAAGTCCAAAGCAGATCATACTCTCTACTACAAAGTTCAAGGGGAAGACATTACTACTGCACTTTTGTATGTAGATGATCTAATTGTGATAGGAAGCAAGGATAGCTTCATTAGAAAACTGAAACAAGACTTATCTGCAGAGTTCGACATGAAAGATCTTGGACTTATGCACTATTGTCTTGGAACTGAGTTCTGGAGAGATTCAGATAGCACATTCATGAGTCAGCTCAAGTATGTCGACAGTCTCTTGAAGAAGTTTCATATGGCAGATTGCAAGATTGCAGCCACTCCCATGGAACATACTTTGAAACTTACTAAAGATTCAGAAAAGCCTACGGTCAATGACAGAAACTACAGGCAGCTCATCGGATCTCTTATATATCTGACAATCACACGGCCATATATTTGTTATGCAATAAGCTCACTAGCACAATTTATGGCAAATCCAAAACAGTCTCACTGGAATGCAGCCAAAAGAGTCTTGAGATAGATCAGAGATACAAGATAGTTTGGGATAGAATACAGAGGAAGTCATCCACGGTTGCATGGATACTATCACAGTGACTATGTTGGAGATCATGAGACTAGGAGATCGACACAGGGATATGCATTTTTCCTTTGTCAAGCTGCTATATCATGGTTGTCAAACAAACAACCACGTATTTCTTTGTCTTCGACTGAAGCAGAATATAGAGCACTCACTACAGGTGCATGTGAGGCTATATGGCTCAGAAGACTATCGTCAAAAACAGATTACTTTGATGAGTCAAAGCCAGCAACAATATACTGTGATAATCAATCGACTCAAGCATTGGCCAAAATCCCAGTATATCACTCCAGGACAAAGCACATTGATGTCAGAGAGCACTTCATAAGAGAAAGAGTGTTACTTGGTGACATCACACTGTAGCATTGTGATAGCAAAGAAAATGTTGCAGACATCTTTACCAAACCACTCGGTAAAGAGCTTTTCGAGAAACACCGATTAGCTCTTGGTTTGACGCAGAGGAAGGACATTCCCATTAAAGGGGGTGTGATGGAATGTAATGCTCAGTGCTTCTTCGATTCCCCAAAATCATCATCTTGAGGAAAGGCCTACTTCATGATGTTGATCTTGAGGGAAGGAGTTGAGAGTTCACGCTCAACATCATGTGATCATGTGTGCATAGCACCATCACGTGATCATATGTGCATACCACTAACCTTATAGAGTGCTATAAAGGAAAGGGTTAGATCCCCTAACCCTAACCCTAAATGGGTTTGTATATATTCTATTTTTTCAACTAAACCTAGTGTACAGTTAGTCATTTGTGGTGTGCTCTCTAGTTGTGCCCTCTCTCCTCATCTCCACTCTTCTCCTCTCCCCTCTTCATATTTTGTCAGACAGTTGATGAAAAACTCCTTGCCCAAATAGCACATTGTTTTCACAAGAAACCTCAATGCACAGATGAGTGCACAGTCTTGCAACATTGAAAGAGAAGAGAAACTAGACATTTTCATGAAGGTAATGAATCTCTCCACCTTTGATTCTCCTGGGGTAGTGCCAAGAGAACAGCCTTCATCCCTTTCCTGATCAAGCATTCTGTAGGGGGACAGTCAATAGAACGAGCAGGAAAATGCGAGCAAGCCCAAAAAAGTAAGCGAGAATTTGTTGAAGCGCTAGGAAAATCAAGCAAGAAAAGAAAGAATCTAAGTGTTCATTAAATAATTGCTTGAAGTACAAAGTATTCAAAAGGGGGGTCATGTGTCACATTTCTTGAAATTGAGTAGCCCAAAGTTAAGGACTATTTTAATGTGACCCATTTGGGTTTGGCAATTACCGAGGGGGCTCACTCATAAACATGTAACATAGCACTTTAGTACATTGAGGGGTATGTTTTTATTGGGGGGACTTACATGCCATTTATGTGCATGAGGGGGTTTATAAAATAGAAACTTAATGTAATTCATATATATCAATTTATGAAGGGGTTCCACAATTTTAAGATTGAAAATGTAAACACGAACAGGGTTTTAACCAAGTACATGAGAAAATGTAAAAATGAAAGAATAGGGATAATTTTAAGAACATGCTTTATGGGTTTATGAAGAGTGACACCTCGAGCATAATTAGATGGCAGAGGATGTTTAAATTTGGCTTTTTTTTTTGCCAAAATAGACAGTGTCTTCTCACTCCCTACTATGGGAAACCTTGATTTAAATTTAGTGCAACAAATTGGACAAATTTTCATAAATTTCATATTTTGATGCATACAATTTTTTTAGATGATGCAAGAAGGCATGATATTCATCTAAATCAGGCCTTGTCATTTGTAATATTATGCCATTTGTATTTGACAATCAAAAGATGCAGAGATGTTAAAAACTCATTTTTTGAGCCAAACAACTAGATTTAGACAACTTGCAAAGATATAGGGATGTGAAAATGTCAGCTTTTGGGCCAAAACAAGGAGTGCATTGACACACTCCCTGTTTGGGCCCAAAAAATGACATTTTCACATGGGTTGTAGGGTTTAGAAGAAGTCCAAGGTTGAGGAGTGGAGAGCTAGTCCCCTTCGCGACTTTGAGGGGTAAGGGTTGATGAGGAGCGACAAGGGAGGAGAAGGAGGGAGGAGGGAGGAGGGAGGAGGAAGGAGGAGGAGGAGGAGGAGGAGGAGGAGGAAAGAGGGAGGAGGGGGGGGAGGAGGAGGAGGAGGAAGAGGAAGAGGAGGAGGAGGAGGAGGGAGGAGGAGGAGGTGGGAGGAGGGAGGAGGAGGTGGGAGGAGGGAGGAGGAGGAGTACGAGGGTAGGGAGTGCAAGAGTAAGGGCATGCTAGAACATGATAGTGAACACAATAGTGAGCTTTGAACATTGACCCCAAAGAGTGGGAGCTACATTCCATTGAGAGAGATTTATATATATTGGTCTCTACACAACCCGTAGGTACATCTGGGGTGGGACGTCTTTTGTCGGGAACCTTTAGACAAGATTCCCTCCGCATTTTGGGGGGACCTCTTGGGTCTCTACACAAAGTGAGGGAACCTTATGAGTCTCTACACAAATTGGGGGAACCTCATGAGTCCCTACAAAAAGTGGGGGGACCTTCTATGAAATTTAAATAAATGAATGGAAAGTAATGATGGTACTTACTACTTTATCCTTTACAAAATATGAATCAATAACATATTGAGCATTGAGAAGTACCCTCCACTCACAAGAGTGGGCATCGTATTGTGGTGGTGTCTGTAAACCATGCACTAGATTGTTAGTTGGAAACTCTTTGGATTTATTATAAAATAGTATTGATAGGAAAAAGGAGTTTGAGTCTTACCTCCATGTGTACTGGACTAATTGCTCCCAACTGATGCGGATAAACATCAATTGTAAATAGCCAGTCCCTTTAGAGCACTAAAAGTTACATTTATTAATGTTAGCAGGTTTCTGTAAAATAAATGATTGGTCATTTTTAAAAATCAAGTACCTCTATAAGGCAATGTGCGAACACTCACATATCTATCTCACGATGAGTCTGAGCAACCAAATTAAAGCAAAAACATGCTTTAGTTGGTAGGTGGATGGAAGCCAAACTCCAATGTTTCCTACAGATGACAATCCTTAAAGAGATTAGCTTTTGGGTATTAAAAAAAAGAATTAAACTCTTTCTGCAATGTAACTCAATAATCACTTACTCTGAATGGTATGGTATGATAATAAGGCAGACTTCATTGAAGTCACAAACCACCTTGGAATTTGGTTACTGGCTCCCTAGGGTTTCTTAGCTTGAATGAGATAGCGGGGTCGACAATATGTACAAGACTTTGGTCTAACTCATCTAACATTTTCTTCAGCAAGCTGTAAATGAATCGAGTAATTCAGAAATCTTTAAAAAAGATTGTGATGTATTAAGAGATATATATAAATATAAGATCTCACCTGAGTCCTGCAAGGATAATCGTGTCGGTAACCTCTCCTTCTCTAACTTTAAGCTTAATGCAATCTTTTGTTAGGTTGAACTCTCGTATTGAGTTTTGATCCTGAAAACTGATATGTACATTTGAACCCAATACTCTTAAACATTCCAAAACATTTACTTCTAATTGTCTAGTCTCATCTTTATAAGAATAGGTGCTCCTTCATTTGAGCACTCTTCTCCTTCATTTTTTGCTTTTGATATGTCTCAAAAGCATACTTTCCTCTTATGCCTTTTGAGTGTGTCACTTCCCCTATCTTCAGTTCTATCACTTCCTCTATCTTCAGGGCATCTGCTCTTGGAGTTCATGCAGGAGGTATCAACAAAATTTCCCTCATCTTGATGTCACTCATGTTTGTGGCCTTGAGTAGCTTGTCATGCCTATATCTCACCATCTTTAAAGTGTTGATGTCCTTTTCCATTATTGTAACCCTGTGACTATGGGTTGCAAGAAGACATGTATCTTGAAAAAATTCAAGAAAATAGTCTTTTGCAGCCGGTTGCAGCACACCCAGATTGTCGTTCTTTGCCAACGGAAGCCAAGGTACATAACTCTCTCTCTCTCTCTCTCTCTCTCTCTCTCTCTCTCTCTTCCCATCGCACATAATTGGCTTCTAGGCTCCTCGATGATTTCCAATAAGAGTGTACAAAAGAAAGCGATTTGGAGGTTTGGGTGATTCCCAAACCTCCAAATCACTTTCTTTTGTACACTCTTTATTCTCTCTCTCTCTCTCTCTCTCTCTCTCTCTCTCTCTTACACACACACACACAGTTCTAGAATTCTAGCTCTATAGTGCTTTCCAATAAGGTTGTGCAAAAAAAAGTGATTTGGAGGTTTGGGAATTACCCAAACCTCCAAATCGCTTTCTTTTGTACTCTCTCTCTCTCTCTCTCTCTCTCTCTCTCTCTCTCTCTCTCTCTCTCTCTCTCTTGCACGTGCATGCAATACTAGCACCCATTAAACTCTCTCTCCAATGCCCCCCATCGAACTCTCTCCACCACCACACCTCTCTCTCTCTCTCTCTCTCTCTCTCTCTCTCTCTCTCTCTCTCTCTCTCTCTCTCTCACTTGCACGTGTGCGCAATACTAGCACCCATTAAACTCTCTCTCTAGCACCCCCCATCGAACTCTCTCCATCGCCACCTCTCTCTCTCTCTCTCTCTCTCTCTCTCATTGTGCAAAAGAAAGTAATTTGGAGGTTTGGGATTTACCCAAATTTCCAAATCGCTTTCTTTTGTGCAAACTTTATTCTCTCTCTCTCTCTCTCTCTCTCTCTCTCTTCCCCTGGCACATAATAGGCTTCTAGGCTCCATAATGATTTCCAATAAGAGTGTATAGAAGAAACTCATTTGCAGGTTTGGGAATCACCCAAACCTCCAAATTGCTCTCTCTCTCTCTCTCTCTCTCTTTTCCTCTCTCTATCCCTCTCTCTCTCTCTCCCTCTCTCTATCCCTCTCTCTCTCTCTCTCTCTCTCTCTCTCTCTCTCTCTCCCCCTCTCCCTCTCCCTCCCTCTCTCTCTCTCTCTCTCTCTCTCTCTCTCTCTCTCTCTCTCTCTCTCTCTCTCTCTTTGTACAATAGAATGCAATTTGGGGCTTTGGGCATCCCCCAAACCCCCAAATCGTGTTCTATTGTAGAACTTGAAAATGTCAAGGGAGGAGAGAGACAAAGAGAGAGTACCCAAGATGGACAAGGGATTGGCCAATGATGCACACAATAGGGGAGGACAAGGGATTGAGACGAAACTCTCTTGACCGGGGCACTTGAAGAGCACATGGGCACGCTTATCTATGCGTACATGTGGGCCATAAATGTGCACATGTGTTCATTAATGCACACGTGTGTGATGATTTAATGTGCATGTGGGACCTTTCAATCCACACGTGTGGCCCATTACTATGCAAGATACTCGAGAAAAATGGCCCATTACTATGCAGGATACTTCTGACCAATCATTCCTCTCTCTCTCTCTCTCTCTTACAAAAGAATGCGATTTGGGAGTCTACGGATTTCCCAAACCCCCAAATCGCTTTCATTTGTACAATTTTCTAGAGTGTACAAATGAAAGTGATTTGGGGGTCTGGAAAACGCCGAGGACCCGAAATCGCATTCTTTTGTACTATGATGGGAGCTTAAATGACTATGGAGAACCATCAAGTACGAGAGAGAGAGAGAGAGAGAGAGAGGAGGAGTGGTGGTGCATGATCATGGCATGGTCGAGCACTCCACAGGGCAAATTTTCTGGTGGCTCACGATCAATGATGTGGATGGCGAGAGTCAGGTCTTGTATGACCGTTTGGACACCTATCGAGGCTTTAATTAGCCAATCATTATCCATGTGTGGCAACGTCTCATTATGGCTATTTAAAGACCGCACATGTCGTCTCGATATATGTGCCACCTCACATCAAGTCATCTCGGTATATGTGCCCCCCACAACACATGCCCTCACTCCCACAGATCCTCTACTCCATCACCTCCTCTACTCCCATGGCTCATTCACTCCACCGATTGGCTGCGCCAGCCCTGCTCATCCATGCCAATCCCACTTGTTTGCGCCAGCGTTGCTTGTCCACGCTAGCCCTGCTCATTGGACGGTATGGTCTACTCTCTCTCTTTCTCTCTCTTAAGCATCTATCTCTCTCCCTCTTTCACTCCTTGACCCCAACTTGTACATAAGAAGGCGATTTGGGGAAAGTGAGTGGGAGAGGGAGCAGAAGAGTGGGGGGTTGGGTAGAGAGAGAGAGAGGGGGGGGGCAGTGGTTAGGGTTTTAGAGAGAAAGAGAGAGAGAGAGAGAGAGAGAGAGAGAGAGAGAGAGAAGGGCGGTGGGGAGGTAGGGTTGCATGCGGGGGAGAGATATGATATGATATGATTGTATTAACGTCCTCGTGAGACCCTTTAAGATCTATGGGACAGTGATCACTATCAACAAGTAGTGATTGTTTACATCCATTGAAAGAAAATAGCATAAATGTGCTATGCAGTGAGTACATAATTCCATCCATTTCAGCCCCTCTTTGTGCCATCCATCAATTCCCTAGCTTCCATTGTTTTGTGTGGTATCCTTTTGGCACCCATCCTATTGGTATCCTATTGAGAGAGAGAGAGAGAGAGAGAGAGAGAGGAGGGGGGTGGGGGGGGAGGTAGGGTTGCGAGAGAGAGCGAGAGAGAGAGAGAGAGAGAGAGAGAGAGAGAGAGAGAGAGACAGAGACAGAGAGAGACAGAGAGGGAGGAAGGGAGGGAGGGAGCAAGGGAGAGAGGGAGGGGGGGGAGGGGGGGGGAGAGAGAGAGAGAGAGAGAGAGAGAGAGAGAGAGAGAGAGAGAGAGAGAGAGAGAGAGAGAGAGAGAGAGAGAGAGAGAGAGAGAGAGAGAGAGAGAGAGAGAGAGAGAGAGAGAGGAGGTCGAGAGAGGAAAAAGTGTACAAATGAAAGCGATTTGGGGGTTTGGGTATTGTCCAAACCCCAAATCGGGATTTGTTTTGCTTTTGCTATGTTTCTTAATCTTTGCTATGAACTCGATGATGAGGAGAGTCCGGACGAGCCTGAAGAAAATCCTGAGGAGGAATTGACTATTGAACAAAAAGAGATCAACATAAAAAAGACTCATGAATTGGAAGAGAAAGATATAAACCTTGAGGATGAGAGTAGCAGCGCTAGATCTTCTAGCATTGAAATCTAAAACTTTACAAGGAGCAGTGTCTACTGAAAGAATGGACTTTGAAACATCTACCCTGGCCATACATGTGCTTCCCTCTTTTACTATTCAAGGTCAAGAATATTATCTTTTCTCAAATATACAAGCCATATTTAATCTTAGATAAGATTATGCCCTTGCCTTGATTGCATCGTCTCCATTACCTGCGATCATGTGACAGGCTGCATCACACCTAAATATTATTGACTAGGTGGCAGTACCGACCCAAACCTTGCAAAGTCTCTCTCTCTCTCTCTCTCTCTCTCTGCCCTTTTGTAGTTTAAGAATAAGTAGGTCACTCGTCTTCGCTGCGCAATCAAGTACACTCAAGGCCAATTGGCATTTCCTATTCACTTGACTCTCGTAGCTCTTCCCATTTCTTCGCACAAACCACCACTCATCGTTCTTTTAGACCTCATAGTTATCTCAGCCTCTTCATTGCTCTTATCAACCTCGCCTCCACCTCTGGAATCCTTGCCAAAACGTGGTCTCTCCTAGTAACCTTAGTATTACCTTGCAAAATCATCCCATTTCCTAGCCACTCAAGGTTGGGATTTTCGCTCCACTCTATGATTTATCCATCCAGCCTGCAAATTCTTCACAAATGTCACAACATTTACTGCCATTGCATAGGAAAGCTGGACTAATTCACATTCTTCACTAACTTACCGCCATTGCATAGGAAAGTTGGATTGATTCACATTCTTAGCTAGCAACCTTGTTGATGAGCAAAACAAAAAAAAACCTCGTTGATGATCAGGTTTCAAGCTTGTACCTTGGACAAGGATGTAAGTATCGAGGATGATGAGATGATGGTACTGTAGGATACATTTGACCCTAAGGAAGCACATTCCGTGTGCTTTAAAAAAGCCTTAGATGAAGATCATGAAAAGGACATGGATGATGACACCTTTGCTAAGGTTCAAATAGGACTGAATATTCAGCCAAAGGTCGAGGAGCAGAAGAAAACAAACAATGTCTTGGAAAGGAGCATCGATCTATGGACCAATAAACTTTTGGAGGAGGAGGAGAATATGAAGGTATGCTATCACTTTTACTTTTGTGTTTGTCCTAGATCCTTTTAACTATGACCCATGGACATACTTCTAATTACTTATTGTTTGATATTGTAGCTGTACATTAAAGACGACAGTTTTCTTAGAAGGTCCATGGGGAGTAGAGAAAGAGGCCTAGGACAATTGTCTTCTCTTGCCCACTATATGAAGAAGATGTTGTATGCAAAGATCTTGATTTATCATAGAGAGTTGAGCAATGATGGAGAAGCTGCCACTATGTACTATTTGAATGTTTGTCAAAGTTTCTTGGTGGGTACCAGGTCAATTGGAAGAAGGATAAAGTCATTCTCATTGAAATTCTATTTGCCTTAGACATTTTTGGGTATTGTCCAGGCTAGTAGTGCTCAAAGGCTAGGTATTTTCTCACTTACACCGCTTATGCTTTAGCACATGGAATAAGTCCTCGACATTTAGGAAGTTATGGAAAGCACCATCTTATTAGGTTCAGAGGGCCACTTGTAGATGCTAATACTAAACACAACCAATCCCCATAGACTGGTGCTTTCCACTTCTCTGGAGATCATGCATGTATGACTCAGTTAACCACAGTTTCTAGCTCATTTCGGGGGTGCCTAAGAGGACTCCCCACAATAGCTAGTGGGGTTGAGAGAGCCCCAATAGCCATGTTCTAGCCCCTAGCATTGGACCGCTGGACTGGGAAAGCCGGTTTGCTCCTTCCTGAGAACCATCAAAGTGGTGTAGACGGCCGATGGCAACAGGTGCAGCTATTGTGCTGGAGGCATTTGTCATTGATTGGCGACACAGGGGGCCATGATTTCTCCAACCCATCAAGCTGTGACTTAGTGGGCTCCCTAGTGCTAGCAGCAGCTACGCGGGGATGTCCTCTAAGAGCACGTTCCTGCGATGGGCTTAGCTCCACAAATCTGGGCAGTGAAATGCTACGCCTGGTAGAAGCTAGTGATTGTTCTCGCGTGCCCAGGTTTGCCTACTCTTCTTTGTGCGTGCTAGGATTGTCAGAACACCGCAATCTCAGGTTGCCCAATAAGATGTCAAGGAGATGACGGGTGGGATGGTACGCCGTGGATGATTCATGGTGAAGAACTACTGATACATTAGGAGAACTTTGATTTTAATTCTACTCATTGTGCGGTGATCGAACTACTTGCTGCTTCAGAGGTAATTAAAACGGTGTCCTTCATCGAAGGGTGGGATACTCCCCAAGCTTGGGGGGAGATTTGGTGCATCTACTTGTTAATTCCTGTGGATAAGCTCATCCTGAATGGTTTATTCTCAATCTCACTACAAAGGTTTCTAGGCCTCAGCTATGGTTGGTAATGTTTCAACCAAGGAATCCATTTGTACCTAATCAACCTTTTGTGCCTCATTTCGAGCTTCAAGTTGTAATTCTTTTTGGTCTAAAGATAAACTATCAACAAGGGATTGCAAGTTTATTTGGTGCTGAACGTTTGGCTCAAGTGTTGAATTCTCCCCACCCTCTCCTTCTACCTATCCTAGACTACCGAGAAACTTGGGATGTCCGTTCAAATGTTACAAAGGAGATCAGTCAACTCAGACTTTGTAGAAAATTTCATGGAAAATATTATACAATCTCAATTTCACTTGATTGCAATTTACATTGTTTATTTTCTCTATAAAGTTTCAAACTCTATCAATTCACTTGTGATCTTGAAAAATCTTTGACTGCCTACTTTGCATGTTTCTGAGCAGTTATTGAGTTGTCTAGGATTTGCCTTCTTCTTCTCTTTGTGCCATATTGAATGCCAATTTAACCTGTGATAATGCAACTTTTCCTTGATTTGCAACCTTTGAAGTATACCTCTAAAGAACCACTGAAATACTTCCTTGAGACTATTTGCCTTCTATGCTCCCCCAAAATGTTGTGTATGTTGAAAAAATGTATTTCTTGCAGTGTAATGAGACTTTTCCATTCCTTGTGTTGACCATATTGTAGGGTATCCATACTTTTTAACGAAATGTGGAAGGTGGTTATAGAGAATATGCTGCAATTAGAGAAGATTTACTTTTTTGATGTGGAAAGAAAGAAATTGCTATGTCTTACAAATCAAATTAGCTTACCTTACCATGTAATGTGTTATGTTGCAACTTGTCCAGGCTTGCTTCATTGATTTTCCAAAGGTTTTAAGCTCCTCTTCCAATGCAAGGTGATCGCTCTTGCTCCATTTCTTTTTGTCACAAAGAGTGAAAAGCTTATCCAAAGATTTCCACACTTCTGCTTTGACATTTCTAGCAAGTCCATCCGCCTCATTATCTTCGATAGTGTTATGCACATGCCTCCAGAGGCCATATCTCACCCTTGAAACATACCTTGATTGACTACCAAGCTTCCCTTCTCTTTGTGGTTTTGATAAAAACCTTCTTGCTTTGACTTCACCAATTGATGGCTTAATTGGAAAATATTTTCCATTGGTTGACTTCTTGAGATCTATTATGATGTGAACATCTCCTCCATGAAGACCCATGTCTGATAGTACTTTTTCTAATGCAGCAATTGCTTTTTTTCTATGCTTTTTTTGTTGTAGCTTCCAAGATAATCAAATGTACAAGAAAACCAACTTTTTGATGATTCTACATAAAGCATGCAATGTGTGTATATGTACATTGCATAAAGGAATATCAAGGACTGCTTTGAAATCTGGGTCTATCTTATCCCTATTCGAGACTTTTCTCCACCATTTAAAATCCATCACATGGGATGTCTCCTTGCACAGTAAAGGCATGGGGATGTTGAACATGCACTTGAGGGTTTTCAGGTCCCTAGCCATATGCCAATCCACTTGAAAGTCTCCCTTGGCTTCGACATGAAGTTGACATCCTTGAACCTGGTTTTTTATAACTGTAGGTAATTTGGTATGATGAAACTCCCAAAATAGAGTTTGGTGGTCCTCTATCTTTACCTGCAATTTAAAAAAAAGCCTCTATTTAAGTTCACATCAACTAATTATAATCAAGATTAAAACTCAACATAACTAAAAAATCGTGCTTACCTCAAATGCACCTAACCACCATATGTGCTTCTCTGATTGTGCACTGAAATTATTTGGGTTTGCTTTTGTTATTGATGTATCAAGTGCCCTATTCACAAGCATGATAGTCACCCTTTCAATCTTCCTCTCCTTAAAAATTTTACATTCATCAAGCTTAAGAACAAATATGAGCCATCCCTGATACTCTTCAAATGTGATCCTATAGAATCCAACCATTCGTCTTTGTAATTCCTCCATGATACTCTTCAAATGTGATCCTATAGAATCCAACCATTCGTCTCAAGATCAACAAAAATGTTACTCCATGGATTATACACAATGGTACATTTACTACCTTCAAAATCATACTCAATATGCAACCAATGTCCAATAAGTTCATCTACCTGTTGATTAAGTAAGGCTCTCAAATTCCACACTTCTGTAGGATTTGGAAGAAGGGACACATTTGATCCTCTGATCCTTAAAAGTTGATGATACTGCCTTGAAAATGGAAGAATAACCATTCCTACTGACTCCACTCTCATCAAGTGCCTCCTGAATTAAGTTTACATCAACTTTGTTGCTTTCGAACGAAATTGTTGCACCACATTGCGTTTAATTGTTTTGAAATTTTTTTCCTCAATCATCTCTTTCACAATACTACTTGAAAACAGACCTTTCATTTGTTTCACAGGAAGAGCATTTGGATCAACATTCTCTTTCTAGGGCTCCAAAATTTTCCTACAAGCATCATGCAAAAATAAGAGCTTTGCTAAAAGAAGACTTAACATAGTAGACTACATTCGTATACCTTAGAAAACCTTACCTTACTAAAAGAAGACTTAACATAGTCACATTCCTATGCCTAAAAAAACATTACCTTGCTTTTTGGACTCGCCTTTTGCACCCTCCACTTCTCAGTTTCAACTCCCCAAGGTTGCGAATTTTTCTTTTGATAAGCCTATCTCCCATTGGGGTTGCTTTCAACCTTGCCTCACATGATTTCTCTTTTGTCTTCGAATGTTCTTCAATTTCATTTTGCAACAACTGCTCTTTCAATCTATAACTTTCCGCTATATGTTGCATTTTACCTTTCGTTCGGTCACCTACAAACTTTAGCAATGTCATTGGATTTGAGAATGGCAGAGTAGAGTTTCAAAGTATGCAGTTTGGATAAATCTTCCCATCACACCATAAGTCGATATGTTGTAAACCTTCCGTTCTCATGTTTTCTCTTTGCACAGCACCTACATATTGTCGCTTTGATAGAGGCGCATATTCTTTCGCTAAATCAATATGAGGATGGTGTTGCCGTCTCTTATTAGCTTGTTCCAAAGTGTTGTTGCTTCGCGCTTCCATTTTGAGAGTACATTTTCTCCATCGCTTCGCAGTTTCATTACGTTTTCTTAAAGGAAGGAGTTGATGCTGGTGGTAATCTTGAGAAATTTTGAAAAACAATGCTATGGCAAGATTAGTTATGGTTTTCTGATAGAGAAGCTAAACAGATCACAAAGGTGGCTAGAAATGATTGAGAGAAGACGTGGCTTGTAGGAGCATTAAATGCAAAAGCTCGTGGGATATAAGTACTGATTATAGAGGAATATCTTTATTCTTCTATCCTCTGACATGTTTATAGGACATCTGAATATTTTATTGAGTATTTTGTTATTTCCTCGTATTTCAGATGCACAAAAAATGAAGAGATTCTAAATTTCCCTCAGGGCCCCAAAATGAGCTCCCTTTCTTCCTAATGTTCTTTATCCTACAAGGACACTTTTAGAGCTACCAGGACTGAATTGGTTGGTCTTTATCTTGCCAGGACGCTTTTCGAGCTGCTGCCACGACAGACTTGGTTGTCTTCTATTTTACCAAGACTCTTTAAGAGCTGCCAAGTATCTAAACAGGACTCTTTTAGAGCTGCTAGGAGACACTTTATTGGTTTTTATCTTGCCAAGACTCTTTTCAAGCTTCTAGGATAGACTTAATTGGTTTCTATCCTGCCATGATTCCTTTGGAGCTACCAAGATAGAATTAATTGGTTTCTATCTTGCCAGGACTCCTTTGGAGCTACCAGGTTAGAATTGGACAACCAAATATTTGATAAGGGTTGCCATGGAATTTTGCACTTGACTAGGATGCCTATTTAAGTCATGAATTGATTGCATAGCAGGACAGAAGTGCCTATGAACTAAATATTCAGTTGGCTGGCTTTGGACATGGCTTTGGACAATTGCAAAAAAGTGCTTTTGCTATAATTTGGTTGCCTTCTGAATAAAGATAAAGAAATGCCGAAAGGGGTGCTAAGTTTTAGGGCCAATCTGGTGTCTGGCTTCACAACAAGGGCAATCTAGCTCCTTGTGTTGATTATGTGATTATTTGTTTTGCTGTTATAATTTTTTGGTTGACTGTAATAATTCTCTAAGTGGCTGATATTATGGTATTTGCTGGTTATATTAATTGTTCACCGCCCTTTGGTGTTCCCAAAGGCCAATTTCAAAACCTATGTCAGTCCTGGCAGGATAGAAACCAACCAGCTCTAGAGACCCCATCTTGGTTGCAAATCTCTAGATGCCAAATAAGGCTGACACTCAAACTCCTCCCTACATCAAGAGCGAGTCCGCATGTGTCCTAATAATAACCATTGTCACACCCTATAGAGACTCTAGATTAATGGGGAGCCCTTCCCCATAAGGACACCTTTAGAGAAGATCCACTGATGAGATTCTTGCCTTTGACCACACATACAAGGGGTATTCTTGAGAAGGCCTCGTTGAATAGAATCTTTCAGGGATTTGCACCTGGAGGCCTCACACTACTAGCTTGCCTAGGAGGGCTTTGCTCTACATCTCCTAATCAATAATGCCCAAGCCTCCTAGTGCCTGGGCCTATCTACCGTGTGACTCTGGCTCTGGTATTCCTCATGCCATCTGATTGTGCCCATAAGACATGCACCAAGCACCTGAGCTATCCCATGCATCCCTTATGAAAAGCATCAATAGGAGGCTATGAACCAAGCCGTGGCAAGGAGGACGTAAATGGCCACTAGGGCTCTATCTATAAAGGAGAGTTTGGCCAAGCTCCAATAGAGAAGCTTATGTTGCACTCTCTAAAATCGGAGCAATCTTCATGCCCACCTAACAACCAAGGTATCTTGCTGTCTACCCGAAATCCAATGAAAATCAATGGCCAACCTCTAGTCGCAGATCTCCTAGACCTCCTCTGTCGCTATAAGGAAGTCGACGAACTTGATCTCCTAGTCGTAGATCTCCTGGACCCCCTCTGTTGCTATAAGGAAGTCGACGGACTTGATCTAGTTGATCCTAGTCTGAGATGCCAAATAATAAATATCCACGGCTCCCTTGACCACCTCGAGCTCCCTATTGTACCCTCTACATATAGGGTCGTGTCATCTGCAAACATCTCCGCCTTTGCGCTCCAATTCTTCCAATTAGGGTTATCTAGAGATCATCCGCTGCATTCCACGTTTTTTTATCTTAAGGTTAGAGAGAGAGAGAGAGACAGAGAGAGAGACAGAGAGAGCTCAAATATTGAAAAGCCTCCTCAATGAAGCCTAAAAAATATGGACCCAACATTCAAAACACATAGAAGAGACCACTTGCGACTAGCATTACCCACCTCACATACACTTAGATTCAAACCAAATACACCAATCTTATCGAGCATAAACAAACTTGCTGCCACACAATTCATAGCTTTCCTCACACTTACACCAGCAAACCATATTCAGGAAGGCAACACACACGAGCAATTTGAAAAAAAGACTACATTTGTACATAAGACTCAACAAAAGTACATCTTTTAAGGCCTACCAATAATTTCATGGTAACAGTGCAATTTTGTCCATTGTATACATATTACATGGGAAGATACAAAAGCCTAAAAGAGATCCATCCAACCTATCAGTTACAACTTTGTTTCATCCACAAAAGTTGTAGACACTACAAGACCATCTTTATCATAAGTGCGTACTAATCTTCGCCTCCTTCCAGGAGAATGAATCCAAGAAAACTCAAAGTAAAAGGACTGTGATCGACCAACACTTTGCCCAACATTCACCGGAGAGGCTAAAGTCATGCCTCCGGGTAACAAAGTCATCTGTAAACCTTTGTCAAATTTGACTACACTTCCATTTGTTGTCCCCGTAAAATGAAGGCTTCCTCTTGAACTCGTTATATCCTGCAATAACTCAATCCAGCATCATCATTACAGAAACCACAAAGAGAGAGTGTGGTACTAGTCTAATGCAGCCAATTTGATAAAGTAAAAGTGGGACAAGTTTTCATATAGACCTAAAACAAGCAAACCTGCTGAGACGTCTATTTTGCAGCATCAGAACAAATATTGTAAAGACACGGATCGAGAGAAAACATGATCGCCCTATGGTTTTCAGACATGACGACCCAAGCACATCTCTTTGGAGGGCTCCAGAGACCTCTCTAGATCGAGGCCCAACCTCATTTTGTTACCTTCCTGAGCTTTGGAATCCCTACATTTCTCCATCCCTGAACAAGGACGTGTGCTTGTCTTGGTTAGCCTACATACCCGATTCAAACAGCACGTGGTTGCAGAGACATCGGATGGTACATGCTATGCCTTCTTTGGAGACTCCTCCTAGACATGTCTATGACGAGTGCATATTGAAAAAAATGCACAAGAAAGCCTTTCCGAGAGATGGATCTCTCAGAGCTGAGAGAAAATTGTAGTCCATCCACAGCGATGTGTGTGGTCCCATGAGGACACCATCAAAGGATGACATCTATATTTTATTACCTTCATGTCTTTAAAGAATTCTTGAAGGAAAGAAGGATCATGTGTCAGCGTACAGCCCCTTATACACCTCAGCAAAAATGGTGTTGCTGAAAGAAAGAGGTCGTCTCTGATGGAAATGGCCAAATGCATGGTGAAGTAAAGAGGTAGCCACAGAGATTTTGGTTGGAGGCAATAATGTGTGCAGCACAGGTTCTGAGCAGATGCCCCACCAATGTCCTTGACACCACTAAAGGCTTGGTACAATAGAAAACTCAAGATGGATTACCTCAGGGTGTTTGGCTGTGTACCTATGCACATTGTCTAGTCGGTTGAGAAGCAGGTTAGATGATAAGGCAGTAAAATGCCTTTTTATTGGCTACAGTGGTGGCAGCAAGGCTTACCGTCCCTACAATCCTCAAACGAGAAGAACATTGGTCAGTAGAGATGTGATTTTTGCAGAAAATTCATGACTAAGTTTAATGGACAGCTGCATACAGGCACTCAGGATGCGCTTGGAGGGTTAATACCACTGGAATTTGAAGGCAGTTCGAAGCAGCCACCAGAAAATCAGAATATTCAGCATGCACATGCTGATGCACAGCAGCCTTTTGAATGCTCCAGATCAGGTCCAAGATCAGCTTATCACAAATGATACAGGAGGCTGTTAGACAAGAGAGGGCTGCTTCACAGGACGGTAGAGCAGTCCCTACATGGCTCTTACAGAGTCTGCAGAGCAGCAGAATTTCAGCCACTCTCTCCAGTAGAACCAGGGCTGGTTCAAGAGGGACAGACAGAGTAACCTTTAATAATACACCTTGGATGAGTTCACTAAATGAAACAAAAGAATCAAGAAGTTTGGAGGATCCCTTACGATGAAGAGATACAAGAGTATATCCAGAACGAAGAGATATTTCTGTTGTTATCTAGCTTAGTTGCAAGAAACGTCCAAAAAAGTTAGGAAACCCCATTTCCTAATGTTTCCAAATTGGGGCGTTTCCAAAACTTGGAAATGTTTTGGAAACGCCTAATCTACAAGTGCAACAGAAGAAAAGCCAACAAGGACAGGTATTGACAAGAGATGATGGCAGGCTCTTGCATTAACATGTTGGGTGCATAACGAAGGCTTCAAAAGTAACACAAGACTTGGAGTAGACGATCTACATGGGTGACAACGACTAATTCGTCAACGCACTATACGAATCGCATCTTTAAGCTCCATGCCCTCCAAGAATCCAATTGCTAGACCATTGATTGGTTGGTGCTCTCCAGTAATTGCATTTCTAATAGATTGCCATCTCAATCCATCAACAATGGGATGTGTGTGCTTTCTACAATTGCTTGGTGACCCTGCATGCATGCTCGCCTTGTGCACACGTCTAGCTTATATGGTGCATGTTTTGTTTAATTGCTAGCTTCTGTATGTGAGCAGAAATATACTTTATTCAGCCTACCCTTGCCGTTTCCTATTAATTCAAATGGTGTTTAAAAAACTACCACATTTCCTGCATGAAAACGTTTCATGCAACTTTGTCACCTAGCCACATATTCTTTCATCCTAGTTCCAATTCCCTTTCTCGTCAGTTTTGTAGTCCCTTTTAACCATTTTCCTCCTTAAAACCTTGTGGAATCCTCCCCTATACCCAATGCTTGCCACTTGGGACCCTTTTGAGTGCCATGTGTCCATAATGGATCTTAGTAACTAGGATTATGTCCCTTGTCTTCAAGGCATCTAATCCCAGTGCACCACTAGAATTCCCACTGGCAAGGCATACTCAGGCATTCACTTCTAATCTGACACAACTTAGAGGCATTCAAGTATCCAAACCACTGGCAAACTGAGCTCAAGGCAGCCTCAAGATCTGCCCCGAAATGATTGCCTCGGGATCTGTGCCTGAGTTCTCCTAAGAGAAGGTATTTTTTGAAAGTCCAAGAATGAGTTCAGGCACTTCCTAGAAGTGCGTACTAGACTTGGAACAGTCAAAACAGTGTTAAAACGGCTGAAAACAGGCTTGAATCAGCTCAAACAGCTCAAAAACTGCACAAGAACAACTAAAAACGTCCAACACCTCTGGGAGAGTGAGGGGAGAGAGATGGAAGGTGGGGGAAGGGCATGCATACACATGCTTGACAAATGGCACCTCCTCCTTGCCATTTGCGCCTTCATTAAAGTCCTAACCCCCATACCAAGGACAACGTTGGTTGTCCTTGGGCCCAACTTTTAGACCCCTCTTTTAAAGCCTTTGCCTTGCCCCTAGGACCTAGTGGTGCACCTAGACTTTGCCCTTAGGAACTTCTAGGAAGTATACACTTCCTCTAGCCAGTCCCTCACGGCCAAACCATTACAACACTTAACCATGGTTAACCCCAGGTTAAGCATAGGTTGAGTTACGAAGATACTTTACATCACTTTTCACGTCCTCGTGACATACCCTCCTCTTAAAACAGCAAACTACCTAGGTTGCTGTTGAAAAAGTACAAATAGGCAAAAATAGCCAATACCAGAATATACATCATCTGTAAGATACAACCTGCAATGATAATATGGGCTAGGAGACTCGAGAGTCCATCCATACATCAATGCATCCTCTATGTCGAGTGTCGCGAACACCCATCATAGAGACCTCACGGCAGAAATATTGTCAGCAAGCAGCATCTCGGGTGAGACAATCGGTGCCGCCAAGCGATCTCCAGATATATGAGCAGTCTGAATCAAGGAAGGGGAGGTGCTACCCTCCTCTTGAGCACCAGGCAATGCTCCAAATCTCTGCTCTGTTGAACCTTTAGGAGCCTGTACCGTAGTTGGCGCAAGCTGAAACGCGTCAAGGTAGAGGTGCAAAATCTGAGGTGAGTCTGCCACGTCACCCTCCTCCATCCACCTCAAGGCTTCAATGAACTCACACGAAAGGCATTGTGTATGGTCCAAGTGGCAGGTAGCTTCAGCCTGTAAGCTACGTCATTAATGCGTTCAAAATTCTGAAAAGGACCATAATACCGTATCTTCAGCTTTGTGTACACTTTCGTCTTGCCTTTCATCTTCCTAAGTCGTGCTTTTTCAAAACGCGGCAGCACCCAATCGCCCTCTTTCAAGAGCAACTCGCGGCGATGCTTGTCGGTTGCTCGTTTGTGCTTCTCTTGGCTTTTCTGGAGGGCTGTTTTGACCTTCTGGTAAGCAACATCCAAACTTTCCACAAATCTGTCCGCTTCAAAAATCTTCTCTTCGTATGCAGAATGGGAGGTACCTTCCGTTCTCCTGCCACAATTTCAAAGGGGGCTTTCCCCGTGGATGAGTGTACAGTGTTGTTGTACGCGAACTCAACAAGTGGCAGAAATTGCTCCCATTTCGATTGCTGATCCAAAACATAGCATTTGAGAAGATCAAGGGCAGTGGAATTGGCTTCTTCGGACTGCCCATCAGATTCAGGATGGAAAGAGGATGAGAAATTCAGCGTGGTACCCATATTCTCAAAGATACCTCTCCAGAAAAGACTTGTCATCCGCGGGTCTCTATCACTGACAATTGATTGAGGCATCCCGTGATGTTTAAACACATGAGACATAAAGAGTCTCGCCATCTGGTCTGCTGTAATTTTCTTTCTGACGGGAATGAAGTGGGCCTGCTTGCTGAATCTGCAAATAATGGTCCATATCCCATCATGTCCAGATGGTGTACGAGGAAGATCAAAGATAAAATCCATGGCAATACTCTGCCAAGGTCGATCAGGAATAGGTAGAGGCTGCAGCAGTCCAGCCGGCTTCTGCCTGTCATATTTCACCTTTTGGCAGGTGATGCATGTCCTAACATATGCCTCGACATCTTTCCTCAATGATGGCCAAAAGAAATAGTGCTCCACAGCTTTGATGGTGGCATCAATGCCTCTGTGTCCTGCATAGGGTGGAGCATGACTCTCTGTCCACACTTTGGGCCTCAACTGTTTCGTGACACACAATCTGCCATGCATCATCACAAATCCATCTTTGAGAGTATAGTGCTCATGCCTCTGTCCATCAACCAACTGATCATAAATCCGTGAAAAATCAGCATCATTAGCATATTGATCCTTCATGGCATCAAGCTCATCATGATATGCAATGGTCACTGCTGAAACTTGTGGCTTAACAGACACTACATTTGGAGCGGGCTTGCGTGAGAGTGCATCTGCAACAAAATTCTTCTTCCCATGCACATGCACGATCTGAAAATGAAACATAGAAAGAAAATTTGCCCACCTCATATGCTTCTCAAACAACTTTCTCTGAGTGAGAAAGTACCGCAGTGATTGATGATCGGACTGAACATGAAAATCAGCACCCAAAAGATAATGCTTCCAGGTCGAAAGAGCATGTATGACAGCCAACATCTCTTTCTCATAGATGCCAAAATTCATTTCAGCATCGTGGAGCACTCTACTCTCATATGCCACGACTCTTCCATCCTGCATAAGTACCCCTCCTACGCTGTTTCCACATGCATCTGCTTGGACAACGAACGGTTTGCGAAGATCTGGCAAAATAATCACAAGATCTGAGCAAAGTCGCTCCTTTAGTAGGTCAAAAGCTGCAATTTCTTTGGGACCCCATCTGAAAGTGACCCCTTTCTTCTGTAAGGCATGTAAAGGAGATGCAATCTCTGCAAAATACCGAATGAACCTCCTGTAGTACGAGCACAAGCCCAGAAAGCTACGTACTTCATGGATGCTCTTCAGGTATGGCCAATTCCTGATGGCCTCTACCTTGGCAGGGTCCATCCTAACTCCATCCTTGGAAACAATGTGCCCGAGAAAATGGATCTCATGCATGAAGAATTCACTTTTCTTGGCATTGACAAGCAGCTTATGCTTCCGTAGCTCCTCGAGAACAATTGCCAGGTGCTTCCCATGTTCAGCCTCATCCTGAGAGAACACGATGATATCATCGAAGAAAGTGCCAACAAAGGTTCGGTGCTCTCTAAAAATCCTGTCCATCATTCTGTTGAAGGTGGCAGGTGCATTAGTTAACCCAAATGGCATGACAAGAAACTCGTACAGACCAAATGTGGTACAAAATGCTGTTTTGTGAACATCCTCTGGCTAAATCATCCACTGCAACCCAATGCACACCACAAATGAGCACACACTACTCAAACTGCAACCAGAGTGATCTGCATAAGGTATGCTCAAGAAATCATGGTCCCACGGTAATGACCGCTACTGAAAATAGAACCTGAGATGCCTCAAAACATGGGTGCCATTGCATAATCGGACTCAGCAAGAAAATCTGCAAATATCTCTCTTGTGTCGGATTTCCAAAATCCCAACCAATGAGTGAGAAATGGGAGTCAACACTTATCCACTGCCATGTGGCATAAATCTAAGGTTTCAAAACCTTAGAATGAAAAATGCATAACAGAGAGACGAAATCGAATACACAGAGATCTATAACTTTGAAAATACTTCACCGAATCACGCAAGAACTGATAGGTAGGGGTTTTTGGGCATCCGGAACGCAATGGGACAGATGGTCATCTGGTGATAACCACTCTTCAGATCAATGCGGCTGAACATTCCAGACCCCTATAAGCTATCCAAAATATCATCTATCCGAGGTATAGGGAATCTGTTCTTAATGGTAATCTTATTGAGGGCTCTATAGTCAATGCACATCCGCCAGGACCCATCCTTCTTCTGGACCAAGAGTACGGGTGAGCAGTAAGGTGAAGAGCTGGGCTGAATCAGCCCCTTCTCCAGCAGGTCCTTGACCTAGTTCATAATTTCCTCTTGCTGGGCTGCACTGATCCTGTAAGGAGGTCGGTTAGGAGGACTGCTACTAGGGATTATATCTATCGTGTGGTCTTCTGGCCTTTCAGGGGGCAACTCCGGTGGAAGTGAGTCAGAAAAACAGTCCCTAAACTGAAAAAGAAAATCTGTCCGCTGTTTTTCCAGCTTAGAAAAATGAGACTCTTCTTCTACTGACTTCTTTTCAGATGCAAACACTAAGTACGCTGAAAGATGCTTTTTCATTACGTTGCCAATGGCAGAAGCAGATACAACAGGGATGGATTCTCCCTTCAATTTAGCATCCAAAACGTGGGTCTTGCTACGGTGAGTGATTGTGATTGTTTTATTCTTCGTATCCAAAACAGCCCCAACACGAAAGTGCCAAGGTATCCCCAGTAACACATCACAACCATTCAACGGCATAATATAGAACTCTTTCGTGTCCACGTAGCTCTGAATATGCATCCGCAGCTTGCCTATCACCGGAGTAATTGACTGGCTGAGTCCCGGACACGCCATATCTGCATCACATAAAGGACCCATCTCTTCTGCCCTTATTCCTAACTTTCCAGACAGCTCTGGAGAGATGAAATTGGCCTTGGCTCCCGGATCGAAAAACATCAGAGCTGTCTGGTCTCTTATCTTGCCCCATGCCCGGCATAACTCTGTAGCATCTGTATTCTGAACAGCCCCAATCAAGTCTGGCAAAAGACTAGCAGTGGGCTTGGGCTTTTTATTCTTCTGATCAGTCCTCTTTTCCTCCTTGTGCTCACTCTGCTCAGAAGGAGGGAACTTCCGCTTCTTATGTGGGCATTCAAAAGCCCTGTGGCCTTCCTCCTTGCAAATATAACACTTGTTGGCATCATAGAGAATTTGCTTTTCCTCATCAGACATGCGGGTCGGTACTCGCTTCTGTCCTCCAACAAACTTTGCCTTCATGGGCTGCAAAAACTTTCTGAACTTCTTAGGGGATTCCGTCTTGCTGCCCTTTGGCCTTGATGTCTCCT
The DNA here is from genome assembly GCF_047967505.1 of Dipteris shenzhenensis. Classification (NCBI taxonomy): domain Eukaryota; kingdom Viridiplantae; phylum Streptophyta; class Polypodiopsida; order Gleicheniales; family Dipteridaceae; genus Dipteris; species Dipteris shenzhenensis. The sequence goes on along the minus strand of NC_141597.1, from coordinate 62,855,158 downwards.
GTGAGCTTCCTTTGAACCCAGAAACTTTCCCTTGCATTGGTGCATAAGCTGTAGTGGCATTCTCAACCAACTGAGACATATTGGAAACCCTTGTCTTCGTGCAATAGTCCCAAATCTCCTTTGGCAACCCGCAGCAATATCTTTCAATTTGCTCGGACAGAGGCACATGTCTGTAAGTATGCACTGGCAATAGGGCTTCCCAAAACTTCTTATTGTAGTCCTCTAAATTTCTGCAATTTGCAGCATCCAACCTGTACCAGGCGGTCATGATATCCACCTCAAAAGTGGTAGTGAGCCATGCTGCTGAGAAGACCTGCTTGAATTTGATCCAAGTGGTAGGTGCTCTGCCTTGCAAGAGGAGGTTGGTCCACCATTGGAGCGCATTGCCCTTCAGAAAGGTGGCTGCCTTTCGGACTTTGGAGGATTCTGTTAAGTGTCCACCTGAGTAGGCAGCATCAAACTGTTGCACGAATGTCAAAGCCTTCAATCTGTCCTGCATCCCATTGAAAGTCTCCAACTTGACAGTTGACCCTCCCTCCTTGTAATCTTTCAATTTGCCTTTAGGGGTGAGATTGTCATAAACGGGGGCCTGTAAAAACGGTGGGGGCATCACTGCTCCCGCATTCTGAGCCATTCCAACCGTACCCATGGTGGGGTTTGGCATTCCAGGTCCCACTCCCTGCATCTGTGGCATATTCCAAGTATTGCCCATTGTCCCAGGCATTCCTGTCTGCATTCCAGGCTGCATTCCAATGTTTGAGTACATCATATTGGCATTTGCAAGGGGCATTCCACCCATCATAGGTTGCTGGAAATTCTGCATTCCCGGCTGCGTGCTGCCCATAGAGCTACCTGGCATTCCGGGTGCCTCTGCGGATGGTGCCACCATTGCCTGAGAAACTGATCCCCCTCCGAAATATCCTGGATGCATCGTGGGCTGAGGAAGGGCTTGCTGTCCCTGATTGACTGAATGGAAGTTATTGGCATGACCCGCTACACGGGTGATCGAGGGCATTTCTAACGGCTGTCCACTAAAAGAAACATGCCTAGGGGTCTTCTTATGCTTCTTATGTTTCTTTTGAGATGACTTTTTGCTTCCAGGGGAAGCAACCATAGGGGGAGGAGCTTGCATAATCTCCGTGACAGCATGTTGCAGCTGCGACAGGGCTCCTGCTACACTTTGCATCCGTAGCTGAAAAAGTGCATTGGGATCAAGCTCCTCTGTCTCATCTACCTCATCCTGTGAGTCCTCCGCATAGTCACAAGAACGTTTCGTCCGTTTCGTTGTTTCGAGGTTTCGACAGGTTTTGTTTCGTTTCGTTTCAAATCTTCGGACAAAACGCATAGGTTTCGAAATGATACTTGATATATACAAGGATAGGGGCAGATAAGACATGTTATATTCAAGTTTAGAGTGAACAAAGAGAAATACAAGTGTCAAGTCCTTAGTCAAGACACCCAGAGTCTAGATAATCCAAAACACAAACACATTCAGAATTCAAGTCTCCTTTCTCAAGTTTCAAATTTAGACCAATTAATATTTATGGAGTCAAAACTTAAAAGCATATTGACATTGGACATTGGATTCTAGCATCTAGAGATATCAACATCATTGATTCATTGAAATTTGAATCTAGATATATGAGTCATTACTTTCCAAAATGTCAAGTAAATATAAGTTCCCAAAATAGACATATGAATAATAAGTTCCCAAAGTGACGAGTTGTAAGCTCAAACTTCAAAGTTCCAAAAATGAGTAGCATGAGTGATAACAAATCATAATTTGAAACTACTCAGTGCTCACTACTCTCTCTACCAAGTTCACTATCACTATCTGCATCTTCATCTGTGGATTCTGTGCCATCGGAACTCTCTTCCTCCTCTACCCTTGCCACCATCTCCTCAAAGGAATCACTACTATGACTACTAGTAGCAAGGGTACGACCACGATGTCGTCGGCGTCTATAACAGCGTGGTGAAGATGAAGTGCCAATGCTTGCAATCAAGGGTGGTGCACTAGTAGATGCTTGTGCAATAACCCTTGATTGCGAACGTGTGACGCGTCGAAAGCGTGCCTCATCCTCTCGAAAGAAATCATATGCTATATCCTCATCGCTGCGCCTTTGGATGAATGATATATCAATATTCTCCCCTCGAGCCAAGCCTCGCTCAAGCTTTCTTAGAACTTCATAATCAACCTCTTTCACCTTCCAATGTAACACTTCAGCCCCTTCAGCCCCACTGGTACTTTCTTTGTCTTTGAACCGCTCCAAGAGACGAAGGTTGGCATTTACATAGACCAACCTATCAAGCTATGATGTGCTCAATCTGTAACATGATACATCACATAAAACGTAAATATTTTGAACTAAAACAAGATTGAAAATGCAACTAGATTCTAATTAGTCATGATTCGTAAAATTAGAGAAGACTCAAGACTCAAGAAATGCATCCAACCATTCATAACTTATAAGTTGGATTACCTATTTCTTTTCTTAGTATGGATGTCCGCACATATGCTCCATATGCACTCAGCTGATCCACTAGTACAATCCTGTGATAAACTCGAAGAGCTAATCTCTGCAAAGTGGGAGTAAGTCGCCCATTTATCTCCCACCATGATACAGCAAATTTCCTTTGCTCTAGACTCATAGCCACATCTCACCTGAATTGGCTTCGGTCATGAACATAGAGGACAGACTCTCTTTCAATCCTATAAGATGAGTCATGGACATTGCTTTAGTGTTAGATAGAAATTAGGATAATGATTCATGAAGTAGACTTTAAAGGCATGCATGCCAGAGTCAAAAGAGGTTGCAAGTAAAAGCTAATTGATTGTACAATATACTAGAATCAAGAATCAAGATACTTAGAAGTTAGTACTCACATTCCTTGCTCTTCAAAGGGGATAACTGTATCCACATAGGATGTCCATCCATTCATAAGAACAATATCGGACCAATGACTTTCCTGCTTGTACAATGGATGCACCATGTAGGAAACAATATGGATTGGTTTATGAAACCAGTTCCATCTTTTTGTCCATATGGCACGAAGATCATCCACCCTGTAATTTGCACTATAAATAAACATTCCCTAAATTCTATGTAGCAGCTCATGAGTCATGATAGAATCACTAAAGAGTTTGCATACCTATGACTTGAGAGAGATCTACAATTGAGCATACTCTCTTTAAGCTTTTGCATGTAGTGATAAAGATGACTCATTGTACTTCCCTCATGGTCAAATAATCTTAAAATGAGCCTTTATGGCAGCTTCTTCCCAAAACATACTGTCCAAGATGTATGAAGTGATTGTACATGCCTCCGCTTTGCGGCTTCCTCTCCAAGCTTCCCACTCTTCACTACAAACGAGACGCCTAAGCGCATCTTTCGTTTGTGTCATCCTACAAGTTTAGGAAAAGTTAAGAATCAAAATTTGAATACATAAGTATTAAGAATTGAAATGAACTCTCAATTAGCTAGCTAAAAAAGGATGTTGACTTACCTTTGAAGAACAAGAAAGAGATAGCCAAATCTTGTCTTAGATGGCTTCACAAGATCATACTTGCATACTGCTCTGAAAAGAGCTAATGCAAGGCTCTTTCTTGTTATGAACTCGATGATTTGGCTTGCTTTATCAAGAGTAGATTGCACCCAATCCAACTTGGCAATGTCCTCCATCATCAAGTCCATCGAGTGAGAAGCACATGGAGTCCAAACAATGCTTTTATAATCTCTCTCAACCAATTCTCCCATCTTGGCATAATTGGAGCCATTGTCAGTAATAATTTGGACCACATTTTGTGGCCCAACCTCCTCAATGGCATTTTTAATGTGTCCATAAATCCATTCCCCAGTGATACTCAAGCCAGGGGTGGAGGCATCAACTACACGAAGTAATGTAGTGCCAGGGGTGTAGGCATCAACTACACGAAGTAATGTAGTGCCATCATGTGGCGCCGCCGCTGGCCACATATGGCAAGTCACAAGAATCAAGATCCATAAGTAAATCATACATTTGTTGTTAATACTAAAATCAGCCATCACAAATCTTACCAAAGACTCAAGAGTCAAGAGTGAAGGGTTGTACTTATAACTTACAGTGTCACTCCATCCATCTGACACGATGCTACAACCATATCGCTCCCAACAAGCTCTCAAACCCACAAGCTCCTCTTGAATCTACCTCACTTGGTTTGTCAAGTGGGTAGTTCTCAAGGACTCAGAATTTGCTGGTTGTAGACCTGTAGCTCCTGCTGCAGCTGCTGCCACAAGTGCACGATGGAACTTTTGGTATGCTGGACATCGAGCTATGTTAAAAGCAAGGTTGCATTGATAGAAGAAACGATGCTCAGCTATTTGAGCCTCTTGCTTCAACTTTAGAGCAAAGCTAGCATCAAGGGTGATTTGGCGTCTTGGCAGCTCTCTTCCCCTCTTTCTTGTTGTTGCAGCCTTGAGATGAATATGGGAGCATGTTGGGATCCTCTCATGACCCACAGCAACACTAACAAAGCTTGATGAATGTGGAGAAGCCACAACATGCGAGGGAGCTTCATCTGCATTGACATTGGGTAAAGACTCACCAATGTTAGAAGACTCCGGGGTGATATGAACTTGGGAAGAAGCCCTAGTATTACTTTGAGAAGACACTTGAACTGAGGTTCTTGTTGAAGTAGAGGCCCCTCTTTTCAGCGCTTCACTTTCCTTGGCTTCTTGCACCTTCCCATCAATTATCTCCGAAGGCAAAGGTAGAAGGAGCAATGACCGGACCTCTTCAAACTTTGATGGCAATCCACCATGGGCCAAAAAAATACCTTCTGGAACATGAGTGCAGCCATGTGTTCCTTGTGCTCTCTCCCAAATGTAATGTGCCTTCACCCGGTTTGATGCTCCTCGAATTGTTTCCCCACAATACTTGCAAACCACACATTTTGTGCCAGAAGTACCATATTTGCTAATGAGAACTGAATCTTGCCAAACATCACGCTGAGTGGGAGACTTGCGAGGAGGCATGATGGAGAAGGCCTTGAAATTTGAGAAGAAACAGAGAATTGGGGCAAATTGGGCTGCTGCTCCTTGGACCTTGCTCCAGGTGCTGCTCCTTGAGTAGAACCAAAAAACAGCAGCAACAAAGGGGATGGTGGGCAGGACTGTCGATGGCAGCAGGTCCTAGGCGTGGGCGTCGATTGCAGCAGGTCGTTGATGGCGTCAGTTAGCGCAGGTCTCCCTTCTATTATCGCCCACCAAATCGATTTCGATGCCCCCAGCTGAACTCCTATATATTGTTAACAGGCAGGAATTCTATGGATTTCAACTTTCCTCAATTTAGCTCTCGTTGATCCGGCAAGATTTTGCAGCTTCGGTCACGATCAGTATGAACGCTTGTGAACGTATAAAATCAATCTTCGTGCCAGATTCCACTCAGCCGATAGTGTATCATGCGGGGCGCTTCCTGGCTTGCATTTAAGAGTGCCCCAATGTGGGATCACTAACGGCAGTCGTTGTGGGCATAATAGATTTGGATCCGGGCTGGTTGTTACCAGCGTACTGACGATGATAATGGCAAAGAAATCGGAAGCCCCATCTTTCAACGACTTAATATCCTGTGTGGAGAATTGCCTGCATCCTGCGATCCGGACAGCTACGACCCTCCCTCTAGGCCTTGTGTTAGTGGTGGCTAGCAGTAGCTAGCTTGAGCCTTGCAAGCAGCCTGCAGGTCAACGGAGCAGCGGCAGTGCTAGGCTCTAGCACATATGCTAGCCCACGGGCCACGAGCCACAAGCTCACGTGAGCGTAGGAAGCATAGGGAGCAAAAGCGGCGGGCTGCGGACTGGAGAGGATGCTAAGTAACGAAATCAGGCCGGGAGTGTTATGCTCTAGCGAGATAGCATGACCTCAGAAAGATCGGTGGGCATTTTCTCTTAGATGACCAACTGTTGTAATAATTAATGTGCGTAAATGAAATGGTCAAGAGAAGTAACTGCCAAGGTCCTAGGTGAGGGTGAAATGGCATTGACTAGGTGGTTCTGAGTGCTAAGGCCTAGGTGCACCTAAATGTGCAATAATGCCAAGGGGCAAATGGTTTTAATGTGCCCCAAGAGAGGGGTAAATGGTGCACCAAGTGGAAAGGCTAAAATTATGACATTTGGCAAGGGGAACCATCTAGGGAGATGAGGGTCTCGTGGATATGCATAAGGAAGGAAAAAAAAGGATGTATCAATTGGGAAAAAACATGCGATCCAAGAGAGTAGGCTGGGAGGTAATAACAGATGCCATCACCCGTGATCTGAGTGTGTGTTAGAGAATAGAGTTTCTATCAATTGGTATCAGAGCGAAGGTAAGGGAAGGAGGCTCGTTAGGCTGTGACGGACAGCAGGCGGAGAGAATATCAGCGGCTGCTCATCGACGGGCTCCCCGAAGACCATCGTACCCTTCAAAGACTATGCGGAAGACGATTGCAGATTGGGAGCAGAGGTAACGCAGGCTGTCCGTGACGGGCGATCTGTGGTTGTGCCAGATTTTGAGCAAGCATCTGTTGGGGTAAAGGCATTATGGCTGCCCCAGTACAGTTAGTACACTTAAGTACAGTTAGTACTTTTATTGCTAAGTACACTAAGTACGGTGTACTTAGTGTTGTAACCTTATCCATTGATATAAAAGGTTGACTGTGTGCTTGGGGAGGTACACACATACTTCATTATCCCCACACTCTCGTGACTACTGTGTGTGTCGGTGTGCTCTCTCTTTCTCTCTCACTCCCACCTCTCAACTGGTATCAGAGCTTGAGCTTGCACATCTCCCTCCCATTCGTTCCCATTCGTCCAGCAGCAGCAGCATCGTGTTGTGGAGCTCGCCAGCATCAGCGCCTTCAAGCAGTTGCAGCAGCAGCCTAAGCTGCTGCATTTCGCCGCCAGCAGCACCCAGTGCTGCCAGCGCCAGCAAGCAACGAAGCCAGCCAGCGCCACCAGCGTCACCCACAGGCGACGCCAGCAGCGGCGGCGCCAACAAATGCGACCAGCGACGCCAGCAGCGGCGGCGTCAGCAAAGGCGGCCAGCGTCGCCCAGCTAGCAGCGCCACCAAGTCGCCAGTCAGGCGACGCCTTCAGTAGCCCGCCATCAGCTCGCCACGCAGGCGAGCAACCCGCCAGCAGCCCGCCAGGCCTACGAGCTCCCGCCAGGAGTTCGCCAACTGCTCCGGCAGCGTTACAGGTACAGGTGCAGTCTTCAAGCTCATTGTGAGCATTACTGGTCAAATGCAAGTACAGTGAGCAGATAACAGTCTATGCCTACTGTGTGAGGAAATCCTCAACATTGGATTGCAGAATCAAGGGGCTTTTGTAGCCAGTGCCAAGTATTGGCTTGTATACGCACGCATTGCGTTTATCCTCCTGTTTGGAGTTGATTCTTGCAGGATTCGTATGCATTTGTTGACCTACGGGACAGTGGAAGATGCATTGAGCACTACATTGTAGACTTGAGCACTGAATGTGCCAGTCAAATTGGGATATTTGCAATTGGATGCATATCAGTGCTGGGGGAAGCAATTAAATGCCTTACAGTGGTCAGTGAAGCGGTAAATGCACTCAAATCCTGAGAATTTTTCCTCCAGTCAAGGGGCTTTTGCCTAAATCCTACTCTAAACTGTGTTATACAGTTTTAGTGGTATCTTGAAGCTTGAAGTTGACAGGCTTGAACAGTCAAACAGTCATTTACTGATTCTGTACTTTCTGGTACAGTCAGGTACTGTTCTGCGTCAACCGTGGGGCTGATTAAAATCACTATACAGAAGTACAGAGTGCAAAATACACTGCTGTTTTTCACTGTAATTGCAGGGAAGATGATGCTATAATATCAGAGTACTGCTGATTGTACAACAGTGCATTTAATGATGCAAACAGAGTTGCTGTTCGGAAACTGCAGCAAGCAGTAAACAGTTATAATTCTCTGTTTAAGTGGGAGAAACAGTTGCAGGTGCAGTTCCTATTGTTCCGCTGCAGGAATTAAATTTTTTGAGCACAGTTCAAGTGCCTGTGTGCACTTGGTTTGCAGGGAGTCAGGCACCCAAGTGTGGGTTATATTTCCTGCTGATTGTAATGGCTTCATCCTCGGAGTCCTCTCTTCTTAATATTAAGAAGTTGCAGGGTGCTGCTAACTACCCGATGTGGAAAAAGATGGTCTTGAATGTGCTAATCCTCAGGCAGTTCATGCTCCTATTGTACACAAAGGTGTGAAGCCCACTGGCACATCTGATGATGCTTGGGCACTGGCCGATCTGTCGGCAAAGTCCATAATTGAATTGTCACTCCATGAGAGTGTTGTTTGGAATGTGGACGGTGAAAAAACAGCCTGGGGTGTGTGGAAAAAGCTACAGGACACATATGAGCAGCAAAGTGCAGCCACAAAGATATATTGGTTGCGCAAGTTCTTCAATCTGAAGATGAAGGAAGGGACCTCCATGGATGCACATCTCAATGAGTTTAATTCAATTGTTACTCAGCTTGCGAATCAGAAGTATGTGGTGGATGAGGAAACCAAGGGTATGACACTCTTGATCTCTCTTCCTAAGAGTTGGGATACGTTCACCACAGCTGTGACAAATGCAAACACTTTCATAAGTTTTGCAGACATCACAGGGCTGATTTTGCAAGAAGAGCAGAAGCTGAAAGCTCAAGATGCAGTAAAGCCTAACAATGCCTTGAATGCAAGGGGGAGAAGTCAGCAAAGAGGCAAATCCCAGGAAAGGGGAAAAGGCAGGAGCAAGTCCCGCTCCAACAAAGATGTTGAGTGCTACTACTGTGGCAAAAAGGGACATACCAAAAAGCAGTGCTTTAAACTGAAAAATGATAAGAGAGACAAGGCCAAGGACACTGATGCGTCAGATGCAAAGGCAATTGTACTAGTAAGCAAGGGCAAGAGCAGTGTGAAGATTGAAGAGCTTCATTCTTGAGAGGGGGAGAGTGGTGGAAGAGAGCAAGAGAGTGAGAGTAAGAGAGTGACACTCTAGTGCGGGTGTGAAGTGAGAGTGAGCCACACCACAAACTCAGTTGTGTTTTATTAGGATTAGGTTTACCCTATGACTGTCTTAAGACAGTCATAGGTGTCCTATCTTTAATTCTTTAATTAAGGGTTGGCAATGTGCCTTTACCCCCAACAACCTCCCACCTAAAGGCCAATGTGCCTAAAGGGGAGAAAAGAATAAAAATTACAGCAATATACAGTTACTGTATACAAGACCATAAAGTAAGAATGGTCTCATCCTAATCCCATGATGTGGCGGCAATGTGCAAACCGCTCTGTAGGCAAGCTCTTAGTGAGCAAATCTGCAGGATTATCATCAGTATGTACTTTCACAAGCTCAAGTCGCTTGTCTTCCAGTACCTCCCTGATGAAATGATATTTCACTTCTATGTGCTTGGTCTTCTGATGAAAGACCGGATTCTTTGCCAACATGATAGTACTCTGACTATCACAATGCAAAACTGGCATATCTCCTGTAATGCCCAAATCTCCCACCAGCCGAGTAAGCCATATTGCTTCCTTGCAAGCCTCAGTGGCTGCAACATATTCAGCTTCTGTGGTTGACAGTGCAACGCATTTCTGCAACCGAGACACCCATGATATAGCACCTCCTGCAAATGTGAAAATATAACCGGTAGTAGACTTCCGGTTATCCGCATTCCCTGCATAGTCTGAATCTGTAAAGCCATGCACCAATGCATCCTGCCTACCATAGCATATGCACAAGTCTTTGGTACCCTTGAGATACCTCAAGACACCTTTCACTGCTTCCCAATGCCGCTTGCCTGGATTTGCCATATACCTGCTGATGACTCCCACCGCAAAAGCAATATCCGGACGAGTGGCAACCATGGCATACATCAAAGATCCAACTGCAGATGCATACGGAACCTTGGCCATTTCAGCCTTATCATCATCTGATCTGGGGCTGTCCTTACTGCTGAGTTTTAAATGTGGAGGCAACGGGGTACTAGTAGACTTCCCCCCCTCCATTTTAAACATCTGCAGTACTTTGTCAATATACTCTTTCTGTGACAGAAACAAAAGTCCCTTGGACCTGTCACGAGTAATACGCATGCCAAGAATATGATTTGCATCACCCAAGTCTTTCATGTCAAAAGACTTATGCAGTTGTTTCTTCAAAGCACTAATCTCATGCTGAGATTTACTGGCAATAAGCATGTCATCCACATATAGAATGAGTAGCATCAAACTGCCATCCTTTGCCCGTTTGGTGTACAAGCAATGATCGGTCTCACATCGATGATACCCTTGGGACTGCATGAAGGCATCAAACTTCTTGTACCATTCCCTTGGCGCCTGCTTGAGTCCATACAAGCTCTTCTTGAGCTTACACACAAGCTGCTCTTTCCCTTTAACAGCATATCCCTCTGGCTGACTCATATAGATCTCATCATGAAGATCTCCGTGAAGAAAAGCTGTCTTCACATCCATCTGACATAAATCCATGTCGTCATGAGCAACAAGAGCTAACACTGCTCTCAAAGTAGTCATCTTGACTACAGGGGAAAAGATCTCATCAAAGTCAATGCCCTTTTCCTGCTTAAATCCCTTGGCAACCAATCTGGCCTTATACCGAGGTAAAGCATTTGAATCCACTTTGACTTTGTAAACCCACTTGCATGGCAAAATCTTTCTGCCTGCAGGTAACTGCACCAAGTCCCATGTATCATTCTGAAGTAGGGAGTCCATTTTTGACTGCATGGCTTTCTCCCACTTCTTTTTCTCTGCTCTTCCCATAGCTTCCTTGAAGCTGGAAGGCTCACCACAATCTGTCAGCATGATAAAATCAGCCACATTATTGGCTCCTGGAACAAACCTGGCAGGAGGCCGTTGTGCACGGGTGCTCCTCCTAACAAAATGTTCCGGATTAGGCTGCTGTCCAGCCTGCTCTTCATGCATGACGGGTGGTTGTACCACCATATCTGGCTGTTCTACAGCCTCATCTGTTGGCACATCTAGTGGTGCATCATTGGCAAAATTATCTGGCTGATTTTCAGCCTGTATACCCTCTTGAACAGGGTGATCTGCAGCAGGCTGCTGCTGCATATAAATGGGCATTCTTTGCTGTCCAACATCATCATAAATAACCCTCCTGTATTCCACAGGTTGCACGGGTTCCTTGTGTACACTATCTTCTTTAAAGATGACATCATTGCTGCGTATAATCTTCCGTTTAACGGGATCCCATAACCTGTACCCCATTTCACCTTCGTCACCATAACCCATAAAGATGCATCTGATAGACTTTGGATCCAGTTTGGTGCGTAGTTCTTTGCGTACATGAGCAAAGCACTCGCAGCCAAATACACGTAAGTGCTTATATGAGGGTGGCTTGCCAGACCACACCTCCTCTGGCACTTTCAACTCCAAAGCCTTATTTGGTGACCTGTTAATAATGTGAACTGCTGTTTGCACGGCTTCTGCCCAAAAGCCATGGGGTAATGCAGCATAAGACAACATACATCGAACCTTCTCCTGAACAGTTCGATTCATCCGCTCACTTGCACCATTTTGAGATGCATTATGAGGGGCTGTGAGTTCCTGTTTGATGCCCTTAGCTTGGCAAAACTGCACAAAAGCATGTGACACATACTCACCCCCATTATCGGATCTGAGGCATTTCAGCCTACGACCTGTCCGATTCTCAACCTGAGCGACAAACTTCTTGAAAGCATCTAAGGCATCTCCCTTATGCTTCAAGAAATAGACCCACACCTTACGTGTGGCATCATCAATGAAAGTAATAAAATATTTTGCACCCCCTAGTGATAACTGTGGCATCTCACACAAATCAGTGTGCACTAGATCAAGTGGTGCTCTATTCTGGGGAGATCTCCTCTTATGAGGAGTCACAGAATGCTTGCCAAAAATACAATGATCACAAGTAGGCAAATCTGAAAAAGAGAGAGGCGGCAGATAACCCAAACGTGACAGTTCTTGCATTCCTTTAACAGACATGTGTCCCAACCGGCTATGCCACAATGAAACCTTTGGCAGCTCGGTTATGGCAACAACATGATTACCCACACTGGAAACATAAAGAGGATACAAGGTATCACTCTTAAAACCCTCAGCCACTACAGTCTGGCCATCAGTAATCACCCATTTGGAATCCCCAAATGTGGTGTGGTAACCACTGTCATCTAATAAGCCAGTGCTAATCAGATTTTTCTTGATTTGCGGCACATGGCGAACACCATCAAGCATAAATGACTGTCCATCAGGAAATACTATCTGTATACTGCCAATCCCTGCAATCTGACATGCATAGTTGTTCCCAAGATGAACAACTCCATGAGTACCTGTGTAGGAAGTAAACCACTCCCTATGAGGAGTAACATGAAAAGAGGCACCTGAATCCAAGAGCCAGGTGTGCATGTCATGGCCATCAATAACCAAAGCATGTGCTATTACAGCAGAAGAGCATAAAACATCATGTATGTCACTGTCACTGTCCTCTGCTGCAACATTCACTGCATCCAAGTCATCTGCCTTGGCCTTGCCTTTGCCTTTGCTTGCATTTCCTGCATCCTTTGTTTCAGCCTTCTTGGCTTTCTGATCCCGTATGAACTTGAAGCACTTCGACTTCACATGTCCCTTCTTGCCACAATAAAAGCATTCAATGTCCTTTTTGCCACGGGACTGACTACGGGATTTGGACTTACTAGCAGATCTCCCCTTCTGCTGAGTCCTGACTCTGTCCTGTACCTGCAAAGCATTTGAAGACTTGCTGCCCGCATTATTCTTCCTGCTCATCTCCTCCATAAGGAGAGAGCTCTCTACATCAGCATAAATAAGAGTGGCATTCGAGTTTGACAGGGTGGTCTTGAAAGTGTCCCAACTCTCAGGGAGGGTACACAACAAGAAAGTAGCCTTGAACTCCTCATCAAGGTTCAACCCCTGTGCAATCAGCTGTGTAAAGATAGCATTGAACTCACTCAAGTGTGAGGTCATAGCTGTACCTTCCTTCATGCGAAGATCAACCAGCTTCTTCAGCCAATAAACCTTACTGGCTGAGCTCTTTTGAGCATATAATTCTTCTAGTCTTTGCCATAGACCATAAGAGGTCTTTTCAGCCTGTACATTGAACACAAGAGTGTCTGAAATAGTGAGCATGATAGCTGCCCTCGCGGACAAATCAAGCTCTTCCCAGTCATCAGCTGCCATATCAGATGGCTTGACACCCTTCACCCTTATGGGCTTAGCAATCTTCTTTAACAGAAGTACATTCAAGCACTGTTCTGCCCATAATGCATAGTTATGTGCTCCTTCCAGTTTCTTTATGTTCAGAATTGAAGAATCACCTCCTCCTGATGCCATATCAGATGAGGAAAGTACCTGACTCCCTGGAAGTAAAAGAGGCTGAATAAAGGTTCTGATTTCTCAGAAAAGGCCTGCTCTATTCTAGAGCCAGAAGCACTCTCAATGGTGCTGTTTTTTACTGTCAGTAAAATCTGCAGCAAAACAGTAAATGTCCCTGCAACTACTGTACCTTCTGACAAACTGTTCTGAGCTCAGAGAGGCATAAAAAACAGTAATTTCAGACTGCTGCTGCTGCTCAACAAGTGCTTAACAGTGCACAATCATCTGACAAAACCACCAACACTGCTGTAAACACTGCTGTACTGACTGTACTGATCACTTCTCCCACCTCAGATGAGGTATTGCACTGAGTTAAATTGCAGAAACCACTTGACTAACACCCCAAAAAAAAAGTAAATGATCCTTCAGCCTGTTACAAAGCCTGCAACAGTAAATGGGATAAATCCCAAGCAATCACCCTTATACCAAGGGAAGAAAATGCATCTGAAGATCTCTGTCGGTAACCCAAGTGCTATCAAACAAAGTCTGGGCAAAAGCCCCTTGATCTGACAACTCAATCAAGTGGAGGACACCTCAACACTGAGGTAGCATGCAATATGAAAACTCTCTGACACTTGTACCTGACAATGTGCAATGCATAGACTGCCCCTGTGTACTCAGTAACAACACAAATCACAAAGTACAGACACCAAGAAGAAAATCTTTTGAGCACTGTCAACGATGGACAGTAAACTCGATGCGCCCTGACCAAGCGTGGCTCAACTGAGAATTTCAAAGTGTGTACAAAGAATGTGACCTGCAACAAATGTCACCAAATGCACTGCGGAAATAAAGCAAATGTGTGCTCCCTGGCTACACACTGCCTCAAGGCATATACTGCAAACACATCCAGGCAAAAGCCCTTTGAAATGGTCACCCAAAACTGAGAATTGCACTCAGTAAATGCATAGAAGCTTCTGCAAGCATCTGACCTTCCTGAATGACAAGTAACTGCACAAACACCACCACTGTGGCACAAGTCACCTCAAGCGTGAGTGACACGAGAGTACCTGATGTACCTCAACAAATGCACAGTATACTGCTAGAATGCTTCAGGAATGTGTCAGAAATACTTCATGTACTGCGCGCACATGCACAAAACAGAGTGCTTCAGCACTATTCCTCTTCCAATCAAAAAATCTGCTGTACTTTTTAGTACCTGCAAAGTACCTGCTGTACTTCTGTCCCTGCAGAGTACCTGTGTACTATCGGTGCCTGTAGCAGGCACGCTTCCCCCAAAAAAAAAATCGAATCTTGCAGCCAAACAATTGTACCTACAGGTGAGATACCAGAAGAAGATGCCCGTACACAGTTGTACGGCAGTCCGTACAACTGTACGGACAGTCCGTACGGCTGTCGTACAACTAGCTGCGCACAGCAGCTATGCAGCTGCCGGATGCAGCGTACAGCAGCTGCTGTACAGCTGCAGCTTGACGAAGCCCGCGCCCGCGACAAGAAACCCTGCAGCTCGCGCCTGCGCTTCACCCTGCAGCCCTACGAAATGCGCCGCCTGTACCTTCACCCTGCAGCCCGCGAAAAAACGCCGCCTGCAACCTGACGATGCCCGCGCTCGCGACCACGCTGTCGCCCTGTAGGCGAAAATGCGCCGCTGTACGGCTCTGCGCCCTGGTCCGCTGCGATGTCGAGCCCGTCCGTACGGTCGTACGGACGACGTACGGCCGTACGGATCTGTCCGTACGTCCGTACGGTACGGATGAGGTAGGCAGATGAGGCTAGGGAGAGAAGGCTTGATAGGCTCTGATACCAGTTGAGAGGGGGAGAGTGGTGGAAGAGAGCAAGAGAGTGAGAGTAAGAGAGTGACACTCTAGTGCGGGTGTGAAGTGAGAGTGAGCCACACCACAAACTCAGTTGTGTTTTATTAGGATTAGGTTTACCCTATGACTGTCTTAAGACAGTCATAGGTGTCCTATCTTTAATTCTTTAATTAAGGGTTGGCAATGTGCCTTTACCCCCAACAATTCTACACACGGTTATGACAGTGAGGGAGAGGTTCTATTTCTCTCTACTTTGGATGCTCATTCTCTCCATGCAGGCGATTTTGCAGACATGCACTCTTGGGTCATTGACTCAGGTGCCTCATTCCACGTTACACCTTACAGAGAGTTGTTTGTCAGGTATGCAGGAGGCAGTAATGGAGTCGTGTTTCTAGGGAATAATCATGCATGCAGTATTGTCGGTGTTGGAGATGTCAGGCTTGTATTTGCTAATGGTACTCAGCTTATGCTTCACAATGTCAGGCATGTACCCGAAGTCAAGAAAAATTTGATTTCTACTGGCATGCTGGATGACGAAGGTTTTGTGACCAGCTTTGGTCATGGTTTCTGGAAGGTCACCAAAGGTGCCCTGGTTGTTGCCAGAGGTCCTAAGGTTGACACGATGTATACCCTTCATGCTAAAGTATGTAATCATACTGATATTCATGCCACCGAGCTGCCGAATATTTCTATGTGGCATAGCCGGTTGGGACATATGAGCATAAGTGGAATGGAGCAATTGGCTCGCCTTGGCTACTTACTGTCTCTGAAATTTTCTGATTTAAAGTTTTGTGAGCACTGCATATATGGTAGACAATTACAGTGTCCTCATAAGAGGAGATTAGGACATAAAGATGCTCAACTCCTTCACTTGGAGGTGCACGGTACTTTGTCACATTTATAGATGATTCCACACAAAAGGTGTGGGTGTATCCTCTTCGATTGAAGAGTGATGTCTTTCCAGTGTTCCAGAAATGGCTTGCTTTGGTTGAGAACCAAACAGGCAGAACACTGAAGGCTTTGCGGTCAGATAACGGTGGGGAGTATATATCTAATGCATTCAATGCATTTTGTGATGCTAGAGGTATTAAAAGGGAACTCCCTGCTCCTTACAGTCCAGCGCAGAATGGCACTGCAGAGCGTATGAACAGAACCATACAGGAAAAGTCCCGCTCTATGATATCACATGCTGCTTTATCTTATGGATTTTGGGCTGAGGCTGTAAAAACAGCAGTACACCTCATCAATAGGTCACCAAATAAGAGACTGGAAGGCCGGCAGGTAGCTAAGCAGTATAAGCGCCTTGTCAAGCGCGCTGGCATGACCATCTCTGAGTTCAAGTCATAGAGTGCCAGAGGAGCTTTGGACAGGAAAACCTCCTTCCTATAAGCACTTGAGGGTCTTTGGCTGCACTGCGTACGTGCACATACGCAGAGAAGATCGCAGCAAGCTTGATCCTAAGTCTCTTAAATGCATTTTTCTTGGATATGGTGACAGTGGTGAGATGGGTTACCGCCTATGGGATCCTGTGAATAAGAAGCTTATACGCAGCAATGATGTCTTATTTGATGAGTCATGTATGTTTAAGGCAGTAGATAAGCCTTCTGATGCTTCAGAGGTTGACATTGATGACTCGGGACATCCTGTACAATTCAGGCAGGCTGCAAATCAGCCACAACAGCAGCGTAATCAGCCAATACATGATGCTGCAGCAGGTCCAAATGGACAGCTCGCAGTGGCGAAGATGTCCTACAAGATATACCACCTTTGGAAGATCTCCCAGGCATAATTCTGCAGCCTGATCTACTGGAACAGCCACCCGTTTTAGGTGAGCAGCAGGCTGGACAGCAAGACCAATGGGTCCGAAGGTCCACTCGACAAACGAGGCAGCCAAACAGATTTGTTCCAGGGGCAGATTTTATTATGCTTACAGACTGTGGAGAACCTTCCTGTTACAAGGAAGCCGTGCAAATGCATGATAAAAGGCTATGGGAACTAGCCATGAAGTCTGAAATGGACAGTCTCCATAAAAATGGTACTTGGGAATTGGTGCAGTTGCCTAAGGGCATGAAAGTACTGCCATGCAAGTGGGTGTATAGATTGAAAGTCACACTTGGAGCTAAGCCAAGGTATAAAGCCAGGTTGGTTGCCAAGGGCTTTAAGCAGGAGTATGGTGTCGACTTTGATGAGATCTTTTCTCCAGTGGTTAAGATGACCACACTCAGGATTGTACTTGCTTTGGTTGCATGTGAGGATTTGGAATTATGCCAAATGGATGTGAAGACAGCTTTTCTTCACGGTGATCTTCATGAGGAGATCTACATGCAGCAGCCAGAGGGATTTGCAGTCAAGGGCAAGGAGTCACTTGTATGCAAGCTTAAGAAGAGCCTTATGGGCTGAAACAGGCACCAAGGGAATGGTATAAGAAATTTGATACCTTCATGAAGTCCCAAGGTTTCAGGAGAAGTGATGCCGATCACTACTTATATACCAAAAGGGCTGCAAATGGCAGCTTAATCATTCTCATTTTATATGTGGATGACATGCTTATTGCTGGTAAGGCTCGTAAGGAGCTTGAAGACCTTAAGAAGAAATTGCATGAGGCCTTTGATATGAAGGACCTTGGTGATGCAAATCACATACTGGGCATGCGGATACGGAGAGACAGGGGACAGCGTTTGTTGTATTTGTCTCAGACCGAGTATATTGGCAAAGTATTGCACAGGTTTCATATGTAAGGGGGGAAGACCCTTAGTTCTCCATTGCCTCCATATGTGAAACTCAGTGCAATGGATAGCCCACAGTCCCCACAGTCAGATGCTGATAGGGCTGAAATGGCCAAGATTCCGTATGCTTCAGCTTGTGGCAGTCTCATGTATGCCATGGTTGCTACCAGACCTGATATTGCGTTTGCAGTGGGAGTGGTTAGCAGGTATATGGCAAATCCAGGCAAGAAGCATTGGAATGCAATGAAAGGTATCATGAGATACCTGAAGGGCACACAGGAGTTGTGCATATGCTTTGGCAAGCAGGATGCAAAGGTGCATGGTTATGTGGATTCAGATTATGCTGGTCATCCAGATAACCGGAAGTCTACTACCGGTTATGTTTATACATTCACTGGAGGTGCAGTGTCATGGGTATCAAGGCTGCAGCAGTGCACAGCCTTGTCTACCACGGAAGCTGAATATATTGCAGCCACAGAGGATGCAAGGAAGCCCTATGGCTATCTCGGCTAGTGGGAGACTTGGGCATTACATGTGATATTCAATTGTTGCATTGTGACAGTCAGAGTGCTATTCAGTTGGCACACAATCCTGTCTTTCATGCAAAGACGAAGCACATTGATGTGAAGTATCACTTCATTAGAGAGGTGATAGATGATAAGCTGATTCAGCTTGTCAAGATTCACACGGATGACAATCCAGCAGATTTGTTGACAAAAGGCTTGCCTGCAGAGCGGTTTGCACACTGCCGACAGTTGATGGGTATAGGTTGAGCCTCATTTGGCCATGTACTCCATTGTGTATATGCTGTATTTTTCTCATTTATTTTTACTTGAGGGCATATTGCCTTTAAGTGGGAGGTTGTTGGGGTAAAGGCATTATGGCCACCCCAGTACAGTTAGTACACTTAAGTACAGTTAGTACTTTTATTGCTAAGTACACTAAGTACACCGTACTTAGTGTTGTAACCTTATCCATTGATATAAAAGGTTGACTGTGTGCTTGGGGAGGTATACACATACTTCATTATCCCCACACTCTCGTGACTACTGTGTGTGTCGGTGTGATCTCTCTTTCTCTCTCACTCCCACCTCTCAGCGTCGACGGGCGTCTCATGTGGACGTTCTGCTGCGACGGCGTGGCATAGGATTGACGCACACTGGGAGCAGAGGCCTGCCTCCATCGGAATGTGGCCCGTTAATGAGTTTACGGCAACTCAGTTGGTCAGCTGATTATCTCCCTGGTGGAATATCGACGGACGACTGCGTGGAGACAATAGGAGGTGAACGGAACGAAGGCCTGGGGGTCATAGTTGACGTAACGAAGGCGAAGGGTCAGGATGTAGACGTCGATGCTGGCCGTGTGATCTACTAGTTAACTCTGAGCGCTGTTGACGTGACGGACTTACACACAGGGAAAATCGGGAAGCGAAAGTCACTGCCTTCGAGTTTGTCTCAGAGCGAAGCGCGCCCACTTAAACTGCGTGGAATTTCCAGGGAGCATTTTTTTCCCTCTATACAAATTTTGGGCGGTTGTTGATTTGTTTTCTACAACAGAGGCTGTCGCCTAATTTCCTGCATTTTTTTTTTTTTTTTAAAGGAGATCTGAAAAAAAAAAAAGGGGTCTATTTTCCCTTGTGAACTATGGAGGCAGAAGGACAGAATTCTAGGGTGAATCCTAGCGAGTCTAAAGTACGGTCTACACAACAAATGTCACATCACACAGTACCTACTTTGATCGGTAGGATTTCGATATTAGAAGATGTCTTACAGCACATTATGAACCAGCAGCTTCAAGTGAACGCTGGTCAGAATGAGATCAGGCAGATGGTGCAAGCCTTGTCGGCTAGACCGTCTAGAATTGACAAGGGCAAAGCTCCAGTAGAGCCAGAGCCCAGTATACATTCATCAGAGCGCGCGAGGGTCAAAGTGCCTAATATTGCTAATTATAGATCGGAGAAGTACGCTGGTCGGATGACCGAGCGCAGGTTCTGATGTGGTCGAGGTTTGGTTACACAAGTGGGAAGAAGCCTTCGCCATTTGTGAAATCAGATCTGATCTAAAGAAAATCCAAATCCATGAGGCCACTCACCTGTTTATTGAGGCAGCGGATAGATGGTGGATAAAGCAACAGAAGGATCAAGTTGCTCCTACCACTTGGGAAGGGTTTAAAGCTGAATTTAAGAAACACTTTCTCCCACCCGATGAAGAGTCTCGAGCTTGGGATGCTTACAGAAATCTTCGTCAGAGGAGTCTGTTGGTGGCTGAGTACACTGACAACTCCAAGCTCGTGAAGAGGCTGAAATTAAAGACAAGTCCATCTGACTATGCGTATACAGTCAGGATGGCAGATGGAAGTTCAACTGAAGTATGGGACCAAAGGGTTACCCAGTTGGAGCTTCGAATTCAGGACTATGCTGAGAAGCTTGATTTTGAAATGACCAAGCTTGCTCATGCGGATATAGCCCTGGGTATGGCGTGGCATTCTAGGAAGAATCCAGCCATTGATTGGAAAAAGCACGTATATCAATTCAAGATGAATGATGTGTTCTATGTCTTGCGAGGTGAGAAAGATATACCTCAGGGACCGTTGGTTTCCGTGATGGAAATCCGAAAAGCTCAAGTAGAGTTTTTATTCCTTTGCACAGCATCGGTAGAGCCGGTTGATGATTCTTCGGCTAGCACTGATGTTACGCAAAGTGGTGAGATGGCCAAGCTGGCTAATCTTATAACAGAGGAGTTCTCTAAATGTTTTAGGGATGAACTACCTTATGGGTTACCTCCAGAGCGGAAAGTTCAGCATAAGATTGAGCTGATCCCGAGGGCAAAACCTGTAAATAGACCTCCCTATAGAATGAGTTTTACTGAAGAGGCAGAGGTGCGTAGACAACTGGAAGAATACCTCAAGTTGGGGCATATTCAACCAAGTTTCTCACCTTTTGCTTCGCCAGTGACATTAAAGAAGAAAAAGGATGATACGTTTCGCCTCTGCATAGATTACAGAGCATTGAATAATATCATTGTTAAGCACAAGTATCCGATGGCTCGGATTGATGATTTGCTAGATGCATTACATGGAGCCGTGATTTTCAGCAAGATAGATCTTAAGTGTGGCTACCATCAGATCCGGATTAGAGCCGAGGATGTGCATAAAACCGCTTTCAGAAGCAGGTTTGGTCATTATGAGTTTTTAATAATGCCCTTCGGACTTACCAATGCTCCAGCGACTTTCGTCATGCTTATGAACGATTTACTACGTCCGTATGTCGGAAAGTTCGTAGTACATTTTATTGACGATATCCTGATGTTCAGTAAAAGTATTACTGAGCATCGTGAACACTTAAGAATAGTGTTCAGTACTTTGAGGAAAGCCAGTCTTTATGTAAATAAAAAGAAAACTATACTGTGTATGGTTAGGCTTGAATATTTAGGGTTCATAATTACTCCACAGGGGGTAGAAATGGATCCGAAGAAAGTGGCTGCGATACTAACTTGGCCAATCCCTCAGAGTCTGACCGCGTTTGCGATCATTCTTGGGATTTGTCCAGTTTTATAGAAGGCATATCAAAGGATATTCCGGAATAGTATCGCCATTGACTGATCTGACCTCAGATAAAGTACCTTTTATTTGGGGACAGAATCAACAAGAAAGTTTTAACACCATAAAACAAGCTGTGGTCACAGGACCGGTGTTAAAAATAGTTGATCCCCAGAAACCGTTGTTCCTAGAAACCGATGCAAGTGGCATTGCGGTAGGAGCAGTTCTCCTTCAAGAGGGAAGGCCGGTAGCCTTTGAAAGCAAGAAGCTTTCTCCCTCTCAAAGAAATTGGCCAACTCATGAATTGGAGTTGTATGCTGTTATCCATGCTTTGAAAACATGGAGGCATTATTTGTATGGCTCAGAGTTTTATGTGGATGTGGATCATGATACTTTGAAACATTTTTGTAAACAGCCTAACTTGAGGGGCCGCCAAGTAACGATTCGGTACCGAAGAGGAAAAGACAACAAGGTTGCTGATGCGTTGTCTCGCATTATGCACAACCTGAGTTTCACGGTATTAGAGAGTGCTCTAATGATCGAGATTAAAGAAACTCAAAAAGTGGACGAGTTTGTCCAGAGCTTATGGCCTAAGGCTCATGTGTTAAAACCCAGGGAAAGTGAAAAGGATGACCTGGCATCCAAAAAAGGCCAAACTTATGCATAACTTATGCAAGATATACCATAAGGGATGGTATGCTAGTTAGAAATGGCAAAGTTGTAGTACCTAGTCAGAATGATCTCAGGTAGAGAGTCATTCGACAGTGCCAGGATAGCCCGTGTGCGAGACATCCACGAGTCGAGAAGACATATGATCTCGTGAAGCGAGATTTCTTTTGGCCAAAGATGAAAAAGCATATTCATGAATATGTGACACGATGTTTCTCGTGTCAGGTAAGTAAGGCCGAGCGGGTGAAGCCACCCGGACTTTTACAGCCCTTGGAAATACCACTAAGTAAGTGGGATAGCATTTCCATGGACTTTATTATAGGGCTGCCTACAACGCAAGGAGGGTATGATTCTATCCTTGTGGTGGTTGATCGTCTAACCAAGATGGCTCACTTCATTCCGACTAGAGAGTCTGTTAGTGCCCCGCAAGTGGCGGATTTGTTTATTAGACATATATTTCGTCTGCATGGATTGCCTAGATTCATAGTGTTAGACAGAGATGTCAGATTTACCGGTCATTTTTGGACAGCGGTATTCGAGACACTAAGAACTGAGTTGGGAATGAGTAGTGGGGATCATCCTGAGACGGATGGTCAGACGGAGAGAGTCAACCAGACTTTAGAGGATATGCTGAGAGCATATGTGTCATTGAGGCAACATACGTGGGACAAGTGGTTGCCATTGTTGGAGTTTGCCTACAATGATAGAAAACATTCCTCTACCGGGTTCAGTCCGTTTGAACTGAACTATGGCTATAGACCAGCCAATCCAACTATAGTTGGAGTACCTCAGAAAGTGCCTAGTGCCGCGAACTTTGTAGTTCAGATGTGGGAGATGCTAGCACTTGCGAGAGCTAATATCCGCTAGGCGATGGATAGAGCCAAGGTGTATGCGGATGAAAACCGGTCTATAAGAGTATTTAAGGAAGGAGAAAAAGTTTTTCTCAGAGTTCCTTCGCACTCGAAGTCACTGACTTCAGGAGAGTGTGCTAAGTTATCACCTCGATACTGTGGGCCGTGGTTAATTCTAAAGAGAATAGGCAGTGTAGCCTATAAATTAGAATTGCCACAGGGGTGTAAGGTGCACCCAGTGTTTCATGTTTCTCGTTTAAAGAAATTTTTGCATACAGGTGACTCACTAATCGAAGGTGTGGTTTTGTTTCAGGAGATAGAGGATATTGCAAGGCGCAAACCAACAAGAATCCTGGACTGAGGAACAATGCAAATACGAAATCGGAAGATACCCACGGTGTTGGTTGCATGGCATGGTCAGCCTCTATCGGAAGCTACCTGGGAATCCGTATACCAGTTACGGAGAGTGTTCCCAGATTTCATCATCGAGGACGCTGATGCTTGAAGAGGGAAGGAATGTTATGCTCTAGCGAGATAGCATGACCTCGGAAAGATCGGTGGGCATTTTCTCTTAGATGACCAACTGTTGTAATAATTAATGTGCGTAAATGAAATGGTCAAGAGAAGTAACTGCCAAGGTCCTAGGTGAGGGTGAAATGGCATTGACTAGGTGGTTCTGAGTGCTAAGGCCTAGGTGCACCTAAATGTGCAATAATGCCAAGGGGCAAATGGTTTTAATGTGCCCCAAGAGAGGGGTAAATGGTGCACCAAGTGGAAAGGCTAAAATTATGACATTTGGCAAGGGGAACCATCTAGGGAGATGAGGGTCTCATGGATATGCATAAGGAAGGAAAAAAAAGGATGTATCAATTGGGAAAAAACATGCGATCCAAGAGAGTAGGCTGGGAGGAAATAACAGATGCCATCGCCCGTGATCTGAGTGTGTGTTAGAGAATAGAGTTTCTATCAGGGAGGATCACAATCGATTCGCGAAGGGAAGAAAGGACAAAACGGGCAAAAATGCCTTTTTGGGATTTGGGCGAAACATGCGTTTCCTTGGGAGCGTTTCGTATTGTTTCGAAACAGGACGAAAGGTTTCGTCCTGTTTCGACAGCACGAAACGCGTTTTCATGTGACACTAGTCCTCCGTGGCATGCTCATGAGAGACTGGATGAGTCCCACTGTCCTGCTGATCATCACCCCCGCTAGTACTGTGCTCCTCTTCAAAGCTCTCTGATGCTTTGTCTTCGTCCTGCCCCTCCTGCTCTGAAATGGTCAATGACCTCTCACGGTGTGACATGCTTGCTGAGATTGATGGCTATAGCAACAATTGCACTGAAGGTGTCCTTCACCCAACACTATGAGGGCCCACCTCTGTAGGAAGATGGTGACGGTCCCGGCAACGGAACCACTGAAACCGGCCTTCGATAAACAAAAGGGCAGTGATCTTCTTCTACTCAGTCATAAACTTCATAAATAGCCACAATGCAAGCTTCAGTCACTTAAATCACTTAGCGCAACTTAGAAACAAGCTTCAACAACAACAAAGGTGAGGCTAGAATGCCCCTACTCAATGAAAATAATACACAGTGCACCCACTGGCCCCAAATGCCTTGGCGCCCCTTACGGTATTTATTTAATGCTTCTGAATGGAATTGCTTTACAACAAGGGTTCAACCTTGCACACTGTTCCTCTCTGCAAATCCTCTACTTGTCTTCAAGGCATCTAATCCCAGTGCACCACTAGAATTCCCACTGGCAAGGCATACTCAGGCATTCACTTTTGATCTGACACAACTAAGAGGCATTCAGGCATCCAAACCACTGGCAAACTGAGTTCAAGGCAGCCTCAAGGCTATCACATGCATCCACACTGTCCTTAGGCCTTCCACAGAATCACCCTTGCCTTTGGGTGCTTCCTAGAACTGCTCGAGTCCTGAAAGGACTACA
The DNA here is from genome assembly GCF_047967505.1 of Dipteris shenzhenensis. Lineage (NCBI taxonomy): Eukaryota > Viridiplantae > Streptophyta > Polypodiopsida > Gleicheniales > Dipteridaceae > Dipteris > Dipteris shenzhenensis. The sequence continues at coordinate 62,830,244 of NC_141597.1, read as the reverse complement.
CACAACACGCATGCACTACAAAAAGCTGCAAAGCAAGAAAGAACAAGGAAAAACCGAACCTGGAACCAACTCCTGCTGACTGTGGCAGAGGGGCAAGCTCCTTCCTCGCACATATCCTCTATCCAAGCTCCCTGCAGGGTTTAGGTGTCTTCCAGCAATCAGGAGAAGAGAGAAAGAGCGGAGGGTGAACAAGAAAGAGCTGTAGAGGAAAGATGTTCACAGATCTGCCCTGAAATGATTTTGCCTCAGGATCTATGCCTGAGTTCTCCTAAGAGAAGGTGCCAAAAGCAACAGGGAAAGTTCCTCCTGCAGCCTGCACTGGTCCAAAACAGCTCCAGAAGCCACCACACAGCCAAAAACATGTGCACAAAGGTCTAGCACAGCAAAAGACAACTCCGGGCACTTGCTGGGGGCAGCTGAACATGTCTGTACGGATTCCGTACCGCCGTACGGACATCCGTGCAGTCCATACGAAAGTTTTTTGAAAGTCCAAGAATGAGTTCAGGCACTTCCTAGAAGTGCGTACTAGACTTGGAACAGTCAAAACAGTGTTAAAACGGCTGAAAACAGGCTTGAATCAGCTCAAACAGCTCAAAAACTGCACAAGAACAACTGAAAACGTCCAACACCTCTGGGAGAGTGAGGGGAGAGAGATGGAAGGTGGGGGAAGGGCATGCATACACATGCTTGACAAATGGCACCTCCTCCTTGCCATTTGCCCCTTCATTAAAGTCCTAACCCCCATACCAAGGACAACGTTGGTTGTCCTTGGGCCCAACTTTTAGACCCCTCTTTTAAAGCCTTTGCCTTGCCCCTAGGACCTAGTGGTGCACCTAGACTTTGCCCTTAGGAACTTCTAGGAAGTGTATACTTCCTCTAGCCAGTCCCTCACGGCCAAACCATTACAACACTTAACCATGGTTAACCCCGGCTTAAGCGTAGGTTGAGTTACGAAGATACTTTACATCACTTTTCACGTCCTCGTGACACAATGCCTTAATCTGATTGCATAAATTGAATGCCCAAATACTAGTATAACAGCCCCAGATCAGACATCCTAAATGACACTTCAAGATCATGCTTGAAATCTGCAATTTTCTCTTCACTTGTGCCTGTAAGCAGCATATCTCCACATACAGGATGACTATCAACAAACTCTTTTTGTCCTTCTTGACATAAAGGGCACTGTAAGCTGGACTTTTCTGTAGACCATGACTAGTCAAACATGTATGAATTTTTCATACCAAGCCCATGTTCTTATTTCAGCCCTTAAAGTGCCATATGCAGCTTGCATACTTCATCTTCCTGACCACACATTTGAAAACCCACAAGCTGACACACATACAACTCTTCATGCAAGTCCCCATTGTGGAAGGCTGTTTTGATATCCAACTTATGTACTTTCCACTTTGATATCCAACTTACGTAATTTCCACCCAAAATGAGCAGCCAATGAAAGAACATATTTGATGGTAGTCACCTTGGAAGTGGGGACAAAGGTGTCATCAGCCTATCCCCTTCTGTTGAGAATAGCCCTAGGCAACCAACCTTGCCTTGTGTCTCTCAATCGTACCGCCAGATTTTCTATTGAACTTGTACACCCACTTTGTCCCAATAGCTTTCTTCCCTATATGGGCAAATCTACCAGTTTCCATGTAATGTTCTGCAAGATAGAATCCAATGCTAACTTCATGGGCCTCATCCAATGCTCACTATCTTGAGAATCCTCAAAACTACTTGTCTGAGGGGATCTATAATGCTTCTAAATTTCATATAAAGAATCTTAGATTACACATGATATTTTGCTTGATTCTACAATGATTCAAAATCAACACTGCATTTTTCCTATAGATGTATCCTTTTTTAGGAAACCCTTTCAAGAGAGACAAACACTTAGACTTTAAGAGGACAAGCCCGAAGCCTTTTACATACCTACGCATAGCAAATCTACCAGTGCTAGAACTAGGGGATTTTAAAACATTACATAAAGCTCTTAAATTTCATTGAAAGACCCTTAATTGCATACAAACACTTAAAATTTACAAGAAACTAGTTTGGCACCTTTACAATACTACAAAATTGAATGGTTCTAAAGTTGCTAGAACTATGGTTTAGAAGCCTCTGGAGGGCTCAAGCCTCAAGCTAATCAATGCTCATTTACAAAAGTTGCACATAAAGTAAGAGACTACAAGCAGCACGGTGTGGAAATTGCACATCCTCATCAGCCCAATACGCCAAAAGGTATCTGTAATTGAGCGAAAAATAAAAGGGATTATAAAAAACATGGCATCAAAAGCAAATTTAGCCAAGCACATAGAGAAATAAAGTAGACCTATCCACAAGGAAGTGCAAATGTACAAAGAATTCACGGTTGCAAATCTTTGTCAGCTGAGAGGCATATGATCACAAGAATATCTATAGAATCAAACCCCACACTCAAATCACTCTGATAAGATATCTACACTCTAGTCTTAGAAAAATTAATATTCTGGTATCATATCTATTTCATAAAATAGATTTCTCGGCCACTGGTTCTTGGAAAACTCCAATCCTGCAGCTATCTCGTCAGTTATCTGTAGGATAAGAATCCACCGCTCCTCTGTAACTTCATTGTATATTACTTCATACTGCACATGTCGTGATACAATGATTGCCTCCACCCTGGGGTTCATCTCAAACACCAAAAACATTTTTCTACTTAGATCCCTGATCTGGAAGACTCTTTGGTCGGAAAATGACTGCAAGCACTAGACCCTGCTACCCCTTGTGATCACCATGATCTCATGATATAAGCAAAAAAGCTACTACTTCGAATCAGCTGCACTCCCTCACTTCTGACTAACAGATGGCAATCCACACGACCTTCCACAGTCTAGCAGAGTAGCATCAAACTCTTCGGGTGATCATTTACAAGCCACTAAACGGCTTTTCCTTGGCTTTTCTCCTATTGCTTGCTATTAGTTATGGTGTGACCACAAGGCAAAAGGGCAGCAACTAGCACCTGGCACCCCTGGCTAAAACCTTCAGGGCATATAAGAGGGTCAGGCCTGCACAGATAACTCAAGCAAAGAGAGCGAGTCTAGCACATAAGGAGCCAAAGCATGACTGATGGACCCCAAGTACCCATTTTGCACAAGCTTGAGGATGTTTAGGGCTGCCCTTGAGATCTTTGCATAGTAGCTTGGCAAATTCTCTTTATATTCCCTTCCATCCTCCCTTGCGCTTAAATTTAGTAATTTTCAAGAAATCATAGCAATAATAGCTCCCCCTTGGAAGCCACAGTTAAATGGGACCCATTTAGAGTGGGTAAAAGACCTAGTGTTGTGCCTATTAGGCAAGATTTTGATTGAGCCTTCCAACTATTCAATATATTTATATTCTATAAATATCAAAAAGCTCATAAAATGCTTGCTTTGCTTGTAAGCCTGAAGGATCTTACCTCAACTTTAAAAGTCCCCATGAACCTCATGGCTCATGATGAGCCATTAACACCGACATACCCCTCCTTGAAGAGTGTGTTCTTGCACAGCCAGCAATTAACAAGAACAAACTTGTCCCCACAATTCATTATGGGCCAGCCTCCTCGTTAGTTCAATGATATGACACAATTCTATATGATAGATATAAATATCATTCATTCAACTAGAAAAGGGTAAAATAATGTGTTAGAAATCGACCCAAAGAGGGTATCCATAGCGGAAGACTGATAGAATTGCCTAGGAGCTCACACAGTGTGGTTTAGGTTGTGGAATCACAAAACTTCTTAAACTTATGAGATGTGCAGACTCGTCAATAGACAATGAACCAGCCAGATAGAGAAACCACCAAAATAATATATTTTCGTCCAAAGCTATGGACGCAATACAAAACAGATAGATCTAGAGTCCCACCAATGGTGTAGTCCTCTGATCTTACCACAAGGTACTCCTCCTATCTACTGGCTATTTCTAGACTCGAGCCCGCATGCTCCACCTCGAGCGTCTGTAGACTTTCCATCCAGAATGATCTTCTCAACCTTGCTGCCCTGTGTGTCAGCCTAGGTAGGCAGCCCTCTGTCGGCTAAGTCTGCAGCCCCTCAACCCAGTTCACCTCCTGATCATAGGCCCAACTAGTGCTGCTCTGCTGCTCCTTCCTGCTCCCTGAAGATCTACTCCAGAAGATATAAAATGAGGCCACAAGGCCTGCTTTTTAAAAGCCCAAGTGTAAACTACTCGGTGCTTTCTATCAATTCAGACAACGGATTTTGCAGAGGCGTTTGAATGAAATGATTGCAAGTTGCCAAACACATATACTTGAACTTAAGAGTTTGCAATTAAGCTGGAATTAAGACTTATACAGCTTAAACACAAAGTGACATCATTGGAAATTGCAATATGATTGAGGGGCCAAGACGCCCCCCCCCCCCTTATCCAGGCTCACTTTATTCTTGAAAATGGAGATACAAGACCAAGGTGCAATGCACCTTCCAAGCTGATGAACTTAGTGAAAACCTAGGACCTCGATACAAGACTCAAGAGCATATGCGCAAGGTAGACAACAAAAAGGAGAACTCCAAGCTCAGGTTTCAACTCTTGGCTTGCCCAATCCACAAGGAAGAAGCCTGCAACAATCACCACTTACATCCAACATTAGAGGCAAGCACTAGTTTCTAGAAAGATAGTAGAAACAACATGAAATAGTGCTGTAAATGAGATAAACTTGACAATTCAGGCTCCCTTCGTGACTTGACCCTTTTGTAGATGAAGTCCTTGATGCCTCTCAAGCTACCTGGGGTGAGGAGAGTGTGGAAATGGGACTGGAATGAGAACAGCTTAGAAAAACAGCCTATAGGCTAGAGAGAGAAAGCCTTTATGGAGTGATAGCTGTAGAGAGAGAGTGCCAATGCTGATCTCAAGGGAGGGGATGTAAGGGAGGAGCTGCTGCTGTTCCAGAGGTGCACAGAAAGGCAGATTTTCGCAAGGGAAATGGGCTGGAACAGTAGAGAGAGAAATTCTGCAGTAGAGAGAGAAAGACTGCAGCAAGAGAGAGAAAGGGGCTGAGGCTAGGAGAAGGAGAGAGGATGCTGCTGCTGTTCCAAAAGAGCTGAGAGGGGACAGATTTCTGGAGAGGAGGGGCTGGAACTGTAGAGAGAGAATGTGCTACTGTAGAGAAAGAAAGTGCTGCTCAGGTGAGAGAATGGCCTGGGGAGAAGCTGGCTGTACCCAAGGAGCTGGAGAGGTTCTGCTGCATCAACCAAAAGGAGAGAGAAGAAAAGTGACGAATTTTTCATGTAGGGAATGAAGGGGAGAGGCCTTCTTTTATAGGCTCAGCCCCCCACCCTAGGCTCAGAGTGGAAGGTGGACACTTGTCCCAGATTTTTGGTGGGCTGCAGTCCCAAAGAGCACAGCCCACAACCTGCCCCAAATCTACCAGATTTGGGGCAAGAAACTGGCCTGCATGCCCTGCCACTTGCCATGCATGCTGCCACATGTGTGGGACAGGTGGACTGACCTGCCAGCTCAGATTCCATGTGGCAGTCTGCCACGTGTCACTCCTAAAAACCCTAAAATTTCAAAGTTGTCAGAATTCAATTCTAATCGCACCCACGGGTTCCTAACAAATTGGACTATCTATTGACGTACTCTAAGGTCATAATTGAGCCATACTGAGCTCATTTGTTTGTCGTCTTATCTTGTATCTCCATTACTCTTGGCATGCTGCCAGGCCCACACCCAAAGCTCACGGAACATTCTCTTGAATGGTTCCTAGGTCAATATGCAATCTGTGCATTTGATTGGTCCCATGTTTGGGTACTCAGGTGGGGTGTGGTTTCCATATGTCCCTCTCAAAGAGAGGCCATCACTCTTGTGGGTCACTAATGCCCATAACCCCAAGCAAGGGGATCCACCCTCAAATGCTAGACCTAGTCCCCATTGTCCGTAACTGAACAGTAGGAAAACATTTCATTTCTTAATAAGCATACTATTGAAAAACAAAAAGAAATAGTACCAAGCAAGTGGATACATGTTGAAGCAGGATGACATTCCCTCCGTCTTCCATTCGGTTGTCCTCAGCTGAAATGCTTCCTCATAAGCATCCAGGATTTCAGGACACTTCTTAAATGCTCTGTCCACCCATTGGGCATCGGTGGATGGGAGCCCTCTGAACTTCAAAAGGTACATCTTGCGAGTCGTGCCTCGACGTCCCGTAGTGAAGTTATGCAGAATAATTTGCTCTAGGATCAACAAGATCTCAGTGTCCTCTACTTCAGGTGCATCATCCAGTGTGGGCTCTTGAGGTGGTTCCCCAATGAAGGGTTTCACCAAGCTTACGTGGAAGACATCATGGATCTTCCAATGCTCTAGAAGTCTCAATCGGACTGAGATATCATTTATTACCTGCAACACCTGAAAAGGACCATAATATCGAAAGGATAGCTAGAAGTAGATGCGCTTTTTGCCTACTTTGGTTTTTAACTGGGCTTTCTCAAATTTCAATAAGACCCATTGGCCTTCTTTCACTGCAAACGCCCTCCGTCTTTTATTTGCAGCTGCTCTTTGTTTCTCCTGTGCCTTTTGAATGGCTGCTCGAACCGTGGCATAAGCAGAGTCATAATCCTCCACGAATTGATCAACGGCAAAGATTTTATCTTTTGTTTGCATGAGTGGAGTTGGTAAAGATCTACCATATACAATTTCGAAAGGAGCTTTTCCAGTGAAAGAATGAATTGTGTTGTTATAAGCAAACTCCACAAGAGGAACGAATTTCTCCCAAAAGGTTTGCTGGTCATGCACATAAAATTTCAGCAAATCCAAGAGTGTATTATTCGTAACTTCAGTTTGGCCATCCGTTTGAGGATGAAAAGCTAAGGAGAAACTTAGAAGAGTTCCAAGGTTCTCAAACAAAGCCTGCCAAAAGTTACTAGTGAACTTTGAGTCTCTATCTGATACTATAGACTTGGGCATGCCGTGGTGTCTAAAGATGTGTCTAATAAATAAATGGGCAGCTTCAGGTGCCTTGAAATTCTTTTTGCAAGGAATGAAGTGGGCTTGCTTGCTAAATCGATCTACTATCACCCAAATCATGTCATGATTTTGATTGGTCTTGGGAATTCCTGTAATGACGTCCATGGTGATGTGTTCCCATGGTCTCTCAGGAATGGGTAGGGGCTGAAGTAAACCCTTTGGTAATATGAGCATAGGCCTAGAAAAGACCTTACCTCATGGGCATTCTTCAAGTCAGGCCACTCTACAATTGTTTGTATCTTGGCTGGGTCCATACGGACACCTTCTCGTGACATAATGTGACCAAGATAGTGAATCTCAGGAAGAAAGAACTCACTTTTCTTCTCATTGATGTGAAGAGCATTTTCAGCTGAGATTTGAAATACAATCTTTAGATGCTCCTTATGCTCTTCCTCATTCTTGCTGAAAATGAGGATATCATCAAAGAAGACAGCAGTTGCCAGAGAACTGTCTATAGTTCTTGAACAATCGTTCCATCAGCCGATTGAACGTGGCTCGGGCATTGGTAAGGCCAAATGGCATTACCATATATTCATACAGCCCAAATGTGGTTCGGAAGGCTGTTTTATGAATGTCCTCAGGTACAACTCGTACCTGATGGTAGCCACTCTTAAGATCTATGCGGCTGAAAATTTCAAATCCTCCTAAACGATCAAAGATATCGTCTATATGAGGAATCGGGAAATGATTCTTAACCGTCTGTTTGTTTAAGGCTCTATAGTCTATGCACATCCTGAAGGTTTTATCCTTCTTTTGGACTAGTAAGACAGGAGAGCAAAAAGAAGAACTACTGGGTTGGATCAATCCCTTGTCCAAGAGTTCTTGGACTTGCTTGAAGATTTCATCTTGTTGAGATTGACTAACTCTATATGGGGGTCTATTTGGAGGTGAAGACTCTGGAACTATGTCAATTTTGTGATCCTCTGGTCTCTCAGGAGGGAGGTGACTAGGAAGTTCCTGAGAGAAGCAACTAGAGAATTCCTTAAGGAAATCTAATCTTTCTTTTGTGAGAGGATCTGACTTTTCTTCACTTGGTTGCTTATCACATACAAACACTAGAAAAGAACATACTCCTTTCTTAAGCAAATTGGGAGATCGTGCATGACTTACCATAGGAATGGTGTTTCCTGAAACTCCCGCTGTAATGCTCACATCTCTATCCTTATGTTGGAGGGTTAGAATATTCTTCACATAATCGATTCGGGGGTTGACTTGCTTATGCCAGGGCATGCCGAGAATTACATCTGATCCTTGAAGTGGTGCCACCATGAAGGGTAGATGATCCAAGTACCCCTGGATGTGTACCCGAAGCTTGCCGATGATGGGGTACACCTTCTCTTCTTGGTTCTTGAAGGCTGCAGTTGCCTCCAAGGCTTCTCCTTTATCCTCTGGGGCTATCCTCAAGTTCTGTGCCATCTCATGAGAAATAAAGTTGTGAGTAGCTCCACTATCAAACAAAAACAAAGCGGATTGATCCTTTACTTGACCCCATGTTTTCAACAAACTATGGGTGTCGTTTACAGCTCCCTTTTCTATAGGTGCTTCCACCTTGTTAACTACCAAAACTGGCTTTTTGGGGGCTGCTTCTTTGTTGCTTCTGTTGTGGAGACAATGAGCTGAAAGTGCGGGCTGCTTTCTTCGAAGGAGGCTAGCTGGCTGACTTTTGCTCTTTTGGTGCGTCCTTTGCTATCTCCTTACCCTTTTGTTCCTTGGAAGAGGTTCCCTGGGACTTCCACTTGCTGTTGCTGCCGTTCCGCTTGTTGGAGAAAGACTGTTTCTTCTCCACCTTCAAGGCGATGTTGATGGTGTCTTCAAGAGAAGTAGGAGTGGCAATGTCCACCTCATGCTGAACGACATACCGTAGGCCAACAAAGAACTTCCTTTGCTGCTCTTTTTTATCCTTCCTACTGAATGCTTGAACTTTTAACAAAGTACCCCAAAAACGATCAACATACTCAATGACTTTCCCTTCTTGGCGTTGGCGGAGGATGTCCCACTACACCATTGTATCTCTCTTAAACTCCTTAGGTAGGAAGTGCCTCATCAAGTTCTTCTTGAAGCGCTTCCAGGTGTGGGCTTGCTGTCCAGTGTTGACCATAGCTGCCCACCAGAGTGAAGCACGGTCTTGCATGTGCAAGACGGCAAACCGGATCTTCGCCTTGTCTTCGTACTCGTCCCCCTCAAAGAAATACTCGAGGTCTCGGATCCACGCCAGCAAGACCTCAGGCTTGTCCTCTCCCTTGTACTTGGTAAACTTGAAGAGCTTATCTCCAAGAGGTACCTTATGCTTTGCATACCTTCGTCTCCGTAGACGTCTCGAAGGAGATGGACTCCGATGACGCCGCCTACCTCGAGGAGGGGAAGGAGAGGATGATCTTCCCTCCTTGTTGGAGTTGGTGTTGTCCGCACGGCCTCTTCCTTGGGATTGGGACCCTATGTCATGAGTTTCTGCTTGGTTGCTTTCCAGCACTTGAACCTGTTGAGCAATGTTTGACAAGAGAGCACTCAACTCATGCAGGTTAGGAGGAGGGTCAGGTCTGTTGGCTGTCATGATGACAAGATGACTCAATGAAGGAGAGACTCAACAAGAGAAAGCACAGACTACAGGACCACTGCCTAAGCTCTGATACCAATGTAAACTACTCGGTGCTTTCTATCAATTCAAACAACGGATTTTGCAGAGGCGTTTCAATGAAATGATTGCGAGTTGCAAAACACACATACTTGAACTTAAGAGTTTGCAATTAAGCTGGAATTAAGACTTATACAGCTTACACACAAAGTGACATCATTGGAAATTGCAATATGATTGAGGGGCCAAGACGCCCCCCCCCCTCCCTATCCAGGCTCACTTTATTCTTGAAAATGGAGATACAAGACCAAGGTACAATGCACCTTCCAAACTGATGAACTCAGTGAAAACCTAGGACCTAGATATAAGACTCAAGAGCATATGCGCAAAAGGTAGACAACAAAAAGGAGAACTCCAAGCTCAGGTTTCAACTCTTGGCTTGCCCAATCCACAAGGAAGAAGCCTGCAACAGTCACCACTTACGTCCAACATTAAAGGCAAGCACTAGTTTCTAGAAAGATAGTAGAAACAACATGAAATAGTGATGTAAATGAGATAAACTTGACAATACACGCTCCCTTCGTGACTTGACCCTTTTGTAGATGAAGTCCTTGATGCCTCTGAAGCTACCTTGGGTGAGGAGAGTGTGGAAATGGGACTCGAATGAGAACAGCTTAAAAAAACAGCCCGTAGGCTATAGAGAGAAAGCCTTTATGGAGTGATAGCTGTAGAGAGAGAGTGCCAATGCTGATCCCAAAGGAGGGGATGTAAGAGAGGAGCTGCTGCTGTTCCAAAGGTGCACAGAAAGGCAGATTTCTGCAAGGGAAATGGGCTGGAACAGTAGAGAGAGAAATTCTGCAGTAGAGAGAGAAAGACTGCAGCAGGAGAGAGAAAGGGGCTGTGGCTGCTCCAGGCTAGGAGAAGGAGAGAGGATGCTGCTGCTGTTCCAGAAGAGCTGAGAGGGGACAGATTTCTGGAGAGGAGGGGCTGGAACTGTAGAGAGAGAATGTGCTGTCGTAGAGAGAGAAAGTGCTGCTGAGGTGAGAGAATGGCCTGGGGAGAAGCTGGCTGCACCCAAGGAGCTGGAGAGGTTCTGCTGCATCAACCAAAAGGAGAGAGAAGAAAAGTGATGAACTTTTCATGTAGGGAATGAAGGGGAGAGGCCTTCTTTTATAGGCTCAGCCCCCCCCCCCCGGCTTAGAGTGGAAGGTGGACACTTGTCCCAGATTTTTGGTGGGCTGCAGTCCCAAAGAGGACAGCCCACAACCTGCCCCAAATCTACCAGATTTGGGGCCAGACACTTGGCCTGCATGCCCTGCCACTTGCCATGCATGCTGCCACATGTGTGGGACAGGTGGACTGACCTGCCAGCTCAGATTCCATGTGGCAGTCTGCCACGTGTCACTCCTAAAAACCCTAAAATTTCAAAGTTGTCAGAATTCAATTCTAATTGCACCCACGGGTTCCTAACAGCTTGGACTATCTATTGACGTACTCTAAGGTCATAATTGAGCCATACTGAGCTCATTTGTTTGTCGTCTTATCTTGTATCTCCATTACTCTTGGCATGCTGCCAGGCCCACACCCAAAGCTCAGGGAACATTCTCTTGAATGGTTCCTAGGTCAGTATGCAATCTGTGCATTTAATTGGTCCCATGTTTGGGTACTCAGGTGGGGTGTGGTTTCCAGATGTCCCTCTAAAAGAGAGGCCATCACTCTTGTGGGTCACTAATGCCCATAACCCCAAGCAAGGGGGTCCACCCTCAAATGCTAGACATGTCACCTAGTCCCCATGTTCGTAACTGAACAGTAGGAAAACATTTCATTTCTTAATAAGCATACTATTGAAAAACAAAAAGAAATAGTACCAAGCAAGTGGATACATGTTGAAGCAGGATGACACCAAGGACCTGCCCAAAAAACCAACCAGCAGCTTCATTCTCGCCGACCCAGACAGACCGACCCATCTGCTGGAAAACCGCCCTTAAAGGGCTCTCGTTACAAGGGCCCTTGGCCCACAGCACTAGAGCTTTGGCCCTCCTTTCAAAGCAAGGGCCCAGCCCTATATAAAGGTAGGTCCCTACCTACTAGCAGCCTCCTTTGCTGCTCCACCATGCCTCCATGTGGCTGACCTGGTATACTAGTCTGCCCTACCCTTTTGCGTCCTGTGCCCTCCCACACACCAATAGCCTGTGTAATCCTGTACTGTCCCCTTTTGAAGTACAGCATCCATCTAAACATGAGACCCCAGGGCAAGCACTCCATGGAATCCACCCTCGTGTCAGTATCGACAGCCACGCACCTGGAAGATGCCAAGCACTCCATGCTGTCCTTGACCTTCACAAAGGTATCTAACTCCTCGTCGACCCACATCTCAATATCAGACATCATCACTGTGGTTTCTAGGTCGGCATATCTGACCTCAATAAGACACGGAGATGTCACCAAGAACAACTCTTCGATTACCACATTTGCTTTGGCCTTTGTATCACCCTCTGAATCTAAGTCGAACTCCTTCCTTTTGTTTTTATGATACGCCTTCTTCTTTCTACAGTCCTTCGCAAAATGCCTTGGCATGTTGCAATAGAAGCACTTCTTCTTCTGCTTCATCTTGGAAGTGTCCTCGTCATTAGAGTCGTCTTTCTTGGACTTGCTACCATTAGGCTTGCTCTTTCCTTTGCCATCGTAATCCTTTGCCACCAACGCCTTGTCGTCTTTGTCGTTGTTGTAGAGCTTCTCCCTAGCTTCCTCCTGTAGCAGTAATGGACCCAACTCCTCCAAAGTCGGAGGTTTGGTCCTTTGTCCTGCTGTCACAGTCGTAACAAAGCTTTTACAACTCTAAGGGAGCCTCCTCAGTACCATCAAGGCCAAATGGCATGAGTCCACCTTCTGACCAACTAATGCCAATTGATCCCTCACCACCTTGACCTTCGTCAAGTGGTTATGTACTGAATCTTCCTCATCCATATCTAGGTTGTAGAGCTGCCGTTGAAGAAGCAAGATCCGGAATGTGTTGTCTGTCTCGTACAGATCCTTCAGAGTGACCCACGCCTCTACTAACGTCTCGGCCATTTGGATGTGAGGAAGCACAGAGTCCGCCATAGTCCCAATGATCAATGCCACAGTAGGGCATCTCTGTCTTCCTAAGCTTCGAGCTCTCTCCATCTCCTGCCATACGTATATTCCCATGTGTGTCCACCATGTCCTCCGGCTTCACCTCCACTATTTTTACAGCTTTCGAGCCACTAAATGACTCTGGATCTTCACCTTCCAAATTAGGTAATTCGTCCCCTCCAGTTTCCCAAACTCTCCAAAGTTGGGGATGGTGAAAGAAAGAAATCTCGCCGAGGACGAAGGGAGAGCAGGGGCTGAAGAGGTCCACATCTCTGCTGCTAAACCACATAGCAAAGTCGATCAAGCTCAATCTTCAGTAGACCAAGACTCTGAATGCACAGGACTAAACCTAAGTCACTCTCCTTCTCGCAAGGGCACAGTCCTCCAGTCGTGGAAGTTGATTCCCAAGAGCTTATGAATCAGGGTCGTCCTTCAGCAAGGTCCCTACCTTCAAGCTCCCACACTTGTGAGCCTCCTACTTGGGCTCTGATACCGTGTTAGAAATCGACCAACAGAGGGCATGAAGAGCAGAAGACTGATAGAATTGCCCAGGAGCTCACATAGTGTGGTGTGGGGTGTGGAATCACAAACTTCTTAAACTTATGTGCATAGAATAGATGTGCAGACTCATCAATAGACAATGAACCAGCCAGATAGAGAATATATTTCCGTCCAAAGCTATGGACACAATACAAAAGAGATAGATCCAAAGTCCCACCAATGGTGTGGTCCTCTGATCTTACCACAAGGTACTCCTCCTATCTGCTGGCTATCTCTAGACTCGAGCCCGTGTGCTCCACCTTGAGCGTCTGTAGACTTTCCGTCCAGAATGATCTTCTCAACCTTGCTGCCCTGTGTGTCAGCCTAGGTAGGCAGCCCTCTGTCAGCTAAGTCTGCAGCTCCTCGGCCCAGTTCACCTCCTGATCATAGGCCCAACTGGTGCTGCTCTGCTGCTCCTTCCTGCTCCTTGAAGATCTACTCCAGAAGATATAAAATGAGGCCACAAGGCCTGCCTTTTAAAAGCCCTTGGGCTCGCCTGAAAAACGGACTAGCAACATCATTCTGACCGACCCAAACAGGCCAACCAGTCTGCTGGAAAACCACCCTTAAAGGGCTCTCATTACAAGGGCCCTTGGCCCACAACACTAGGGCTTTGGCCCTCCTTTCAAGGCAAGGGCCCAGCCCTATATAAAGGTAGGTCCCTGCCTACTAGCAGCCTCCTTTGATGCTCCACTATGCCTCCATGTGGCCGACCTGGTGTGCTGGTCTGCCCCGCCCTTTTGCATCATCTGCCCTGCCAGACAGCCCGCCACGGAGGCGCCTCCAGTCTGCCCTTGCCACCACGTGTGCGCCTCTTTTGCAAGCCCATAACCTGCCCTTTGCCGGCCTGCCATGATGCTCCTCTGTCAGCCTGCTGTGTGCTGCCCACATGGCAGCCTGTTTGCTGCCCATGTGTCAGCCCCTTTTGCTGTCCTGACCTTGTGAGGTGCTGCCCATGTGGCCGCCCCCTCGCTCCTTTTCTCATGGGCACATGCCCTAGGTCTCCCTCCCCCACGCTCTCCTCATATGGGGGCTAACAGATGGGGAGGTGACCTTTCCAACATAATGTTCCATGAACACATAGATTTCCACGCAGCTTCCAAGTGGTTTTCATAAACTGTTGGAACGTGGGGAAGAATAGATGCATTGTGGCAAGACTTAGTGAGAACACATAAGATGTTGCAATGGGTGTTCTATTGATTTGAGAGGGAAGTCCCTCTTTTATAGAATGGGAGAGAGGGTGGCCTAAATCAATGGCACCTCTCCTACATCAAAGGAGGTAACTCCTAAATCATAGGAACTCCACAATCATAGGCACCACCCCATGTGGGGGCCTTTGCATTACATCATCACCTATGTCATGGCCTATGGCACTAAGTGTTCCTCTTCTACACACACACACACACACACAACCATATGACTGCTAGTGAATGCACACATGTACCTAGCAAGCCCTTGATCACACATATCCCAACATACCCCCCTCAAGGGTTCTTGCTATGTCAAGGATACATCTAGTCACATAGTTTCACGTGCCATCTCATGATGGTCAAGGATAAATCTATGGCTAGGATCTCATGCTAGCAAAGGTGTCCAAGGGTCAAGGTTTACAAAAATGGGATAGACCCCCCAAAGGGTTATCGCCCTTGCATGTACAAGGATGAATCTTAGACCTTTGTGTGGACCTAGTTACTCATGTTTGCAAGAGGTACTATGGGGGTAAACACATATCTCATGGCCTACATCATATGGTGACCAGAGGTGATTTACAAAAGTCAAAACACGTAACATTCTTTTTAGAGTACTATTCCAGGCAAAGAACCTCAAAAATTTGACCAAGTGATGATAAATAAAGTTCAAAAGACAAAGTGCTCAAAAGGCATAGTCTTTATATTCTACCACAAAGTTTGATTCTTCATTTGTTGATGGACATAGTTACTAGCCGAAATGGAAACGGAAGAAACGGAGTTTCCGGGCCCCGCCGAAACGGAAACGGAAGAAACGGCAATATGATACAATTTATGTATAAAAATTTATTTTTTATACATAATATAATTATCAATAGAGTGCAAATCATACATAATACAAATTATAATTATCTATACTTGAAGGCTGAAGCTTCAGCATTCATGATTCATGCCTCTATGATATCTAAATTCTTGAATGATGCTTCAATAATCTGAAATCAACATGTATCATGAGTCATGACTAACAAGTTTGGCATTACAAGAATCTGAAATTTAGAAGTTTGAAGTACTTTAAAGTTTAAACTTAGCATACAAGTTGAAACTTGAAAGTATTCAATGTCCAGACTCCATAGATGATCATGATTCATGATCCACAAATTTCATGATCATGACTCATGACTCATGAGTCATGCAAGACTCAAAATAAAAGCACCCATTGATGATATAAAAAAAAGTAGCAGGACTACTGATCATCTGCATCATCCATAGACTCCTCGTCATCGTCATCCTCTGCGTCCTCAGATAAGCTTGAGGCATCTGTGTCACTGTCTGAAGAAGAATCATCAACATCAGGATCAGGACCATCGGGTGCAACTGAAGTACTAGCACCATCTCCAGATGGTTGAGTGTATGATCGTGTGTGGTGTGCTGGTGCTGACAGCTCCTCATACAACATGGTGTATATGTCCAGCTCCTCCCGTGGGATATCTGGTATGGCCTTCATCTTCTCCACGTCCACCTTGTCTACATTCACTTGGCGAGGTTCGGGGCAGCCGACGGTGAACTCAAGGAGACGGACGTTGCAATGACAAAACACCAACCGCTCCAATTGAGCCGTGCTCAATCTGTTCCTCTTCTTTGTGTGAAAGAGGGCCCAAGTGCTCCAGTTCCTCTCACAAGGACCCGAACTGCAGTCCTGTGAGAGAACAAGTATAGCAAGGCGTTTCTGCCATAAGCCAATTAAGCCGAGATAAGTATCAGGAACTTGATAACTTTAAACATATTTGTAGTAGATAAAACTTCAAATTACTTAACGACTAAGCTCCAACTAGTGGCGTTGGAACTTGTCTCTTAGACTCTTACCAAAGTAGGAGTACAATTGCCATATTTCTCCCACCAGGAGACAGGTTGCAACTGTGTCTCTCGGAGCCTAGCCGTAGGTCGACCAAAGGAGAGGCTGTGATTGCGGAACAATAGAAGTTCATCCTCCATTCTTCGTTGCATCTCCAAGTCACCACCCGTCCAATTTTGTAGATACTGTTGCATCCCCTCCTCCAACTCGTCATTCTCATATTGCTCTTGACTGCGCCAGAGCAGATGCAATACATGTGCCACCACATGGATTGGGCGGTGGAACCAATTCCACCGCTTATTCCATATAGCACGGATGGACTCAACCCTAAATCATGCCACAAGAAATTAGAATGCATTATGCATGCAAAATTCATAGACTATAGATAATAGTACGTACATAATATATATCTGAAAATTCCAGGCTTCATGATAACAAATTGCCATTTAGTAACTGCAATAATTATACATATTACAAAAGTAAAAAGTCTTACTTATCAGGCGATAGGGAAGTGTTTCTGTTGAGGGCCTCTCCAATCTTGTCCATAAACTCGTAGCCCTAATGTGCTTCCCTCCATGTCTGTGATGCGAAGCACCGTGTAGATAGGATTAATCGATTTGAAGTTGAATTTCCCTAAGCTACCCTATACATTTCAAAGATGAATTTACTCTATAATTGGATACTGGCATGCATCCGCCTGATTCCACCAAGACTCATCCATGATCATGCGAAAAAATTTGATAGACTTTGCTAGGCCTCTATCATCCCAATCTCCCCACTCCCGAGACACAACCGTGCGCAACAAGCCCTGGCGCACTCGCACAAGCCTCTCCACCACTATGAACATGTAAGCAAACCTTGTGGCTGGAGGTTTCAATAGCTCAAGGTCACTGTAAGCCCGATAGATGCTGAGGACTTTGGGTCTCTTCGTGACAAACTTCACAATACTACGGGCTGTGGAGAAGATGGCATCAATCCAAGGTATCTTCCCTAGGTCCTCGATCAAAAGATCAAGGTAATGTGAGGCACAGGGTGTCCACACAATCTTAGGGAACTCATCTTCTAACATGGCACCCATTGACACACAATTGCTGCCATTATCTGTCACCACCTGCACCACATACTCAACACCTATCTCCATAATGGCTGCCCGTAAATGCTCCCAAATATACAGCCCTGTAATCACTGTACCTGCAGTGGAAGCGTCTATGGCTCTCAAGAACATGGTTCCCTTGCAAGAAGACACTAAAATATTGTACACATTCCTCTTGCGTGCATCTGACCATCCATCGCATAAGAGTGTGCATCCATATTTTTTCCAAGTCTCTTTCAAGGGCTTCATTTGGTCTTCCACACATTCCCTCTCTCTTCTTAGCTCTCTTGTCCGCAAGGCCTCATATGTAGGCCCTTCCCATTCATACCCAATGCGGCTTACGGCTCTCATGGCCTTCCTCCATCGTGTAGTCTTCGCCACATGAAAGGGTATTGCACACTGTATGAAGAGCTTTGTGAGCTCACTAGTGGCCTCCTTCACTGCTTGCTTTTGCAAGCGTGCTTGAATGCTAGACCTTTGCAGTGATCCTCTTTTCCCCGCACTAGCATCCACACTAATTGATCCATGTGGCAAGGGTGTTCTTGTGGCACTAGGACCCGTGCTCGATGTAGTTGATGCCCCTCTACTTCTCTTTGCAGAACCCAATGTGCTGGCATCATCCAATGGCTCAGTGTCAGCAGCCTCTTCTTCATCTTGCAGCCCTTGTCCTCCACTTTTTGCAGCCAAGGCTGCCATACGCACACACTTCCATTCTGTTAGGCCACCTTTCACTGGAGTAGGCACGAACTCACAAGGTCCTACATCCTTGCTAGGAACACCTGCTAGATGGTCTTTCACCCGTGTGACAGACCCCGTTTTGCTTATGCCGCAATAGTTGCATCTCCACTTCTTGGAGCCACCGCCTCCTTTATAACTATCCAGGAGGGAGACATGGACCCAATAAGCATCTCTCGACATTGAGGAGGATGGAGAGGTGAGAAGGAGGATGGAGAGGTGACAGGTCACAAGTGAGAAAGGATGGGAGGTAGACCGTGGAAGGAGGATGGAGAGATAGAGGTAAAAGAGGATGGAGAGGATGGAGAGGTAGAAGTGAAGGAGGATGGAGAGGAGGAGGATAAAGAGGTAGAAGGTAAGATTAAAGAGAGGATGGAGAGAAGAAGGATGGAGGAATGGAGTCAGGAGAGCAGGCTGCCAAGCTGCAGGCTGTAGCTTGCAGGATGGAGAAGATGGAGCAAAGGATGAAGAGGATGGAGGTCCAAGAGCAAAGGATGGAGGTCTGAGGGATGGAGAGAGCTTGAAGAAGGTGGAGAGAGGAGCAAGGATGCACAAGAGGAGTGGAACGGGCGCGAGGCGGCGAAAGATGAAGAGAGGCGGCTGAAATCCCGTTTTTAGGGTTTGGGAAAAAAGCAGGGTGTACGAAACGCCGTTTCCGTTTCGTCGTTTCCGTTTCTACCCACCAACCGAGGGTTTCGTGCAACTATGTTGATGGAGTTCTTCCTTCAGCAAGATTTGCTTTGTTGTTGATATAGCTCTTTTTCACATGATATGCTTCATTTTCCTTAGAGTTGCAGTAGGAGTCATTCCTCTCCTCTTCCAAAAGAGAAGCTTCAATATCCACCAAGTTGGATGTAAAAGTGTTGCTATACTCTTTATCTAAAAGACTTTTGAGTAAAACTTGTGCACCAAATACCTTTTCAAGTTGCACCCAAACTTCATGTGAAGTCTCACACCCATCTATGTGATGAATGTACGAGTCACTAAGTCCCAATGCTATGATAGCAAGGGCCTTTTCATATTGGACTATCCATTGTACCTCCCTTTTTTTCAAGATGGTAAACTTCTTGTTCTCCATGATCTTCTTGAAATGTCCAAGCTTTATCTTGGTACCACAACATATCATCTTGATCATATCACATCCAAGCTCATCACTTACAATCTTTTTGAACATCAAGGTCAAGGTAGAGCACCCAATGGAAAGTGATGATCTTCTATATATGTCACTATGAACAAGCAACTCCTTCACCTTGTGAAGACATGATATTGAGTAGGTCTTACCACTTGATATATTATTCAAGGGCAGTGCCTATATACTCTTACAAAATAGCAATCAAACATATTCAATTCAAAATATATCATAGATGCATCATGAGCATTTACCAAAACTGCCAAACCGCACGACAGTGCTCCAAAGATAAGACTAAACAATGCCTCAAATCACTTCCAATGGTCAAACATCCAAAAGCCCAAAGATAACTGAGATAATAATGAAACTTTCTAGCACTTAACCATGTTCAATGGTTCATATTAGAAGTAAATATCACTGTTACCCCCAAATTGAACAGTCTGAAGTTGGGGGGTGCAATTCGAACAGTTGAAAGCTCTATTGATGGGGCTTTTTTTGTGGAATGAAAGAGCTAATACCAAAGTACGTCCTCCAGAAAGGAATCACACAATGTTGCGCCAGATCGTCGGTGAGACGTGCGCCATTTCTGACCGGTGTTTCTCAGATTTCTCCTCCATCTATGGACCAAATGGGCTCAAAATTGAGCAGCAAGTAGCTATTAACATCGCTCAACTATGACTAAGAGGGTTTTACGAAATTGTCTCCCAACAGGCGGAATTTTAAGCTAGATTGGCGAGCAAAGAATGAAGCGGCACGGCCGCTCATAGTAAAATTCTGTCAATCCCAACGGTGAAGAGGTGCGCCCTAGTGTGGCAAAGCTAGAGCCAGAAGCATTTTAAAAGTTAACGGTTGGACAAGATTCCGGCAGAATTGGAAAAAATGGGAGAGAGATGGAAGAAGGTTGAAGAAGATGATGAGGTGGCAGCCTAAGAGTCTAAAAGCTCAAGGAGGATCATGGCTCTAATACCACATGTTCGAACCTGGGAAAGAATAGATGCATTGTGGCAAGACTCAGTGAGAACACATAAGATGTTGCAATGGGTGTTCTATTGATTTGAGAGGGAAGTCCCTCATTTATAGAATGTGGGAGAGAGGGTGGCCTAAATCAATGGCACCTCTCCTACATCAAAGGAGGTAACTCCTAAATCATAGGAACTCCACAATCATAGGCACCACCCCATGTGGGGGCCTTTGCATTACATCATCACCTGTGTCATGGCCTATGGCACTAAGTGTGCCTCTTCTACACACACACACACAACCATATGACTGCTAGTGAATGCACACGTGCACCTAGCAAGCCCTTAATCACGCATATCCCAACATAAACAACATAAACTATCTAGCCAAATGTGTAATGTTCTTGTATTTGTCAACTGCATGCACACATGCACCTAGCAAGCCCTTAATCACACATATCCCAACATAAACAACATAAACTATCTAGCCAAATGTGTAATATTCTTGTATTTGTCAACTGCAGTATTCTTATATTTGTCAACGTGCAAATTACAAAATGAACAGCATTGCTTTCGTACACGCCAGCTTTTGCATAGTGACT
The DNA here is from genome assembly GCF_047967505.1 of Dipteris shenzhenensis. NCBI lineage: Eukaryota > Viridiplantae > Streptophyta > Polypodiopsida > Gleicheniales > Dipteridaceae > Dipteris > Dipteris shenzhenensis. Next base: position 62,809,457 of record NC_141597.1, on the reverse strand, counting down.
ACCGCTTAAAACTGTTCTCCAAAGTCTACCAAGTGTGGAGTGCTTACAAAATCCTACCAAAAGATGCTACATGTGCATGTCTCCATCAAATGTGTTATGCTTCTATAAGGCATTATCTTTGCTTGTATCCACCATGAAACGTGGTTCTTCTTCTATAAGGCATAATCTTTGTGCATAGTCATGGATGATTGCTTTGACCATATCCACATGTTCTCATGCTCTCCTTATTATCCCCTTGTTTCCATGTCTTGTTTTCCTAGCCCCTAGCTCAAGAGCAACTTTGAATCTATGAAAGGAAGGCTTTGATATTCCATTTATTGTGCAAGGAAATACTACAATTTTTAAAGCCAATAGGTCACCACGATCTTGAAAAAATCAAATTGGTATTCGTATGGACGAGGGAGGAGCCCGAATTAACCTAAGGCTTAACGAATGATCAAATTCTCTAGAAGCTTCTCACCGCCTTTCGTCTTCCTCTGGAGGCTTCTGCCTCTCTGTATAAACTCCCTCATCGCCCTTCATCTCCTTCACTCTATGCCTCCTCTCTCTCTCTCTCTCTCTCTCTCACGCACTCTCTCTCTCTCTCTCTCTCTCTCTCTCGGTTTTTCTATCGCCTCTCTCTCTCTCTCTCTCTCTCTCTCTCTCCCTCTCTCTCTCTCTCTCTTGCTACCTCCCTTGCTTTCAAGCACTCTTTCTCAGTTCTTCTACCACCTCTCTCTATCTCCCTCGATGTCATGCACTCTATCTCTTGGTTCGCCTCTCTCTATCTCTCACAGTTCATCTATCACCTCTCGCACAAAATGATAATAAAGCAATGCAAACTAGACCTCTACAAACCGACCACCCGCATTTCTGTAACAACGATGTAATGCGATGGAGTTTTCTCTATACATACGAATTTTCTTACGAAAATTAGGAACACTGGGCAATTGATTACACGTTAAAAGATTTGTCAACAAGCCATAAGTTACTACAAGTCATGCATAGCAAGCAGTAGTTCTTATGGAATGTCCACCATAGTCCTTGGTGCCCAGAAGCAGCAGAGCATACATTCTTAACTCCCAGCCGTGATAATTAAGATTAAGCCGTATGAAAAAGGAATCATTAGGAACCTTAAAGGACAAGCAGTTTGGGACTTGATTTTTGGGTGTGATAACTTAGGTTGTAGCAAGATTCGAACTTGTATGTGATGCACTTCCCAAAGACATTAATACAATTATCCATCCTCTCTCTCAAATATTTTTATGTACTAGTCTTTCTTGATTATACTGTATTTGTCTTGGGTGTTGATGCCCGCATAGAGGCTCCACCCATTGAGCTCATTGTATCTAGTTCTTTCATTCTCATATTCGACTTTATATAAACTCTATCTCTCTCTCTCTCTCTCTCTCTCTCTCTCTCTCTCTCTCTCTCTTTCCGTTGCCCAATCTACTATGAGATTCGTGGATGATACCATTGCCTTTTCAAGGACGGATTGAAAATTTTCATACATAAGGGTAACGTTAATCATCTCAAATTTTACAAAAGAGGCGTATATAGGTTATAAACCTTGGTAGGTAGGGGGTTTTTTTGATACCCCTTGTTCGCACGTGGTATATGGGGTTTTTACATAGCCTCCCCCCCCCCCCACCCTCCGAGATTCCTCCTTTTTGCACTACTATGAGGAAAACAAATACAACACTTTTAACTTCTAGGAAGTAGAGTCATAAATTAGAGTATGATCACAGAGTTCTTCCAGGCGGAGCAGGTCACTATCACAGCCACGGTTAGTAAGAGAGACTAAGACCCTGAGACCAAGACATGACACACCTGGCAGAGGACAGACACACAGATCACACTCACTGACATCTCCTTTGTTTTCAAACCTGGGGTGCAGCCTACTGGGGTGACAGTGGCGCTCATCAAACATCGGGTAGCAGCTAGGAGGGCACAACAGGTTACTCACCCAGATAGCAGGCAGCAATCCATTATGGGCTTCTTGCCTACACTAACTAGTCTGACGTTGGGTGTATCTTGATGTTCTATATGCCTATTGTATTGTAGTGGATCAGACTGTGTCGTGAGGATGATGATGCCAGGATGGATGCAGAGGTTTATGGTGGACATGTACTATTATATCACTGACTATGTCTACACAGTTCTCTAGCATGGGTTAGGATGCTCACTTAGTAGCTCCACCCTTTTGCTCATTATATCAGGTTTTTCTTCAGTCTCATAGACCCATCGGTCTTTAGCTGACTTTAATAAATTCTCTCTCTCTCTCTCTCTCTCTCTCTCTCTCTCTCTCTCTCTCTCACTCTGCTCAGGCATACATCAGCACTTCCATCCCCTTGCTCTATCGCAGAAATATTGCTAGATTCCGGACTAGATCTCACATGCTTGCAATTGAGAAGGGAGCGTGGTTGAATCTTCCGCAACATGCCAGAATATGCAGATTTTGTGACTCTCAAACAGTGGAGACAGAGGCACATATAGCTCTACAGTGTCCCAGTTATGCACAGATTAGGGAGGACTACCGGAAGTTACTGGGAGACTCCACACAGTTAACATCAGTCCTTTCCACTGCCTCGCCGGCAGCATTAGGATCTTTTGTTACCCGCCTCTTTTTGTACCGTCAAGAACTTGAAAATTCTTGACCCCTCCACACCGGAGGAGACTTTTCTTGTACACCGTTCGGGTCCCATGGGTCGTTTTCGGCCCCCCATGGACGATAATAATTTCTACTTCTACTTCTACTTCTCTCTCTCTCTCTCTCTCTCTCTCTCTCTCTCTCTCTCTCTCTCACACACACACACACACAAATGAAACCTTCAGCTTGGTCACCTTTTCGCACGATTGTCTTTCCTTCCAATGTGCGTGCATGCCTACATGTGTGTGCGCGCATGCGCATGCGTGTGTGTGTAGGCTACTCAGCTGTCATATGTTTTCTTTTCAGCTTTTTTAGTGTATGAGTAGTATTTGTCTCACTTTGAGACAGCTATAAATGTACATTCTTCTAAATGAAAGGTTCTTTTACTATTGAAAAAGTGTGTAGCTACTCACTTGTTTGTATGCTTTTAGTTGTGATAGTGTCTATGGAATGATCATGAGACTAGCAAAATATGCATTTTAGCTAGCACAAGGACTAATCCTTGATATCCAACAAGCAACTACAATTTATTTTATATTAACAGAATAATGATATAGATCTGAGAAAGGTTCTATTCTTTCTCGCAAATTCTTCACACATTTTTTTAGCATACATTCTCCTTTTCTTATGTTTAAAATTGTCTCGTAGGACAACTTTATGCTTTACATTCCAGCATTAAAGAATGTCATCAAGTCATAGATGTAATGATATATCTATCCAAACTCAGTTGATAGGTTTCTATTTCTTGTATTACGACATCATATATAGAACTGTATGATATACTCTAATGCGTATTTGCAAGGAAAAAAGATACTCAAGCTTGAGTCACCTTTGAAGTACAACTAGGGAAGCTGGAGACCAAAAATGCATGGATAAACAATTGAGACATTAAAAAGTGAACTCATATTCTGCAACCTTAGTTTTTTATGTTAACATATTGAAATATAAGGTAAGGCATTATTGAGTGCCCTTCTAATCTTCTCGTATGGCCAAGCATTGTATGGATTCTTGTGGGATCGTAGCTTGCAAGTACAGTGCCAAATCCTCAACTACAAATGTAGGTAAGTCAGCATATAATCGAATGATTGGACAAGGGACAGAAAAACCAGGAACCCATATGAGAGAAACCATGGATCGAGAAGGCTACTTGATGCATATTTGAAGCAAGAAAATGGGATCACCTGCAGTACACCATCTTAGAACATGATAATTACTTAATGGCAAGCATTCTTATGAATTCATAGCCTGTCGAGTAGGAAAATGACTAACAGTGGCTTTTGAGAGCCCAGCAAAAGATACTGGATCATTTGAGAGGTAAGGGAGTCCCCATGGCAACTCTGTGTGTGTGTGCGTGCATGCATGCGCATATCTATACCAGATCGTGTGTGCATATCTGGATTAAGTGTGTGTGTGCTACTCAGCTGTCATATGTTTTCTTTTCAGCTTTTTTAGTGTATGAGTAGTAGCTGTCTCACTTTGAGACAGCTATGAATGTACATTCTTCTTCATGTAAGGTTCTTTTACGATTGAAAAAGTGCTACTCATATGTTTGAATGCTACTCATATGTTTGAAAAAGTGCTACTCATATGTTTGAATGCTTTTAATTGTGGTAGTGTCTATGGATTGATCATGAGACTAGAAGAATATGTATTTTCGCTAGCATAAGGAGCTAATCCTTGATATCCGACAAGCAACTACAATTTCTTTCTATATCAATAGTATAATGATATAGATCTGGGAATGGTTCTATTCTTTCTCACAAATTCTTTTAGCATACATTATCCATATCTTATTTTTTAAATTGTCTTGTAGGACAACTCGTAGCTATGCTCACACAAATTTATTTTTACAAGTTTTTCCTTGCTATCTGCAAGCAATGTAAACTTTGAAGCTAGTATATACCTGAACTAGAGTATAATCATCTTTCAAGCTGAACGTGATATTCACATCCTCTTCAACCAAGGTCGATCCATAAATTCCTGTCCGTTGTGTCACTGAGTGGCCTAACCAAGACCCCAACAATGCATCTAGCCTATTATGAGCTTCATCCTGTGCAACAGCCCATGAAAAATAGTTTCGAACAGTAAGTAAACAAATAGACAGAAGATGTGATTCACACTCTCTAGTTCCTTTAAACAAAGAATTCCTAACAAGTTGAATGGGTGGAACAAAAGGTAAGTACTTGGATGGTGCTTGTACCACTCGTTCGTAAGGATCCATTGTCCTTCTTTTCTTGGAAAACTCCCATAAAATCAAGAAGCCCACGAGGATCCAATACATGGAAAGCGCGCATACGGTTCTCCCCATCCTCAGAATAAAGACAACTTTCGCAAACAAGAGCAGGCCGTCGAGAAGGAAGCTTGACACCTCTACAAGTAAGAACAGATAGAACCAACAAGCCCAAAAGAGAGAAACAAAAGCAAGAATTGAATTAGCAAGAATACTAACACAATGAATCAGATGTTAAAAAGCAATTGAAGCTATTTAAAATGCTCTCTAAGAAGAAGCCCATATCTGTACTCGTTACAAAGTCATATCAAATATGGGAGCAAGTAATCTACACATAGACAAAAAAAGTATGTTCAATTCAAATAATATGAGACACAAAGCAAGAGAAATAAAGAAAGTTGTGCTAAGTCGAGCCATCTCTTGCTGTGGCGGGGGGTGTGTTCTTAGTAATCTCTATACCCGAAGGTGATACCTAGGCTTGGACAGTCTCCTCTGAGTATAGCAATGGACCTCTATCGTGTGTGATCTAGTCAATGGTCCCTGTGTCCCTGGCTCCATCGCTCTGTGCTGTGCTGATCCATGCTTCCTCATATCGGCTATCTCCTACTCTACACCAATGTGTCATGGGGGCTGACTCGAAGGCATAGAAATCGGTGACATTTTGCTGTGCTCAATCTGCCTCCTATGGTATTGTCACCTCCTGTTGTCTAATCTGCTGCAATAAGGTCTCCTTGTGTCACCGTATCAGGTCTCCTTGTGTCACCGTATCTCCATCAAATAGAAGCCAATGCAGACCTGGTCATGGAAGTGGATCAGTCGGGAGAGTGGCCTGCCCCCGTGTCCCTCTTGAAAGAGGCAATGGTACCGTCCTTGGATCTGTCCTTGGATCTCATAGTAGGCACGGCAAGTACATAGGAAGTGCTCCTCTATCTCCACCTCTGCCAATGTGCATAGCCTGCAAATCCGCTGCTCTCCAGGTGTCCCTGTGGCTCTCTCTACCTCGATCCTCAGCTGATGGGACAAGATCCATCTCTCTCCAATGACAATCCTCAATGCATGTGAGACCTCTCTATCCTCCAGATAGTGGGGCCTGGTAATGACTCCATCCTCTGATACTCTTAGGAAATGATCATGGTAGAATTGGATCTTGGTGGGAAACTCCTAGTTCCCACTGCAAGTCCCTGACGTATGGAGTTGGAATAGATCTAGCCATACGATACGGTTGATCTCATATCCAAAATATGGAGGGACGGGGCATGGGCATCCAAGCTCTACTGAAACGAGGAAGGCAGTCCATCTAAATACCCTGGCTGTCAAACCATCTACATATGTGTGTGCTTAGCAAGCTATGGTAATTCCACTCTTGGCTGATCGTATGGATGACTTTAATGCCAACCTCAGTAGCCTCCAACTGACAAGGCCCATACTCTATGAAGATATGTCACTGTCTGGATGTATAATTTGATGTAGGGCAGAGGGCTTACCCTAAATCATCCTCAACCCCATAGTCACATGTAGCCTCTCGAATCTCCGCTAGATGAGCGCTAATAAGTCGCTCCCCTAGAAGGGCACTTGCATACATGACTGTCGGCCTTACAAGTGTGTCAAATAGCCATCCCTTCGTCAGTCCTGAAGCACTATCACTCTAGTCGAGCTAGAGCTCCCTGCCCTCGTGAGAGGCGTGACCTGACTACGAGTCATCATAAGAATTTGCCCCTCAAAGACTGCCCCTAGATAGATGCATGACTGTACAATTCCAAACGGCTTCCCTCAGTAAGTGAGCTGTGTCGATGAAGTACTGCCCATGAGGTGTTAAAGATCATAACCTTGGTCTCGTTAAGGTTTACTATTAGCTCTCGCTCTCTACAGAACACCTCTAGGGCCTCTAGGTGTCTCTATAAGCCTACTGCTGAAGAGGAAATGAGGACTATGGCATCTGCATACATCAAATATATGTATCATCAGATCAGCAAGCAAGGATCCCATCCCTCCCATCATCAATGAAAGCCGTGATCTCATCAATGTTGAGCCCAAAGAATGTCTGTCAAAGGGGGCATCCTTGCTTCACTACGATTGACTGACTCATATAGGCTCATCACCCCCAGATCATGTCCTCTGAGATCTGCATCTCCTAGAGTCTCCTAATGACGTGGGCTCGTGGGAAAGGCCTTCCAAAAGTCTACAGAGCAAGCTTAGACTTTTTGGGGTCTCGATCTAGCCTCCTCGATAACAGCCCGTAGGATGAATATATACTCGAGTGGAATGTTCTGTCCCAGAGCTTGCTGCCCATGTGCCTTTGTGTAAGTGTTGATCCCCCTTTCTAGTACCGATTCATAGACCTTGGCCATTGTGTGGCCAATCAATGAGCGTGCGGTAGTTCTCCGGGTCCATAGGGTCCCCTGCTTTGTATATCGGCACAATAGTGGTGGTACTCCAAGCAGTCATGGCATACTACATGGCTGAAAATATGTGCCAAGATTGCACAGTGCTCAATCCGCAACCCCTCATGGTCCTAGGCTCTCTAGTAGTGGAGCCAGCATAGTGCAGATTGCACATTATGTGCCATGAATAGGATGGATGTGGTGGGTCTGGACAAAGACAACATATCGGGTGATGCCTAGATTGGGACACCATAGAGTGAGGTCACATACATGTGCCAAATGCCTCGATCTGTGATGGGCATGGGTGGCTTACCCTTAAAGAGAAGTCCCGACCCAATAGTGGGACTCATGCTCGTAGAGACAATTAAAGGATCATAGTCTCTCCTTTGAAAAATATCATAGTTACCAGGGAATGAGAACATTTTAAAATTTCATCTAACGGAACCCGAACGTTTTGGGAAGGGGGAATAGGAGAACGCAACCGAAACACTACATCATATGAACATCATCAATTCATATGAAAATATACCAATTATAAAAGGAAAACCACTTTTAGCAGCTCTAAACTTTCCATTCGAGCTTTAGACAATTAAAGACACTCTTAGATTATTGAAAACTGAAATGTACATGTTTGCAATGTGCATAAGGCATAGAAGTGTAGAATACTACAGATCCAAGAGCATATAATATGCAAAGTACAAAAAAAGGAGGCCATGCCTCGGGCCTAAAGACACTCTTAGATTATTGAAAACTGAAATGTACATGTTTGCAATGTGCATAAGGCATAGAAGTGTAGAATACTACAGATCCAAGAGCATATAATATGCAAAGTACAAAAAAAGGAGGCCATGCCTCGGGCCTAAAGGCCTCAATACAAAATAGGACTCGAGACTCTCAAGTCAAGTACATGGTGTATAGAAAAAAAGAGAGTCAACCCTAATGGTCTCAAGGTGGCATAGCAATGGAGGCCTATCCCTCACCCTGCTGAGCCTCATCATCCTGATCCTAGTCTTGGGCCTCATCGTCCTCATGCTTAAGAGCATCCTCCGTTGCATCACTGTCAAAGTCCTCATCTAGTTTAAATCCAAGATATGGTTCAATAGTGCACTCTGCCCTTGTTATGTAAATGCAATTTTGCATTAACAAATACAAGATCACTTGCCTTTTGAACCCCAAGCTTGTTTCTCTTTTTGGATGCAATGTTTCCAAAATTGCTCCACAACTGCTCAACGGGCGAAGAGCTAGCTCCCCTGGCTGAAATACGAATGGCCAAACGCTGCAACAATGGAGCATCTGCCCCACATAGTCCTCCCACCAACGAAAGGAGGAAACCTTGAAATGTCATTCAGTGCATCCTCCAAGCCAAACAACCCTTTTCCTTGCCTATAATATGACAACTCCTCCCACAGTTTTCTCCTATCATCTGCACTTGAGACAAGTCGTCTCAATACCTTCTCTCATCCTTGCACCACCTCTTTATATGTTTCTTGCCCCTTCCCTTGATATTCCGGATCCAAAACAAAGGGTGCAGCTTCCAAAGGTGAATGATATCCTGTCCACCGAGAGGTTGCCAACGTCCTCAACTCCTCCTTCCTCCAAGCATACAAAGCATCTATACTTTGAATGGTCTCAATCATCTTATCGATCCCTTCATACAACTTCCCAAGACAAGGACCAAACAAGCCTCAACATCAAAAGAATAGGCTTTGTGACCTGAAGCAAAAGGTGAACATCATCCCAAAAGAGGTCATTCAAGACTATGGACTTAAGTCTCTGAGCCCCTGCAAAGTTCTGTTCACGCCATGCATCCCACTTAGCGGAAATAACAAGCTGCCTCAATTGAACTTTCAGCTTAAAAAGCTGCTTCAACATGATGAAATTATAAGCAAAGCATGTACGGTGTGTCAGAATACTTCAAGAGATTCTTGCAAAAAATAGCCAAAATGTAGGGATGACGAGTGATGAAAGAGACAATATAATTACCCATATAAATGGTAGGATCCACCCAATCCAACTTGCCAATATCCTTCAAGAGATTATTCAGCCCATGTGCCATGCAAGGAGTGAAGGTAAGGTGAGGGTACTTCTCTTCTAGAATCCTCCCTACTGCCCTATTGGAGTTCTCACCATTAGAAACAAACCGAATAACATGATCTACCCCCACATGCTCAATGGACTCCATCCAAATTCTAGCCAACCTCTCGGCCGAATTTCCCTCCCTTAAATTATCAATATATGCAATGACGCCCTGAATAGAGCGGCTCATAGTGTCAGTCCATCCATCTCCCATCAATGTGACACCATGTTTCATCCAAATGTTTTTGATGGAAGCCAAAGCCTGCTCTATGGCGGTCTTCTCTATTGCCAAAATTGTGGTGCGCAGGGCCTCACATGAGGGAGGAGTGTAACTAGGTCCAAAGGCTTCATGTAGGGAAGGAGGCAGGGGCAGATTGGAGGAAGGGGATGGAATTAGCAGAGGGAAGAGAGAGGAAGGGGGAGAAGGAGTCAGAAGAGAGAAAAACGGGTAGAGGAAGAGGAAGAGAGAGAGAAGGGTGAGGGAAAGGGAGAGAGATAGAGAGAGATTGGGAGAGAGGGTGTAAGCAGCACGTACGAGGGAGGAGGAGGAAGTAGATAGGATTAGATGTCACATCAAAAGTGTTACAAGAGTGGAGGGCTTGGACTTTACAATCCACTCCATTATCCCTCTAACCGCACCCTGAATTAGCCCCTTTTTCCCCTTCATTACACTGCAATCTCCTTCACCATATCAATGAAGTAAGGATTGCACGCTTTTGCTATGAGTGCATCTCCTCCATAAGAGAATCGGTTCACTCCAACATCTACATGGACATTGGGTTGGTTTCCTCAACCTTTATGCTCCCAACAATAGAGGGGATTGTGTCCTTTTGTGGAAGGAGCTTCTCTCTTGGCCCCAATTGCATATTCATGGGTCATTGGAGGTAACTTCAACATCGTTGAGTTGCCTTTTGATAAGAAGGGAGGTATAGAGAGTGGCATTTACTCTCTAGAGAGACCAGCCTAGGATGCCTTCTTTTTCAGTTCAGTGGCGGAGATGTTTAGTTTGATGATGCCTTTCACGATCAGTCGCAGTCACTTTTGTATTCATGGTCGAATAGGAGAATGCAAATGGCTGAGACTTCCTTGAGACAAGAGGAAGAGCTCTTGGACAATGAGTTGGCGGATGACACTGCAATTTTCTTAGATGCCACTCCTCAAACTCTCACTTCTTTCAGGGCAGCCTTGGATATGTTTTGTACTGTAGCAGATGCACACATTAATTGGAATAAACCCAATGAGGACACTTCGGATTAGGGAGCTGATATTGGTTTCACTTTGTCATGACAAGAGAAATCACTAATCCGTGATTAGTAGACATTGAAAACATTATTATATATTATACGCCAATGGTGCAACATGTATATGTATTTATGATGGCCACCGACCAATTTGTTATGGCGGTGGATCATCTCAATAGATAGGACTAGTCGAGCTAGAGCCACTGCTTCAGACGGCATCGAATTTGGACATGTGTACTTATTCTATTAATAAAAATGTGCACACATGTGTCTAGGTCCTAGGGGCAATAGGAAGGGAAGGGTGCATTAAAGTGCATTGAATGGTAGATGCATGGGTCATAGGCTAAGGATAGGTGTAAATGGGAAGATGGAACTTGAGTGATCTCATGGGACATTCATGAAAGGGTATCACCCTTTCATTGAGAATCTCACGTAGCATTATTCATTCACCTTGCATTCATCCGCCATCTCTCATACACCTTGCATGTAGGTCGAAAATAGAAACAAGTACTCTCACGAGGGTGCTCTTCCCCATTGGAGGGCCAATTGGCATTCAAATTCTGCATGCATTGCACACATTGCATTCTCGAAGAGTCTGGTTCTTCACATTCGGTATCAAAGCTTCGACGATCCACTACCGGGACAGAAAGAGAAGGAGCGAGCACGAGACAAGGCGTAAGCGTGCGGGACAGCAGCCAACGCAAAAGACAGCCGCGTGAGAAGGTTGTGCACAGAGAAGTGCGGCGGGAGTCATAGCAGGAGAGCACCGTGGAAAGACGTGGAAAGACACGTTTTGCGGAGCACTGGGTAGAAGGCAACGTGAACGAGAGGGACCCCGAGGAACTTTGCATGGAGTAGGGCCATTGGACGAAAACTGAGTGCACAAGAAGAGGGCTACTAAACGTTTGAAGACAGGTGCGACAGGCTCCGAATTTGGCTTCTTGGTAGGAGAACGAGGGCCTGAAATCTGAAAGCAAGGTTGAATCCGAAACACGGTTGAATTCGGAACTGTGAGGTAAGGGCTTTCTTTTTTGGGTCTTTCGACGGGGAACGGGGTGTCCTAACTGCCCCCCGTGCGAATAGACTCTTAAAACCCTTAAACCGTGGGGAAAAGAGACCCCCTCCGTTCTCCCCAACGGAAAGTCGGATTGGAACAAGATTTGGGGGGTGATCCACCCATCAAGTACCCCCTATAATGGTATCTAGAGCTCCAATCCACTCAAAATAAGTAGCCCAAATGGAGCGCACCAGTTAACAGCAGAAATACAAGAAGAAAAGCTTAACAGAGAAGGAAGAAGAGGTCATTTCAAGTGTTTTCTCGACACAAACGAAGCGGGAGTCGGATAAGTATCACCAACTCTACAACACTTGACTTTTGCTGTAAAATAAACCCTTTTCTGAAATTACAGCAAGTCATTTTCTCTCTTGTACTACTAAAAGGAAAGAATGGAAGGGGAACGGATATTTAATAATGAACTTGTCCTTTTTCCTCCACTACCAGAAGGAGATAGAGAGAGAACACCATCACCTCCTGAAGAGGATGATGTAGATGAGAGTTTTACACATATTGAGTATGATAACCCACGAATAGAATTACCTTCATCTCTCCTTCAAAAATCTCTTGATAGGGAGTTTTCCTTCAGAAATGAAGGGAGAAATGAGTTCATCCAAAACCAAGGCGCTGAGTTTACACCTTTAACTCAAAATCCCGTACACATGGATTATAATCCAAGTGCAAGAGGGAGACAAGAGTCTCCCGTTTATAAGCTGGTTTCTCAGCTTAGCCATATGATTGAACAGTCCATTATGACAAAATTAGGGACTAAGAGAGTGCTGAACTTTGGGGATGACGATTTAAGTACCCCCTCAAAGAGAGCTAAATTCCAACCCCGAGAGAGAATAGAGTTCCCAAAGTATGATGGAGCAAGAGAGGCGGATAAAATCTTCAATTGGATTCGCCATTTTGAGCTATATTTTGCCCATCAAGATAAGACCGACCATGAGAAGCTTACTCTTGCCACATTGCATCTACAAAAGGATGCTTTAATGTGGTGGTCCTTATCACAAATGGGAAAAGAGCCTATTCTTCAATGGTCCAAATTTGTAGAGCAACTTAAGGCCACTTTCATGCCTCCGAGGCATAAAGAAGAATTGACCTTCCGCTGGGAAAGGTTCAGGCAATTCGATAATGAGAATAACGCTGAATTTACAACTAGGTTCTGGAAACTCTCTTTAGAGTTACCTGAGAAGAGCGAAGATGATAGAAGGAAGAAGTATTTAGCAGCCCTAACCTCGAAAGTGAGATATAAGGTTGAGATGTTCAACCCAACCACCTTGAAAGACCTCATTAAATTGGCTGAGATTGCTGAGAGGAAATTGAATCCTTGTAAATCCTTCAACAAAGGAAAGGAGAAAGCTATTGTACAAAATGTTAACAGCCAATCACGTCCTGGATGGATACAATTTCCTTCCATGACTAACGATGAGAAGAAAAAGCTAATTAAGGAGGGTAAATGTTTCGGATGTAAGAAATATAAGCCAAGGCATCCATGGCATAAATGTCCTACTCTATTAGCCAAATTGCCAAAACAAATTCTGTAAAAAGAAAAGGCAGTTGTTGAGAATATGTTTCAGCTTATTGAGCAGGTTACTATAAAGAGATTTCAACAGCTTGGTATTCAGAAGAGAATTCTGAGTATGAAGAGATATTGAAGAGGCACTGCAGTGGTACTTTTGCATTTTGAATATTCAGCATCAAGAGGAACCAGAACTTGAAGATGAAATTTAAGTTCTGATTCAAAAGAGATCGTGTACTACCAAGAGAAGATTATTTGCAAATTATGAAGAGGAGATGCAAATGCAGAAGTAAAAGAGAAGCGTAAGCAAGAGAAAGAGACAAGAGAGGATCCAGAAGAGGACTTCTGCCCATTTAAGCAGAAGGGAGTGTCATGACAAGAGAAATCACTAATCCATGATTAGTAGACATTGAAAACATTATTATATATTATACGCAATGGTGTAACATGTATATGTATTTATGATGGACACCGACCGATTTGTTATGGCAGTGGATCATCTCAGTAGATAGGACTAGTCGAGCTCGAGCCACTGCTTCAGACAGCATCGAATTTGGACATATGATACTTATTCTATTAATAAAAATGTGCACACACGTGTCTAGGTCCTAGGGGCAATAGGAAGGAAAGGGTGCATTAAAGTGCATTGAATGGTAGATGCATGGGTCATAGGCTAAGGGTAGGTGTAAATGGGAAGATGGAACTTGAGTGATCTCAAGGGACATTAATGAAAGGGTATCACCCTTTCATTGTGAATCTCACGTAGCATTATTCATTCACCTTGCATTCATCCGCCATCTCTCACACACCTTGCATGTAGGTTGAAAATAGAAACAAGTACTCTCACAAGGGCGCTCTTCCCCATTGGAGGGCCAATTGGCATTCAAATTCTGCATGCATTGCACACATTTGCATTCTCAAAGAGTCTCGTTCTTCTCACACTTGGATTCAGAGAAGTATCATTGTCAGATACTTGGGACGACAGGTCATCTTGTCAATCTCAGATCTGGGAGGGCCGGCCTCTCCCTCATATTCAGTGGGACCTAGGAGAGTGGTTCTGGAAAGATAGGGTAGAGGAGGTGCCCTTTTTCTTGTACACAACTCGATTTGATCGACGCCTTCAATTCGAGGTAGCAGCTTGGACACCCTTGAGGGGACGTAGGTTGAGCAGGATGTCCTTCTCCCACTTCTGGCCTCGTTTTTGGACCAGTCTGAGAACACTGAAGATTTCCTATTTCTTCTGGCTACTAGCTCATGGAGGATTGCTCATCAGCCCTTAGTAGGAGCAGATGCGCGTAGATGGCACATGTTTCTGTTACGCAGAGAGAGTTCTGGAGACGATCCCCCACTCCCTATGGAGCTGTCCTATAGCTCATAGGATTTGGCTAGTAGCTTCACGATTGTGTCTTACATGCAGCAAATGCAACGGGGCATCACATGGGGAATGGTTGCATGGCTCACATAGGGAGGCAAGCCTTCTCAATTAATCCGATTTGCCAACCTGTAGGATTCATGGCCAGCAAGTCTCTTGGATAGAGATATATGATGCTTCGTCGCCTTCCCGTGTACATCAGTCGCCTTTGCCAGAGGACAATGTTTGAAAGACAATGGCCCAGCATTACTGCTTTGAACATCTCGGTCGTTGAGTGCAGCTAGGTGATGGGCGGCTAGCAAGACCCTTCCACGGCTACCTTTGTCGCCATCTAGCAAGACATCATCTTTACTTTACTCGCCATCTGGGAGCGCGGTACTGCAGCATCAAGAGGAATCGTCGAAAGATGGGAGCGTTTGCAGGAGTCTTTTACAACCTCTCCACGGAAGATAATCGATGGATGTATAGACCACCTCCCTCATTGTTAGCCCCTGTTCCGAAGATTCCCTAGGCAGCGAGCTGGTTCCCAGGAAACGAGCTGGCTCTTTTCTGACAACCAGTCCCTTTCAAAAGCTGATTTGTATGGTGTTTTTCAAGCATTAATAGAAGGTTCCTTTTTCGGGGGGGGGGGGAAGAGTTGTATGCCGTGATCCATGCTTTGAAAGCATGGAGACATTATTTGTATGGTGCAAAGTTCTATGTTGATGTTGACCATGATACTTTGAAATATTTATATAAACCACTTGATTTAAGTGGGCGCTGAGCAAGCTCACGCAGGAATTTCATGGGAGATTTGGTATCGAAGAAGGAAGGATAATAAAGTTGCTGATGCGTTGTTATGCATTATGCATAATATGAGTTTCACACTATTAGAAGTGTGACTGCATCTAGGCAAACTCACATAGTGGGCAAGTATATTCAGAGCTTTTGGCCTAAGGCTGCTGTGACAAAACCCAGGTTTATAGATGACCTGGCAGGCCAAATGTATGCAAGATATACCATAGATAATCGTCTCCTCAAAGAAATAGCAAGGTAGTAGAACCAAATCTCTCTCCTATTCCAACCCATTAATTAATTAGTTTGGGTGCATGCTATGTTTATCTATGGCTTAATTTATTTTATGCTTTCATTAAGCTATGTTTCTCTATGGCTTCATTTATTTATGGATTAATACTATGTTTCTCCATAGCTTACTTTATTTTACTCATAGACTACGTCCAAGGGGGGCTTCCCCAAACGTTCAAGAAAAGATTCGAACCCAAAACCTTGTTTTTCCCATATGTAAGCCCTACCACTAAGCTATGAAGTAATATATATGCCCATTTCCTTATAATAGTATTATAAGTGCTCCCTCATCCCCCTTCCCCTTTGAGATGTCCTTTCCTCTTTAATGCGTGGTCCCTCCCCAATCTCACGTCCATCCTACTTTAAAGCCCCTATCCTCCATTATTCCTTAGTTGATCCCTCCCCCCTTTATACTTAGTTTAATCATTGCCTTGCCCACTTCCTTTTCACCCCTCTTTCCTTCTCCACAACTAATTGATAGGAATTTCCCATTTTTCATATGATGGGACATCTATTTTCAGAATGATCTTCCTTTCTCCACAACTAATTAATAGGAATTTCCCATTTTTCTTATTTTCGGAATGATCATATGAAGAATTAGTGCCATGATGGCATAGGAGACATCTTTTGAGAGCTCTATACGGTCCTCTCCAGCTACCACATTCGATAAAAAGAACTCTTTAGTTTGTGCTTGTGCTGGCATAAAAGTAAGGTTGACGTACGAATCAACTACCTACCCACATTTCTAACCTTGAAAGCCAGGGTGAAAAACGGTCTGCTCCATGAAATAATACTTACGGAGGTGACTCTTCTAAATCATCGCCATCTTCCCCAAGTACTCCAGCCCTCATTACTCTGTCGAGCATCTCCGCTGTCCGATGTGAAATGGTGTACGCTCGCTTGTTTGGAAAATACCCAACCTGAAAGACGCTCCCACAGTTAGGAATGCTTTTATCCATACGATGATTGGGTTTCTCCACGCTGCATGCGATGATTGGGTTTCTGCACAGCGTGCAGACAACAAAATCACCTGCTGCTGCTTTTCTATGGTCAGAAGATTCGTTTCTCCCAATTTGAACTCCGCCCAATCCGTGTCCTCGCTTACTTCACCGGCTATAAAAGTCTTTGGCGGAGCTTGTTTGATATTTAATCTGCATTTAGGGAAAACTGGTCATCGAGTCATGACCATAAGACAGGAAAACTGAAATAACCAATCTCCAGGAAAAAGAGGAGAACTAACGAATCTCCAGGGGAGAGAGGAGAACTAACGTTTGATAAAGACTCACTTGCTCCCCTCTACCATACGAATTCGCCGCCAATCTGGTAGGAATATCTTGTAATACATTTCCCAGTGCATCATATTGCTGCCGATGCAGGAACATTTATCAGCTCGAAAAAGTTCGATTTTCCTGGCCTTTTAAGACGTATTAAAATTGAACTCGAATGCAAAAACATTACCAAGAAAGAACCGGTCCAGTCACCGACATTCAGCTGAATGAACTGCTCAAGAATTTCAATTCCGAAATAACTGCCGGAGTCATCCGACGTGGCATTGCTCTTGATCCGTGGAAGAGGCGAACGGGAAGGTGAGGGAATTCTTAAAGCTGGGGGGCGTCGTAGGGGGGAAAGACGGTGAGGCGAAAGGAAGCTGGATTTTGAGTTAGCAAGGAAGGAAGGAAAATTTAGCGCAGAGGCTGTCATGGAGCTGAATTCAGTTCAGTCTCCTCGGCTTCCCCCACACAAAATGTAGGAAATCTAGTCCCTACATTTTGTGCGTGCTCATATCTTCGTTTTTTTCTCCAAATGATGATGATAGCTGCTTCATTGGCCAACTCCTCCTTCCACAATAAGAAGGGCACCTTATTATTTTCGTTTTTCCTATAAAATTTTAAGAAACTTAATGTAATTCATAATTGGATCTTGAAACAAGTTGAATACATTCAAGAGGCCTACCCGAGCAAATTGTAAGCTGAGAAGAAGACAAAGCATAAGAAGAAGAAGAAGAGAAAGAGAAAAGGGGGAGAAAATGATAGAGCCATAAATGGAAATTTAGCTTCAAGCTCAGAGAAAGAGAAGAAGAAGGTGAATCATATTCAAGGGGCATGCCCAACGAGGAGGAAAGAAACAAGGAAGAGTGAATGACCATAAAAGAATGATGCTAACTACTAAGAAAAGCTAGCCAATCACAAAATTAACGAACAACAATTAAATGAGATGAATATCATTCATTTGGCCTACCCCAAATTTATATATAAGGTTTTTGGCCAGAAGCGAAAATAGCCAATTTTTATTTTTCATTGATCCATATGCTATTTTAGCCCCCCCCCCTCTCTGTCTCTCTTTCTTTGTCTCCTTCATCGCTATCAATTCATCATCTCCGCCCTCTTTAGCTATTTGGATCTCGCAAGCCTTGTTATCATTCACCTTGTTTAATGTATTTTATTATGTGTAGCTTGCGAGATATAGTATGGAGTGGTCTGTCCAATATGCGTAGTTTGTGCCATTGTCTTTGTCAGCATATTTGCAGGGTTATCATCTGTATGAGCCTTGACAAGCTCTATCCACTTGTCCTCAAGTACTAATGAAATGGTATCTGACCTCAATGTGTTTGGTCTTTGCAAGAAATACCGGATTCCGTGCTAGCTGAATAGCACTCATGGAATCACTATGCAATGTTGGTACACCTGTATAAATCCCCAAATCTCCCACTAGCCGATCAAGCCATATTGCCTCCTTGCAACGCTCTATGGCTGCAATATACTCGGCCTCTGTGGTAGACAAAGCAACACACTTCTTTCACGAGACATCCACGACACTGCACCACCTGCAAAGGTGAACACATAACCATAAGTGGATCTCCTACTATCCACATATCATGCATACCCAAGTACACACATCTCTTCTCTACCAAAGTAGATGCACATCTCCTTGGTACAAATCCTTCATGTCAAAGGCCCCATGCAACTTGGCCTTCAATGCATCCAGCACATTGTTCTTGCTAGTCCAATAGATTATCATCCACATAGAGTGCCAGGAGTATCAGTCTATTATCCTTAGCCCTTTTAGTGTAGAGGCATTGATCAATATCACTTCTTCGAAAACCCTAGGACCGAATGAAAGCATCAAACTTCTGATAACATTCTCTAGGCGCTTGCTTAAGGCCATAGAGACTCTTTTTCAGCTTACAAACCAAATGTTCTTTGCCCCTTTCTTCAAAGGCTTCCGGTTGTAGCATGTAAATCTCCTCATGCAAATCCCCATGTAAGAAAGTTGTCTTGGCATCCATCTGCATAAGCTCCATATCCTCTACTACCACAAGTCCAAGTACACATCTAAGTGTGGTCATCTTAACAACTAGAGAGAAAATCTCATCAAAGTCCACACCCTTCTCTTGCTTGAACCCTTTAGCAACCAAATGGGCCTTATACTTAGGCACATCATCACCTGTGACCTTCATCTTATAGACCTATTTACATGGCAATGCTTTCTTTCCATGTGGAAAAGAAACCAAGTCCCAAGTCTTATTTTTCATGAGTGAATTCATCTATGATTGCATAGCATACTCCCACTTGCACTGGTCCTCGCACATCATAGCCTCCCTATAGTAAGAAGACCCCCCACAATCAGTGTCTTCACCTGGACCAAATCTCTCAGGCGGTCTAGACACTCTAGATGATTTTCTCAAGGGCATTTCAGCTTGTTGTCCCACCTGCATATCAGCCACATTTGGCTCAGCATTTCTACCAATAAATGATCCATCATCTTCCCTTGATTGTGTACCTGATGGCACCATTTTTGCACATTCGATGCATGGACATCTTGCTGTCTATCAACATATGTAGGTGGATTCACATCTTGGAAAGTGGTTCTCCTCATTTCCACATCCCTCATGGGTGTCTTATACATCTTCTTCTCATTGAATATCACATCATGGCTTCATATGATCTTCTTATCTTCTAGATCCCAAAGACTTTAGCCCATCTCTCCACTTTCACCATAACCCAAAAAGATGTATTTCCTAGACTTAGGATCTAGCTTCCTCCGAAGCTCTTTTGGCAAATGTGCATATGCCTCACACCCAAATATACATACATGAGAGTAAGAGGGCTTTTGACCATTCCATGCCTCTTTAGGAATACCACCATCCAAACTCTTACTATGTGACCTATTGATCACATGCACTGTAGTCTTCATTACCTCAGCCCAAAAACCACTAGAAAGACTTGCATTGGAAAGCCTACATTGCAACCTTTCCTAAATGGTGCGGTTCATCTATTTTGCAATTGGATTTTGCTTTGGAGTACGAGGGGACATGAGCTCCCTCTTGATCCCACATGTATCACAGAAATGCTGAAAGTGGAGAGATACTCTCCACCATTGTCAGTCCATAGGCATTTAAGCATTCTACCTGACTGATTTTCAACCAAATCCAACCATATATAAAATACCTAGAAACGCATCACTCTTCCGAGCTATAGCATAAGCCCATACTTTCCTAGTTGCATCATCAATGAATGTCACATAATATTTAGCCCCGCCTAATGACCATGTAGGCATGGAACCACATACGTTTGAATGCACCAAATTGAGCTTTTCAATCTCTTTCTTTCCACTTCTTTTATGGGCTGATTTAGTTTGCTTCCCATAGAGACAATGATCACAAAATTCAAAGTCAGAAAAACTCAAATGCGGTACATAACCCAAACAGAATAAGATTTTCATTCCATTCTGGCTAATGTGCCCCAATTGGTAATGCCACAAAGAAGTACTTGGCTGCTCAATTATTGCAACAACATGATCAGACACCCCTAATACATGTAAGGGATACAATGTCCCACACTTGGCACCTCTTGCAAAAACCATAGAGCCCTTCTGAATTTTCCAACTCTGAAAAACAAAGGTGGTCTAAAAACCAACATCATCTAGCTGACCTACTAAAATAAGACTTTTGTCAGCTTAGGCACATGTCTCACATTTCTCAAAACAAATGTGGACCCATTTGTAAAAGAAAACTTTATGTCACCTGCTCCCACTATGTCACATGCATAGTTATTTCCAAAATGCACACACCTATCTTTCCATTGCATAAGTGGAGAGCCATTCCATATGGGGAGTAACATGGAATGAAGCACCCAAATCCGAAATCCAATCTTGGGAATATGCATCATTTGCAGGAGGTAGACTAGACCTTCGGTCTTCATTTTTCCTTTGTCCTCCCTCTCTCTTTCTTCTTATTTGCACCCCGATTTGCATTCTTTTTCTTAATATCCTTTTGCTCTCTTTTCAGCTTGTAGCAATCCTTTTTCATGTGGCCCTTCTTGCCACAATGGTAACACTCAATGTTCTATGCCTTGGATTTGCTATGAGACTTCCCTCTTCTTAGGACTTCCCCCTAAACTGTGATCTGCCCCTTTGCACATATAAGGTTGCATCCTACTTGTTGCCATCCATAGACTACCGTCTAATATCCTTGGCCAAGAAGCTACCCACAACATCATCAAACTTCAATACTCCACCAGGTGTAGAGTTACTAACAGCCGTATGGCAGGTATCCCATGAGGATGGCAGTGAACACAAGAGGAATATTTCCTTAGTCTCCACATCAAAATTCATGTTTTTAGCCTGAAGCTAGCTAAAAATAATATTGAATTCATTCACATGAGAAGCGATGGAGTCCCTACCTTCATCTGCAACTCAAACAACCTCTTCATGAGGTAAACTTCATTAGAGGCAATTTCCTTCTCATAAGTGGCACATAATTTCTTCCACAAATCTTCCCTAGTTTGCTCATTTAATACTTTGAAATAAACTGACTCTACAAGATGAATTCTAATAGCAGACTTTGCTAATGCATCCAACTCATTCCAATCATCCTAGGACATATCTACAGGCTTAGCTTCAATCCCTGCCAAGGGTTTTATCTTCTTCTTTTGAATAAGCATATCCTTTTTCTGTTCTTTCCACAAAGAAAAGTTTGTCCCATCAAACTTTCTAATGCTGAAAAACTCTTTTTCAAACATGGAAGATGATACCATGATGCAAATGAAGCGAAATCCCAAATGCTAGTACCTGCAAGAGGGAAATCACACCAAATACCAGGTGCACCCAAATATGTCTGCCTTAATGGAGAATAGTGTCACCAAACTCAAGGCTCAAAGCATGAAAATGCATCTGACTCATGTGCATATACTATGCATCCATATGAGCATATCTGGCCCAAATTACAATGTCAACCTGCAATGACAAAGCAATGGCAAACCCAATGCCAATAAGAGCCAAATGCCTCAAGCATAAACATTGTCCAATGGTTATGCATTAACAATGTCTCATCCAAGAGAGCATAGTAGTATGAGTGCATCTACTGCAATGTGTTGAAGCTGTTCCTTAGCATAAAATAGCATCTGCATGCTAAACATCCATCAATAAAGCATCCCATAAGGCAATCTAGGCCTATCAGTGCATTGAACAAGGATTGTAATGCATTCAAATGGCATGTAAACATCCACTGCAACCAAATACAAACCATAAATGAATGCATTGCAACCAGAGTGATCTGCATAAGGTATGTCCCAAAAATCATGGCCCCATGGCAATGACCGATACTAAAAATAGGAACTGAGATGCCTCAAAACATGGACATCACTATATAATTAGACTCAGCAAGAAAATTTGCAAATATCTCTCTTCTGCTAGACCTCCAAAATCCCAACCAATAAATGGAAAACGGGGAGTCAACCCTTGCAATTGACATGTAATAAAATAATCAAAGGTTTGAACCTTTGATTGGATTTTTGACAAAGAAACAAATGTTTCTTTCTTTTTTTCAAGAATTCCCCAGTCGAGTGTCCTCATCTCACTAATCCAAAATCCATTGGATTTTTTCTAATTAATGTGTACACGTACTGCAATGCAAAACAAATCCAATTCCGTCTTGAATGAAGTCAGTGTTTGTGGAGTGGCATCCAAAAAAATAGTCGTATCATCTACCAATTCACTGTCTAAGAGCTCATTCTCCTACCTTAGAGGAAGCCTGAGCCCTACAATACCAGCTTGAGCTCTAATGTAATAGCTCATAGCTTCAGCCACAAATAGGAATAGAAAGAGGGCTAAGGGGTATCCCTGACGGACTGATTTGGTGATTTCAAACCTGTCCCCCCTGACTCCACCAATAAGAACCTGGCTGTGGTCTGATATGTAGGGGGTTGACACCCCTCTGATCCATGCATCTGAGAAACAAGTCAAAGTCCAAGAGTAGAATGGCTAGCCTACGGCCATTATGCATGGCCCAATCCGAAGCCTCCCAAAATGAGAAAATGTTATCAAATATGTCCTGCCATGCACAAAACCCATCTGCATATCATGGATAAGATCTGGGAGAAAAGGCTGATAGATTTAGCTAGGATTTTATACAAAGTACCCAGCAAGGTAATCAGCCTCCACTGAGACACTAAATTCCTGCAACCCCCTTTTGAAATCAAAAGAATGAGGCCCTTCGTAAGTGAGTTTGGCATCTCACCCAAGTCCCATACACCCTGCAAGGCTGAAGTAATGTGATCCCCAATCTGATCCTATTAAGTAATAAAAAATAAGGGGGTAAGTCCATGTGAACCAGGACACTTGCCCTTCTGAAGGGCAGAGAGAGCAATCCTGAACTCTACGTTGGTGAAGGGTGCATCAAGTGAGACTATCATATCCCCTATCACCAACCCAGGTAAGTGTCGCCAAATAACCACTCTAGCATCATTTGTGGCCTAAGTGTCAAGATATGTTGTAAGAAGGGAGGCATAGAAATCGATGGCAACCTGCAAGATGGCATTTAGATGTGTCTGAAGAAATCCGCTTGAGTCAACAAGCTATGAGATGCTCTCCCTACTATGTCTGGGGCCAAGAGTAGAGAAGAACTACTTGTTGACCCTACCTCCTGTCTGAGTCCAAAATGACTCTCTGGCATGAAAGGCATACTCTACTCTCTGATCTAAAAGTGACTGCTGCTACTGGGCCCTTGTTGCAGTAGCAAGGCGCTTCTAAATCCAAGCATTTGTAGGCCTCTTCTGCTCCTCCCTCTAGAGCTCTGGAGGGCAGCCAACTGTTGGCAGATACCTATCTCACGCCTAAGGATCTCACCCCTCCTGATATGAGCAACTGAAAGATAAAAGTCACTAATATCAGAGAGGGTTGTGGCTAGTCTGATGGAGAAAGCTGTCCATCCTACATCATATGAGATACCTAGGTCCTCAATATTGTCTCTATAAGGCCCTCCTCTACATAAAAGGCATATGGAATCCTAACACTGGCAGAGCGTCCCCTCACATGAGGATCTAAAACCATCAAAATCATTGGAAAATGATCTAACGTGGACACCCCAACTGCAATGCTAATAGTACCACCTCTGTCAAGAGCCCAATCATCCACATAAAATATGTCAATCCATGCATGGATAGGCATCTACAATCTCCTGTTCGACCAAGAAAATAGGAGAGAATGTGGCTGAGTGTGAAAAGCATCATTGTGCCAAGCATCCCTACCACTCTACTGAAAAAGGAAGGCATCCCAGGATGCTCTCTCTAGGGAGTGAATACCACATTCCCTACCACCCCTTTTGTCTGAGGGCATTTCAACCATGTTGAAATCGCCCCTATAATCCAAACATCTGTAATATGTGACCAAGAGAGTAGTTCCTTCCAAAAAAGAACATGATCCCCTCTAGAATTGGCTGCATAAAGGTTTTAAAGACCAACCTTATGCTCACCAATCAAAAGTATAATTCACTGAGCTCTGGAAGGGACTATGATCCCATGTCCAATCACCAAGGGGAGTATAGAAGAAGAAATAGAGATGCAAGTACCTCCCCTAGTGCCCAAGGAGGGTGACCAAAAAGTATGGCATGAAAGAAGCTTACCCGACTTGGCACAATCCTTGACATCCAATTTGTGTTCTTGAATCATCAGAATGTCCATGGGTTAACAAAACATGCGTGACTCAGGATCTATGGAGTGCTCTAAGGTGGATGGAACCTATGTGTAAACATGATGAAGAGAATGGTCATGACATATACCTCAAGTCAATTAGGTTCCAAGATAGATTAGCTTGGACTCATAAATAGAATTTTGAGTGAATGTGCTTTTCTTGTACTCAACAATACATGATAGGCCTCTTATATAGAGAGTGCCCTTTGAATAGTCAACATCTGTGGGATCCTCTAGTCCACATCTCTCCTTGTGGATATCATCAATCCACATCTCCACATCATGTAGTCCATATCCTAGGATGGCTACTTTAATTATTTCCTATACCATACCTTAGCCTTTAATCTATGTGCTCATGGCACCATATCTCAGCACCTCCCCTTGGTGCCATGATCCTTTGGCTACTACAAGGTGGTCAGATGTGAGTTACATTCCATCACCTCTCCTTAGTGCATGCATTGCTACTTAAGGTGGTCAAGTGTGGTTTCTACATGTCAATACCTCCCCTGGGTGCTTTCATAGCTACTCTCAGGTGGTTAGGTTTGATTTACAAAACATATGGGCTGAAGGTGGCAAGGTCATTGCTTCTCAATGCTTGATGTCGATGGTGTTCGCATCTTTACTTGATGTAGCTTGATGCATGATGCTTTCTTCTTGCATGTGCCTTGATGCTTTACATGCGGATGCCATGCTTTGTGCTAAGGTCATCTCATGCACTTGTGCTTTTGGCATGCTTTTTGCATTCATGCATCATTTTTCCCTTTGTTGCAAAGGTCTTACCATGAGCGTTTTTTGCTTCAATGGCAATGTCTAATTGCTAATAATGGTTTTGTTCTGACAGGCGCATAGAGCTCAAAAAAGGTGATCACTTTTCCTTTTTGGAGCATGTCCAAATTCCTCCTGGATTGCAAGTTACGCCTTGTCAAAGTTTTTGTGAAGAAGAGGGGCCTTTGATGGTGTGGCTTGGTTGTTCACATGCTACACTCACACTGTGCTTAGCAAGAGATTATTGTACTTGGGTGGCATTGCTGATTGTGCATGCTTATGTGGTACTCTGCCATGTGTTAGTCTTCTGAGCCAAATGAGTCAACCCAAGGTTATCAAACTTCACTATGGTTCAAGTATCTAAACCTAGCCCCACTAACTGAAGTACCCTTAACCATGGTTAAGTTTTATCTTTTGCCACATGTCTAATTGTGGAAAACCTTGTGAAAGATAAGGCGAGTCGACTTTGTTGAGGATGCACATCACTTCTGGAGAAGGTTTCTGCCACCGTAGTGACCGCTTGTAGTGGATCAGCAGTGCTAGAGAGAAGACGTCAATCTGTTGGTGTAGTCAGTGCTACAAAGCTGGATGTCATTGTGGCCAATCACTACTATTGTGTTTGCTAGGTGGAGAGCTACTAGAAGATCTACTGGGTTCGTTGGCATAGGAAGGCTGGCCCATAGAAGCTTGTTGGAGGAGTTGCTGGCAATTTGCATGTCGATGGAGCTTTAGAAGTCTTGAAGGTGCCCATGTTGTTGATGGCGATAGGTAGTGAGCACGATCTCAATAATTACGAACTCCACAATTCAGCCTTTGAATACTTTTTCCAAGAACTCTCTGGTCCCATTTGGCTTCTATTGAAGTGCTTAGTTTTTGCCACTTGATGTTGTGCCAGGCTTCGTGGCTCATCTTCACTAATAGTTCATATTTCACTTGATACAGTCAGTGTTTTATAGTTGATTCAAACAGTGATTTCACAGGCACTTTGAGTACATTTCTTGCACCATGTCTATGACTAGCCAGCTCAATTTGGAGGCATCTGCTAAGCGACAACTCCAATTACGGCATATGGAAATATTGAATGAAAACCATTCTTGTACTTCAGGACAAATGGGAGTATGCCGATGGATCTATAGCTAGACCATTGGACGATCTAGCCAGTAGTAGCTCTACTCCACCTGTTGCCACAACACTAGCAACAGGATCTATAGTGGGATCTACAACTACACCAAGAGTGACCGCACCTATAGCAGATCGTGCCATTGCTCGAGCACAGGCAGAATGGGACAAGAAAGACAAGTATGCATATCATTTGATAAAGTATAATGTGCAAGATGTCATGCTAGGACAGCTCAACACAGTCAAGATATCAAAAGAAGCATGGGATATGTTTGCATATCTTTATGAGTCCAAGAACAGTTCTAGGACTCTCACACTGAGAAACCAGATCAATCAAATTTTTCACAACAAGAGTGAAACCGGTCATGCTTACATACTCAGGATCAAGGATTACAACAATCAACTTGGAGCACAGCAGGAGAGACCATGAATCCAAATAAAATGGTTCAAGCCATCCTGAATGGAATAGGAGAGGGATACGAGAATCTAGTCCAGAGTATTCCCATTCAATGGCAAATTTTGACATTGGAAGAACTCCAATTAGTTTTACTTGGTGACGAAGTTAGGACTCAAGCCATTCACACATGCAAAGATCATATCCATTGGAAACCATCATGCAAGTCATGATATACTCTTCCTTCATTAGTCAACTAGTCAACTAGTCCACAAGATAGTATGACTTGAAAACCAGTTCAAAGTATAATAACTTCAATCCTCAATATAAAGGATAAAAAATGCATTCAACCTTCCAATGCTGAGAGTCAAAGATCAGTTTGACTGAGATTCAATCAACACATATAGTCAAACTTTGATTATCACTTCCAAATGCAACCAAAACCAAAGAAGAGAGTATTGGATTGGTTTTTTAGTCACTACATCTCGGGGTAAAGACCAATGCTCACCAAAATTTGCAGGGAGCTTAGCAATAGGGTCGCCCAAATCCTTGTGGAAGCATTTCGCAAACAATTGAGTGATAGAGTAGAATAGGTGCGAGTTCTCTTTCAGCTTGCAGGAGCAACCATGGCAAAATGGCAGCCTCTCCTCTTGATCCCACCAGTCAGATGAATCGCCCTAGATTGAGAGAATCATGGACCTGATTGAGAGATTTGTGGATCTAGATGCTCTACTGAACTCACATATGATGTCACTAATGGATGTAACTTGTGCCTATATATTGGGCATGTCTCTCATGAATAAACTCTCCCTTTTCATCATCTTGCTCTCTCCATCTGGTATCCATGCTACTCCAACATGTGGTATCAGAGCTTGTATGATCCTCCTTGAGCTTCTACCCACGTGTGCCACGTGTCATCACCTCCTTCATCTTACCCATCATCTTCTTCTCCTCTTCTTGGCTGACCTTGGCTGACCTTGAAGGGCTTCATCCATGAGATCTGCTTCACCATTGCTCCTATCCTCTTAGCTGGAGCTTCCTTAGTCTAGGGCATTGCTTCTCAACATTGTCTCTAAAAAAATTGCCATCTTCCATCTTTCCCTCTTCTAGGTCGATTTTACAAGTGCTTGATCTCCCAATCCAAAACATTTTGACAAACGTGGCTCTGATACCTTATGTTGGAGTAGCATGGAGACCATACGGAGAGAGTAAGATGATGAAAATGGAGAGTTTATTCATGAGAGACATGCCCAATATATAGGCACAAGTTACATCCATTAGTGATCATATGTGAGCTCAGTAGAGCATCTAGATCCACAAATCTCTCAATCAGATCCATGATTCTCTCAATTACACCTACTCTCACACACTCCTAGCATAGGACTCCTAGCCCTTAGGCACACACCCATACATCAATTTGTCTTTCACAGGAATGGTTCATAGAGATGAAACCATTAGAAGGACAAGAATGTCATCTACATGGTAGATAACACACCGAATCTAGTTCAAGGGAAAGGCATTGTCCTTATAACAATTTTACTAGTATGAAAGGATTGGTGAAAAATGTACTCTATGTTCCAAAACTCAGCAATAACCTCTTATCAGTTGGTTAAATGACATAACACATCTATTGATTCATCTTTGATGGAGATGAATGCACAATCAGAGAAATATCCAAAGGATATAGTCTAGTAGGAAAAGCAGTTATAGTACTAGATTGCATGCGATGTCAGCTCAATTGCAATAGATGCCACTTTCCACAAAATGGCATAAGAGATATGGACATGTCAATTTCAAAACCTTGATCTCTAGAGCTCAAAAATCAGAATATGGAAATTGAAATTCCTAAGCTACAATTTCTTGGAAAAAGTTGTGAAGCATGCTGCTTTAGTAAACAAAAGTGACCCAACTTCGACAGAAGCACCTCTCGAGCAAGAGGTATTCTTGATTTCATACATACAGATGTATGGGGTTATGCCCAGACCCGTAGCATCAATGGTTCATTTTACTACTTGAATTTCATCAGTGAATATAGTAGATATTGTTGGGTCTACTTTTTGAAAGAGAAATCTGAATTCTTTTCTAGATTTCAAGAATTCAAAGCCATGGTAGAAAACTAGATAGGCAGAAAGATCAAAGTCATGAGATCAGATAGAGGAGGTGAATACATGTCTTTAGCATTCATGAACTTTTGCAAAAGTCATGGCTTTCAAAGAATGCAAGAGCTAGAAGGAAGAATGGTACTTTACAGACACTGCTAGAGGATTGCTCAGTGAAAAGCATCTTTCGAATCAATATTGGGCAAAAGCAATAGTTACTGTAAACTACTTGCTTAATCGGTTTCCGATCAAACCAATTCAAGGTATGACACCTTATGAATCATTCACTAGACACAAGCCATGCATTGGGCATCTTTGCATATTTGGTTGCATAGCATATGCCCACATACATGATGATCATCGTAGAAAATTGGATGTGAAGTCATGTAAATGCATTATGGTTGTCTATAGTGAAGAAAGCAAAGCATACCAGTTGTATGATCCCATCAACCAAAAGGTCATTATCTCTAGAGATGTAATCTTTGATGAGGAATCGAAATGGAAAACCTCAAATACAAAGGAGATAGACACGCCAATTACATCGTCATCTACAAAAAATGTTGATGAAGAAGAGCAAGAATTGCTAGAAGCACCCCAACAAGAGCGACAACTTAAACCACAAACTATGCTCTTATGACTACCATCATAACTACAGAAGAGCCATTGTGTACTTCAACGACGTAGTTGACAAGCAAAAATGGAAAACTGACAAAATATGAAGAGGGGAGAGGAGAAGAGTGGAGATGAGGAGAGAGGGCACAATTAGAGAGCACACCACAAATGACTAACTATACACTAGATTTAGTTGAAAATGTAGAATATATATAAACCCATTTAGGGTTAGGGTTAAGGCATCTAACTCTTTCCTTTATAGTTCTTTATATGTGTTAGTGCTATGCACATATAATCACATGATGTTGAGCATGGTCTCTCAACACCTTCCCTCAAGATCAACATCATGAAGTAGGCCTTCCCTCAAGATGATGATTCTGGGGAATCGAAGAAGGACTGAGCATTACATTCCATCACACCCCTTTAATGGGAATGCCCTTCCTCTACATCAAACCAAGAGCTTGTCAATGTTTCTTGAAGAGCTCTTTACCAAGTGGTTTGTCCTCTCAAGTGGTTGACAAAGAATAGTGCGAGTTTGTAAAAAACAAAGAAAATATCCTCAATGTGATTGCACCTTTAGATTATGTTGTGGCCTTTGGGAAGAACTATATTTTATTTGGGATGGATTTGGATAAGGTGGGATTTTATTTTGGAGGTTCTTGATAGATTGGGATTTGTTTCTACATTCATAAAAAGATCTCTACCTTGTTTTCGAACACCTTAGATGCATTGTGCCTCAATGGCGGGGTGGTGGGTTGTTTTACTCTTACTAGATCAATTACCCAGATCAATTACCAAGGTGACAAAATATGAATAGGGGAGAGGAGAAGAGTGGAGATGAGGAGAGAGGGCACAGCTAGAGAGCACACCAAAAATGACTAATTGTATAGTAGATTTAGTTGAAAATGTAGAATATATACCCATTTAGGGTTAGGGTAAGGGCATCCAACCCTTTCCTTTATAGCACTCTATATGTGTAAGTGCTATTCACATGTAATCGCATGATGTTGAGCGTGGTCTCTTAACACCTTCCCTCAAGATCAACATCATGAAGTAGGCCTTCCCTCAAGATGATGATTCTGGGGAATCGAAGAAGGATTGAGCATTACATTACATGACACCCCTTTAATAGGAATTCCCTTCTTCTCCATCAAACCAAGAGCTTGTCGATGTTTCTCAAAAAGCTCTTTACCGAGTGGTTTGGTAAAGACGTCTGCAACATTCTCTTTGGTATCACAATGCTATAATGTAATGTCACCAAGTAACACTCTTTCTCTCATGAAGTTCTCTTTGACATCAATGTGCTTTGTCCTAGAGTGATATACTAGATTCTTGGCCAATGCTTGAGCCGATTGATTATCACAGTATATTGTTGTTGGCTTTGATTCATCAAAGTAGTCTACTTCTAACAATAGTCTTTTGAGCCATATAGCCTCACATGCACCTGTACTGAGTGCCCTATATTTTGCTTCAGTCGAAGACAAAGAAACAGTTGCCTGTTTTTTAGACATCCATGATATAGCACCTTGACCAAAGAAAAATGCATATCCTTGTGTGAATCTCTTGGTCTCATGATCTCCAATACAGTCACTGTCACAGTATCCATGCAACCTTGGATGACTTCCTTTGTATTCTATCCCAAACTGCCTTGTACCTTAATGTATCTCAAGACTCTTTCGGCTGCATTCCAGTGAGACTATTTTGGATTTTCCATAAACTATGCAAGTGAACTTACTACATAATAGATATATAGCCGTGTGATAGTCAAAGATATAAGAGATCCAATGAGCTAGTTATAGTACTTGTCATTGATTATAGGCTTTTCTAAATCTTTTGTAAGTTTCAAACTCTATTCCATGGGAGTGGCTGCAATCTTGCAATCTGCCATATGAAACTTCTTCAGGAGACTGTCAACATATTTTAGCTAACTCATGAAGGTGGTCTGAATCTCTCCAAAACTCAATTTCAAAAAAATAGTGCATAAGTCCAAGATCTTTCATGTTGAACTCTGCAGATAAGTCTAGTTTTAGCTTTTTGATGAAGTGATCATTGCTTCCTATCAAAATCAGATCATCTACGTACAAAAGTGTAATAGTAATTATGTCTTCCCCTTGAACTTTGTAGTAGAGAGTATGATCTGCATTGGATTTTATGTATCCCAGATCAGCAAAATACTTATCGATTCTACTGTACATGTTCTGGGTGCTTGTTTTAAGCCATAGAGAATTATCTTGAGATGGCAAACATGACGCTCTTTCCCTAGTTCAACATAACTTGTCGATCATTGCATGTAGACTTCCTCGTCTAGGTAACCATTGAGAGAAGCATTATTGACATCGAGCTGGTACACATTCCATCTGCTAAGTAATACTCTTTCTCTGATGAAGTGCTCTCTAACATCAATGTGCTTTGTCCTAGAGTGATATACTAGATTCTTGGCCAATGCTTGAGCCGATTGATTATCACAGTATATTGTTGTTGGCTTTGATTCATCAAAGTAGTGTGCATCTGACAATAGTCTTCTGAGCCATATAGCCTCACATGCACTTGTATGAGTGCCCTATATTTTGCTACAGTCAAAGACAAAGAAACAATTGGCTACAGTCAAAGACAAAGAAACAATTGCCTATTTTTTAAACAACCATGATATAGCACCTTGACCAAAGAAAAATGCATATCCTTGTGTGGATCTCTTGGTCTCATAATCTCCAATACAATCACTGTCATAATATCCATGCAAACTTGGATGACTTCCGAGGTATTCTATCCTAAACTATCTTGTACCTATGATGTATCTCAAGACTCTTTTGGTTGCATTCCAATGAGACTGTTTTGGATTTGCCATAAACTATGCTAGTGGGGGCCTTATCATTTTTTGTCTTACCTAGGGCATCCTTGAGTTTTGCCTCTGTGAAAGGCATGCTTAGCCTTGTCCTCTAAGAATTTGAGACCCTCACATCAATTCCCAATAAGATACTATCCACAGCTGCTCTCCAAGCACCATCTTGCACCACTTGAGACCCCACTAAGTCCCATAGATGAGACTTAAAAATCTTAGCAATACGTCAAAAGTTGGTTCGATCGAT
Organism: Dipteris shenzhenensis; assembly: GCF_047967505.1. Lineage (NCBI taxonomy): Eukaryota > Viridiplantae > Streptophyta > Polypodiopsida > Gleicheniales > Dipteridaceae > Dipteris > Dipteris shenzhenensis. The sequence continues at coordinate 62,776,846 of NC_141597.1, read as the reverse complement.
CCGTCTGGGCTCATAATCCAATGTATTTATTCTCACTGATATTTTCATTTAGCAGCCTAAAAAAAGAACTTTGAGGGAAAATCCCCCAAAACTCCAACCACAACTACCTTCTATAGAGTCTTGCATGTTCAGCATCTTCCATTGAGAGTTTGTTCAATTTCAAAAAGCAAGGTTGCAGCATGAGGATCCAATGGCAACAAATTGATAGCCTACCTTAACGACTCTTTGATGATAATTAGATCATTTCTCTTCCATTTTCTTAGCTTCTCCTTCTTTGACCAGTTGATAGCTAGCAATGGGATTTCCAGCTACACTAGTAGTTTTCGCACTTGTAGGAGATCCTGCCATTGCCCAAGCACAAGCAGAATGGGATAAGAAAGACAAGTATGCATATCATCTGATCAAGTAGAATGTGCAAGATGTTATGCTGGGACAACTAAACACCGTCAAGACATCAAAAGAAGCATGGGATATGTTTGTAGCTCTCTACAAGTCCAAGAACACTTCCAGGATTCTCACACTAAGAAACCAAATCAACCAAAGTGTCCACAACAACAGTGAAACCAGTCATGCTTATGTACTCTGGATCAAAGACTACAACAATCAACTCATAGCAGTAGCAAGAGAGACCATGAATCCAGTAGAAATGGTTCAAGTCATCCTGAATGGACTAGGAGAAGGATACGAGAATGTAGTCTAGAGTATTGCCATCTAATGGCAAATTCTAACATTGGAAGAAATTCAGTCAGTTTTACTTGGTGAAGAACTCAGGAATCATGCCATTCATGCACGCAAATGTCATTCTAATGATCAAGCATGCACAGCTTTAGATAGAAGTAGAGGTAGAGGTAGATCATTGTAGCGAAGTGGTAATCATCAACAACAAAGTCATCAGCAAAGTCAGCATTAGCATCATACTCAGCAACATTAGAATCAGCAAAGTGGAAATCATTCCAATCAAGGAAGATTCCAAGGATGAGGGAATGCATCCACCAATGTGTCAAACATCCAGTGCAACTACTGTCATAAGTTTGGACACTATGAAAGAGATTGCCACAAGAAGTAGTACGACCAAGGTAGATAATCCAGTAGCGATTGAGGAAATTTCCATGGTAGAGGAAATCATTGTGGTGGACATTCTAGTCCAGTCATTATGCAAATGAACATGGGAATATGTTTCTTGCAAATGCAGAAATGCAGTGTATCTAGACATTGATTGCAATTTAAAAGAGGATTTCAGCTATCAAGTTGACTAAGCAGATCAAGATCCTTGGTACGTTGACAACGGTGCATCATCTCATATGACAAATCATCAAGAATGGTTCACAGAGATGAAACCGTTAAAAGGTCAAAAAATTATCATCTACACAGCAGATAATACACCGAATCCAGTTCAAGGGACATGCATTATTCCTATGAACAATTTCACCGATACAAAAAGATTGGTGAAAGATGTACTCTATGCTCCAAATCTCAGCAAGAACCTCTTGACAGTAGGTCAAATGTGATGGAAACACAACTATCGAGTCATCTTCAATGGAGATGAATGCACTATCAGAGACAAATCTAGAAGATTTCAGCTAGTAGGAAAAGGAATCAAGGAAGGACGCTTGTACAGATTTCTAGCTACAGTATCTGATTTGCATGCCATGTCACCTCAACCGCAATAGATGCCACTATCTGCTACAAAATGGCACACGAGATATGGACATGTCAATTTTAAGAGCTTGATAGATCTCAAGAATCAGAATATGGCAATTGGGATTCCAAAGCTACAGTTTCTTGGAAAAGTTTGCGAAGCATGCTGCTTCAACAAACAAAAGTGAACCAACTTTGGCAGAAGCTCCTCTCGAGCAAGAGTTATTCTTGGTTTGATACATGCAGATGTATGGGGTTATGGCCAGACCCACAACATCAATGGTTCACTTTACTACTTGACTTTCATTGACGACTACAACAGATATCGTTGGGTCTACTTTTTGAAAAAGAAATTTGAAGTCTTTTCTAGATTTCAAAAATTCAAAGCGATGGTAGAAAACCAAACAGGCAGAAAGATCAAAGTCATGAGATCAAACAAAGGAGGTGAATACATGTCTTCAACATTCATGAAATTTTACAGAAGTCACAGCATTTAAGGATAATTCACTTGTGCAAATACTCCTCAGTAGAATGCAAGAGCTGAAAGGAAGAATGGTACTTTAGCCGACAGTGCTAAAGCAAAGCTTGATGAGAAGCATTTTTCGAATGAATATTGGGCAGGAGCAATAGCCACTGCAAACTACTTGCTTAATCGACTTCCAACCGAATATATTCAGGGTATGACACACATTCACTAGACACAAGCCACGCATTGGGCATCTCCGCATATTGGTTGCATAGCATATGCCCACATACATGATGATCATCATTGCAGGAAATTGGATGTGAACTCACATAAATGCATCATGGTTGGCTACACTAAAGAAAGCAAAGCATACAAGTATGATCCCATCAACCAAAAGGTAATTATCTCTAAAGATGTAATCTTCAATGAGGAATCAGAATGGAAAACCTCAAATACACAGGTGATCGACGCATTGACTAAGTTATCTATGAAAATGGTTGATGAAGAAGAGCAAGAATTGCCAGAAACACCCTAAGTAGAGCCACAACAGCTCAGACGGTCTACTAGGGAGAGCAAACCTATAGCCAAATTGACATATGCTGAGAAAGGCAAAGCAATTCAGGTTGAAACCACCAACTATGCTCTTATGACTACCATCATGGCTACAGAAGAGCAAGTGTACTTTGAAGATGCAGTAGACAAGCTAGAATGGAAAACTACTATGAATGAAGAAATGGTTGCTTTGTACAGGAATAATACTTGGGAATTATGTGACCTTCCACCAAGAAAGAAGGACATAACAAAACAAATGGGTATACAAAGTGAAGTACAATCCAGATGGAAGTATTCAAATATACAAAGCCAGACTAGTTGCAAAAGGATTTGCACATCAATATCGTCAGGATTATGATGAGACTTATGCTCCAATAGCAAAACTGGATTCCATAAGGTTCTTGATATCACTAGGGACACTCAGCAGATGGAATGTGTACCAGCTCGATGTCAAGAATGCATTTCTCAATGGTTACCTAGACGAGGAAGTCTACATGCAACAACCAATAGGTTATGTTGAACTAGGAAAGGAGAATCAGGTTTGCCATCTTAAGAAAAGTCTCTACGGCTTAAAGCAAGCACCTAGAAGTTGGTACAGCAAAATCAACAAGTATTTTGCTGATTTGGGATACATAAATCCAATGTAGATCATATTCTCTACTACAAAGTTCACAGGGAAGACATTACTATTGCCCTTTTGTATGTAGATGATTTGATTGTGACCGGAAGCAAGGATAGCTTCATCAAAAAGCTAAAACAAGACTTATCTACCGAATTCAACATGAAAGATCTTGGACTTATGCACTATTGTCTTGGTATTGAGTTCTGGAGAGATTCAGACAGCACCTTTATGAGTCAGCTTAAGTATGTTGACAGTCTCTTGAAGAAGTTTCATATGGCAGATTGCAAGATTGCAACCACTCCCATGAAATATAGTTTGAAACTTATTAAAGATACAGAAAAGCCTATAGTCAATGATAGGTACTAGAGGTAGCTCATTGGATCTCTTATATATCTGACTATCACACGGCCAGATACTTGTTATGCAGTAAATTCACTAGCACAGTTTATGGCAAATCCAAATAGTCTCACATGAATGTAGCCAAAAGAGTCCTAAGATAGATCAGAGGTACAAGATAGTTTGGGATAGAATACAGAGGAAGTCATCCAAGGTTGCATGGATACTGTGATAGTGACTATGCCGAAGATCATGAGACCTAGAGATCGACACACAGATCTGCATTTTTCCTTGGTCAAGGTGCTATATCATGGTTGTCAAACAAACAACCAACTGTTTCATTGTCTTCGACTGAAAAAAAATATAGATCACTCACTATAGGTGCATGTGAGGCTATATGGCTCAAAAGTCTATTGTCAAAAACAGATTACTTTGATGAATCAAAGCCAACAACAATATACTGTGATAATCAATCAGCTCAAGCATTGGCCAAGAATCCAGTATATCACTCTAGGACAAAGCACATTGATGTCAGAGAGCACTTCATCAGAGAAAAAGTGTTACTTTGTGACATCACACTGCACCATTATGATAGCAAAGAGAATGTTGTAGACATCTTTACCAAACCATTCAGTAAAGAGCTTTTCAAGAAACATCGACAAGCTCTTGGTTTGATGCAAAGGAAGGACATTGCCATTAAAGGGGTGTGATGGAATGTAGTGCTCAGTCCTTCTTTGATTCCCCAAAATCATCATCTTGAGGGAAGGTGTTGAGAGACCATGCTCAACATCATGTGATTACATGTGAATAACACTCACACATATAGAGTGCTCTATAAAGGAAAGGGTTAGATGCACTAACCCTAACCCTAACCCTAAATGGGTTTGTATATATTCTACATTAACAAGTATAGCACACCCACCTCTCCATCTCATCAAGTAGTTTTTGAAGACTACAAACCCAGAATTCTTAATAGCTAACCATAATGGATCTCCTTTCCCACACTTTAGCTCTTGTAGGATACAAACATCAGTCTCAATACTGATAGCCATGCATTTTGCTTGTTCGAAGAGAGAATCCTTACCATACAAAGGCTACCACCTACTAGATAAAGGTCTCTTTATTGGCTTGCCAATGCTTGATTTACATCTCACAAAAAGTGAAAACAATTCTCTTTGCCTTGCCCCATTCTATGAGTAGCATCCTTCATCCATTTGGAGATTGACATAGATAGCAAAGGGCCAGCAATGTGATTAGAATCTTTAAGCATACTTTTATTCGTAGGCTTGTCTTCAAGAAACCTTCTCTTAGGCATCAGGGAGAACCTCCTCCTCTGCATTGACACAAGCAACATTTCCCCCTTGAGTTGTTGTAAAACTAACTTCCTTCGAGTAACTCACCAACCAGAGGCTGATTTTGATGGATATTTCCTTTACTATGACTTCGGCCACCTTCATGGAGGATTCTGACTAAACAATATCTCTGCTGCAGATTGAGGGGCTATGAGCACAGGGGTTTCTTACTATGAGACCTTTGTTTTCCCCTTATTCTTGACCACCTTCCATGATCCATCTAACTCCTTTGTAGAGGGGGTAATTTTTTCATTGGGGGAAGCTTCAAGAAGAAGACCTTGAGTAGGGCTAACCATAGGAGTGAGCAACGAGAATGGCAGGAGGTTCCATCTTGTCCTACATTTCACTTGAGGGCACATCCTCTCTTTCACCCATGACCAACTTTGTATTTGCTACCCTCTTGGGGAAATTGCGAGGAAAGTGGGAAGAATCCCTATAGATATAACACGAATGTGGGAATGCCCCAGACCAAACTTGCTGAGCGATAACGACACTATCCTGAGTAAGGATCTCAATGACAAAGTTTGGAGTATTTAGAGCCATGTCCCATAGAATCTAGGATTTTTTAAGGATAGATAGAGACCTTGACTGGGGGGAACAAGAATATACAACCCCACAACACTGCAAGATGCTCCACTAATTCTCCAAGCATGGCCAGCAAGTTGGGAAATTGACCCAAATAGGGCATGCCCTATACTGGGGACTCCAAGGAATGACCAGCACTGTGGAACCATAGAAGACAAAGGATCTTCCCACTTGCTCATTTTTGAGGTAAGCACATTAGTTATGACTAGGTTATCACATTGGGACATAAGCATGCTAAAAATTTAAGCACATTAGTACTTGAACCCATTAGTACAAAAGCACACTATTACTTTAATCTCATTAATGCTAGTGATATAAGTGCATAATCACATTATCACCTAAGCACAATATCACTTGAACACATTAGCAAATATCATAGCATTATCTTATGAACAATTAAAGCACACGAGCGTATAATTTTATTTCACATTAGCATGTTAGCACTTCTATGTATAAGCACTTTAGCACCTTAGTACAAGAACATAAGTATATTAAGCACAATATCACTTTAAGCATGTTAGTTACCATATAACAAATCTACTTTCATGCAAGTCAAAGGTAGAAAAGGACTGTTAAAAATATAAGATAATTTGAAGAATTGGAAAATCTTAGTCATTAAGGGCAGGCATATGAGATTGCATAATAAAAGATCAATGGTAATAGTCATTAAGGATAGGCATATGAGATTGTATAATAGAAGATCAATGGTAATAGTCATTAAGGGTAGGCATATGAGATTGTATAATAGAAGATCAATGGTGAGAAAATTTTGTAGTTGTATCCAAAATTGAGGGACGTTAACAAGAAAAAGGAGGTGGAAAAGCACTTGATCACTATGATTGTTGATTTTGTCACAACATTAATGAACCGAAAAAGTGTGGAATTCCTCCTGTCCATTGCCTTTTGAGGCTTATTCTCAATAGCATTCATGCCTTGTAAATGCATCATTTGTAATTGTTGCTTATAAGCATTGCAAGAGTGCTCCTATGACTTTGCTCCCTAACCATCTCGGTTGCATGTGGATTTCATCCCTTGAGTTACCCACCCCCTTGTCATCTCAACTAGTAAGGTGAGGCACCCAATCCTATTACATGAGGCTCAAGTCTCAGTCCAATGAGACGGGACCTCTTTAAATGATGAGAGAGAAAAAATAAAATAAAAAGTGCACATGATGGGGCTATGTGCATTGGTAGTCCATTGGGTGGTGGGTCTAACAGGGACCCACAGGTGGGTACCCACCCTATCTCTCCCATTTAGAGATGTCCTAGGGATGTTGTGCATGTGAGTGCATGAAGAAAAAGGGAAATAAAAGAAAGATAAGATATGTGAAGCTCCTCTAGTTCCTACTTGAATTCTTCTTGTTGTCTCTCTGCCATCCAAAGCTAGAAATCTAGTAGAAAGGATTGTAAAAAGTCCTAAAAACATGACAAATGTATGAAAAGAAAAGTAAAAGGGTCAAAATGCTCCTTCTAGGAAAACCCTCATTGCTACATGCATTACGTGAAATATAGCTTGTGCATTACAAACAATGAGTTCGAGAATCCTTATATTTTGATTCATGTCTTTCACATTAACCAACAGTAATTGATTTTTTTAAGTAATAATATTACTTAATGTAAAGGGCCAACATCCACGTGCTAGGATGTCATTTGAACAATCAAAACTAGCATGATCGCCTGGCATTACCAAAGCGATAACCCATGTAAACAAGATGGTATCAAAACTTCAAATAGTCAAAATTTGAGCAATATTGCTATTTTATGCATGTGCCCAATCAATCATGAGTTGCTAAATTAAGTCACGCATGCTAACTTGATGGCCCATGTAAACTAGATAATATCAAAATTCAAGTAATTAAATTTGTTGCCATATATTCGATTTTAATGCCTACATCCATAATCATGAGCCACCAAATTAAGTCACACATGCCAGTCTTAGCATCATGAGACCATCGAGCTTGTGCATTACATGCAATCTATTTCCATGGGTCTTGTGCACTATGTGCAATGAGTTTGATAATCATAATAGTTTGATTCATATCTTTCATGTTTAAGGCATGCACCAACAATGGTTGCAACTACTATAATCCATATTTCAAGTAATCATGTTTCTTCATATGAAAGGGACATCATCCAGATGCCTGGTTGTTCAATTACCCAAAATTACTAGTGTGGTGGCCCATATAAACTAGTGGGTATAAAATTTCAAATAATCAAAATTCAAGCCATACATGATAATCAAAATGGAAGCAATTTATGATCTTATATGGTTGCATCCAATGAATCATGAGCTACCAAGCTCAGTCATGCATGGCATGGCTAGAAATAATGTAAGCCACCAAATTAAGTCGCACATGCCAACCTCGTAGCATCAATAATTCCAAGTCACAAAATAAGATATTTTGTGCACTTACCAAAACACCATGGTGACTAGTTGACCCACCCACTTGCCTAGTTACCATTTAATCAATTAGAACCAGCATGGTTGCCTAGAATTACCAACATGATGTTTCATGTAAACCATTGTGATGGTTGGAATCGAAGGGCGCCAAACTTATATTAATCAAAATTTATGACATAAATGCTTTTATGCGTGTCTAATTATCATGTATCTCCAACCATCCTAGTGGTATCAATGAGATTTTGAGTTGCAAATCATAGATTTCATTCACCTACATGGCTTTAATCATCACATTGATGCTATCTAAATCAACTAGTGATGGTCTATCGTCATCCTTGGATCAGATTTTAAATGATCTGCACCATCATTATGCTCTTTTAGCGGCATCCACCAAATCATTAAAGTTATTTGGGCCTTGGATCTCCAATCCACTCATTGTGCTATGTATTTCTTTCCATAATCCCTTGCAAAGTACTCCACCAATGTCTCGATTGTGGGTCTTTCTGCCACATCCAACCAAGCGTCGAGGTTTTGAAATTTCTATGAATAGTCTTCCACCATGATTTTCTTTTGATGGAGCTCTCGCGACTTCTTGCAGATATCATTCAGTGTTTTTTTCTTATGCAACCTATGTAGGAAGGCTGTTTTCAACTCCTCATAATTTGTAAACTATGATAGGCCATACAAGATGTACCAGTGGTGTAAGGAAGATACAGAATGAATCTCAATTATGCAAAAAAACTCAAAGAGGGAATTGATAAGTTGTTGAGATTTGGTTTTATATATCCTCTCACCCATGTTATATGGCTTTCACCTATTGTCATTGTGCCCAAAAAGAATGGAAAACTCAGAATATGTGTGGACTATAGAAAGCTCAATGCTGCCACCATTACTAACCCTTTTCCTCTACCATTTTGTGATTCCTTGCTAGATGCTATGGCAGGTTATGAATCTATCATTTTCTTGATGGTCTCAGTGGCTACAACCATATAAGAATGGCATCTAAAGATAAAGACAAAATAGCATTTGTCATTGAATGGGGAGTATTTGCTTCTATTGTCATGACATTTGAACTTAAGAATGCTCCGCCAACCTTTCAAAAGTACATCTAGGAGGTATTTGCTGAGTACCTTACATTTTTTATAAAAGTCTTCCTTGATGATTTTTCAGTATTTGGGAAAAGAGTGGAACATCTACAACACTTGACTTTATGTTTTGCTAAGTGTAGAATGGCTAGTCTAAGCTTAAACCCAACCAAATGTGCACTTGATGAGTAGAGAAATTCTCCTAGGGCACATCATCTCATAGGATGGAATGAAAATAGATCCCAATAAAGTGTCATCCATATGACATGCCAAACCACCCAAAAACATTAAGCAGCTTTATAGGCCAGATTAAATGGCACTGCACATTTCTTAGATACCTTGTTGCTGACATATGCTATCCTCTCACAAATCTCACACGAGAAACTAAGCCATACATCTAAGGTGATGCACAATAGTATGCTTTTAATATCATCAAGAAAATGTTAATGATAGCACCTATACCACAACACCCTGACTGGACTCTTCCGTTTGAGTTTTTTGTTGATGCTGCTAATGCAACAATAGGTGCAATGCTTCTATAGCAGCAAAAAACACCTAAGTGGGTCATACTAGTTTACTATGCCAGTAGAATCTTAACAAAGCATGAAAGGAACTATGCAATCACAAAAAGGAAAGCACTTGGAATGATCTATGCATTGCATAAATTTTGGCATTATTTGTTGGGAAACAAAGTGAATTTTCATGTAGATCATCAAGCTCTCATTTACTTAGTGAATAAACTGCAATTAAAAGGAAGATTAGCCAGATGGATGCTCTTGTTGTAGGAGTTTGACTATAGCATTGTGCATAGGCCTGGAACTCAACATGCCATTGTTGATTACTTGAGTAGATTGCTATCATGGGAAGCTCCAACAGGTATACCAAATGAACTTCCTGATGCAGGCATTTTCATGGTAAGAATTGAGAACCACCAAATTGGTATGATAAAATAATGTTCTTTTTTACTGATGGTTTGATCCCTGAAACATTAACTAGGGATCAGAGAAAGAAACTTGTTTTACGAAGCAAACCTTTCCTAGTAATTGCCAGTGTTTTGTATAGAAGAGGAATTGACTAGGTAATTAGAAGATGTGTGCAAGATCATGAGCAAAAAGCTATCCTAGCTGAAGCCTATGGAGGACCAGCAGGAGGACACTTCTCTGGAGATATTACAAGTAAAATTTTTGCAAGCTGGTTTATGGTGGCCTACAGTTTTAAAACATGCTCATAATTGGGCCAAAGCATGTTTCCCATGTCAGAGACATAGACCACTTGACAGTGATAGGATGCCCCATAAACCAATTCTCCCCTTGGGACCTTTTTAGAAATGGGGACTAGATTTTATGGGACCCATCAAACCTCTAGCAAAGTTTTTAGGTAATCAATATATTTTGGGTCAATAGCTGATCACCCAAAGGATTGGGATCAGCACTTAGATTGAGTACTGTGGGCACTTAGAACAGCACACAAAGTTGCAACTAGGTTAACACTTCCAGGTTGGTGTATGGCTGTGAGGTAGTAGTACTTATCCCCAGAAGATTCCATCAATGCAAGATTAGAACAACTTCTACAATTAGATCAGGATAGGCTCACAAGTTCACATACTGCTAATATTATTCAAAAAAGGAGAGTAGCCTAGATTAATAGAAACATAAAGTTCAAATTGTTCAAGAAAGGTGATTTAGTGTTAGTGTTTAACACAAAGTTGGGGAAAATGCCAAGATATTTTAAGCTGAGATATGATGGCCCCTTCAAGGTGCTTGAAGTTTTGATCAAGGTACCTTCCAACTAGCTGACCTTCATGCCCATGCATTTGACAAACCAATGAATGGTTTTAGGCTAAAACCTTACATTGGACCTGACCCCACTCAAGCAAAGATAAATACAATCTCTCTGTAGATCTGCACTGACCTCAATCAAGATGATATATATATTTTAGCTATTCAGATTGACGGGTTTATGTTCAATAGACTCCAACAGAAGTTCAACACCAGTCCGACATACACAAAGGAAACGAGTTGTTTCATCTCCAGCAACATTCACGTATGCTCTAAACCCTACAGGTCCAATCACATAAGTGGTGAAGGTATACAAAACTTAATCGATGCACCCACAATAGAAAGCCTGGCCCCAACGTCCATCTAGCGCCAATCCAACCACACAAGGTCCGCCGACTCCAATCCAATGGATACAATGCCACAATGACTGAGCACTCCAAGTATAATTCGAGTCCAACCACTTTGTCTAACTCTAACCCCAATCTGATGAGCATGCGTGAGTGGGTGAACGACTCCGACTCCGATCCACCCGACACATGCAACATGAATCATCCAGGCCAAATTCCGAATCACATCCGACAAGTATTTTCGAGTTTGCTTTGCCACCACAGTCAAATTACGATCCGACTCCGACATCTGCTTTTGATCCACTTCATGCAAAACAAAAGACTGTGCCTCCGATCTGACTACTACTTCGCCATCTGACATAGCTTCGATGTATAGATGCATCTCCAACAACACCCCAACCTTGCTCTAAAAATAATGCAATCTGTGCCATGCGCGATGGATTCTCCATACTGACAGGATAGCCCAAGGATGTACAAGGTATGAACCCGAACCTTGTTGTTGACAAGCCTATTCCATCCTTGGATGATGCTCACATGCCCACAATAGCTGTTCTCATCAACCCCTCCCTGCCAAAATCCATCATCAAGAATACCTCCCATAGTGCCAAACTAAAAATGAGCAGTAGTAATCCACACACACCGAAAAGCACTACTAGTTCATTGCATGCGGCAGTGACGGACCGTCCATTGCAACAACAAATCAACACAAGCATCTCCCATGAGCCCCCTCTACTTATAACACCTAAAAGAGGCCATCGGCTCACATTTCCCAGCCTAGCAGAATAGCCAGAGTGAAACCTCCAACTCTTAAGCATTACAATGCTCCTTAACGCAGCCATGGCTCCTAAGAGATCTCTCACCCCTACTCAAAAAAGCCCACACTAAAGCCTAACCGTGGAGAAGATTATACCCATCCTAGATCTGGAGGAGATGGAATTGGATGAAGTACCACCCCTTCCTATGCAAAAGAAGCAGATTCTCATGGCTAGCTTTGCACATTTCAAGGTATCATTGGACCTCTCCAAGTATCAGAAGTGGCTCAAGAAGATTGGATACAGTATGCTAGCTTACCTTGGGCATCATGGAAGGCTTCCCCACATGCTCTGACACAATATGAGAGTTTCCAACATAGCGGAGTATGCTTGCTGAGAATATCATGCTTTCCCCTGATATAATAGCACAGGTCTTTCAGCTTCCTATCATCAACGAGGAGGTTGTGTACAAAAAGATATCGATTTTGACATGCAGAATGAGTTCGGACGAGCAAAGACACAAAAGAATTGCTTTTTCATCAATAATGTTTAGGATTTGAGAAGACGGTAGTAATTTGTTTGGTATCTTGAAAGGATGTAGTTGGTCATCAAAACTAATACTATGAGTAGATATTCTTATGCTATGCTAAGTGCAGCCCGTTGAGAAGGGAACAAAGATATCGTGGGCACATCTACTGCACTCACGCCTGATGAGCAAGATTGCCAGAAAGGATTTGTGAACTTCCAATGCTCATTCAAAGATAGGGCCATTCATTGCTACATTATTTGAATTTGCTAGTTAGATGGGTACAAAGGCCCCAGAGGTAGTCCATCACTATAGAGAAGAGCGCACTAAAACATTGCATGACAACCAGCATGAAGGGGAAAATACAAAGCAAGATATGCTACAAGCGTTGGAAGATGCCTGATACTCAAAACAGGAAACTACGATGGCTATGTATGGCCAATTCTTGGCAGAACGCCTTTGGGATATGCCCCTAGCAGGAGAAGAGCTGCTAGCCACACCTACAGAGCCCAAATCATTAAATCCTCAACCAAAATCTATGCTTCAAAAGCGAGAGACCTAGAGCAAACCAAAGGATAACATTGCCATCATACTGCTTACAACGCCTTCCAAAAACTCCTTCAAAGCATTCTCCCCTATCCACAACATGATGGACTTACAGGCATCCCCAAAACAAAATATGAATAGTCCAACTATAGATCCTTTATTTAAGTGGCTACTTTTTAAGAAACATAAAATTCCTTAAGCTAGTAACCAAAGGTTTCTGCTTGGCATTCTTATTTTGGCTAAAGTTGGAACTATGTTATCTCTCCTAGCCCTTGAGTGATATGAAAATAAGAGTTCTCTTGGTTTTTTTTTCTCATGCATGCTTACATATATCTACTTTCATCTTAAGATGCTGGTCTCCCCGGCAATGGTGCAAAAATGTTGCCACTTCTCCATGGTATTTGCAAGATGTGCAGGGTGTGTAGGGGTTCAAGGCTTTTTGGCACCTACAAATATATCAATTGTTGTTGTAGTACTAGTATACATGTAGCTTAGGTACTCAGAACACATTCCAGAGAGATGTAGGCTCAAGTGTGGGGCAATGGTATGAGAAGAAGGTGTAAGAACAGGGTAAGAGCAAAGGGGTTGGGAGAGAGAGAGGAGGAGAGGGGGAGGAGGAGTTGCAAGTTCGAGGAGGGGGGAGTAGGAGACAAGGGTAGGACATGCTTTTGGAGAGTCCAAGGGAGCATGTACACGTGGAGACAATTACATAGAACACAAAAGTAGAACTCATCACAATGCCCCAAATAGTGTAGGCTTCATTCCATCATGAGATATTTATATGAGTTTGGAGAGCTTCTCTCTCTATATGTAGGAATTGTATCTAGGATGCACATATAGGAATGGCATATAAGATGCGCATGTAGGATTCGTAAGAGAGATTATTCCTAGCCTCATATAAGTACAAACAAAGTTTTCCCACTAACCTACACACATATTCTATGCTACCTGAGTCCACGTTGACATAGAGTTATTGTTTCTATGAGAACCTCCTAGTTTATGCTAATTTTTACAATTCAACCTTTGGTAATCATTGCCATCATTCTAAATGTGATAATACATCATGAACACCAAGAGTAGTGCAATCGTTTTTAAATCTTTAAAATCCCTCTTAATCATTGCAATCATTCTAAATGTGACTACATCATGAACACCAAGAGTACTCCAATCCTTTTTTTAATCTTTGAAATCCTTAGTAATATTGAACCTCCTAGTTCATGCTAGTTTTTACAATTCTAGCTTTAATAGTCATTGCAATCATTCTAAATGTGATGATACATCATGAACACCTAGAGAAGTGCAATCACTTTTTAAAATTTAAAATCCTTAGTTATCTTGAAATAAAAATTGAGAATATTGAAACAATACAATTTTCTAAATAATCATCAATCATGGATTCAAAAAATGAATTCTTTGAGTTTGGTCTCCACTCCCCAATTCCACAAGCCACCGGCCCCTCCGAATCTCAGAGTATGCCCTCAAGGAACATCCATATGCCCTCCGACATCCAAGTAGAGGACCTACAATTGGAGAAAGGGATCTTGACATAAGATGCATGTACAACAACTGGCACTACTCCCTCCAAGTCATCAAAAAAGTGGACCCCTACCTCCACACAAGGGGAATACAAGATTGTGCGGTCTTAGATGCACTTAAAGAAGCATAGCCTTCTTGGCCAATCAAAAAATCTATTTTCATTTTAGCAATCACCACCAATAGGAACATTGGGATGAGTCAACAAATGAGATAGAGTTCTAACACAATTGGATTCAAATATACTACAAACAAGTCACTCAAACTTTGAAGTAAGAGGATTAGGCCTTCTAATTGATTACATAATTTGATCTAGACGTAGACATTATATGCTAAAGTGACATCATTTATTTTTCTTGATGAAAATGCATTTGAATTTTGGAAAAGTAATAATATTTCAACTTTCGCCCAAATCATCTATCAAAAAGTTGGAAATTAGCAAAAATAAATGCAAGAGGGATTTCTCAACAGTCAAGCACATGATTTGATACGTGTTTATGCAAACGGCAATCATCTTTATAGTATTTCCACATGTGATCACGTTTTTAGCCTTTAAATAGTTCTAATTTAATTATCAAATCAATGATAATGATACAATCCTAGGAGGTGGTATGAGAATGTGATATTCAAGAAAGAATCAACACTAAATCCCAACTTCCCCTTCAACCCATATGAAAACTCCTTTAAAAAGTGATTTCCAAAACATGGTAAGGAATTTACCATTAGGCTAACAATAGCCAGTTGGTAGATGGGCATGTCAAAATCTAGGAGAGATGGAAGAGTGTATTGTGCAAGGCCAAATATGATTCAAACCCATGTCCCTTCCATCTCTATAAAAATTTAGTTTTCTTTGGCAATTCTTTCTAATGATTAATTGGACCATTTGGCACATGGGTGTAGCCATGCGTAAGAGATGGTATGAGTATATGTTATGCAAGGGGAAATCACCACTTGAGGAGAATTTTCCCCTTAACACCTACGAAAATTTATTTTTTGGCAATTTTTGAACCATGAGGAGGAAGTTGCCATGAATGATTGGCTTAAAGTAGATCATTAGCTTGAATTGATGCATAGGTGTACACACCTAGGAGATGGTGGGAGAATGTGTTGTGCCATATGAAATGACCACTTGATCCCCTTTCAACCCCTATGAATCAACCCTATGAGAAACATTTTTTGGATAAATTTCACACCATCATGAACAATTTTCTTGAGTTAGCTAATGTGGTCCAACTAGGACATGGATGTGTATAAACCTAGTAGATAGTGTCTTAATAGTCTATGCAAGTAAAAATCATCACAAATCTCATTTTGTCCTTCCATCTGGTTGAAATGTTTGATTTTAAAGAAATTTTTACACATTGGCAATCAAGTAATTTTCCATGAATTATTGGTTTAAGTGGGCTAATGGGATACACTTGGTACATGGCTCAGCCTACACACTTAATAAATGGTGTCAATTATTTGTGCTAGCCAAAGGCATAAGATACCCTTTGCTCATTCAACCCCTATGAAAGTACTTTCTTTTTTATAATTTCACACCATGGTGAGTAACATTTCACAAATGATTGGATTAAAATGGGATAAAGGGGTTGGATAGTTGGTATAGATGTGTGCGCACCACTACAATCGTAGTGGCCACAATTGTGCCCACTACAAGGAAAAGTCATTGCTTAATCCCATTTGTGAATATGCTTTTACACCATGAAATTTGGACTTTACAAGAAAAAATTTACATGATTTTGAGAGGTGGTTTCTCATGTTTTAATGTTTTTTTTCAAAATGGATCCCTCTACATACATTTCAAAATATGCAAAAATTATAAGACATAGAATTTTTCTTAAAGGATATGAGCTATACTTTATGGTATGGGTGACCTTAAATTTCCATAAAATTTCCTTCCATATTTAAGTTTTTTGTAGGAGATGATACATATTCTATATAAACCTTGTCCTCACTTACCCTTTGGACTAGGATAGTAAAATAATGAGGCCATGGTGAGGAACTTCCCATCAATGATTGGATTTGAAGGGGCTAATGGCATTTCCTTATCTCTTGACATTTTCTAAACATGATCTTGCTTCTAGAGTGGTAGTCATCAATAAATATTGTTGCCATAACTTCATTTATCTCTTCTTGTCGATGCCACTCTAGATATTGCATCACTTATCTCAAAATGTAGATTATAATTTTTTTATGGAGTGGACTTGATGGTTTAATAGATGATGGGGCTAGGGTAGCTTGGAAGACCTTGAACTACATCTATAGTGCATGGCTTTCCAATGCAAGTTTGTTGGTCATAGCACTTTTTTAGGATAGGAGCCTTGGAAATATTTATTTATTTGATTCATCTAGTCCTACTCAGGTGGTGATTTTTTTTCAAGAAAATTACTTCATTAAGTAAATGAAAACCGCCATGAGAGCAAGCTCAAATGCAGAAGCACATCATGAAATGCATGAGGAAAAAATAGCTCAAAATGAGCTAATAAAGAACCAAGGCAGAGGCTAAAAATGCCATCTCAACCCTGAAAGCAGAGTAAGTCCATACACTGCAAGTTCGGGTCAATAATTTTGAGACCTCCTTCTCCTATGGGGAGAATGAGGGTCTCCCAAGCCACTCTAGCTACTATAGCATCTAAGGTGCCATCGAAACCACTCCATAGGAAGTTCTTGATAGGTCTCATGAGTTGAGTGATACAACCTCTAGATCTGCACCAACATGAGCAAACAAACCAGGCAGTGGCCAATAAGACCTGGTTCACAACCATAACTCTGAGTGCAAGGTCAAGTCTAGCTGAACTCCAAAAGATGAGTTTCCTCCTGATACGCTCCAATATGGGAGCGAGCTGTTGTGTTGGAGAGATGCTCACCCCAACCTGGCATCCCAGATACCTGAAGGAGACTCCCATCTAAATCTAATTGAACCCTATGTCAATCCCCCAGAGTGGAGTGTCCTCATCACTGATCCAAAAACCATTTATGTGTGCACATGGCGCAATGCAAAACAAATCCAATGCCATCCTAAATGAATTCGGTGTCTATGGAGTGGCATCCAAAAGAACACCCGTATCATCTGCCAACTCACTGTCTAAGAGCTCATCCTCCTACCTCAGAGGAAGCCTGAGCCCTATAATCCCAGCCTCAGCTCTAATGTAATAGTTCATAGCCTCAGCCACATAAAGCAATAAAAGAGGGGCTAAGGGGCATCCCTGATGGACTGATCTGGTAATCCAAAACCTGTCCCCCCTGACTCCACCAATAAGAACTTGGCTGTGGGTTGATTTGTATAGGGATGACACCGCTCTAATCCATGTGTCTAAGAAGCCAAAATGAGTAAGTGTGCCCTCCAGAAAGCCCTAGTCTACCCTGTCATAAGCTTTCTCAAAGTCCAAGAGTAGAATGGCTAGCCTGTGGCTATTATGCATGGCCCAATCCGAAGCCTCCCAAAATGAGAAGATGTTATAAAAAATGCTCCTGCCATGCACAAAACCTGTTTGTGTATCATGAATAAGATATAGTAGAAAGGGCTGCAAATGAAGGCTGATAGCTTTAGCTAGGATTTTATACAAGGTACTTAGCAAGGTAATTGGTCTCCACTGAGACACTAAATTCATGCAAGCCCCTTTCAGAATCAAATGAATGAGGCCCTCCGTAAGTGAGTCAAGCATCTCACCCAAGTCCCATACACCTTGGAGGGCTGAGGTAATGTGATCCCCAATATGATCCCAAAAAATAATAAAAAATAAGGGGGTAAGTCTGAACCAGGACATTTGCCCTTGTGAAGGGCAGAGAGAGCAATCCTGAACTCTACATTGGTGAAGGGTGCATCAAGTGAAACAATCATACCCCCTACCACCAGCGCCGATAAGTGTCGCCAAACAACCACTCTAGCATCATTTGTGGCCTGAGTGTCAGGATCTACTGTAAGAAGGGAGGCATAGAAATCGGTGGCAACTATAAGACACCATTTGGATGTGTCTAAAGAACCCCGCCTGAGTCAATAAGCTGTGACACTCTCCCTACTATGTCTAGGGACAAGAGTAGAGAAGAATTGCTTATTGATCCTACCACCCGTTTGAGTCCAAAATGACTCTCTAGCATGAAAGGCATACTCTGCTCTCTGATCTAAGAGTGACTGCTACTCAGCCCTTGTTGCAGCAAGGTGCTCTTGAATCCAAGCATCTATAGGCCTCCCTCTGGAGGGCAGCCAATTGCTAGCGGATACCTATCTCATGCATGAGGATCTCACCCCTCCTGATACGAGCAACTAAAAGATTAAAGTCACTAATATCAAAGAGGGTTGCAGCTAAGTCTAAATGAGAAAGCTGCCCATCTTGCAAATGGGATACCCAGGTCCTCAATACTATCTCGATAAGGCCCTCCTCTGCACAAAAAGAATCTGGAATCCTAACACTTGCAGAGCGGCGCCTCACATGGGGATCTGAGACCATCAATTATCCGAAGTGGACACCCTAGCTGCAATGCAAACAGTACCACCTCTATCAAAAGCCCAATCATCCACATAGAATCTGTCAATCAGTGCATGTATAGGCATCTAAAATCCCCTGTTCGACTAAGAAAACAAGAGAGAATGTGGCTGAGTGTGAAAAGCATCATCGTCAAGCATCCCTAGCACTGTACTGAAAAAGGAAAGCATCCCACGCTACTCTCTCTAGGGAGTGAATGTCGCCTCCTATAATCCAAGCATTTGCAATATGTGACCAAGAGAGAAGTTCCTTCCACAAAAGAACACGATCCCCTCTAGAATTGGGTGCATATAGGTTTAAAAGACCAACCTTATGCCCATCAATCAAAAGTAAAAACCACTGAGCTCTAGAAGGGACTATGATCTCGTGTCCAATCACCAAGGGGAGTATAGAAGAAGAAACAGAAATGCAAGTACCTCCCCTGGTGCCCAAGGGGGGTGACCAAAAAGTATGGTCTAAAAGAAGCTTACCCAACTTAGCACAATCCTTGGCATCCAATTTGTGTTCCTGAATCATCAAAATGTCCATGGGACCCCCAGTAACACCTGGATGAAGTTGGTTACAAATCAGCTGCCTGCGGCGGTGGTGAGGTACACCCCCGAGGCCTTGAACATTCCAACTGACAATCCTCATCTGCGAGAGGAGGAGGCCGGATGAAATATCCTACCCACACCTACTGAGTGGGAAACTCTGTCCACAGATGTCTGAAAGATGTGCTCCCTGAGCATAGAGGGTACAAACTCCTCCTCTGCCTCAAACTCAGCCAAGTCTGCCAGAACTGAAAATGAATTTTTGCGAAGTATCTCTGGCATCAGAGTGTGAAGGAGCCCTACAGAAGGAGGTGGAACCAATACCCCCCTTACCTCTGTCAGGTGTAGACAGACGTGTACGAGAAGAAGGGGGCTATCGCTGCATAACCTCTGCATGAATCTTCATGACCTTAGCCATGACTTTGGCATTGTTCTCAAGTAAGGCACGGGTCTCTGGAGAAAGGTTCTCCCTAGGCGAGTGCTCCTGTACATGAACAGGGGTAGGAGTAGTCTCATCTACACATGGAACTAGGACATGAATGTCTCCTGCCTCAAGAGAGGGGTCCGCGGCCCCATTAGTGGTAGCCTGAGGTACTAGCTCCCCAACTCTAACGCCCAACGGTGGACGACCAAAGCATAACATGCTAACTATCTTGTCCGCATTATAGAAGTACCAAGACAAGAGGCTGATGGTCTTAGCTGTGAAGCCGAAGGTCTAGAAGCATGTGAGGCAGTAAGAACTAGTCGTGATGAAGGTCCAGGTTGGGTGAAGCTATGAGGTGCACCCATGGATCTTTTTGGTCTTTTCTTTTTCCTTGGGCAATCTCTGGCAGTGCCCAAGGGTCCTGCAAATCCTACACTGATCCTGTCTCCCTGCAACCTCGACTCTTTGTCTGAAGAAGGAGCCATCTGGACAATGATGCATAATGTGGTCATGCGAGATGTTAGGGTCAGAGACAATGACCCTAACACATAATACCGCATCGGACCTGATTGGCTTTGCTGCTAAAGTAGGTATCGGGATCTCAGTAAACCACTCCAAAGGTGGCTCCAATGGAATGTAGCAGTCAATGGTACACTTGAGGAAGGCCTAGAAATCTGATGAAGAGTGATGTCGTCCGGCTGTCCTCCTCTCGACAGGATCAAACCCCAAAGAAAAAGGGGTCAAAAAAATCCTCCTGGACCCCAGTGCTAATGGGCTAGCCTGTAGCACTGTACATGCTACCTTTGAGGAGTCAAAAACAATATGGAAGAAACCTCACCCAAGCAGATGAACATCTATGAAGTGCCTTGCGAGGTCTCCAGGTAGAGTGGCGAGCATACAGTCCCTGGCTGTAACCTGGAAGGGTGGGACCCATGGATGCGAGCAAAGAGTGACGTCCGACTCTCCTACTCACATCACTATCTTTTTTGAGCTGTTGCAACTCGTCTTTTGAGAAAGTGATGGTTTTTACGACCGATGGAAGCAGGTGAGGATTGGCTGAAGGCTGGGCCATCGTCAATCACGGTGTGAGTCGAACACTGAACGCTCCATCCAACCAACAATGCTATTAGGAAGGGCTAGGAAAAGGAGGAAGAGGAAGGAAAGAGAAGAAGTAGGGGGGGCTGAGGGAGGGTAGAGTGAGGGAGAAGAGGATAACAGGGAGGGAGAGGGAGAGGGTGAGGGCTAAGGGGAGAAGGGGCAGTAGGGGGAGAGGGAGAGGGTGAAGGGGCTAGCAGGAGGGAGAGGGTCAGGGTAAGGGAAGAAGGGGGGCAGCAGGGAGGGAGAGGAGAGTGTGTAAGGAGGGAAGGGTGGGGAGGCTAGGGAAGGGGGAGGAGAAGGTAGGTGGAGAGGGAGAGAGGGCCAGGGAGGAGAGGGTAGGGCGGAGAGGCTAGGGAAGGGGGAAGGGGAGGGTAGGCTAAGAGGGAGAGAGGACTAGGGAGGAGAGGGTAGGGCGAAGAGGCTAGGGGAGTGAGGGCAGAGAAGAGATAGCAGGCAAGGAGGGGGCCGTACCACAAGGAGGGCAGCAAGGGAGTAGGGTTGAGAGAGCGGGGTAGAGAGGAGAGGCCAACAGCGAGGTAGAGAGGAGAGGGCAGTGAGGCTGAGAGGAGATACGGAAGGGAGAGGAGAGAGGGAGGGAGGGCTGTACACTCGTACCACTGAGGAGAGGAGCAGCACCAACGAGGTCGGGGAGGAGCACCAGTGTTGAATTGATTTTAAGAATTCACAATACTTTAAGGGATAGACTCCTAGAATATCCAATTGAGAGGTTTGTTTATATTTCTTGAAATCACAATATGTTAGAAACCTTAAGAGAAGCAAGATATGAGAAGAAAGCTCCAAAATGGGCATATTATGTTGTTCCCAATTCCACCCCTTGCAAATTGGTTTCTCTCATCATTGAAATCGCCATTGCAATTTAAACAAATGAGGAAGAGCATGAGGTAGAAGGTGATATTAGCAATGATAATGATGAGGAAGAGAAGGATGAAGAAGACCTCATCGGCCTTTCAAACCACAATGATGACAAGCAAGATGACCAAGATGAGTAAGATGATGATGACATTGATTCTTGTAGCCTTGATGATTAACTTTTGTGGAAGTGTAGTACATTTTTTAGCTCTGTTAAGTTTTCGCAAATGAGATTGACGTTTTGAAAGTGGAATTTTATATGTGTGTGTTTCTATGCATTATTTGTGCATTGGTTTGATGGCAACATGTATATGTTTATGTTTTCTCCAATGTTTGCATGCTTGCTTCATTGGGTTTGTTGCCATGGGTTGTCCAATACCATATTGAACATCTAGTATAGGGAGTTGCTAGAGCCAACCTTTTGACTTGCAAATAGTCAAGGATGCACAACCTTATTGAACATCTAGTATAAGGAGTTGCTAGAGCCAACCTTTTGACTTGTAAATAGTATTTCTAGTCAAGTATGCACAACCATAATTGATATTTTCAAGGTCATGGGTTATGTGCACTAGATCAATGTTGAGTTGTGGGATTCTATGCATTGTGTGTGTATTGGTTAATGATTGTCTGTATGTATGTACGAATGATTGTGTAAAGACTTAATTTAATGGGTTGCTTCAATGGGTCATCTTCAATGGGTTTCTTTGGGTCTGGTTGATGCAAAACCATGTTGAAATAGTATTTTAAATAGTCAAGTATGTACCATCTACATCAAGTTTTGAATATAGTAGTGTTATATTAAACTTGGAATACACTGTGTGGAAATTTCAATATTAAGAACTCAAGAGCCAATAAAAATTATGCTAATCACTCAAAAAAAAAAATCAAATGTTTATAGTTTGCATGACTCATAAGTATGCTAATTCCTAAAAAACAATATAGGTGGTATATATTCAAATATACAATTTTTTAGTTCGCATGACTTGTAAGTACAATAATTACTTTTTAAAAATATATATGGCATGTATTCAAACATCCAAGATTTTTAGTTTACACGAATCATGGTGGGGGCGAAATTTCCAATGGTAACAAACATATGCAATGATGGTGGAAACTCAATGCAACAAAGTGGGGCACAACTTATGTGCTTGCATGGATTTTAAATAACATATGAAGTGAAACCTATGCCCACAAGATGTAGTATAATATTCAATAAAAATTTCATGACAGACAAGATCTTTAGCACCCTTTGAAAGTGCCTCTAATGGTGGCATGATTGGATTGAATAACGATGACATCTTTGTATCCTCTACTTGTCCCTCTTGCAATGCAGCTCAATGCTCCATGCACTCTTGTCTTAAGTGCGTGTTCAATTTGATTAAGCTTTGTAATATAGAGCCATGATAGCATTTCATCAAACCTCATCTATCATTGCAAGTACTAAATCTCCTCAAAATGAGCTATGTGTCCATCACAAAGCCTCTCCACTTGCTCTTCCATTGTCTCTCATGCTCCCACCAATGCATCTAAGAGAATCTCTTGTGCTACTAGAACATCCGTTGAGGCTTCAAATGCTTTTCATTGTACAAGGAGAAATCTACTGACAGATTGCATATATAACATCTTTGCAAAGTACAAAGGCACATCTATATCATGAGGCTTTTTGCCATATAGATCAATATATTTGTCACATGCTTGAGCTCGAATATTTTTCACATGCTTGAGCTTGAATATTTGAATGCTAAAAATTAATGATTTTTTATCTCCTATACTACTCCAGGGGCTAGGAACCTAAAGTTGAGTGCCTTTGCATTCTTTCGCTTCCCTTTAGTTCAAGTTGCTCTTCTATTCATAGCAGCCAAATTAGTAATGCATCATCCTTGGATACCAAGCTTTTGATGTCCTTCCAATGAGTGGTAGTATGATATGACCACATTGCAAGGTTCATTGGATTATGATTGGCAAGCATTGAAGAGGTGCAATGGCATTCCTTTTTAGGTGTGCACAAATTTCACAAGCACGCTCCTCTTCTTCTTGAACTTCCTCATGTGTATAAGCAGTCTCTTGCTTGCCCTTTTGGCTTTGTCATCGTGATGTGACTCACCTACTTAGCTCCACAAATAAATCTATTGCACTTTCTTTGCCATGGTCCAAGGGCAAGTGCATCCCCTCGATAATTAAAGGATAAACGTGGATGCACTTTTGGAACACAAAGTAAGCACTCATTGCTAAAAGCCATCATTGCATACAAATGAGCAAAATGTTAGAAGACCCTTTAATAGAATTAAAAAGAGAGAGATCTATAGTTTTTCAAGAAAGAGATGAGAGAAAGCTCATTGTCCCACTGCATAGTGTTGTGTACCTCATTGATTCAAAGTGGTGAAACATGAAACTTGAAGAGCTTCTTGGAATGATGAATGATTTCCATAAGGTCATTCAAGCATAATATCTAAAGGGTGTACATTTACCAAGTCTCATAATGACCTAAGCATCAATGTAAGAATGGTTTATTGTGGCATTTACCAATGTACAAACACTAACCAAAACTACGCTTGCATGGAAATCGTGGATGATGAATGGTGCTAGTTGTGAACTCCTACATTTACTTTTCATGAGTATTTAGTGAACAACCATGCTTCGAATCAAGTGTTTAAAGGAATTGGAGCCACTATAAGTACATTCACAATACTTTGAGGGATAAACTCCTAGAATATCGTGCTCAGAGGCTTGTTTATATTTCTTGAAATCACAATATGTTATAAACCTTAAGAGATGCAAGATATGAGAAGAAAGCTCCAAAATGGGCATATCATATTGTTCCCAATTCCACCCCTTTGCAAATTGTTTCCTCTCATCATTGAAATCACCATTGCAATTTAAACAAATGAGGAGGAGCAAGAGGTAGAAGGTGATATTAGCAATGATAATGATGAGGAAGAGAAGGATGAAGAAGACCTCTTCAACCTTTCAAACCACAATGATGACAAAAAAGATGACCAAGATGAGTGAGATGATGATGACATTGATTCTTGTAGCCTTGATGATTAATTTTTGTGGAAGTGGAGTATATATTTTAGCTCTTTTAAGTTTTCGCAAAGGAGATTGATGTTTTGAAAGTGGAATTTTCTATGTGTGTGTTTCTATGCATTATTTGTGCATTGGTTTGAAGGCAACATGTATATGTTTATGCTTGCTTCATTGGTTTTGTTGCCATGGGTTGTCCAATACCATATTGACCATCTAGTATAGGGAGTTGCTAGAGCCAACCTTTTGACTTGCAAATAGTAATTCTAGTCAAGTATGCACAACCATAATTGATATTTTCAAGGTCATGGGTTATGTGCATTAGATCAATGTCGAGTTTTGTGATTCTATGCACTGTGTGTGCATTGGTTAACGATTGTCGACGTGTATGTACTAATGATTGTGTGTAGACTTAATTTAATGGGTTGCTTCAATGGGTTTCTTTGGGTTTGCTTGATGCAAAACTATGTTGAAATAGTATTTTAAACAGTCAAGTATGCACTACCTACATCAAGTTTTGAATACAGTAGTAGTTACATTAAACTTGGAATACACTCTGTGGAAATTTCAATATTAAGAACTCAAGAGCCAAGAAAAATTATGCCAATCACTAAAAAACAAAAAAAATTTCAAATGTTTATAGTTTACATGACTCATGAGTATGCTAATTCCTCAAACACAATATAGATGGCATATATTCAAAAATACAATTTTTTAGTTCGCATGACTCATAAGTATAATAATTGGTTTTTAAAATATAGATGGCATATATTCAAACATCCAAGATTTTTAGTTTGCATGAATCATGGTGAGGGCGAAATTTCCAATGGTAACAAACATATGCAATGATGGTGGAAACTCAATGCAACATAGTGGGCACAACTTATGTGCTTGCATGGGTTTTAAATAACATATAAAGTGAAACCTATGCCTGCAAGATGTAGTATAATATTCGATAGATGCATCAAAAATTTCATGACAGACAAGATCTTCAATACCCTTTGGAAGCGCCTCTAATGGTGGGCATGATTGGATTGAATGATGTGTATCCTCTACTTGTTCCCGTGGTAATGCAGCTCAATGCTCCATGCATTCCTGCCTTAAGTGCATGTTCAATGTAAATTTACAAATAGTGAGTTTTAACCTTCTATTTTGAATGTATTTTTTCATGTGTGTAATAAGTCAAAGAAACCTATGCGACTGGTGCCAGATTTCATAGTATCATGTACAATCATTACACACATGCTCGCTACAATCACATTCTTTACAATTGTAAAACTTGAGGATATTCTAAGAAGAAATTTGCATCAAGTGCCAAAGAGTATTTGGACTTGAAAAGGTACCAATGGTAATCCTCCTTTAAGTCCTTTCTTTTCTTTGAAGACTCCTCTCCATCTCTTCCACCTTTGGTAGCTTTTCGTAACTAGTCTTGTGAAGCTCTCTGCTCCCTTCTGGATGATTGGCCTTCTAGGGCACTCGACATCCACATGCCCCACTTTCCCGCATCTAAAGCACCTTCTTTCCTTGTAAAGAATCATTGATGTTTCCTGGTCTTTTAGAGTACTAGGTAGCCATCGGCCCTTCTTTCTTTGCAAATCCATACCCTTTTTCTTGGCAAGTCCATGCCCTTTTCCTTGTGGGGTTGACTTGCTTCCTAAGACAACCATGCTAGAAATCCATTAATTTTTAACTCTACCTTAACATCATCCTTTTGCATAGTCCTCAAATAGTTTTGGAATAAGACTCGCTATAGCGTCGACCTTGCTAATTCAAAGAATACTTAGTTCAAACTATTTTTTTATGCCTCATTAGAGGGAAAATTTGACTTGCTTGGTTTCATGTGCATTAAAAAGTTCATTTTTTGAAGTGCATGAACTTACAAAAACTAAAGAGCTCAAGGAATTTTTAAGGTATTTCTTTCAAAGGGATTGTTGATGTCTAGAGCCTCATAAGCCTCATAAGCCAAAGGGAGTGCTTTTGTGCATACATGCACTTTGTTCACCAATTGCGGGTCCCTATTATATAATGGCATTACTAAGCTTTGTTAAAGGATATGATTGCTATGCTTGGAAAACCCGGTCCGCTTGATCATATTTGAATGAAATGCAAGTTGTTCAGAGCAGTGCTTTGCTGGTAGGCCGCGATGGAGGGTGCTGGTACCCGGCAGGAGGACAACGGTAGCGTGAACTCCAAGCGACTGCGCTCTTTCGACCAGAAGGTCAGAACTTTGTGCTGGCAGAAGGCTGATGTTGTACCTGGTCGACATCCTGAACGATGGAGAAAAGACACCGCTGGAAACGTCGTTTGCCGCAAGTTCACACGCTGCGACGGTTGTCTCTGTTACGAGTACGACCACATTTTGCCTTACTCTAAAGGTTTCAGCTCCTAGTCCACTATGAGCACACCATTTTCGAGTGTAACAGTCAGATAGCCCTGGCAGCGGGCTTCCTGATTCCCGTAAGCCGCGCTATTTTAGGCTGATAACCGGTAGAATTTACGTTTCAAGATCACTGCAGCTTCTTCTGCCCTTCATTACGTGCTCTATTGTGAGGCAGGTGGAGAGACAGATGTGAAAAATTGCCAAATTCTGCAATCGCGAGTCAATCGTTATAAAAGCAATAAGGAAGATTTGCGGAAAGAAGAACTTCAGCAGTATTCGTGCGATCTCAAGTTTACAGGTTTGTCATCATGATTCATTATTGTTATGTTTCTAGCCTTAGCAATTAGAGCCTAGGTCGCATAGGAATGGTGTTATGACAGGATGCCGACTTGGAGATGGGAAGGGGGGGAAAAAGGATATCAACCCATTTGACCTTCAGCATGTTCTTTATGCTTGATGCTCTATGACAGACAAGATGTAAGGTATTTCATCGACGTCATGAATTTTATTCTGGGTTGGTCAGTCCAAAGGGCTTTCCAAGAGACATTCCTTATATTACATACTTTGTTTGAA
Organism: Dipteris shenzhenensis; assembly: GCF_047967505.1. NCBI lineage: Eukaryota > Viridiplantae > Streptophyta > Polypodiopsida > Gleicheniales > Dipteridaceae > Dipteris > Dipteris shenzhenensis. Next base: position 62,748,942 of record NC_141597.1, on the reverse strand, counting down.
ATACTATGGTGTATTTATCTACCGCCTTTTCTCAAATGTGGAGCTGGTTGTAGCTATTTCGGAAAAGTATTTTTGTGGATCAGTTGCTCAAAGCGGTCATCAATTCAAGGGAGACCTTACTTGTTTTGTTAGTGGGTGTTTGTTAAAATTCCTCAAGTCCCACGACACTAACATGTTTTGACAGCCTTTCTCAATAGACCAACTTTCACAAGGATGAAAATCCTCTTCATACAAGCAGACGTTAAACTTCTCAAGTCCCATGACAATAACATGTTTTGACAGCCTTTCTCAGTAGACCAACGTATGAAAATCCTCTTCATACAAAATTTCTCAAGTCCCATGACGCTAACATGTTTTGACAGCCTCTCGGTAGACCAACGTTCGCAAGGATAGTATGAAATTCCTCTTCATACAACAAGGGCCCCAATACAGGATCCTGATCCTATGGATAATGCACTCTGCGTAGGTCAGGACTTAGCAAACATGGACTGAATCCCAAAGCAACCTTGCAACACGCCAAACTGCAACATGCAACCATTAAGCTCCGAGTTAAAGAAGTAACATGAACCAACCCATTTTCTTCAGACATAAAGAAGATAGCTTCCCTTCATGCAGCTAACCCGTTACCACCCTTGTAGAAATAGGTGTCATATGGTTCTATTTGTGGCAGCCTTGTCTCTAGAGTTGAAGGATCACGTAGTTTTTTGGATAGTTCTCTAATTTTGTGCTTGCATTTGCAAAGCTCTCAAGGTTGAATTCAATATAAGATCAAACCTACAGACGGTTCTGCATTCTATTGCAACACATATGTACAACATATGGCACTCAAAATCAAAAGCACGTTGATATGCTTGACTTTGCTGTCATGCCTCTATCAAAGGTATGATGTAATACCTTATCAATAGTGGCTTGACTGTCAAAATCCAAAGATTGGCTCTTTCGAAGCCTTCACGCATAGTTTCCACACAATTACCAACTGGTAGAGTTAATGATAGTCCAGATGAAATTGTCTCCTCCCTCCAAGTCAAGAACGTGACAAGCATAGATGTCTTATCGGTTTTGTTACATCCATTAAGGATGTGGACAATAAAATGTTAGTTGGACTTCTTTCTCAAGCAGTCACCCTTGACTTAATAAACTCCTCATTTGTAAATGGACCCTGCTATTGCGTTGCTTAATTGCTCCTCCAACACAACCTCCATAGAGAGATCACACAGTTGCTTGAGAAAAGGTCACATTGGACACAATCATAGTCCGTTTGGTGCGAACGAGCCTTGAATGTACATGAGACAATATTGGAGTTATCTTTGCTGAGAAGATACATGCCAAACTAGGCCTTGGAGGTATGGGTACTTGTTTGGAGCATTGTATGTTAATAGACTAGAAAGGTTTTACTTCATATATCTGCAAAGCTTGCGAGATTAATGGAAACGGATCATTCTCATTAGTAAAATGTATCTGTAGTACCAATGCAGTAAATTGAGAAGTATTAGTAGACATAGAGCAGGTTTGCTTGAGCTGCTTCAATGTAGTGTAAGCTTGAAAATCTATATTAATCACCTTTGGCAGGTACAAATTGCTTATAGACGAAGTGCTCAATCTATTTCTCATGGTGACACACTTTAGCCTTTAAGCGGCATAAACACCATAAAAAATACATCCTTTTTAAGGAGGGAGTTGGAAAGGCTTACTGTTTTTAATTGGAAAGGTTACGGTATCAAAATACAAGCACATCTTGATGTTCAATTGCAAAGACCTGGCAATTTTGTGGACAAGTGTAGTATTTCAAGACTTTGACTTGTCCTCACCAAAAGATGATGTTTTACTACCTCATAGACACTCCTAGTATCCATGAGTCCATGTGCTCCCTGATGAGCGTATGTAGACCTTAGTCTCCATGTCTGATCCCGTGCACCTTGCTGCCTTGAGCGTCAGCCTAGGTGTGCAGCCCTTCTTCGAGCTTTGTCTGCAGTACACAGCCTGCCTTGGTCCTCCAATCCTGCCCGAAAATGACCGACCCAGGCAGCCTGTTTGGCGAACCGACCCACCAACCCTTTTTATGGACCCCCTGTGGGGCCGTGTGCTGGCCGACCTTGTTGGCCAGCTGACCAGCCAGCCTCAGCGCTACTTAAGGGCAGGGGACTGCCCCCCTTTGCAGCCCTCTTGTTGCATGCAGGGCCCAGCCCCGCCATCTGCCAGCCCTGTTGCAGGCGATAAACCTGCCCACAAACCTGTGCTTTGACCCGAGATTACCCCGGCTGCTTGCTGCTCCAGATCCGCCTCCTACCAGGCCAGATCAAAGCCTTGAAGAACTCGCCATCTGTTGCAGCCTTTGCCCTGGGATAACCCAGTCATATGTGCTGTGAGGTGCTGCCCATGTGGCAGCCCCCCCTCTCTTTTCTCTAGGCAGATCTTGCCCTAGGTCTCCCTCCCCCATGGTCTCCTCATTTGAGGGCTTACAGATGGGGAGGTGACCTTTCCAACATACTTCATGACCATGTGTGCGTGCGTGCAAGCTAAGTAAATAGACAGTGTTCCAGAGATATAGAACCAACAAAATATATTTCCATCCACAACCGGACACAATACAAAAGAGGCCCAAAGAGGGTCCAGAGTCCCACCAAACCGTGGTCCTCTGTCCCTACCAAAAGTTGTCCTACTACCTCCGTGGCACTTCTAGATCCCTGAGCCTGCGTGCTCCTTCCTAAGCTTCTGTAAACTCAGTCACCTGTACCGAAAAACACACCTCCAAGCTATCCTTCCGTATAGCTATGTGTGAGGTTGTGAATGCCTAGAAGACTTGACCTCCTTGCTGCCCTAATGTGAAGCCAATGGTAAGGCCCTCCTTGCTGCCCTAATGCACAGCCAATGGAGATAAGTCTCTCTTTTGCAATGAGGAAGAATTCTCTCCATCAAGCATTTGCTTATCTAAATTCTCATGAGTGGCAATAAACAAACCTACGAAAGACTCGACTGGTTCCCACTCCTCAATTTGCAAAGGAAATTGCCCAAGAGACTCCGCGGGTCTTTAGAAACCCAGTATAGCTGCTTATGCTTGGGCACTGACGACGACATAAGTGTTGCTTTGCTTGCTAAGTATGTCTTCCTTTTGTTTTTCATAAAAGTTTTTGTTTACCTCTTTTTTCTTCTCTTTCATTTTCTCTTTTATATTCTTTGTAGATTTTTGATTTTTAGAACAACAAAAAATCTACATTTGTATGATTGGACTTATTCTAGTCTTACAAAGGTATATATACATCCTCCATCAATAATTGCTCTTCCAAATTCAACATACAACTTTTAAATAGAATCACTATACTCATATGTATAGACATTACATAAAAAGAAAGACTTACAATATGATGAGCATTAAATAAATCTCAACTATTGACTTTACATGTGAAGATGCAAGAGAAATGCATTCAATGGACAATGGTTTGATGAGTGGGAAAAAGAAAGCTACTATGCTCAAAAAGCAAATATGTAAGTGTTAAGAGGTGATGAATCATGGCAACAATTCCAGAGGCATAATGCTATCCAATCAGAATATAGAGGAAACAATCATGGAAATTTGGTGTAAGAAACTTTGCATTAGAAGAGTTACACAAGAAGATTGTGAGGCCATACATGTGGGTATTTGGAGCAAGACAAGGGCAAATAGACAATCATATTCTTTAGGATTTCTCTTGCTTCCTTCAACATTCTCCAAAAAAGACAATGCTACACAAACCTTAATTTATACCAATGGTTAATGGGATAGCCATTTACAAACTGAGGATATCAATGGTTAACTGGATTATCACATAGTATCTACTGGTGCATTTGGGCAAAGGTCAAAGACAAAGTGATTTTAAGGTTTATGTAAATATATGTAAGTTAAAAGAACAAAGAAGCACCTTGAATGCATCTATATCTACTTGTGCACTTGAGAAGAGGTCAAAGACAAAGTGATTTATAAGGTTCATGGAAATACATGTAAGTTAAAAGGACAAAGAAGCACCTTGAATAAATATGTAGCTTCAAATAAAATCTTTGAATACAATGCAATGTCACAACCTCATCTTCAACAAACAATGCCAGATTGAAGTATAGTGTGCCAATGTTATCTTCCTCTAGGAATGACAAAGAAGGTGGTGCTAGAGACATGGGGAGTTCACTATATAGAAAACTAGACTATCACTTATATTCAAGTGGCATATTAGAAATCCCTTATCTATGAATTTTGAGTGGAAAAACGTCAAGAAACTGAACATCACAGTTAAGAAATTGAACATTTTATATCAATTACGTCAAGAAACTAAAAGACCACGATTTGGTGGGATTTTGGCCCTGTGTTGTATTGTGTCCATTGGACGGAAATATTTTGTTGGTCCTATATCGCTCTTGACATGGTCTATTTGCTGACCTGCACATCTGCGTGAAGCACATTAAGTAAGGAAGTTTATTCCACCCACACCACTGCTAGGTGAGCTCCTGGGCTATTCTATTAGTCTTTCGCTATGCGTACCCTCTGTTTGGTTCATTTCTAACAAAGTACACATAAGTGAAGAAGTTTTGCATTCCGTAGTTTAACACTTATCTGTGTAATTTCTGGGACGCCCTATCAGTCTTCCACTAGGAGATACTCTTTGTCGGGATTATTTCTAACATGGTATTAGAGCCCTGATCGGAAGTTTACGCGAAGTGGACTTTGAAGGCAAGGGCCTTGCTGAAGGATGACCTTGATTCATTGCTTAGGGGAATCTACTTCATGCCTGAAGGATTGTTCCCTTGCGAGAAGGAGAGTGGCTCAAGTTCAGATAGGTGTATGAGAGTTTGGTTGGAGGCCTTGCCAGATGGAGGATGGGTCAAAATTACCCTTAGAGCATGGTGCCTAGAGGACCTCGAGCTGGTCACTCATCATGAGGGGGACAATTGGAGGATGTTGGTACCTGGATTGCTTGAGTTCGAAGGTGGGAATGTGACTGAAGGTGGTGGTGCCATTAGGTGCTATCTCGGATGGACCTGTGTACTAGGATGGTTTGCTTGTGTAGAACCAGACCTAGCGGAGCGGGAGCCATTGAATGAAAAGCAGGAATCAAGATTGAGACCAGATAGTTCCAGAGGGTTTTGAGGTGGAAGACAATGGAGCGTCTTCATCGACAAGTCAGGATCGGGACGAGATGTGTCGGTGAGAGGGGGTATTGGGAAGTCACCTCCCCATTTGTATGCCCCCAAATGAGGAGTGTGTAGGGGAGGTGGACTTAGGGTTAGGGTCTTTACATGGGCAACTCTTTGGTTGCCATGTGGGCAGCAAACTCAGAGGGAAAAACATGAAGAGGGGGTTGCCACATGGGCAGTACCTAGTCTGCCATGTGGGCAGCAAGCTCACAACAAAGCAAAGAGATTTGGGGCTGCCATATAGGCAGTAAACAGGCTGCAGCACAAGGGAAACAATACCTTGCAAATTTGGAGCTCCATGGAGGACTGCAACAGGCCGATATGAACACGTGGCAGTACAGCTCATGTGGGAGCAGGTTTGCGCAGTTCTAGGAGGCTGGAGCAGCATGATGATGTGGTAGATGATGTCAGCAGATGTACAGATCAGTACGGATTGGTGGCAGTACATGTACGGCAAGATAACAGAGCAGGTGCAAGGCGTGGACAGAGGCAAAATGCTTGCAAGTGAAAGGCGCTTGTTTGGAGGTGGCCTAGGGCATGGTAGAGGGCTGGAAACAGGCCAGACTAGGTCTGGAGGTGCCTGGTCCACTGGCTGCCTGCCATGTGGACAGGCGGGGCCAGCAAAGCCATGGTATAAGGCTGGTAAAGCAGCCAACCAGGTCGACTACAGGTTGGCTGGTTAGGGCTGCTGGTCGGCCAGAAGAGGGCCCCAAATCTGGTGGCAAAAGGCTGCTGGGTCGGTCAGTTTGGAGGTGGATCTCCCCTATATAAAGGGGCCCTTTGGGGCCTCATAACTCACTCACCGGCAGTCCAAAAAGGGAGCAGATTGGAGCTCTAGGGAGCTTGCCTCAAGGACCAGGATATGGACATTTGAGGTGGCCATCAACAACAGACAAAGAGCTCATGAGGATGAAGACCCTTGGCTGTCCTCCAGGGCAGCAGGCATATTACACATGATGATGTGCAGGAGGTTATACAACCAAACACCCTGAGAAGTCCATCTTGGATTTTCTATTGTACCAAGCCTCAAACAGTCTAATAGTTTTCAAGGATTTGGTGGGGCATCTGTTCAAAACATGTGGCTGCAAACATTATGGCCTCCAACCAAAATCTGTGGGACCTCTTCCCTTTAACCATGCATCTGGCCATCTTCATCAGAGACCTGTTCTTTCTCTTACAAGGCTGTACACTGATGCATAATCCCTCTTTCCTTCCAGAACTCTTTAATGGCATCTACATGTATTTTCCACCTCTGTGTCTGTTCCCAAAGTCTGCACTTTGCATCGAGACTCATTCTCAGCCATAGCACAAATGCTTGAAGCACTGAAAGACATCAGATTTTTCTTTCAAAGGATACACCCATGAAATCTGGAAAAAACACCTACGAAGGTAAGAAAATATAGATGCTGTCATAAAGATGGTGCTCATGGGACCACATATCATTGTGTATGAGCTGTAATGTCCTCTCAGCTCTGACAGGTCCATCTCTGCCAACTCTAACATGCCATAATTCTGCATTTTTTATCGCAGCAGACCTGTTGCCATACATGCATTAGAAGTATTTCTGTCATGTTTGTCCAGATGGGGACAAACCCTGATCTAAAGTGCCTATCATGGCTAGCTGATTCCTTTTCTCTATCCCCGACAATGTACGTATCATCTTCAAAAATGCAAGCCAAGCCTCTCTTCCCAAAAGCGGACACAGAAAGTAAATTCTTCTTTATCCTAGCATATAGAGGACATCTCAAAGGGATAAATCAGTCTTATCAACTAATGACAATGCCAACAAATACTTCTTGGGAGTAACGTGCACCACTATTAAAGTAACATACAACATCTGAGGCATCACTCACACTAAGTGAGGCACGTGCAATAGAGGCATTTTCCCTCTTTCTTGGGCTGACCTGCATTTTTTGAATTCTTCTTTGATGGATGAGCTATTAGTCCTGGGACTCAGAGTCACTAAAGTGAGGTTTATGTTTGCCTTTAGCCAACAAGACTTGGTGATTATCATGCCCTTAACAGCATATTTTTTCTTGTCTTTCCTTCTTGCAACAACAGCCCCACAAGCTCCTAAAAAGGGACTGGAACTATTCCCCTTCATCGACAAATTCAGAGAAGTGTGGAGCATCCAAAGTGCATCAACATGTGTAGGCTGAATATTCTGATTTGCTACTGGCTGCTCTAAAGTACCTTCAACTGTCAGTGGTATCGACCCTTCAAACACATCATGAGTGCCTGTATGCAGTTGTCCATCAAACTCATTCATGGACTGATCTGACTTTTTGGCAAAAATCACATCTCTACTGACAGGATTAAGAGACTGTAGGGCTTGCTCTCATTCAAGGGCTGGTTCCAGAGGAACAGATGGAGCAACTTTGCTGATACAGCTTGAAAGAGTTCTTGGTATGATACAGAAGCACCAAGGATGCTTAATACAATGAGCATTGGATGAGGGCCATGTAGGTAGAATTGGATTCTATCAAGAAGAACAATACATGGGAACTGGTGGATTCCCCCATAAAAGAAAGCTATTGTGACAAACTGGGTGTACAAGATCAAGATTATCATCTTGTATGTGGATGATATGCTAGGCACTAGAATGCAAGAAGGATCTTGAAGCTTTATTTGAGATTTTGATCTGGGTTTGCTACACTACTATTTGGGCATTCAGTTTATGCAGGCAGATAAAGGCATTGTGCTCAAACAGTCTACATACATTCAAGGGGATTGCATGTGATTGATAAATGATTTGAGTCTTGGAATTAGGAATGACCAAGAAGTTTGCTAATGGGTGTACGCTTCTTCGACAAGGTATGTGGATGTGATTGAAAGAATAGACATGGATTGGGTCAATGGTCCACGTGCAAAGGTGATGCAAAGGTGAGAGAGAGAGAGAGAGAGAATTTATTCAAAGTCTTTGGAAGACCAAAGGGTCTATGAGACTAGAAAGAAACTGATACAATGAGCTGAGGGTGGAGCCACTAAGCGGGCATCGACACCCATGACGAATACAAAAGAAAACCCGAAGTCCTGAACATAACGGCGTCAATGCATAGAGAGAGAACTCTTTCCTTGAAGTGGGAGCTAGTAGGGGCATCAACTCTGAGAGGGGGGTGTCAAGGTGCGAGGCTGATGTGGGGGCATATAATTTGTGATAGGTCACTAACGACTATCGAGGTGTGTGGTCTGATGATGTGGTCTCATGGCTATAGCTGTGTGGTGAACAAGTGCCACCGTCTCTTTTGCGGGTCGGGCCTTCGGTTTGATGAGCATGGAGGGAAGGTCCCCTAATGTGATCTGTGCCTCAGTGTGTCGACGAGTCTAGCGTTGTTTTCTTCAGTTTGGAGCCCTTTGGAAGGAGCTGTGCAGTCACCTTTACTTGCAGTGGACTTTTGCTTTAGCGAAGAGTTTTTGTGCACAGGAATTTGGGTTTTAAATCTTGTTGCATTTGCTGCACTTGTTGTGCAAGCTTTTCTGTAAATAAGTTGGGCCTGCCTTGCTCTTTTTTGGCACATTTGCCTTCTGCAATGACAAGGGCCAAAACATTTTCTAAAAAACAAACAGGGAATCACCGGGTGATTTGCAAGATTTTCCACCCAGCCATGCTCTACAACATAGACAAACATTTTCAAATCATCTTTTTCACATTCCAATTCAGGTGCTTACTTGCAAAGCCCCAATCTCCCTAGATGGGCCTAGATTACCACATGCCCATTTTGTAAGGCCACACTTAGATGTTCCTTTTTACCCCTTCTTGGAGATTCCTTTAAACCATTTTCCCCTAGGCACAATTCATAATCAGGACACATAGACCTTAGGCTTTTGACCCATCTAGTCATGCAAATCATCCTTACCGATGACCTGACATTAAATCCCTTTGACCATATACATAAAGCCTGGGAAAATGTCGACTGACCCTCCCAAGGTCATGTTACCTGAGCTTGAGCATAACATTCCTTCTCTCTTCCCTTGATGATGAAATTTGGGAATGCTCTTCGCATCTGGTACACGGATTCCGAGGTCGCCTCGGATAGAGATGCACCATGCCATGCCACCAACACTGTGGGTATCTCTCAATTGCGTACTTGCATTGATCCTCGGTCCAAGATTCTTGTTGGTTTGCGCCTTGCATTATCCTCTATCTCCTAAAATACAACAATACCCTTGATTAGTGAGTTACTTGGGTGCAAAAACCATTTTAAATGAGAAACATGAAACACTAGGTGCATGTTACAACCTTGTGGCAGTTCCTTGCCTATTTTTGGAATTAGCCAGAGCAGGAACTCTGATCTTCTTCCTTAAAATCTCTGAAAGATCTTTTATTTTAATATGGATACATCTTAGCTCTATTTACAGCTTGGCAGATTGTCACTTTTGCTAGGATCTCCCGCTTTTAATTAATATTGTTTGCGGTGCTAGGCACTTTTTGAGGTTGGATTTGTTGGTATGTAGCCATAGTTTAACTCGAATAGACTTATTCCTGTAGAGGAATGTTTTCTATCATTGTAGGCAAACTCTAATAATGGTAATCACTTGTCACATCAACCATAATCAGGCTTGATTATGGTTAGGTGGGAAACTAGAGGGCTTGGCAACACTTGCAAAGCGTGGGTCTAGGGTTACACCTAGGCCTAGGTAATAATTGAGGAGGTGCAAAAGAAGCCTAAGAGAGGGCTCTTATGCTAAGGTCCCATACATGGCACCAATTGGGAAGGCCGCATGGCAAGTGTTGGGCTGTTCTATAGAGGACACATGAGAGGAAGGAGAGATAGGGACGACTCTCTCAAGCAGCAGGTTCTCTCTGGATCTTGACTCTTGAGGCTAGGTGATAAAGGAAGAGAGCCCTCCTATGGTGTTACACCACTTCTTCCATGTATGTTGCCTCAATGAAACAATTGCTCTAAGCATATCCTCTAAAGTCTGGTTGACTATCTCTATCTGGCCATCTGTTCAGGATGATCCCCATTGCTCATTTCCAACTCAGCCCTTAGTACCTCAAACATTGTAGTCAAAAAATGATTGCTAAACTTAACATCCCTATTTGTCACTATGGGTCTGGGTAGTCCATGCAGATGAAATATATGATTGATAAACAAATCCGCAACTTGCGGGACACAAGGATAGAATCATATCCACCTTGTGTTGTAGGCAGACCAACTAAAAACTCCATGGAAATGCTCTCCTATCCACCTAATGGTATCTCCAAGGGTTGTAAAAGCCCATGTGGCATCACCTGCTCTCCCTTACTCACTTGACATGAGAAACATCGTCACGTATTCATAAATATGCTTTTTCATCTTTGGCCAAAAGAAATCTTGCTTCACGAGATCATATGTCGTCTCAACATCTAGATGTCTTGCATAGCTATCATGGCACTGTTGAGTGACCCTTTGCTTGAGATAAATCTTGATTGGGTACGACCATCTTGCCATTACATTTTAGCATACCACTTGCTATGGTATTTCTTGCATAAGTTTGGCCTTTCCTAGATGCAAGGTCATCTTTTTTCCCAGGTTTAATCATGTGAGCCTTAGATCAAAGGCTCTAGACCAACTCGTCCACTTTTTGAGTTTCTTTAATCTCGGTTATTAGAGCACTCTCTAATACTGTGAAACTCATATTATGCAAATGCACGATAACACATCAACAACCTTGTTCTCCTTCCCTCTTCGGTACTGAATCTCCATATTAAACTCTTGTATGAGCACTATACACTTGGCTTGGCGGCCCCTTAAGTCAGGTTGTTTACAAAAATGCTTCAAAGTATCATGGTCCACATCCACGTAAAACTCCGTACCATACAAATAATTCCTCCATGCTTTCAAAGCATGAATAATAGCATGCAACTCTAATTCATGAGTTTGCCAAATTCACTTGGAGGGAGAAAGCTTCTTGCTTTCAAAGGCTACTGGCCTTCCCTCTTGAAGAAGAACTATTCCTATCGCAATGAAAGGCCCACTTCTCCATTCAGCCCAGCATCCCGTGCGATACTGAAAGTCCTTCTCCAAGGCTGTGTTTAGCACTCAGATCTGGTGCAGTTTGTGAGAGAGAGTCCATCAGTTTTCTCTAGCACTCTGCTGATTATTGCTTCCTTGGAGCCATTTTCTGCTCACCATCCGGTGGATGAATATACTCTCTCTCCGTCTATATTTATTTCTGAGTGTGTGTTTGTTGCATCTGTGATCATCTATCTCAGTTGAGTGTGTGAGAGTTGGAGAGATCTTGGGTGGAGGATTGAGTGATTCTCTCTTCTTTTCTAACACTCAAGCAAGTACTATTCTGGCTGCAGTACTCTTTGTCCATCACCTTCAGCAATCTGCATCTGAGATTTGAAGAAGCACCAATACTTTCCCCTTCTGCCTTCGAAGAAGGCTAATTCCTTCCAATCTCGCATACCTTGAGACAAATGAAGAGCAGAGTCTCTCCATAGCATGCTGTAAAGGCTCAAATGTAGAACATCAAGTACATACCAGACCGTCGTACTGCCTGTGTGCTTGCTCTGAAAGCTGCTTGGTCTTCGCCACTTTGCATCGGTTTCGAAGAAAAACGGTTTTTGGGGATTAACACTTTTTAACAATGGGCCAGATGGCAGAGGCGAATGCCTTCTTTATTCGTTAAAACTCTCTTGTTGATTGTGTCTCCACAAAAAAAGTACTTTATCTAAGACAACTTAGTCAAAGGCGACACTATCTCGGAATATCCATTGATATGCCTTCGATAAAACTAGACATATTCTAAGAATGATTGCAACACGGTCAAATTTTGAGAAATGGGCCATACTAATATAGCAGCCACTTTCTTCAGGTCCATTTTCACCCCATCCGGTGTAATAGTCGTAGAAACTCAAGCTTTACCATGCATAACATGGTTTTCTTTCTATCCACGCAAAGACTAGCTTTCCTCAAATTATCGTGTCAGAGGCCAGGCTTATGCGGAAGTGCAAATTCGAATTTGAACTTGGCTTCAAACTCCACAAATTTAATTATAACATCAACCATATATAGATCCATGTGCACTCCGAAAAAACAAGAAATAAAGAAAGAAAGAACAGGACAACCGACTGGGTGTGAATAAGGTGCACCCTCCAACTGGCAAGCCAGTTGTATTTGTTGTATTGATGCTTAGTCCAATCAAAACTTGACACAAATTTTTGGACAAAACCTTTTTGGTGACTCTAGACTTCTAGAATACCGAGACTAGACTTACAAGAATATCCTTGATCAATCCAAGGAAAACAGCCCTGGCAACCTCTGGCAAGATCCTGGAAGAGATTGGCCACGATCAAAACCTTTTGCCTGTATCTTGTAGCAAAGACACGTATTATGTTAGAAAAAACATTTAATTACTGGCTGTTTAGAGATCGAAATCAAGATCCTAATACTTCAATCAGATCATTTTTTAGACCATATTATGTAGAAAAACGGAATTGAAAATGGAACAGCTATGGATTGGATCATGGTACCTAATTAGGAGGTGATTTTGCGCGATGAAAAGAGGTTGAACTGAGCTAATCAAATCTGTAGATAGAAGGCAGGACAGCCCAACATGTAGGGAACCAAGAGGAACAAGGAGATGGCCGAAAAAGCATGTCGAAGAGGTGCATTGAGAGAAGGAAATAGGTTGAGTAGATGGCATCCGGCTGAAGGCGATGGAGGTATGGAGAGCCAGTAGGCTAGCCAGCACCAAGTCCCAGAAGCAGCAAATCGGCTGGAGTTCAGAGAGATGGCGCAGCAGGGTGGTGGTGTAGCAGACCGGCACGGTGAGAAAGAAGGGCCCCCACTTCCCTGTCTTGAGAGTGGCCAGCCCCTTGACTTTATAGGTGTTCGTTGGATGAAAAAGCATGAAAAGCTAGGGCCCTGAACAGGAAAAGCAAGCTTTAGAAGGCTTTTCTAGAACCCTGGAGGCAAATATAGCTGAAAAACAGGGTTATTAAAATAGATTTCTAAAAATTGGGGCAAAAAGCTCAAATTCGAATTTTAAATCCTAATTAAAGCTTTTCTTTTATTATTATTTTTAAAATCCAAGACCACTCTGCCCCTACTTTTATTTATTAATTAATTACCTATGTATATTTGCTCATATGTGGTCCTATTTCGTTCAAACTGAGACCAACGGATAGACCTTGGCTAGACCTATCACCTAGCACTCAGGTTTGCGGTTTTGAAGATCACATCCACCTCATTGGGTTCTATGTGATCTTAATTTGTCCTTATTAACCAAGCATCATCATCATTTCTAACACACCAATGCTCACCCCCAAGGCCACTAGAGGTGCTAGAAATGCCGGATATGGTAAACCCTGTGGATGGGCGAGGCATCATCATTCTGGTACGTCATGATGTGAAATTTGGTGGTGATCTGGTAAGAAATCATGTTGACACCCTGTCTCTGGATGTGACTATTGAGGACAGTGAAGGTCCAACACCATGCTGAAGATGGTAAAGTAGAATAGTCATACTGAAGATGACTAATCAATCTGGAGGTAATATACGGTCACTCGGTAGGTGACAAGGACACACTGAAGGTGCCAATAAATAAGAGTCACTCTGAACGCACTGAAGGTGTCAAAGTATAATTGACACACTGAAGGTGCCATAGCTATACAGAAGATAGCCTTATGGTGATCAGCCATTGAAAAGGAAGAGTACTTTGTATTGCATTTGAACATGTGCACATGGTAGAAGAGAATGCATGCCCGGCCGGAATGTGGAGGCTTGCAAACGGAACTTATATACATGTGTGATTAGTAGAATAAAATCAAGAATAATATGTCAGTGTTGTACTAGCAAAGAAGTACTAGCGTTTCAATCGAACATTTTTCTTGAGTGTTCACGATGCTCAACAATACTTTTAATGTAAACAAGAATGATCGTAAAAAAAATGTACTACGAATTTCTCAATATATGGGCATAGTAAGTTCTTCATAAGCACGACAAATGTTAGCTAGAAAATTGGTAAGCCCAAATGACATTACCAGAAACTCGTAATGTCCAAACCTACTTCTGAAAGCGGTTTTATGCACATCCTCGGCTCTAATTGGATCTGATGGTAGCCACTCTTAAGATCTATCTTGCTCGAAATTGTGGCTCCATGTAATGCCATTGGATATTGTACTTAATATTGATATTGCTTAATTCGCTATAATTAATACAGAGGCGAAAGGTATCATCTTTCTTCTTTTTCTATATCATTGGTGATGCAAAAGGTGAGAAATTGGACTGAATTTGGCCCAGCTTGAGGTATGCTTCCAGTTGCCTTTGCACCTCATCTTCTTCAATAAAAATTAATCTATAGGGAGTCCTATTTACGGGTTCTGCCCTCGGGATAAGCTCATTATCTGATAAGCGAACTTGGCCATCTCCCCATCTTGGGTTAGTGTCAGTGCTAGTCGATGGACCAATCGACTCAAACGATGCTATACAAAGAAACAAAAACTCTTTCGGAGTTTTTTGAACGTCCAACACGGAAGCTACTGGTCCTTGAGGCAAATCCTTTGCACCTCACAGAACGTATTGCACATTATTCATCATAAATCGATAAATGTGCTTTTCCAATCAACGGCTGGATTTTTCTTGGAATGCCATGCCTTTCCCAAGGCTATATTTGTGTGAGCAAGCTTGGGTAACCCTCTGGGTAACTCTGTATCGCTAAAAGTTGTATACCTTGCTGCTGCGGGCTTAGACATAATGTTATTAGGTGCACTATTCACTAACTTTGCAACAGACACACATAATAACACAACACTAATGCCTGCAATGCTAAATAATTGAAAATAACTAAAACCCGCAGTTTGAAAGCTTAAAGAACTTTTAGAACTCAAACAAATTGAATGTATAAGGGAATAGAGAGCTCCCTAGTCCAAGCTCATGTACACAAGTTCCCTATCACCTTAATTCGATGCCAAGGCACTGTAAGACAACAAAAACCATTCGAATGCACCTCCAAACTAGTTTTCAGTCAAGTTCTGTCCAGTTTTGTCCATTTTTGAATGGAAAAAATCAGGATTCCGTGGATGATTGATAAATTTCCAAACCAAGAAATTCCTACAACTTTTTGATTGGAATTTTCTTGCTGGTAATCTGCTCGTCCAAATCGAAATCCTCTGATTATCAACCTTTTTAAGCCTTGTGCACCCAATTACGACCGACCATATAGTCTACGTTTAATCCCTATATATTTTTTTCCTGCCTCTCAAAGCCAAAATCTTCTAGTGGATGATTACTCTACTGCAAAGAAAACAACGCCCCCAACGAAACAAATATAGAACATCACGTCTGTTGGTGCTTGTAGCATCAGCTTTCCTTCACTGCTAAACTTCCATCCTAGACCCATGGCAGCATGGATCTCAACAAATCCACCCTTCATAGCATGCCATAAATCCATGTTTTTCCAAATGAAAAGGGCCAAAAGGATTTCTAAAACACCATCACCAATCATCACAATTTCCCATGCTACAAGTGTTGTGTGTCAATGCCCATAGCTTCAGCTCCCCAAACAATTTTACAGCCATCATGTACAAACGGTATATACAATCTTGGTAATCTTCATTGCTTACTGTTTGATTTGCTTCTCCAATAGAGCAAATCGTTTTACGTTGATATTCTGACAGAGAACTCTCATTGAAGCATTTTTGCTACATCACCCTACGTCAAGCCTACGTTGCCCAACCTGGCAACTCTGATACCAAAAGATAAGGCCAAAACATTTTCTTCAAAACAAACAGGGGAATCATGGGTGATTTGCAGGATTGTCCACCTAGCCACACTCTATAGCACAAACTCACATTTTCGAATAATCTTTTTCACGTTCTAATTCTCGTGTTTATGTGCAAAGCCCCCACTCTTCCTAGATGGGCCTTAGATTGCCACATACCCATTTTGTGAGGCCACACCTAGATGTTCCTTTTTACCCCTTCTTGGGGATTCCTTTGAACGATTTGCCCCTAGGCACAATTCATAATTAGGAACTCCTAGATCTTAGGGCTTTAGATGCACCTAGTGACGCAAACCACCCTCACGGATGGTTGACATCAAATTCCTTTGACCAGATACATAAAGCGCAATGCAGATTATTTACAATTGTTGGTCCTCTAAAGTCTTGTTACCCCAGCTTGAGCATAACATGTAAATTAGGGATTTCACTTCCTTTGTTTGTGTATTAAGGCCCTTGTGCCTTAGGGTTTGTTTGCAGGTTATTTCAGTTACAGAGATTGTGCAAGCTATCAAGCTTGTGTGGCTAGAAGCAAACATTTGGCACGTGCCTTAGTGCAGACACTTGATTTAGTTGGGTTCTATGCACTTGTGCCTGATCTGCAATGGCAAGTTGGCAACAATGATCTTTTTAGCATTCTTGCTCCGCAAGACAAGCTTGATGGCACCAACTATGCTAAGTGGTCATGCATGATGCGTCATGTGTTGGTGGCCAATAATTTGTGCAATTTTATTGTAGGTTTTGAGGTGAGACACCTACCATTGCACCCGTCACTACGTGTGGTGGTAATGACACTGACTCTTCATCTTCTTCTATGGCTATCCCAATGCCTCCAATTTAACAACAGCCGATGGGATGACAAAGATGCTCAGGCTCATGCCTTAATTGCATTGTTGGTCAAGAGGATGATAATCCCTTACATCTGGTCTTGCAGAACTATGGATAAGTCTTTGCAAGAGTGCGGATAAGTTAGACTCTTTGTATCACATACATAATTAAGCAAGGCTTGCATATTTGCGAGATGCCTTGAAGATGGATGAAGGGAAAAGCATGGATGCTTATCTAACTAAGGTCAAGGACCTTAAAGAGCAATTGACCAACATTGATGAGGTGTCCACAACGTTGACTGGACTTCCTGGCTCATATCAAGGGTTTGTAACCACGTTGAAGTTGGTGACCATGGGCAAAACCATTACAGTTTTGATCAGGTGGTCAATTTATTGTTGCAGAAAGAGCAAAGCCATGCTAATCGGGATGCCGCTATTCATGTGATCAGGCATTTGCTACCCATCATAACAGTAATGCAAAAAAAGCAAAGCCTTGTGGGAAACCCAAGCACAATTGTGCTAGTACTTCGGATACCAGCAAGAATGTAGGTAAGAATAAGAAGAGATGCAACTCTTGCAAGAAACCAGGTCATGATATTTTTGAATGCTGAAATCACGTAGAATTAGAGAAGATGCAAGCTTCTCACACACTGCACGGAAGGGGGGTTAAGTATATGTCTTGAGAGTTTGCTGATGTTTTAGCATCTCATGATATCATACATCAGTGTACAGTGCCATACACATCACAACAAAGTGGTGTTGCAGAACGCAAGAATAGAACCTTTGTAGGCTATCTCATGGGCTATCCATAGATGCCACTTATACCTTGGTATGAGCCTTGTAGGCCTAGTTATAGTCAGTTAGGACTATTGGTACAGTTAGTTTATGTGCCATCTAGGTCAATTAGGACACTTAGTCCAGTTAAGATAGTTAGCCCTAGGGTTTTGTTATGTTGGTTCTCCCTTGAGCCTCCACACTTCAGTTTTGTAGCAATCTATTACAGCATCTCGTTTTTCTCCATTGTGCTTCCATTTTTGAGCTTCCATTGCTTCCAACACCCAACAGTGGTATCAGAGCAGGTTGGGAATCCATTCCCTCAGCCATTGACGGCTTTCCCAAGCTGTTTGGCAGCCTCTGGAGCTCTCATTCTTGCTGGTTTTCACACTCCCACGAGTGTTTGAGACCTTTCCAAGCAATTCTGTCGTGGAAAACCTCATTTTGTCGCGAGAAGACCGCATTTGGAGCAACTCTCGCGAAGGGAACTGTTTTGCGGTGCATTTTGCAGCCTGCTGCAGCAAAAAACGACCACACGCGAGCATTTACAGCATCTGTACGGAATTCCGAACCTGCCAAAAAAAATCAAAAAAATAAAAATAAAAATAAAAAATCGTACATGCATTAGAAGTTGTACGGAAATCCGTACATCTGTCATAAAATTTTGTGCTTCTGTCCGGTTTGTCAGAATTTCAGTACATTCATTATAGTACGGACTGGCTTGGGGTGCGCACCAGTCATTTCTCAGATTTTCCAGCATTTTGGAACTGTCTTGAGCTGCGCGCCAGTATTTCGGAGCTACATCGAGTTGCGTGCCAGCATTTCAGAGCTGCCTTGAGCTGCATGCCAGCATTTCGGAGCTGCCTCAAGCTGCGTGCCGGCATTTGGAGCCATTTGGAGCTGCTGAATTGATCCGGAGACTTCTCTTTGAGCCCTTCCCTCCTCATTTGGCATCCCTTTGCCTCGGGCTGCGGGCTTCTCTCCATTGGATCTCTTTCACTCCATTTCTACGTGCTCTCCTCCTTGTGGAGCACTTCTTTTGCTGTAATTCTCATTTCCAGCCCTCATTTGCTCGCTTTCAAAGCCTGTCACTGTTGTACATGATTGGGTAATCCGTTGTTGCATTGGTTTTTTTCAAATTTCTGCTTCATTTACATTTGGAAAGGCCTTGTGTTACCTTGGAAGGCCTTGTGTTGCCTTTGGGTATTTTTCTTGCAACAGGTACACCTTGGGATAGCAGAGTCTTTTGCAGACATAAGCTTTGAAGCTTGGGTAGTTATTTGGCACTTGATTTTGAGAGGTTGCCTTTCTCTCATTTGCTTTGCCAGTTGGTGCAGTTGCCTTGTACTTCAGCACCATCTCTGGTGGCAAAGATGATTTGTTTGGGTTAATTGGGGCCGATGACAAGCTTGATGGCACCAATTACCCCCTCTAGTTCTTCTAGTGCAGAAGATCGACATGAGTCCGCTAATTTCGCACAAGACCACCTGGGCTTTCTTGGTTACATGTCAGTATAATCCTGATGTTCATGATGCTTGTATGGCAGTTTCAGATGTTCGTGATGTTTGGTTCTTTGATAGTGGTGCTAGCAAGCACATCACTTCTTGCATGAAGTAATTCAGCTTATTGGAGCTTACATCTAAGGGGGGCAGTGTCACATGTGCCAATAATGCATCATATACTGTGAAAGGTATTGGGCAAGTTGCTCTTACTTCTGTCTCTAGTGGTATTGTCACTGTAGAGCATGTGCTTTATGTTCCAGGCATTCGTAAGAATCTCATTTCTATTTCAGCCATTGCTACATGTGGCTTTCATGTTATTTTTGATGGTGTGAGGTATGCAGTGTATGATGTTACACATGCCTCTACTCTGGTTTTGACTGACACGTTGTCTAGCGGTCTTTACGGACTTGATGCTTATGACAGATGTTGAGATGATGATGCTGCACTTGCCGATGTACATGCCTTTGCTATTGATTCTACCATGGCAGATACTCATTTGTGGCATGAGAGGTTTGGACACCTCAATTTTGAAGCCCTGGGGAAGTTATATAAGGAAGATATGGTTATGGATCTTCCCAAAATGCATTTGCCTACCAAACATGTTTTTGAACCATGCTTACTTGGTAAGATGCACCGTGCTGCGTTTCCCAAGGATGGGAGAGTAGGTGCTTGTGCTTTACGTAAGCTTTATTTGGTTCATAGTGATGTTTGTGGACCCATGAGGGTTGTAGCTCTTGGGGGGTTCTATTATTTTGTTACTTTTATTGATGATTTCACTAGGTACACTTGGATTTTCGCATTGAAATCCAAGTCTGATGTTTCTTCATACTTCAAGCACTTTTTTGCCTTGGCTGAGAATGAGAGTAGGTTGCACATTGCTCACATTAATACAGACAGGGGGGGTGAATACATGTCGAAGGAGTTTGCTGTTTTTTTGGCTTCCCGTGGCATTAATCATTGATGCATAGTGCCTTATACTCCTCAACAGAATCCCGTGGCTGAGCGGAAGAATAGATCAACGATGGAAATGGCCAGATGCATGTTGAAAGGCAAACATTTGCCTTATAAGTTGTGGTTGGATGCGGTCATGTGTGCAAATTACATCTTGAATAGATGTCCTACAAAGGCATTGCAGACTATCACACCTTATGAGGCTTGGACGGGTCGTAAGCCTCGCATTTCCCACCTGAGGACTTTTGGATGCTTAGCTTATGTTCATGTGCCTTTACAGACACGCACTAAGTTGGATGATAAAGCTGTTAAATGCATTTTTCTTGGGTATAGTTCAGAGAGCAGGGGCTATAAGCTATATCAGCCCCGCATGGGCAAGTGTTTTGTGAGTTGGGATGTTGTGTTTGATGAATCTTCCACTATGCCTTTGCTGGACTATCAAAAACAGCCCGTTGTTGATGCCCCAGACATATTTGACAGCTTGATGCCTTTGTTTCCATCCAATGCTCGGGATGATGTTCCATCTGAGGTTGTCCCTCCTCCATCTGTTGGTCATTTACAGCCCCATGTGCATGCAGAAATTCAGCCTGATATGCCTATCATTTTTCAGGATCATTTGCACCGGGCTCTTGACCAGGAAAAGGTACCCCGTTGGCTCCTTGACACATTAAAAGACAGCAAACAAGACACTCCTCTGCCAGCCCCCCGTACGAGAGCAGCTGTCCGGAAAGAGCATGCTAGTTTTGTTGCTTATGCTTTGGTTGCTACAGCACGCAATGAAGAGCCATTATGTCATCAAGATGCCTTTCAGAATGATTGTGGATGAAGGCCATACAAGCTGAATTGGATTCTATCCATCAGAATGAGACTTGTGAATTGTGTGATTTGCCTTATGGCAAGAATGCCATTGGAACTAAGTGGGTTAACAAGATCAAACGGAAAGCTGATGGTTCAGTGGACCGGTACAAAGCCCGTCTTGTTGCTAAGAGCTATGCTCAGCAGCATGGCATTGACTTTGAGAAGACTTTCACTCCCACTTCCCGGATCACTACCATTCGCATTGTTATTGCCTTTGCTGCCCATTTTCATTGGCAGATACATCAGCTTGGTATTAAGACAGCTTTCCTTCATGGGCATTTGCAGGAAGAGGTCTATGTTTCCCAACCTCCTGGCTTTGAGGTTGAAGGTTCTGAAAGCAAGGTATGCCACTTGAAAAAGGCCCTCTATGGATTGAAGCAGGCACCTCGGGCTTGGTATTCGAGAATCCATTCTCATTTGCTCACACTTGGCTTTTAGAACAGCCCTACAGAGGCTACCCTTTACATCCACAAGCGTGGGACAGATTTGCTGATTTTAGTCCTTTATGTGGATGACATGCTTGTAACTGGGACACATGCTCAGCAAATTGCAGATTTTAAAGTTGATTTGCATCAGACATTTGCTATGTCTGATCTTGGTCTTGTGCACTACTATCTAGGCATTCATTTTGCTAGCAGGGAGGGGGGCATTTTAATGTCACAATCCAAGTACATTGGACAGCTTTTGCAGCGTTTTCAGTTTGAGGATTGCAAGCCAGTATCCACACTATTAGAAACTGGTTTTCACTTCTCTTCTGAGGATGGCAGCGGTACATGTGATGTCACTCTTTATCAGCATTTAGTTGGTTGTTTGATTTACCTATGCCATACGAGACCTGATCTACAGTATGCTGTCTCACAGTTGAGCAGATATATGCACAGTCCATCTATGCACCATTGGCATGCCGTGAAGCATGTTTTCAGATATCTTAAAGACACTTAGCATTTAGGCCTTCTTTATGGGCCTGATACTTCACTTGTCATGCATGGGTTCACTGATAGTGATTGGGTTGGTTGTTCAGACACTCGTGTGTCACATAGTGGCAACTGTTTTATGCTTGGTACTTAGAGAGCGATTATTAGCAGGTGATATTGAGTTGTCTTATGTTCCCACTGAAGACAACTTGGGAGATCTTTTTACGAAGGCTCTACCTTGACCTAAGTTTGAGGCTTTTCGGCAAGCTTTAAACTTAGTACCTTTTGTAACTTGATCTGTTGTGCTCTGTACAGTCATAGATTGCTATATCCTACGGGACGAACACGTGCAACCATGACACTAGATATTTAGGTATCCTGAGCCATGTCTAGGATACTTCAGCCCATACCATGGAGGGGGGTTTGTAGGCTATCTCATGGGCTATCCATAGATGCCACTTATACCTTGGTATGAGCCTTGTAGGCCTAGTTATAGTCAGTTAAGACTATTGGTACAGTTAGTTTATGTACCATCTAGGTCAGTTAGGACACTTAGTCCAGTTAGGGCAGTTAGCCCTAGGGTTTTGTTATGTTGGCTCTCCCTTGAGCCTCCACACTTCAGGTTCGCAGCAATCTATTACAGCATCTCGTTTTTCTCCATTGTGCTTCCATTTTTGAGCTTCCATTGCTTCCAACATCCAACAACCTTGATGGAGATGGCACGGTGTATGATGAAAGGTAAGTCTTTGCCCAACGAATGTGCTTGGATGCTATTATGTGTGCCAATTTTGTCTTGAACAGGTCACCCACAAGGTATTGAAGACTATCACAGCATATGAGGCTTGGACAGGTTGTAAGCCGGTTACCTCACACGTGAGAGTGTTTGGATGCCTTGCATATGCACATGTCCCATATCAGTTACGACATAAGCTGAAAGCTCTCCTGCCGGTCTCTTCCCTCCTCTCTCGCCGCTGACACCAGAATGTCATAGCGTTCAGCCTTGTCACATCACTTGTCACTATCAAAAAGTATGCAAAGTGAAGAATGTGGCCATAGAGGCTATGCATGATCTGCTCGACTCGGAAACATCATACAAAAGATTTGATCCTGTGTGATACATATATGTCAGGCATCCAACAACCGTCTAATAGAGAATGGCATCAAAGAGCTCAGTAGCATCATCCATGGAGAAATGGAAACCACTGGAAGATGAATTAGATGCATTCTGAGT
Source organism: Dipteris shenzhenensis (assembly GCF_047967505.1). Lineage (NCBI taxonomy): Eukaryota > Viridiplantae > Streptophyta > Polypodiopsida > Gleicheniales > Dipteridaceae > Dipteris > Dipteris shenzhenensis. Next base: position 62,726,012 of record NC_141597.1, on the reverse strand, counting down.
GCTTTTTACAATAGTCGGAAAAGGGGCAATACAGTTGTTGATGCTTTGGCAACTTTGTGGGTTTATGCTTTGAACTGACAGCCCATTACTAGCACAAGTTTGAGGTACTTTTCTTTCTGAAAAGCAAAGGCTGCGTGCATTAGTTGCTTACACAGTGTGTGTGAGAGAGTTGCAGATCTCAGACAAGTTGCAGAGATGGCTTCACAGCAGCATGCCCAATCATCCCATGAGGGAATGGCAGAGTCTAACTAGGTACAGCAGACTGGAGCTTTACAGATAAACAAAGAGAATGCCTAGAGCGAGTTGATTACTCAGTTGGGAGAGGCAACAAGCGATCCCTTGTTTCGCAGGATGGTACAACCTCTTTTTGACGGAAAGCCAGAGAAGCCTCCCTCTGGAGCAGATCAGCAAGAAGTGGTGGTGAGTAAAAAGAGGAAAAGTGTAAGTCCTCTTCCTAAGAAGAAGAAGGCGAAGCATCATCACAGTTCATCTAGTTCGTCTTCATCTTCTAGCTCTACCTCTTCATCCTCGACATCACCTCCTTCGGGATCTTCAAGGTCAAAGAAAAAGAAGAAGAAGAAGAAGAAGAAGAAGAAGAAGTCCAGTAGGAAGGCAGAGACTAAAGAATTCAAGGACAGTGGGAAGTCAGTAAGATTTGCCACTTACAATGGCGAGTATGGTCAAGCTGAAAAGGCTATGCAGTTCATAAGGCAGTTTGATGCTGCCTTTAGCCTGGAAAAGTTCAGTGAGCCCTCAAAGCTTCGTATGGTTGGTTTACACTTGACTGGTATAGCCAGTGCATGGTGGATAGCTATAACAGCCAACTATGTAGCCCCCAGGAAATGGAAGGACTTCAAGAAAGCTTTCTATAAATAGTTTATTCCCAAACAGTTTCGGGATCATGTCCTTCTGGGTTGGGAGAGCATTCATATGGAAGCACAAGATACAGTTGAGTCTTACAACCAGAAATTTTGGGACGCATACTTGCAGGTTTCGCCTTTCAAGAATATTTTTGATAAGACTCAACTCAGAAAGTACAGGGCAGGACTCACTCCAAAGATACATGCTCAAGTGAACACCAAAGATATTAAAGAAATATCAGACCTCATGCATTCAGCCAATGTAGCCAGTCTCATGTACATGCAAGATCCTACTGGTGTGCCTTCACTACAAGCAAGGTTGCCGAGGGATAAAAAGCCAGCAACCCCCAAGTTGGAAATAGGAGAGTTTCCCAAGGCTCAGAAGAGGGGATTTCAGCCTCAGAAGCCGAGGGGAAACCAGGTGCAAAAGCCCTATAAGGGAAGAGCACAGTTTACCTCTGAACAGATTGAAACTTTCAGGAAAGAGGGTAAATGCTTCAGGTGCGGCAAAGAGGGCATGTGGCTGCCCTGTGCCTAGAAAAGCCTTCAACTTTGAAGGGAAAAGAGGCAGAGAAGCCACGGGGACCGCAAAAGCCAATGGCAGGAGGAATTCCTGACATACTGGGTCATGTTTCAAACCCAGAAGAACGAGATTTGCTGCTATCATGGGGCAAAGTCAGAGACCAGCAAGCGCTGATTTTATTTGATCCAGGGGCTACTAATACCTTCATATCAAAGGACCTAGCCCTGAGATTGGAAATAAAGACGGAAGAGTTGGGCAGGGCTTTGGATGCGGATCAGATGTTCTGTGGGAACCCTGTGCTAGTCACTGCCTTGATAGGGAAGCTCCGTCTTCATGTACAGAGTTATGTGGATTAGGAAGACTTCTTCATTTCTCCATCGAAACATCATGATGTAGTCTTGGGTATGCCTTGGTTTCATCGCAAGGCATTGAATTTGACTCTTCCTGAAAGAGTACTGGAGTTTGTACAAAGGGGCAAAGTACATCGTGTGGTTGCTAGGAATAGAGGGGAAACTATTCGCATTGTATCAAATAGTTATGTTGGAAAAGAAATAAAGTCTGTAGTTTCAGCTTACATGATTTTTGTAAAAGAGAGAGATGTGGAAATGCATGCTGAAATAAGTGAGGTAGATCAGAATAAATTTCAGTTTCTTGAAAATTTTAAAGATTGCTTTTTTGACGCTTTGCGAGGGGAGCTACCCCCTAAGAGACCTGAGGATCATGGCATAGACCTCATTCCTAGTAGCGAGTCACCCAATAGGCCCCCATACAGAGTTAGTGCAACTCAGCAAGAAGAGATTATGACTCAGGTGCTGTTGTCCAAGGGGTTGATTTAGCCGAGTTCTTCTCCTTTTTGTTCCCCTGTACGGCTAGTACAGAAGAAAGATGGCTCACTCCGTATGTGCGTCGATTACCGCGCACTGAACAAAATGACTATCAAGAATAGGTTCCCTATTCTGTGCATTGATGATGTGCTGGATCAGTTAAACGGAGCTTCAGTTTTCAGCAGGATAGACTTAAAGAGTGGCTATCACCAAGTGAAGATACAGCCTCAGGATGTGCACAAGACAGCGTTCTGCACTACTTTTGGGTTGTATGAATATCTGGTGATGCCTTTTGGATTGACAAATGCCCCAGCTACTTTCAATAGGATGATGGATCGTATCTTTCGAACCTACAGACAGTGCACTGGTACCTTCTTCGATGACACAATTGTCTTTTCTAAGTCCGAAGAGCACAAGGAAGAGCTTGCTATAGTGTTTCAAGAGCTGAGAAATCATCAGCTCTATGCAAGTAGCAAGAAAAGTGAATTCTTCTCGGAAGAAATCCATTACTTGGGGCATATAATATCCAAAGATGGAATACGGATGGATCCAGCAAAGATCCGTGCCATTCATGAATGGTCAGAGCTGAAAACTGTCCATGAAGTTTGAAGTTTCCTAGGCCTGTGTTCTTACTACAGAAGATTTATCAGGCATTTTGCGGATTTAGCCGCTCCACTCCACGATCTTACTAACAAAAATGCAGCTTTTAGATGGGGAATTCCTCAAAAGACAGCGTTCATCACACTCAAAGAGAGGCTGACCACAGAGCCAATCTTAATAGTTCCAGATTTGTATCAGCCATTTGATGTGGATTGTGATGCTTGTGGGGAATGTGTTGGGGCTGCATTGCATCAGAATGGTCATGTAGTGGACTATGAGAGCAGGAGACTCCGGGATGCAGAGAGATATCTGAGAATCTATGAGAAAGAGTTATTGGCTGTAATCCATGCCATCCATACATGGAAGCATTATCTTTTGGGTGCAGATTTTACAGTTAAAACAGATCACCAAAGTCTGAGATACTTTTTGACTCAGACAAAGCTTTTCGAGAAGCATATGAAATGGCAAACATGTTGTCAATGTACCATTTTCAGATTGTCCATACTCCAGGAGTTCGGAACAGAGTGGCAGATGCCTTGTCTCGAAGACTTCAGGTCAACAATGTAACTATTGCTTATCATCAAGACTTGGAAGATATGAGGGAGCAATATGCTAATGATGCAGATTTTGGTGAGATTTTACAACAAATGCAAGAGGGGCAGTCCAAGCAAGCTCATTTCATTGCAGTTCGTAAAACCATAAAGGCAGATCATATGGCTAAGCTTTTCATGGCGCAGATCTTTAAGTACCATGGTATGCCTAAGTGATCAAGATCCCAGAATTACCAGTCTATTCTGGAGAGCTTTATTTGATAATATGGGGACGAATTTGAAATTTTCTTCTTCTTTCCATCCCCAGACAGATAGTCAAAGTGAAGTAGCAAATTCTATAGCATTGGATATGCTGAAATGCTACGTGGGTGACCAAGGTTCAGACTGGGAAAAGTACCTACCATTGGTAGAGTTTGCTTACAATAATACAGTACACAGCTCTACAGGGAAAGCCCCCTTTGAGGTCATTTATGGGAAGGTGACTCTGCCACCTATCCTGAGGACCAAGGATAAAATATTTGCAGCCGATCAGTTTGTGAGAGACCTCCAGACAGCTTATAGCCAAGTACGGACAGCAATTGAAAGGTCTCAAGAGAAGCATAAAAGAGCTGCAGATAAGCATAGGAGACAGTTAAATCTCAAGAAAGGGGATTGGGTACTTTTAAAGTTCGAGAAAGCTAGGCTCCGCAAGTTTAAAGGCAAACATAAAGTGTATGCAAAGTTATCTTCTAGATACTATGGCCCTTTTAGGGTTACAAAAAGAATAAATGAGGTTGCATATAGCTTGGCATTGCCAGAGCATTGGAGGATTCACAATGCATTCCATGTGAGTCTTCTAAAGAAATTCCAGGGGTAGAACCTACAGAGCCAGTATCAGAGGATCCACGAGAAGTGGATGAGCTGGAGGAGGTCCTTCAGCCATAGCAGATTGTGTACCATACTGTACGCAAAGGCCCTCAGGGCAAGGAGTTTTACAGGTATCTTTTAAAATTCAAGAATTATACAGCATTGGATACCAAGTGGATGGATGTAGACATGCTGTCCGATCATCCACAGCTTTTGGATGTTTACAAGGAAGCTTTTCAGTTGAGGTCAACTGAATAGAAGCCGAGGGGATGTCACCACAATGTAAATATCCTAAGTCAAAGTACAATTGACCATTTATCTGATCATAATTAAAGAGTTTTCATATGTGTTAATTATGGTCAAAGGGTTCTTTTAATGGTCAAAGAATTGACTACGGTCAAAGATACTTGACTTTGGTCAAGTAAGCTTGACTTCGGTTGGGGAGACTTGGTTTATTACCAAGAGGGTTAACTACGGTTAACCAAAGAACCACATAGCTGACTACGGTCAGAGAGTGTTGACTTCGGTCAACGGGACTTGGCATGCGCCGAGAGGTTTAACTACGGTTAACCAAGATGTGTCAACTTCGGTTGGAGAATTGTGCCAACTTTAGTTGGAGAGACTTGACTATAATTAAGGTGTCTCGACCCTTGGTCAAAGCCTCTTAATTATGATCAAGAGCGTTGATTTCGGTCAACCAGAGAGTAAACATATATTTTTATATTTGTTATGTGTGCACATGTGTTCAGTGGGGACGCCCACCGTGACTAGAATTAGTCCACAGTGTGTTATTTGCATGCAAAGCACTAACAATTAATGGGTACCATGGTGGTGCGCTTTAATCAATTGTTGCAGGTACTAGGAATAGTTATTTTCCTAAGCGCTACGGGAGCCTAACAAGCATCTAGGAGGCGGTTCGCGTGACTAGGTGCTTCGAAGACTCCAGAGTTGCCCTTAGTGGCATGTGATTAGGAAAGTAATGTAGAATTTGACAAGTGGCTTGTTGCCAAGAAAGAGAGCTTAAGAGCTCATGTAATTGGATTCACGTTTTGGATTTTTGCATGAGCAGCTTCAGGCTGAACTCTTGTACTCAGTTTTCTCTCAAGTAATAAAATACTTTCGGGGGGGTCCAGCCCGACATGTTGTCTTGGGCCCTAGCTATTCGCAGAGTGAGGGAATGAGAGGGAGTTTGAGAGAGCAAAGTGAGGGCAGGAAATTGATGTTGGCATTTGTCCTTGATTACAGAGGGTATCCCGCAATGGAAGAGCGATAAACTAGTCCAGGAATTTCACGCGGAAGTGTTTCACTATGGAATCAAGCTTCATCAAGTGTGTGTACTTCACAACCATTCACATGTGTGAGCAGCCTAGCAAATGGACTGTGCTCAAAGACAATATAGAAGCAACTCTTATATATTTCTGTCCTTCCACAAACTGGACAAGATACAATACCAAAAAGGTTCTCCTATTATATGCTTGGCACCTCTAGATATCTGAGCCTGCGGAGCTTATGGAGACTCTTGGTCCAAAGGATCCCCTCCACTTGTTGTCCGGAAACTCAGCATAGGTGGGCTGCCACTCTAGCTCAGTCTGCAGCTCCTTATGGGTCACCTTCTCCTCCTGAATGTAGGCCCAAGGCTCCCCAATTGCTGCTCTTGTCTGCTGTCCTGAGGGCTAGACAGTTCCAGCCTTTTTTCTTAGCCCCAAGCCTGCCCATAGGGTCGAAAACCTTTGCTGACCTGTGCATTTCTGTCCTCTCCATCTGTGGACAGCATCTGGATGTTCCTTTGCCAGATCTACCCTCCATGGTGGGTCTCCTCTGCGAGGTACCTATCCTTTCTCTCTGCTGCCCACATGACAGCTCATGTGCTGCCCTTGTGGCAGCCCCATGCCTATTACTACTCTATGGTCCACCCCCCCGACGCACTCCTCATATGGGGGCTCACAAGTGGGGAGGTGACTCTTCTTCTTGTTGTCTTCATCTGAAGAGTCAGCTCCGTTGTCAAATTTGGGCTTGCCTTTGCCAGGATTTACCTTGCCCTTGTCCTTGCCTTTGCTCCTATCCTGAGCTATCAGGGTGTACCATTGTACTTCTTTTCTCTAGCTTCTTGCTGCAGCAGTAATGGAACTAGCTCCTCAAGAGTCACTGGCGCCGCCCTATGCCCTACAGTCATCATAGTCACAGAACTACTATAGCTCGGGGAAGCATTTCCAGCAACAATCTTGCTATCGTGGTTGAGCTTGTCCTTTGATCGTCTGTCGCTAGTTGATCCCGCACCACCTTCATCTTGGTGATGTGTTCCCGTACCGATTGTAAGAAATCCTACATTTACTATATTTAGAAATGTGCTAAGGAACAGAAAGGAGACTGAAATAGCAGAGAACAAGGAATATTTGTATTGTTTGGGTGTTTGTAGTATCTGTAGTGTGTGTTTTCCATATAGTTGGGCCTCTCTTATATAGAGAGTGAAGAGTCACACATGAAAAGGTGTGTACTCCAAAGTGTATGTGCATGAAGAGGTGTGTACCCCTTGTGAAGGGTGTGACCCTTGATGAGAGGGTACATTACAATAGAAGTGTCTCTTCCATAGAATGTCTCTTGTGAAGGGTTGTGCCTCATAAGAAGTGTCCCGTCGAAAGGGCATACCCTTCCACAAGTGTCCATTCACCAAACCATCCATAAGTCTAGATATAGAGAAAGGAATACATCACAGATCGTGACATCCCCTCCCACTCAAAATAAGACCCTGGTGGAGATAATGAATTGATGTAGAAAATATCACGGTAAATTCTGAAAATACTGCTGTAAAATGTCAGGAAACTGCTGTAAGTCTTCATCAGATTGCCAAGTAGCATCGGAGTCGTCCAGATCTCGCCAAAGAACAAGGAATTCTGTGATAAGTCGATGTCGAGTCTCTCGCTGTCGATGGTCCAAAATACGCTCAGGAATAAGGAGAACATAATCGTCTTCGATTTCTGGGACATAATCACCTGCAGGAGGAACTGCTTCATCGCTTGGAATGTACGTCTTTAGCCAAGAAATATGAAATGTCGGATGGATTTTACCCCATGATGGTGGTAATTCCAATTTGTAACTTAAAGATGAATTTTTCTTGATGATCCGGAAAGGTCCATAGTATCTTGGTTGCAACTTAGGAAACACAGACTTAACCGTCTTATAGCAATGTGGGGCTACAAATAATAGCACCATGTCACCAGTGTCAAATTCCAGGTGACGTCTATGTTTGTTGGCAGACCGTTGATACCGCTCTTGCGCTTTTCGCATATGATCCTTGACTTGAAGTAGAATGTCTTGCATTTCTTGAACCAGTTGATCGGCTAGGGCCACTCGATCTTGAAGTACAAAATTCGTTGGTACAATCGGAGTGTGTTCATAAGCTGCTTGAAATGGAGTCATGCTGATGGCACTATGGAAAGAGTTATTATAAGCAAACTCAAGGAGTGGCAGATACTCTTCCCAAGCTGCTAGGCGTGACTGAATATAATGTCCAAGCATTTCTTCCAAAACTTGGTTGACTCTTTCAGTTTGGCCATCTGATTGTGGGTGGTAGGCTGAATTGAACAGTAGAGTTGTTCCCAAAGATTCGAACAGTGAATTCTAAAAGTGACTGGTAAAATTAGGATCTTTGTCGGATATGATATTCTTGGGCAATCCATGGTGTCGGAAGATGTGTTGTATGAAGAGTTTGGCTATGTCCGGAGTCTGTGCACTGCTTTTGCAAGCAACAAAGTGTGCCATTTTGGACAATCGATCAACAATTACCATAATCTGAGTATTACCTCGGGAGGATCATGGTAGTGTTGTAATGAAATCCATGGCAATACTTTCCCACCTTTCAGTTGGAATTGGAAGAGGCTGAAGAAGTCCTGCTGGAAGTCGTCGGCTTGCTTTCATTTGTTGACAAGATAAGCAAGATGTAACCATTTTGATGACGTCGCTTTTCATCTGAGGCGAGTAGTATGTTGCACTGAGTGACCGATAAGTCTTGTTGATGCTTGGATGGGCAGCATAAGGAACTACATGATGCTCTTTTAACAAAAGACGTCGAACATCCTTGTCATGTGGTACATAGACGCGATCTTGATAATACATAAGGTCGTCCGTATAAGAATAGGATGAGAAAATCTTCTGTTCAGAAGTCGAAGGTTGATCTTTTGAAAGAAGTTGTACTGCTGTGCCGAAGTCTTTATCATTGAAATACTTCCCTTTGAATGAATTCGGAACATCCACAGATAATGTAAAGATTACCATAGCTGATGCTAGAGTTAACCTGCTGAGAGCATCTGTAACTACATTGCGTAGTCCTGGAATGTACTCAATGGTCATGTGAGAGTTGGCCAGAAACTCAACCCAGCGTGCTTGTCGAGCGTTCATGACTGGCTGAGTAAAGATATACTTTAGAGAGTGATGGTTTGTCTTGACCACAGAGTCGGCTCCCATGAGATAATGTTTCCAAGAGCGATAAGCATGTACAACGGCAAGAAACTCCTTATCATAAACCGGGTATCGGGTTTGGATATCGGAATGTTTATGGCTGTCAAAAGCAATAACTCTGCCTTCTTGCATCAAGACTGCTCCTGTAGCGATGTCGGAAGCGTTGGTCATGACCTCAAATGGAAGGTTTGGGTCAGCAATAGCCATAACTGGTGTGGTAGTGAGTGCTTGCTTGAGTTGTTGGAAACTATACTCTGTTTCGGGAAGCCATTGAAAAACTGCTGTGCTTTTCAATAATTTGGATGTAGGAGCTGCGATTTCGGAAAACTGATAGACCTTTGTATGGTAGAAGTTTGCCAATCCGAGAAAAGAGTGGACATCATGAACATTCTTAGGAGTAGGCCAGTTTCGGATTACCTCGACCTTCTTGGGATCATAGATGCCTTGAGCTGAAATAACATGTCCCAAATATTCGAGTTGGGTCTTGAAGAACTCACTCTTCTCAATGTTGATGTAGAGAGAATTTGCGCGGAGAACTTCAAAAACTTGGTGAAGATGTTGTTTGTGCTCATGTAGGGATCTGCTGAAAACGAGGATGTCATCGATGTAAACGATGACGAACTTATCGAGGAAAGGCCTGAAGATGTCGTTAATTAGTGTCATGAATGTGGTCGGGGCATTGTTTAACCCAAAAGGCATGATCAAACATTCATAGTGTCCATACTTTGTTCGAAAAGCTGTCTTGTACTCATCGCCTTCTCGTATGCGAATTTGATGATAACCTGAACGAAGATCAATCTTTGAGAATTGTGTTGCGTATAGAAGTTGGTCGAAGAGGTCATCGATGCGAGGCAATGGATACTTGTTTTTGATAGTGAGCTTGTTGAGGGCTCGGTAGTCGATGCAGAGGCGCAGTGACTTATTCTTTTTTTCCACAAGTAGTACAGGAGATCCGAAAGGGCTGCGACTGGGCCGAATGTGACCTTTGTCTAGTAGTTCGGTCACTTGTCTTTGGATTTCTTCATTTTGAGTATAAGAAACCCGATAAGGAGGTTTTGACGGTGGATTACTGTCGGGAATAAGTTCGATTGGGTGATCCACTGGTCGTCGAGGTTTCGATGGTGGATTACTGATGGGAATAAGTTCGAAGAAAGAGGCATGATGTCGAAGTTCAACTTGTCCGTATAATGTTGGATGTGAAAAGACAAGTTTTTTATTCTGGTGTTGCACAAGAAGGTAGTTCCATTTGCGAGTTCAATCTGATAGTCCATGAGACTAGGACTGGTGGTCAACCGAAGTTTATCGATCATAGAACTAGCTAGGAAGTTATGAGAGCAGCCACTGTCGATGAGGATAGTGACCGTTGTTCCACGAATTGATCCTTGAACACAAAGTACTTGAGTGGTCAGGGAAGGTTCGGGGTTGCTGGCAAGGCTCAGGTGGATGGTATTTGCCATTCGAACAGCTTTGGATTTCTTGTCTTGTGCTGGGGTAGCATCTTTTGTTTGGGAAGTGCTAGGTTCCATATTGGAATTTTGCTTTGGTTGCTTGGGACAATCGAACCATCTATGGTCGCCTGTACAGATGGTACAAAGTCCTTTTGTGCTGGAGTTTTCTTCTTGTCAGTGGCTGCACCTTTATGTTGGGGATGACGGTGATGACTTTGTGAAGAAGAAGAGGCGCGATCCTTAGAGGAGTGCTTCTGTTGGAATTCAGCATATGATTTTTGAGACTTCTGAGTATCTTGAGATTGTCGTTGACCTTGATTACCCGAGTTTTTTCTAAACCTGGGGTTATCTTGAGGGCGAGCAGCTTTGGCCATAGTAGAGTTCTGTGTTCGATTAGCACTCTGCTTCCCTGTGTTTTGGAAATCTGTAATGCGCTCTGCGTAAGCAATAGTGCCAGCTGTCGTGGTGATGTTTGCTTTAAGGACATCAATGCGTAACAAGGGATTTAGGCCTGAGATGAAAGCATGAAGGCGATCATCTCAGTTAACCGATCAATCTCTAGCACCAAGACAGGGAGCCTGTTTGCTCCAACTGTCGGAGTTTTGAACGTGCTTGGAAGTCCGCATTGGCAGGTATGAACTGCTTACGGAGCACGTGTTCAAAACGTTCCCATGTTAACACACTTTTGCCGTCCATTAAGCGTCTTTGCCACCATAGAAATGCTGTATCCTTAAGGAGGGAGGCTGCCAAGGCAATCTTTTTGCCTTCAGAGAGGTCAACAGTATCAAAGTACATGCGCAATTTTGCGAGCCATTGGTCAACTGTTTGGTGATTTCGTTGACCAATGTAGGCTTCCGGAAGTTTAATGTCAAGTCTTTTAGTTTTGGAAGCTTGGAGTAAACGGTAGAGGGCACGGAGTTCAGTGTTTTCTACCTCTGGTGGGAATGAGTCCACATAGTCGTCTGGTTGCGTCACGTCATCCTCTGTATGTGTGGTACTACGAGAATCTTGGAGTTGTTGGGACTTTCTGGACTAAGTCGGAGATGCTGTCCTGAAGCTGGGAAATTTGAAGTTGCAATAGTGTTTCGCCTTGACTTCAGGGGTCTTTTTTGGACTTGAGTCGCATATTTCCGGAGAGGCTGCACGCGAGCGTTGCGACATATTTGAGGTCCCCGTGAGAAAAGCACGAACCTGCGCTCTAGTTTGTACCATTCTTGGAAGAAGATTTGGGCTGCTCCCTGAGGTTGCTCAAGTTGGAGGGGGCAAGCGAGGCAGGATGGAACCACCCATGGAAATCTGGTAAAGGAGGTCCTGTCTGAGGTAACACTGGTGATGCCGAAATGGGTGTTACCGCTCGTGAGAGTACAGGAGTAGGTTGCAGAGTCCACGGATGTGAGAAAGGATAAGGAGCTGCTGTCGGGAGTGGAGGATATCCAGGAGAAGGAGTGCCTTCAGAGTGTAAATACTGTCTTGGGGAAGGTACAACCTGTATAGGAGGATATCTGGGAGCTGAAGGAGGTGGAGAGTACCCTGGAGATGCTGAAGCTGAGGGGTAAAAGTCTCTCCAAAGATGGACAGCAAACTCGTGAGGAATATCAGGTTCTGGGTATCTTCGTGTCTCGTGGAATACAGCCTGGATTGTGCTGAGGAAGTAATGTAACTGAGGTGCCTCACGCAGAAGGTATAGGACGTGGTCCAGATCACTAGGAGGGCATGTGACATAGAAGACCCACGATGCTAAAGCTCCGAAATGGGCTGGTTGTGCAATCTGAACACGATATTGTGTGGTAGATGATGCCTGAGGTGTCCTTGAAAGGTCGGGTGAATTACCAGGGGTTTCCATGCTTTAAGGAAGCGTCTTTCATTTGCTGAAAATTTGATAATGACAAGAGAATCCTTAGAAGTAGAATGGAAAGAATCCACCTGGCATTGATTTAATCTGCCAATTTGTTGCGTAGAAAAGGCCTGCAGATTTCTGTCCGGGGGTCCATGTTGCAATGGGTGGCGAGGAGCAGATCTGGGCCTGGCTGGTCCGGAACAGCAACAGCGCGCGTTTAACAAGCAGTCTGGATCGCGGTAAAGGGGCTGTACCGCTGCTGATCTGGCAGGTAAGATGGCGAAAAAGAGGGTGCAGACTGCGTATGGCGAAACAGGCTGCTGGTATCCAATTCTGGATCGCGATAGGGGGCTGGCGAACCAGGCTGCGGGCTTCCAAGGGCTGTTTAGCGGCAGCAATGGCAGGGCCTGGCAGGTAACCAGGGCAGCAAACTGGCGAGGGCAGGGCAGCAAACCGGCGAGGGGCAGGGGCTGCTTATGGTGAGGGGGCAGGGCAGCAAACCGGCGAGGGAAGGAGGGCTGCGTAGGGAGGCGAGCCTGCTTGACGAAGTCTGTACGGGTGTCAAAAGGTGCGTCCCTTTTTTTTCGTTTGTGGCTGCCTATGTTGGGTGGTTGCCCAAAAAATTAAAGGGTGGGTTTATTTGACCCTTGGGTAGTCTAGGGTTAGACCTAAGGTATGGGGCTGGGTTTTTCTTTTTAGCCCCTCTAGGTACCCTTTTTATAATGTGCTTGGTGCCAAAAGGTGTGCCTATTCGAAGGGGTGTGACCCTTGGAATAGGTGCACCTTTTCATGAAGGGATGTGACCTTGTTTTCAAAAGGGGTGTCCCCACATGAAGAGGTGTGTCCTTTTTTCCACGATGGGGTATGTCCCTTGGGTGAGGAGTCAAAACTTTTCATCAAAAAGTGTGTCCGATGGTGGAAAAGGTGCGTCCCTTGGTTTTGGGACAGCCCAAGCACATGAAAAGACACGATTTTTGTCGTGTCCATTTACATCAACTCGTGATGTGTGGGAGATGGAGAGGCCATTGATGACTTTAGGCAGGGTTGGCGCTAAAAATTTTTACGCTTATTCTCTCCATCTCTTCCATGCACAATGTGCACGGGTATCCTTCTAGCGGAAAAAGATGTATCAGATAGGCGCTAGAAGGTGGGGGGCATTTCCTACAGGCAGGAGCGAAATTTGCTCTGATACCACTGTAAGAAATCCTAGATTTACTATATTTAGAAATGTGCTAAGGAACAGAAAGGAGACTGAAATAGCAGAGAACAAAGAATATTTGTATTGCTTGGGTGTCTGTAGTATCTGTAGTGTGTGTTATCCATACAGTTGGGCCTCTCTTATATAGAGAGTGAAGAGTCACACATGAAAAGGTGTGTACTCCAAAGTGTATGTGCATGAAGAGGTGTGTACCCCTTGTGAAGGGTGTGACCCTTGATGAGAGGATACATTACAATAGAAGTGTCTCTTCCATAGAATGTCTCTTGTGAAGGGTTGTGTTTCATAGGAAGTGTCCCGTCGAAAGGGCATACCCTTCCACAAGTGTCCATTCACCAAACCATCCATAAGTCTAGATATAGAGAAAGGAATACGTCACAGATCGTGACACCGATTCCCCTTCATCCATACTCATGCTGTACAGCTCTGTCTCGAGGTCCAAGGTTCTTGCCTCATTGTCGAGCTCATACATATCCCTCAATGTCGTTCAGGCCTTGAAGAAGTGTTTGCCATCTGAATATTCGGCACCATATCCGTTGTTGTACCCACAATGATAGCGAAGGCTTACGCCTCCCGGATATGCCATGCTCTCACTAATATAGCATCCCGTTGGTGTTGTCACCGTCGTTGAGGTTGACGTGGCTAGAGTAGTTATGGTGGCGTGAGGTATGAGCTCCATCCCCATTGCAATCCTGCACGACTCCCTCAACACTTGGACACATTTGGCATTTTCACAATCAAGTGCGTCATTGACATCATTGGCAAGTGCATCGACTTGACATCAATGATTTTCGTCGGACCATAGCTGGTACTTCCAGCTATGAAGTTGGGTATAGGACAGCTTTTATAGCCATGGTAGAAGATGTTGGTCAATATCTTCCACCACTATTGCTCTAACAGTCGGAATGCTTTAGACATTGCGCGGAAAGTGCTTTATCCAGTGCGCGGAATCTAGTGTTTCATGTGTGAACTAAGCACATTGAGCTTCATTATCACGGAGAGAGATTGTTAGCCAAGGGATATTCATGTTTCGGCACAAGACAATTTGGCAAATATCTTCACCAAGGCACCTTGTCGATCCAAGTCTGAAGCTTTCGGCAAGCTTTACAATTGATTCCATTTGTTACGTGATTCTGTCATCGCTGTACTCCCATTGGTTGCTATATCCTTTTATATGAACATGTGCAACCATAGCATTAGTTCTAGGTGTCTTTGAGATGTTTACAGAGTACCTCACCCATACCATGAAGAGGGTTTGTTAGGTTAGCCCCTAGTATGGCCTTGTAGGCTACTAGTTGCTTGTGTCCTAGTCCTATTAGTTCATTAATAAGCAAGCCAACTCTTTTGTAAGACGGGTTGTCCGACGAGTTGACCAAGCTAGGATTTAGAGCTAGCCTTCACAGGCTTGTCTCTTCACTTCAAACTTGGAATGTTTTGCAGCTTACGAATATGACAATGTACATCAATCGACGCCTAAAACAAGCGGCTTTTCGAGATAAATACCTTAGCTAATATCCATACTGAGTATGACAATGTACATCAATCAAGGCTCAAAACAAGGGACTTTTCAAGATAAACACTTAACAAATATCTAGAATGTATTTTGCAACAACAACTTGGAAAATCTGATTGCCATTATACCAATCTTATCTTGAGATTCCATGAATGCAGATGGAAAACGGATGGCTTTTCAAAATATGTCTTTTAGTTCAAAACAATTTTGATAAAGAAAGAACTAATTTATCTCAAAGTACAAGTCCGTCCACAGCTTGTCTACTAACAAATCATTTATTCTTGATGACAACATTTGAAGTGGATGAAAGACATACGTGGCACAATGAATTAAATGAATTCGTCAAGCTTCAAAATATTCATGACATAAATCATTGCTCAACACAATTCCTACGGTGCACGATTCTATTAGATTGGCAATACACCAAGGAAAAAAACGTTGCTCAACTTAAATGTGCTAAACACTGACATGGGCTTAACATTGGTATCAAGAGCCTGAGATTCGAGCTTGTGAGGATAGATGGATTGGATAGCTGTGTGAGAAAGTGTCTAGAGTGTACATGCATCGTCAAGACTATGGTGACAGTTTCAATTCTGGGCGGCGTTGACAAATTGCAACTTGCGTATTGCCGATGAAGCGCATGCAATGGAAATCTATCCTTGGGGATGTTGACGCCATGCCATGTGTGTCATGAGCCAATGGAAGATAGCATGTGTGTTGGTCGTATGTTTTGTGTAATGCGACGTTCTCTTTTGTTCATGGATGCGCTATGTAATTTCGTGAGTGGGCATTGACATCCACACAATCATAAGCTTCTTGATGAACTAGAGGGTGATAGGATCCAGTGGCATGGTAGTTCAACAAGGAGAATCATCCATTAGGCACTTTTTGAATATGCTCTAGTCCTAGGATCTAGGCCTTCTGTCACTTAAACCCTACCAACTCGTGACTATTGTCTTAATTTCCTACCTCATCCTGCCACACCATGCTATCATTGATGTAAGATCCCCTCCTTTCCCTCTTTACTTGGGCTCTTCCTTACAAGTTGAGATTTGCATGCAGCTGTGTTGTTTTTCATACTAAAGAAAACACATCAAAACAAATTGCAATCTGTTTTTGAAACTGGTTTTCAGCCTCTTGTTTGTTGCTCTTGGTACCATTGAAGTTAAAAAATTGTTATTCTAAGCTGCTTTGCAAATTTGAAAGTCTTTCTCCCAGCCGACAGTTGTTTACTGCTACATATTCTTTCCTGTTTGAATTTGGTTATTATGAAGCATTTCAGCTGAGATATCTACTTGTGAACTGCAGACCGGGAATTGGACATTATTGAGATGGGAGTGTATGGAAATGTTATTCGTCCAGGTCTTCAGTGCAAATGCAAAAGCGTTGGAGAAATTTTAGGGACTGCTCTTTCTAAAGCCAAAGGTCCTGAAATGGCATCATGTGAACTTCCTTATAAGGCTCCCAACACAGAATTCAGGAGTTGATAGCAGGAAACACTTCAATTATTTGGCTGTCTTCCCTTTTATGCAGACATGGATATTCTTCAATTATTGATTCTTGCACGAAGTACAGAATAGGACAGGGTATTGTGAGAGAGAATATTCTTTTCTAGCATATATTTTTCATCAATCTCTAGTGGCAGAGGCATGTTCTGTCGACAGTTTATAGCATCAAATGTCAGATTATTCAATGATGCATTTTTCGAATTTTGAAGACTAAGTTTTTCAGGCAAAGGCCTGTATCATGAACATGATCTTGAAATACCTTTCCTTCTTCTATGGAATGAAATCATCGATTTATGAACTAACATATCAATATCCAACCTCGTGGTCGTTAGCTATGCTGCTGGAAAGAAGCAACCGATATTGCATGTTTGGCCTGTCCTTATCTTCTCTAACAGATGTGACATTTGCAATACTCCTTTAGTATTCTGTCCTTGTATTGGAATTAATTGGACTTGATATGATCATTTGGTGAGATGTCTTCTTCGTCTCACTTGTAGGGAGCTGAGCTGGGCTCAAATTGGGGAGGAGATGTTGATACTCGACAATCAGTATAGGGTTTGGACTCATCGACGGGTGCTCGCATCGGAGCAGTACGGTGGTGCTCTCATTGACGGGAGTACCGTGCTGCGAGATTGTTATCTTGTGAAGCTATATGGCTTAAAACAATTGTCATCCGATTTGGGACATACACAAGATGATCGATTGTGACAGCAAGATATGCATTATCATTGCGCACACAATCCAGTGTTTCATGATTGCTTGAAGCATATTGAAGTGGACTATCATTTTATCAGTAAGCTAGCTGAAGACCAGGCGGTGAGCTTGTTCGTTGTTCGACAAAGGAGAAGTAGTTGACCTCTTGATGAAGGCAGTTTCTTGGGAGCAGCTCAACATCTTCTTCAGTATGGGTATAAGCTTACATAGATCCCAAACTACATCCCTGGCCACAAGACCAGCAGGGGTCATCCTCTCCATTTGAAAGAGCTGGCTGTAAAAACCCGTGGTCAGGTCTGAATCTCGTGCGGGTCAGTATGCATGATGCCTTGCAAATCATGGAGATGCTGCAGTTGTGTGCTTGTCGATCAAGGCCCAGTGGTATGAAAAAACTGCTTTGTCATCTTGTCCCCCTTCTGCACCTACTGGGCCCGGGAGGAGTGGTAGGAGAACTCAACCTGTTGAATCTCCGTGTCCTGAAACTCAAGGCGAGCGCTCTCAAACTTGTCGCTAAGCCACTGAGAACCTGGGTCTTGCTCCTTGAGCCGCTCTATGGAGGCGAGGTCTCTCCCCAGAGCTCACTCATGCTCCTTAAGAGTCCTCCGTCTAAGGGCGTGAGCCTGCAACTCCTTATTGCTCCTCTGAATCGCATCGGCCACCCATGCAACCTAGCCCTCATACGGTGTCATCTCTGATTGCTCCAAAATCCTTGTCATTGACTTGTTGGATCTCGTCCTACAGGAGGTCCTTTGGAATGCGGATCCCCTTCTGAGGGAGATCTCGGCGGGGCTGATCCAAGTGAAGTACTATTGGAGAGTGGTTTGATATTGTGTTGCCAGAATTCCGGTAGAGCTGCCTCTGTGTAGTGTGTCCAATCCCCAAGATAGAAACGGTCTGGTCTCTCAAGCAATCCATCGTGTCTCCTCTGTCCAAAGGAGAAGAGGAGGCTATCATGTGTCTTGCTGAAATTTGGCTCTCTTCACGGGTCTCTGCCATTGATCATGAAAATGAACTGCTCCTAGGTGCTACACTCTGCTATTGGCATCTCAGAGAAAGAGGTGCCATTGTGCTTGTGTTTCCCAAACTCCAGGTGGTTGAAGTTCCCTCCAACAATCCAGGAGTCTACATCTGGAAGACACTTTGATAGCCTCCTTCAAAAGGTTGGGCAGTGCTGTTTGCAGGCTGGGGCATACACGTTCAGGATCCCAATCTTGGACCAGTGTCCGAACTCCCATCCAAATTGTCCGTCCTAGAATGAGCTCGCCCCGATCATAGGCCTCTGGAGCCAAAGTCTGTGAGACTGAGATGCATACCTCTTCGCTTTGTCCTATTGCGGGGGAGCATTTGTCTGGACCTCTCTCTGGGAGAAAGTGGTGACGTCATTTGATGTCTGAAGTTGAAAACATGTGCTCTCGAATTGAAAGGATGTCCACTATCTGCCCTACCATTGCCTTTGCAACTCCTGTCGGAGTACTAGGTACTGTGCCTGGCTACGAACACGGTAATGGAGCCCGTGCATGTTTCAACTCACTATGGTCCAACTCATGAGGACGGGGGTGTCAAGAACAAGGCTCTTCTGTGGGTGGGTGCCTCGTTCCAAAAAGATTGCCTTGTGTGACTTTGTCGAGGGTTTGGAGGACGAATAGTTCGTGTTTGTGTGACGACATACTAGGTGGATATTGGCTTAATACCTATCTTCCATGCCCACTTCATCATGAAGAAGACTTTCACCCCGAAGAGCTTCGCACACTTCTGGAGGGGCTAGTAGTATGCCTGCTCCACCTTTGCCTCCAGCGACAATCTAACAACTCCTACCACCAAACCACACATCGGCTTCTCGCACGTGAAGCTCAGCTGAAAGTTCACCTCCATACCATGGGCGTGCCAAAGGTTCAGTCCCTGTGGCTCCATCCACTCGTCTATAATGTGTGAAATCTGATCTTCCATAATAGCATCAAACACCTCTGGGGACCACTTCTCCAACCCTGTGTAGGTAAATTGGAATCTCCAAACGGGGGGTGTTTGAGATCCCACTGCACTGATTAAACCCTTCTTCCGGGGTTGTAGGACAATGAGCGTTACCTCCATTGGTAGAGGATATGAGTCCGAAATCTCTAGATAGTTTAAGGGTCCTAACCTCCAAAAGTTCCGCGGTAAGGGACGCCCAGACTGGAGATTAGGAGCTGTTGATCGGGAGGACGAGCCCCGTCCCTCAGGATCCCTCCTTGAACGGACCAGCTGTTGCGATGAGAAAGCAGAAGGGAACATCATCTTCCCTTGCATGTTGGCAGGGTAGGCGCGTGGGGTAGAGGGAGGGGGACGGCTGATGAGAGTGATCATAGCAGGGGGGTTGGGGGAACCCTGGAGGGGGGGGGAGGTGGAAAGGAAGAGGGGGAGGGGTCTGGAGGGGGAGGGGGAGGAGGGATAAGGACGACCGCAGGCCCCCTGTAGATAAGGCTCGTCGGGACTCTGGATCCGCTCCTCTGTAGTCGTCGGGCTAGTGTCCGCGGTTTTTGTAATCATCGCAACTAGAGCTTTTGGGACTCACTGCTGATGCAAGGGTGAGTGCGGAGGCTGAACCTCTGAAACGGGAGGATCATCTAACTGGGCGGTGGCCCCTGTCATCGCTAGGGGAGGTGGCTACTTGTGTTCCTCCTCCGAGGCCTCTTGGTCAACCCTGTCCCTCTCTCTACGTTTGGACCTCTGCCTGCGGTGCTTGTGGGCCTGTTTGCTTGGTTTCTTTTTCTTTTTAACCTAGGTCCAATCCCCTTTTGAGGGTAATCCAGGGGGTTTGAGACTCTGTTGCTCCAGCCTGAGAGGGTGCTGGACTCGAACCTGTTGACTCTGCCTGCTCTGTGGGGGTGGGGGGGCAGGCACTCGGTCATGGCCATGGGGGCAATCTCTGGTTAGGTGACCCATCAGTCTGCAATGGAGACACTCGCCTCGTAATCCAAAAATCTCCACTCGCTGCTGGCGAGTGTACCTCCTTCAAGGGTTCTCTAGAAGAATCAACTCTGGGAGGGACTCTGGGCTCTCAACCACCAATCTGATCCTGGGGACCCCGTCATCTGCTACCATTGTTGCAGTCGAATCTGACGGGGACTCGAGCATTGTGTCAAATGCCGGACAATTTCTAGTTTCAAATAAACTAGAAAAAGTTATGAACGTGTCCTCAAATGTATTCACAAAACTGTAGTGCAACATTCATATCCCATAGCGAAGGTTGTCAATTGGGGTTTTTGAGAACCTCAACTAGTACACTTTCTAATGAACGATTGCTTTTGCATATACATGTAGCATAATTGTCTTATGTATACCCTATGATACATGCTTCTTTGGCATAACATTCTCAATGGTTTGATGATCCATTCAAGAAGAAAATTGTCATATTTAAAATTGGAATTTGTTTAGACACCAAAGTATGTCAAACTTTGTAGAACAATGCATAAGTAATGGATTGAGCAAGTTATCCATATAGAATATATATTCTTGAAACTAACAAATAATGGCTACACCTAATCATATTTTATCTCCAAGGGTTTTCTGCATAATCTAGCAAGAGATTTAGGAAATATTTTTAATCATTTCAATGGAGGTGTGGGAGACATCCATTCTATGATACCAAGGGTTTTTACATGATTTAGTCATTGCAAAGGAGGTAAGGAAGGCTAGGGATGTATTTATGAACAACTACAAAAGTGTAATAGTAGTAGAAGTCTTGAGAGAGTCATTTACTTGCACTATACTTTTTATGTATGTTCAAATAATAGGTATAGTTGGGTTGTGTTTTGGATTAGAAGTGATGAGTGTTAGGGAAAATTAGAACATTAGCCCGAGAAATTAGGGTACACTCCATTGAGGGTTCAATTAATAAAGTGATTAACAACCGCGGTGGTTTGGAACTATATAAAATCAATGAAATCTTGATGTAGCATGCAAGGGATTCTCTTTAACATACCCTAGATTGGGAAAATTTGTGTAACATGATTCTAGACGTAGTGGAGAGCACTTCAAGTGTAAAGGATCTTGAGTAGCCGTTTCTAGAAAAGGAGTTAAGGGATGCCCTTTAGTTGAATGGTACTGGATAAGTCAACTAATGTGGATGGACTAATAGTCAAAACTTACAAATTCTTTGAGATTAATTTTAAATTAGGATTGGGTGACCATGACAAAAGATGCTTGGTTCAAAGGAGAACTCTCAATTGATTTATGACCTTGACTCCAATAGAACCAAAGTTATTAAGGCATAGTGGGACATTTAAGCACTATGCTAAATAGGTTCTATAAGGTTGTTGGAAAAAATTGGTTGTAAGGATTGGAGAGTTGATGCCAATAGTTTTGGGGAGGGAACAATATGGTTATATTTAGGGGAGTCTATTGTTATATTCAGGCGAAGGCTATAATGCTAATTTTTTTGCTTCATGCCTAGGTCGCATGGAGAAGCTAAGGTGGTTAGATAAGTAGTTTTTAGCTAAATAAAGAGGGGTGTGGTGTTTAAACACTTAGAGTTTTGAATTGGGATTGGTGTTTTATTGAATCACAGGCTTGATTGGATTTTAGACAAGATTAGGGGGAACTCCAAAGGTTAAAGCAATAAGACATTAAGTAAGGGGGGATAGCATCATTTTATTAATGCACATATTAATATTTGATTATCCACATTTCCACACTATGGGTGCTTGGGAGAACCTAATGGGGTCTAGCTAAAAAATGAGTTTTGTAGGTCAATTTGGGCTAATAAGGAAGGAAAGAGGAAGATACACATAGTGCCATGGGTTGGAATTCTAACTCTAAACAAGAAAGGCAAGATTAGATTGCTTGATGTAGAGAAAGGGGTTGCTCGCTAGCCCTTCTAATTTTCAAGTTGTGACGAGGGAGGAGAGAAAATGGGAGGGGGAATGGAAAGTAATATTAGGAATTTAAATTATCAAATTAAATTCCTTCAAATATAATAATCAAAGAATACTCCATAAAAGAAGTTATTGAGTTTTGTAAATAATGGAGTATCCTCAAAGAGTTTACTTGTCAAAGAGTCAACAACAAAATGGTTTGGCTAAATTATAGAGATATACACTTTGATAGTGGACCAACCATGACTACAAGGGCATGCTTAATTTTTTGGGGGAAAAAATAGTATCCACAATGGTATACCTCATCAACAAATAATCCATTAATCTTATGGCATAATCCAAGTATCCCATATCTACAAAACTTTGAATCAATAGCTTATAGTCTAGTTCCAAAAGAAAAAGAGGTGATTTTTATGTGAAAGGTGTGAAAGGCATTATTGTTTGCTATGCAAAAGAATACCATATATACAAGCTTTACAAAATGTAGTCCCCTAGGATGGTTTTCTTCTAGGGATGTTGACTAATGAAAAATAAGTTAGGCTACAATAAAAAACACCCAAGAAATTCTTAAAAAGGCAAGGAAAAGAAGAGCAATCATATGTGCCATAAGAATGGACAATATCCAAAAGACTATTGAGGACCTAGAAAAGAAGGCTAGATCTCAAGACCCTTAAGCCCAAGAAGAATTGGTTACTAGGAGAAAAGAACTGAGGCTATAGGAGCAAATCAACTTAAATAAGTCAAAGGTCTACTACAGAGATTGGTGGGCAGGGAAAATAGACTATCCTGTGGGGTGGGATTGACACTAAGAGATGAATATCCAAAGTCAAGTGGTCTTATTACACTAGACCCAAGGCAGAGGGAGGATTAGATATCTAGCAGGCTTCCTACAAGCTAGCTTCCTCTTGGGTGATTAAAGCTTTTCTACACCTAGAAGTAGATTGGGCCAAATTGCTCCTAAGAAATGCCAAGTACATCTGAAAACTAAGAGCTCTAAAATGGAAAACTTACCCCTCCCTTTCTACCTTGTGCAACCCAGAACCTTGTCAGACCAAGGGGAGTTAGCTTTGGAAAATCTCTCTTGCAAGCCTTTGAGCATATTAAGAGCTAGTTAGTCTTTTCTAGCAAAGGGGAGTTTATGGGCATTCACTCTATATGGGTTTCTGTTTTTTTCAAGCAGTACCCTCTAAATGATGTGGATTTTACAAAAGCTAGTATCCTCTTCAGGAAAGGTCTTCAATTGTGGAATCAACTCTGGCATAAACAAGATTTCAGATGGAAGACATGGCCTAAAATCATGATAGAGTTCAGGCTTGCTAATCTAGACCATGACCTGGTCATGAGAGCAGGATCCTCCTGTGGCAGGGTAGTGTCACTTGGAAAGGAGGCCATGTGCTCAATTTTCCCTAAGAATTCAGTTGGATTGGTTGCTCTCACCTACTCCCTATGAAAGTAACATTGAGGACATAGCTAGCCGACACTAAACACAAGATGGAAGACTGCTGATAACCAAGCTAAGTGGTAGTAGAGGTTTTGACTCATTTGGAACAAGGACATCCCTGAAAAGTTCTCTACATTGCTATGGCTCATTCTATATAAGGCGGTCTGGACCAAACAAATGCAAAAGTGAGATGATAAGAAAGGGTATGGATTCTGCAAAAGATGCCCCTCCAAAAAAGAAGACATTTTCCATCTATTCATCAGTTGCCCTGAAGCCAGGAAATTTTGGAAGCTAATCGAGATATAGGTTGGAGAACCTATTAATTGGAAGACAATCCTCCTTGGTGACTCCCTCAAAACTCCTCACTTCTCCTGGCTAATCCTTAGGGCTCAAACTCTGTGGGCCATCTAGATCTCAAGAAATGGTTACAATTCCAAAGTAGTGAAATCATTGCCATTGAAGTGTTCTCATGCTGGTTTAAAAGAATGTTGCTATTTTTCAAAATCAAGAGGGTAACTAACAGAAATGGGTTTCATGCTAGCAGGCAAAGTGGTTGCTAGAACAATAGATCGACAATTACAATGAGGCCCTCTCTCATCTACAAGAAGATGCGGATGAGCACGCTAAGAATTTCAACTGTAAAGAGGTTTCTGTTTGCTTATAGAATCATGACCTCCCTCCTATCTACCCTGCTAAAGAACCAATCTGAGTTGATTGATCTTCCCTAACCTAGTACTCCATGGTGAGATGTGCTCCCCTCTACTACACCTATTTTTTGGCGACACATTATTTTGAATACTAGGTACCTACTACTGCTTCATACATATGGCCTTCTTCAACTGCTCACTAATGTTTCAACTCAAGGGTTGTTTCTTTTTGTCTTCTGCTATAATGAGATGAGGAACTTTAATGTATAAATCTTTTGTGAATATATAATACAAAACTTCTTTTTTGCCCAAAAAAATAAAATTAAATATTTTTTAAATTGTTTAGTCCATTTCTAGACATCACCTTTGAATAAAAAACTTCAAGTCCACACAGTTGCTCTACTTCTACTTGAAATTTCCAGTACTTCACAATTCCTTGAGTATCTAAAAAGAAATGCCTTAGAACAAGAGTTGGGTATGGCAACTCCAATAAAATGCTCGATTGTTTGCCAAAGCCTATGTTTAAAAATAAAGAAATGATTTCGAAGAAACTTTTGCAAAATTGCAAAAATGAATTATATTAAAACTGTGTGTGTGTGTGTTTAGATTAAAAAGTCCCATCAATAATTGATCCATACAATTAATTCCATCAATTGGATAAAAAGCAAAAAAGGGAAACATATAAGGAACAAATGTTTGAGACATTTAAGTTGAAAAATTCAACAACTAGAGTTTGTAAAGATTTCCACTAAAATAAAGAATCTTAAATAATATTGAGTTTGAAAAATACAAGATTGAAAAAGAAGTTGAATCCTCAAGCAGTCCAGCTTACAAGGTTAGGGTCCACTTACCTGCCCCACCATCCAAATAAGCCATATGCTGAAACAACATAGCTTAATTTGGGAAGCCAGGTAATGCCTGTGCTCCGTGGCTTAAGAATTCCTTACGAATCTAAGAAAAAAAAATGAAAGAATGCAAAAATCTTAGGGGGGTAGTCCATGCCCATAAAAATTATTAAGGAAAGTATAATTAAATTATGCAATTGATAATGGACAATATAGGCTTAATTAAAGAATTGCCTCTACAAAAAATTATGTAGGTACCTACAATAAGGTTTAGTTGAAAGTTAAGGTACCTAAAAGTATAATTAAGATCAAAGAGAGCTAATCAAGAATATTTTAACATAACTTGCTTGAAAGGAAAATATAAATTGGAATAAAGGAAAGCATTACTTAAACACTTATATAAGTAAGAAAGAATGTAAATATATGCATAAAGCCAACTACAAATACAAGTATTAGAAAAAAGGTTGCATAAAAAAGAAAAATAAATGTTTGAAAAAAAAGAAAAAGAAAGTATTTTAAGTTTGTGTGATTGTGTGCATGTATCATATGTATAAATGTATAAAATTAAATGTTTTGTCAAGGACTCAAACAAGATAATTCACTATAAATCCAATGGAATCAATACACCCGAATAAGTGACTACATATCAATAAAGAAAAAACTAAATAAACTCTTAAGAAAACTTAAAAAGGTATAAATAAGAAAAGAAAGAAGGGTTTATTGACCATAGAGCAAATTTAAGAAATAAATAATGAAAAATAGATATAAAAGTTTAATAGGAATAAAAATAATTTAACTTAAAAAGTAGAATGGAAAAAAGATTAAAGGAGGACGAATTAAGCATGCATGCATAAATAAATATAGACTAGGCAAGTCCAACCACTAAGAGATGGGCAATGTACAATATACACACACACACATAATTGTAAATGTATATATAAATCTTTATTGACACATGTATATCATAACTAAAAAATCAATTAACTTAAAAAAGAGAAAATTAAGAAGAAAGAAAAGAAGATTAAAGGAGGACGGGATATGTGTGTGTGTGTGTGTGTGTGTGTGTGTGTGTGTATTAGTATGTAGAATATATCCACATACATACATACATACATACATACACATGCACACATGCACGCACATATGTACATGCATACGTGCGTGCATGCATGTGTACATATGCACATACGTATGTATGTATATATATATATATATATATATATATATATCTGTGTGTGTGTATGTACGTACGTACATACGTATGTATATATGTGTGTGTGTCTGTATGTGTGTATGTATGTATGTGTGTATGTATGTATGTATGTATGTATGTATGTATGTATGTATGTATGTATGTCACTAGGAAAGCTCAAGCCCTAAGAGATGGGCCATCTACAATATATACAAACATACATAGTTGTAAATGTACATAGAAATCTCTATTGACACGTGTATACACATCTAGCAAGCATCTAAGAATAGCAGCAACTAGTAATCTAAGGCGAGTAGGGAAGCCACTCGATCACTCAAACCACCAAGGCATAAAGAGGTGAAGGGTATGGAAAATTGGTAAGCAACCAGTTGGTGGGTACTGCGAAGTGAAACTAACGAGTAACGAGGAGTCCTTGCCAAGCAGATTTTGGGTTGGCAAGCTTCCTCATTACATAAAGAATACCACTATAGAGGTGAAAGCTCAAGTAGAGACAAGAATACTAGTAGAGGGTTGGCGATGAACCAAGGAAAGCCCTCTAGAAGAAATTCAAAATCCAAATAAATAAGTAGCATGAGAAATTAATGGTCACCTGAGAACTAGCCATAAGAGAGTCAACAAGGTGTGTTGCCGAGGAAAAACAAAAGGAGAGCAGCTATGAACTTGTGAGAGGAGCTACTAAGAAAATGTAGAAACAGATTTGAGAGAAGCCATCTTTAATCTTAGATTCCTCCAAGAAAGGTGACTAAGAGTTGGTCAAGGACACACAGAAGGAAAGGAGAGGTGAATGAGGATTGTAGTCGGTAGGTAGTGAGAAAAACCAAGAAGTTTGTAGCAGTGTGAGCAAGGGGACGCAAGCCCAGGAGGCCAAGGATCATCATTAGGAAAGAAGGGAACTCTTTTTGGGGCCCTCTAAGAAATTCACTATTTACCTATTTTTTTGGCACTCAAAATATGGGAAATGCCATAAAATACGGATACTTACTGCAAAAATGTCAGTCTAGTACTCAGGCTTCACATTAAATGCATATATAAGATCCTTGATTTTTTGTGCAGAATTTGATGATTCTGACATCACCAGCACGTCCGAGTGGGCCAAAACCCCCAAATCGACCCTAGAGACACCGAAAATCGATGCCTGGAGGCCCGAAAGAGGCGGTATGGGGGATTTGCACTAAAACACGATTTGGCCAGTTGCCTAGTGGCAACTTTGGTGGACAAATCACATTTTAGTGCGGGCAATTGGCCAAATCGTGTTTTAGTGCAAATCCCCCTTTTTGCACATTTTTGCCCTCTTTCGGGCCTCCGGGCATCGGTTTTCAGTGTCTCTAGGGTCGATTTGGGGGTTTTGGCCCGCTCCAAATGCGTTGGTGATATGCAAAAAAAAATAATCTTTTGAAGATCACGTATGTCAGATAAAAGAAAAATATTTTGAATATGATTTATTTTATCTTTTTACATGGTTTTTGGTATTTTTCCAACGTTACATTGGCCCTCTTATGATTGGTGGAAAGCCTATTTTTCTAAACCCTAAAAGTCCCCAAAACGAGCTCCCTTTTTTCCTAATGACAGGAAGCCACAAAGAGCCACAAGGAAGGAGCAACGGATGACTAATAGCAAAGGGAGGTATGTGAAGGTATGGCTAGCTAAAATGTGCATGCAAGCCAAGAGGTCATCAACAAGAGAGAGAGTGAGGGAGTATGTAGCGGTGAGGGATTATAAAGAAGTTGAAAACCATGAGCCGTAAGAAAGTCATGAACCACCATCTGAGAGAGTAACACAATCTTAAAAAAGATGGAACTAAAGTGTCATAGAATATGAGAGTGACAAGGTGAGCAAGTGAGAGAAACTCCAACTCAATTAAGGGTGAAGGAGAAGGAGTCGAGCATTTGAGATAAAGCAGCAATGGAAACCTTAAAATGGAAGGCAAGCAACGTAGTGTGGAGATCTTCCATGAGGACAAGAGAGCTTGAAAGACACTGATAAGTGATCAACAAGATGACATGACATCCATCACCATGAGAAGAGAGAAAGAGCATACAAATCCACAAAGCTGCAGATGGAATGGCTTTAATCAAAAGCAAGAGAAGAGAAGTAGCTAGGACATGGGTGCAGATGAAGTTGATGAAACGAAGGGTGCCCAAGAAAGAGGAGAAGGCAAGGGACTTGAGGGAGGACACTCACACACGTGCCACTCACACGCACGCACACGCACACACACACACACACACACACATGTATATATATATATGACCAAGCAAGCCCAATCGCTTAGCGATGGGCTATATACAATTTATACACACATATATGATTGTAAACATATATATAAATCTCTATTGACACATGTATATACACAACCAATAAATCAATAAATATAAAATATAGAAAATTAAGAAGGAAGAAAAGAAGATTAAAGGAGGAGGAATTAAGCATATGCATGCATGTATGTATGTATTTATATATGTGTGTGTGTGTGTGTGTGGGTGTGCATGCATGTGTGTGCACGTGCACGTGCACACGTGCGTGTGTGCATGCGTGTGTGTGTGTGTGTACATATATGACCAGGCAAGCCCAAGTGCTTAGAGATTGGCTATATACAATATATACAAACATATTTACTTGTAAATGTAAATATAAATCTCTATTGACACGTGTATATACATAGTTAGCAAGCATCTAAGAATAGCACAACCAATAATCTAAAGTGAGTAAAGGAGTCACTCAATCACTCAAATATAACCAAGGCATATAGAGGCAAAGGGTATGGAGAATAGCTATGTCATGAGCTTATCTTGCATCAAGTGGAAAATTGGTAAGTAGCCAGTTGGTGGGTATTGCGAAGTGAAACTAGCCAAGGATG
Source organism: Dipteris shenzhenensis (assembly GCF_047967505.1). Classification (NCBI taxonomy): domain Eukaryota; kingdom Viridiplantae; phylum Streptophyta; class Polypodiopsida; order Gleicheniales; family Dipteridaceae; genus Dipteris; species Dipteris shenzhenensis. The sequence goes on along the minus strand of NC_141597.1, from coordinate 62,697,264 downwards.
AGGAGTTCATGACAAGTAGATTTTGGGCTAGCAAGCTTTCTCATGACAAAAACAACACCACTAAAAAAGTGAAAGCTCTACCATAGACAAGAATACTACTAGAGGCTTGGTGGAAAAAAGGGAAGCCCTCTAGAAGCAATCCAAAATCCAAAGAAATAAGTAGCATGAGCATCTACTGATGACTAGCCATAAGAGAGTTAGCAAGGTGTGTCACTGAGGAACAACAAAAAGAGAGTAGCTCTCTAAACTTGTGAGAGAGGAGCTGCTAAGACACCTTAGTAACAAAATTGAGAGGAGTTGTCTTTAATCTTAGATTCCTCCAAGAAAGGTGACTAAGAGTTGGTCAAGGACACACAGAAGGAAAGGAGAGGTAAATGGAGGATAGTAGTCGTTGTCGGCAGGTAGTGAGAAAAACTGAGAAGTTTGTAGTAGTGTCAGACACAAGCCTAGGAGGCCAAGGAGCACACAGGTAGCCACAAGGAAGGAGAAATTGTTGAACAACAATGAAGGGCGGGATGTGAAGGTATGGTTAACTAAAAGGTGCATGCAAGCCAAGAGGTTGTCAACATGAGAGAGCACGTAGCAGAGAGAGATTATAAAGAAGTTGAAAACCATGAGCTCGTAAGAAAGTCAAGGTCCAACATCTGAGAGAGTAACACATTACTAAGAAAGAAGGCACTAAAGTGTCATAGCAGATGAGAGTATGGACTTGCGACGATGACTAAGTGAGAGGAACTTCAACTTGATTAAGGGAAAAGGAGAAGGATTCGAGCATTTGAGACAAAGAAGCAATGGCAACATCAAAACATTGGGCAAGCATGGAGATCTTCCATGAAGAGAGCTTTGAAAGATATTGAGATGTGATCAACAAGATGAGGTGACATCGATCACCCTAAGAAGAGAGAAGGACCTTATGAATCCACAAAGTTGTAGATTGGATGGCTTTAATCAAAAGCTAGAGAAGAGAAGTAACTAGGACATGGGTGCAAATGAAGCTGATGAAATGAAGAGTGCCTGAGCAAGAGGAGAAGGTGAGGGAGTTGAGGGAGGATAGAGGTTAGTAAGTAGAGAACCATTTTCCATTATGCATTGCGCAAGTAAAAACAAGATTCCCATTAAGGGCGGTAAGAAAAAAAGGGACACCTAAGTTGGGACATCTGAGTTGAAAAAGGTGGTGGCTAGGGGTGGTCAGGACATCTAAGTTGAAAAAGGTGCCGAGGGGGTTGTTGGGACATCTAAGCTAAAAAGGTCATGGCTAGGGGGTTGTTGGGAAGAGAAATGTTGTATACTCCAAGTGTGTATGTGTGTGTGTGTAAGTTGGGCTACAATAACATATAGGCTCTTAAAATGCATGAGAAGGGTGAGTCCTTTAAAAAATTTGGGAAGGGTAATAAGCATATGCATGTGTGTAAAAGGAAATTCATGCGGAAAATTAACATACAAGGCTCATACAAAATTTATGAATATAATGCCCATATAATGCTCATGCACATAAAGAATTTCACTGATAGAGCTACTTAGCGTAAAATGATAAATCTCAAGAAAAGAAATAAGGGGGGTGGGGGAAAAGAATGACAAAAGCAGGAAAGAAAATACAAAGGGGGTTAGGGAGTGTGAGTGTATTAAATTTTGATCTTGCCCTTAGCTTGATAAATATCTATAACACTCCTAAAACATGTATTACATTAATACAAATTTAAAAGATTGTGAAACAGTGCATAAGGGAGGGGGCTTATTTACTTGGATTTTTGATTGCTTTTAAAGGGCCTCCCTTTGGTCATCGCCAACCCTCCACGGGTATTCTTGTCTATGCCTAAGCTTTAGCTTTTTTAGTAGCTTTCTTTTTATCATGAGGAAGCTTGCCAGCCCAAAATTTGCTTGGCATGAACTCCTCATTGTTCATTTCTTCACTTCGCATTATCCACCAATTGGTTGCCTACCCATTTTCCTCTTGATGGGGGATAAACTCACAATGTAGCTATTTTCCATACCCTTTGCATTTGTATGCCTTGGCTGGTTTGAGTGATTGAGCGGCTCCCCTACTTACCTTAGATTACTGATTGTTGATGTTCTTACACACTTGCTAACTGTGTATATACACGTGTTAGAGATTTATATTTACATTTGCTGATATATATGTTTGTATATATTGTATATATCCCATCTCTTAGCACTTGGGCTTGCTTGCTTAATTCCTTCTCCTTGAATCTTCTTTTCTTCCTTCTTAATTTCCTCTTTTTAAAGTTAATTGATCTTTTAGTTGTGTAATACATGTGTCAAAAGAGATTTATATATACATTTACAATTATATATGTGTGGGCTATATGCAATATATACATGTCTTAGCACTTGAGCTTGTCTAGTCTTACACACACACACACACACACACATGCTTGCTTACTCCTCCTTTAATATTTTTTTCCTTCTCTTTTTAATGTTAATTGATTTTTATTCCTGTTTATTTTATTTTTTTCTTTATTGATATGTAGTCACTTATTCAGGTGTATTGATTCCATTGGACTTATAGTGAATTTTCTTATTTGAGTTCCTTGACAAAAAATTTAGTTTTATACATTTATACACACATGTGACATAAGTTACACACACACACCATCAAACTAACATAAAACACTTTCGTTTTCTTTTTTTCCCAACATTTCTTTTTCTTTTTTATGCAACCTTTGTTCTAATATTTATATTTGTAGTTGGATTTATGCATATATTTACATTCTTTCTTACTTATATAAGTGTTTAATTAATTATTTTCTTTTTTCCAATTTATATTCTCCTTTCAAGCAAGTTATGTTAAAATCTTCTTTGACTAGTCCTCTTAGCTCTAATTTATCCTTGTAGTAGGTACCTCAACTTTCTATTGAACCTTATTGTATGTACCTAAATAATTGTTGGTATAGGCAATTCTTTAGTTAAGCCTATAATGTCCCTTATCAACTACAAAATTTAATTAAACTTTCCTTAACAGATGTGGACTACCCCCCTTCATTAATTAATCATTTTTAGTCATTCTTGGGCATGGACTACCCCCCTTAGAATTTTTGTATTCTTTCATAATTTTTTACTTAGAACTACTAATAAGGAAGTCTTTGCTCTTGGGTTAATTGATAACAACCTAGGGAGCACAGACATTACATGTGTTCCCAAATTAAGCTATATTGTTCTAACATATGGTTTATTTGGATGATGGCAGGTAAGTGGACCTTGACCTTAAAGCCTGTACAGCCTGATGATTCGACATCTCTTTTCAATCTTGTATTTTTCAAACTCAATATTATTTAAGATTCTTTATTTTGGTGGAAACTTTTACAAACTCTAATTGAAATTTTCAACTTAGATGTCTCAAACATTTGTTCTTATATGTTTCCCTTTTTTCCTTTTCATCCAAATGATGGAATTAATTGTATGGCTCAATTATTGATGGGACTTTTTAATCTAAACACACACTTTGATTTCCCAACTAGCCCTTGGTTGGACTAGTGCCATACATTTAATTCACATTAATTGGATAATTCTTTAGCATGGTTAAATTCCTAGTCATTTTGTGATTCACCTTATTTATTACTAACTTTTATATCTTTTTTGTAGAAATTTGGTTGCGCATCTGCATCAATTTTTCACTCTTGACACTTATCATATAGATCCACTTTTCTACACTTAGTATCAGTAGGTGGGGAGTAACTTCTAGATGGTGGGCTTACTCCCCACCATGTGCTCTTACCCTCTAGTTTGGGTGTGGGCACACACACACAGGGGCACACATAATAATGTAGATTAATAAGTTTATGTCACACACACATACACTTCTTTCTTTACACACACACACACACACACACACACACACACACACACAATCATTTTCCACTTACTTACAATTATGACACCCCATTCCCCCCAACCCCCCACTTATATATGTAAAATTATTAATGCCATTGTGTTGCCCTCTCCACTAACACTATCTTTCTATAGGTAAAAATTCCCACCCTCATCGTTTGATGGTCCCCTGAGGACATGGGTCAAAGATATATATATATATATATAAAATCTTGGCAAAAGTTTATCGAGCTTTTTTTTAAGTTTCACAATATTGATAGCATATAGCACAATTTTGTATATTTTCTTTTTAATTTTGAAGTAAAATATGTAAATCCTGGTGAAACTTTCAAAATTTTCACATAAAAGTTTCAAATCCTCGCGAATGTTTTGAAATTTTGATTTTATTTGGGCATACAAACTTTTGACACCAGTGTAAAAGTTTCATTTCTTAACGAAACTAACATGAAAAAATCATCCCTGCCTGAGGGCTAGCCATAATAGAGTCATCAAGGTGTGTTGCTGGGCAACATCGAAAGGAGAGCAGCTATAAACTTGTGAGAGAGGAGTTGCTAAGACAATATAGTAACATATCTGATAAGAGCCATCTTTAATCTTAGATTCCTCCAAGAAAGGTGACTAAGAGTTGGTCGAGGACACATAGAATGAAATGAGAGGTGAATGGAGGATAGTAGTTTGGCAAGTAGTGAGAAAAATCAAGAAGCTGTAGCATGTCAATAAGGGGGCGTAAGCCTAGGAGGCCAACGAGCACACATGGAGTCACAAAGAGCCACGACGAAGGAGAAATGGTTGGACAATAGTGAAGGTAGGGGAATGAAGGTATGGCTAGCTAAAAGATGTATGCAAGCCAAGAGGTCATCAATGGCACAGAGTGAGAGCACATGGCAGAGAGGGATTATAAAGAAGTTGAAAACCATGAGCTTGTAAGTCACAAACCAGCATCTGAGAGAGTAACCCAATCCTAAAAAAGAAGGCACTAAAGTGTCATAGTAGATGAGAGTGAGGAGGTGAGTAAGTGAGAGGGACTCCAAATCGATTAATGAAAAGGAGAAGGAGTTGAGTATTTGAGATGAAGCAGCAACAACGACAGCCACAAAAAGGAGGGCAAGCACTTGAGATGGAGATCTTACATGAGGATTGCTTGAAAGACATTGATAAGTGATCAACAAGATGAGGTGACATTCATCACCCTGAGAAGAGACAAAGACCTTACGAATCCACAAAGTTGTAGATTAAAGGGCTTTAATCAAAAGCCAGAGAAGAGAAGTAAGTAGGACATGGGTGCAGATGAAGCTGATGAAATGAAGAGTGCACTAGCATTTGAGAGAGAAGAATATGAGAGAGTAGCCTAGTGCCAAAAAAGAAGGCATAAAATTGTCATAGTAGATGAGACAAAGTTGCAGATTGGAGGGCTTTAATCAAAAGCAAGAGAAGAGAAGTAACTAGGACATGGCTGCAGATAAAGCTGATGAAATGAAGAGTGCCCAAGCAAGAGGAGAAGGCAAGGGAGTTGAGGGAGGATTGAGGGTGGTAAGTAGAGAAACATTTGCCATTATGCACCATACAACAACAGACAAGATGCCCATCAAAGGCGGCAATAAAAAAGGGGACACCTAAGTTGGCACATCTAAGTTGAAAAAGGTGGTGGCTAGGGGTGGTCAAGAAATCTAAGTTGAAAAAGGTGCCGAGGGGGGTTGTTGGGATAGTTAAGTTGAAAAAGGTGCCGAGGGGGGTTGTTAGGACGTCTAAGTTAAAAAGGTGGTGGCCGGGGGGTTGTTGGGAAGCGAAAGGTTGTATACTCCAAGTGTGTATGTGTGTGTGTGTGTGTGTGTGTGTGTAAGTTGGGTTACAATTAACATATAGGCTCTTAAAATGTGTGAGAAGGGTGAGTCCTATAAGAAAATTAGGAAGGATAATAAGCATATGAGTGTGTGTAAGCAAAAATTCTTCAACATACAAGGTTCACACAAAATTTATGAATATAATGCTCATACACATAAAGAATTTCACCGATAGATCTACTCAAATGGGGTTAGGGAGAGTCAGTGTATAAAATTTTGATCCTACCCTTGGCCTCATAAATATCTATAATGCTCCTAAAACAATATGTATTACATTAATTCAAATTAAAATATTGTGAAATAGTGCATAAGGTAGGGGGAAAGAATTTGACATATAAAGTTAAAACTTACAAGCTGGGATGGGGAGTTTGTATAGCTTACCAATGAGGTAAGGGTGGGAATATCTACCTATAATGAATGATTGTATTAATGGAGAAGGAAACACAATGACATGAATAATTTTACATCTAGAAGTGAGGGGGTGGGGGGGAATGGGGTGTCATAATTGTAAGTAAGTGGAAAATGATTGTGTGTGTGTGTGTGTGCGTGCACGTGTGCATGTGTGTGAGATAAATTTGCTGGTCTAAATTATTGTGTATGTGTGTGTGTGTGTCTGTGTGTGTGTAGATTTAATTATCCCATCAAGAAATGAACCATACAATTAATTCAATCACTTGGATAACTTAATTACTACAAAAAGAGAAAACCAAATTGAAGTAAATTTTGGTTATATTGTAACCAAAATACTGGTAGGGTCCCTAGCAAGAGGCGTCATGTCTCTATGACCATTATCCAAAGGATGAGAAACTATGATAAAACTTACAAACATATAGGTAGAAAAGAATTTGTCTTTATATTGATTTTGAAAAAATAAGCACAAGATTGGTACAAAAGTGTCAAATCAACGAAAGGCTCTGAGGTCAAGGTCCAAGGTCCACTTTATTTGAGTAATTAAGGTGTCTAGATTTTAGTCCTAGGCATGTTGACATTTTGAGCTTGAAATCCCTCCACCGTGTTTTTGAATTTGAATCGAATTAGACTTGATGTACGTGGGCATCTTCAAATTGCATTTGGGTTTCAAAAAATCTGGTCACCTTTGTTCAGGGCACTCTAAAAAGATCAAAATTTTATGTCATTCTTTGCAATGATGTATAGATTTGAAGTATGATACAATTGATCATGAAGCTTATTTTAGATTGGCCTATCAATCAAGAGAATGGTGGGTGCTTTGTTATTACCTCAGTTTACTTCTCTCTTAAATAATTATTTGGGTTTGAAAGATAATAGTTCAATTGTTGGCCCTGGCAATTCTTGCTCTTCTTCATCAACCTTTTTTGTAGGTGCCTAAGTAATTAGTGTCTCTATGTCCCACGTATTTGATGTTTTCCATTCTGATTTCCCATAAAAAATTATACCTTTGGAGATTATGACCTTTTGATTGTTGGGATCATAGAACTTTTATGCTTTTCTCTCTTCACTATAGCCAACCATAATGCATTTACATGACTTAACATCCATCTTTCTGCAATGATCATAATGTATGTGGGCATATGCTCTACAACCAAATATGTCGAGATGAACCATGCATGGCTTATATCTAGTGAATGCCTCATAAGGTGTCATACCTTGAATTTGTATGGTTAGAAGCCAATTAAGTAAGTAGTTTGTAGTGGCAATTGCCTTTGCCAAATATTGATTCAAAAGATGCTTCTCACTAAGCATTGCTCTAGCACTATCTGCTAAAGTCCCATCCTTTCTTTTAGCTACTACTATTACATTCTGTTGAGGAGTATCTAAACATGTGAATTGTCTTAAAAAGCCATTACTTCTTCAAAAGTTCATGAATCTTGATGAAGACATGTATTTGCCTCCTTTGTTTGATCTCATGACTTTGATGTTTCTACGTGTTTGGTTCTCTATCGTGACTTTGAATTCTTGAAATCTAGAAAAGACTTCAGATTTCTCTTTCAAAGAGTAGACCTAACAATATCTGTTGTAGTCATCGATGAAAGTCAAGTAGTATAGTGAAATGCTGTGCATCTATGCAATAACCCCATACATTTGTATATATCAAATCAAGAATATGTCTTACTCAAGAGGTGGATCTACCAAAATTGGTTCTCTTTTTCATATTGAAGCAACATGCTTCACTTCCTAGAAAATGTAGCCTAGAAATTCCAATTGCCATATTTTGATTTCTTAGCTACATCAAGCTTTTGAAATTGACATGACCATATCTCTTGTGCCATACTACAAAAAGTGGCATAAGTTGCTACTAAGCTAACATGGCATTTACGTCTGGTACTCAAGCTAGGATTCTAAATAAGCATCCTCCCGTGACTACTTTTCCCACTAGCTAATATCTTTTGGATTTGTCTTTGATTGTGCATTCACCCCCGTTAAAGATGACTCTATAATTGTATTCTATCATTTTCCCAATTGACAAAATGTTCTTGCTAGAATTTGGAACATAGAGAGTGTCTTTCACCAATCCTTTCATACCAGTGAAATGGTTCATAGGGACATTGCCTTTTCCTTGAATAGGATTTGGTGTGCTATTTGTGCCATGTAGATAACATTCTTGGGTCCTTCTAATGGTTTCATCTCTGTGATCCATTCCTAATTTTTTGTAATATGCAACGATGCACCACTATCGATGTACAAAGGACCTTGATCTACTTGATCAAATTGATAGTTGCATTCCCCTTTAGAATTACAATCTATGCCAATAGACACTAGTTTAGTCTTTTGCATATCCTCACTTGCAAGATACATATTCTGAGGTACTTCATTAGCATAATGATTGTGACTTGAATGTCCACCATGGTGATTTCCTCTTCCATAGAGATTCCCTTGATTGCTACTAGATTGACCTCCTTGGTACACTACTTCTTGCGGCAATCTCTTTCAACTCATAACAAGAGTTGCACTGAATTTTTGACATGTTGGTGGATGCATTCCCTCTTCCTTAAAATCTTCCTCGATTAGAATGATTTCCTCTTGGTTGTTGATGCTGATGTTGTTGTTGATACTAGTTAATGACCACTATTTTGAGATGCTCTACCTCTGCCTTTATCTTTGTCTAAGGCTATGAATGCTCGATCATTAGAATGACATTTGCACGCTTGAATGGCCTAAGTCCTCACCAAGAAGTAACAATGACTGTAGCTATTTTAGTATTGGAATTCGCTATTGAATGGAAATACTTTGGACTAGATTCTTGTATCCCTCTCCTAGTCCATTGAGGATGACTTGATTCATTTCTGTGGGATTCACAGTCTCTCTTATTGCTGCTAGAAGTTGATTGTTGTCAACTTGATCTTGAGTACATAAGCATGACCAGTTTCATTTCTGTTGTGCAAAAACTCTAGTTGATTTGGTTTCTCAATGTGAGAATCTTGTATGTGTTCTTAGACTCATAAAGAGTTGTAAACATATCCCATGCTTCTTTGGATGTATTCACTGTGTTGAGCTATCCAAGTAGGACATCTTGTAGATTTTGTTTGATCAAATGATATGCATGTTTGCATTACTTATCCCATTTTGCCTATGCTTGGGCAATGGTAGGACCTAATGTATGTGAACACTATTGATACATGTGACCCTTTTGCTTTTGCTATGGCAATGGTGGGAGTTGTTGCTGCTCGTGCACTAGATGGTCTAGGTGTAGACCCATCAATTTACTCCCATACTGGATGGTCTAGGTGTAGACCCATCAATTTACTCCCATTTGCTACAAGGCTTGTGTGGAACATGATTTTGGGAATAGCCAAGAGGCTTTATAAGGCTTAAAATAATGTGCACGAATGCCAAAAAATAGGTAATAAATCTTTACAATGTAGGGGAATATGTGGCATTGATGAGGTGGTAGGATGACATGGCACTACTTACTAGACATAATGACTTGGCATTGCTGGTTGGGCTTGCTAACATAGCAGGTGATGACATGGTACGAGTCATGATGTGGCAAGTTGACTTTGACTATTGATGTGGTGGCTTGATGACATGGCAAGATGTTGATGTGGCATGACTAATTGGATGATGATATGTCAACTGATGTGGCAGATCAGGTTGATGATGTGGTAGTAAGGTGCCCTTGCTAACATGGTAGATAGTGATGACATGGCTATCAGTGGTGGTGGTGAGATGATGACATGGTAGCAAGGGGTTGCCACATGGTATATAAGCTGATTGATGATGTGGCACTTTGGATAGGGTGCCACATGGTAAAATGGGAACCAACATTGGTTGTGATAATCTAGATGCCATGTGTTGATGATAAGATTATCTAAAATCTTTGATGATTCTTTGAAATCTCAAGATTTTGTCGATGACCTTGGATTTCTATTGATGGTCACTCTTGTTGTAGGTTTGGTGCAGTTCCTCATGGCATTGCTATAGAGGTCATCGCTTGGCCATTGATGGCATTTGGGTTGAGATGTGTCAGTCGGTGGAGTTTGAGGTCTATGGCAGCTATAGAACATCGATAGTACATTGTGCACTCGTTGGTCATGGTTGCAAGATGTCCTGACCACTGGTCAAAGACATTGGTGCTACCTGTTTGCTAACTCAATGCTGGAAGTCACCTCGCATAGCTTGGTTGTTGGAGCACTACTTGCGAGTGTTAATTTGCTATGGATGGAGGCAACTATATGCTTCTGGTGTTCTACTGTGTTGTGGCCATGGGCGTTGGAGATGCTGGAGCCATTGAGCTTGCTAGAGGCTACCACCAGCAACTGCTGCTTTCTACTACTATTAGTGGATTCGGCTTTAGAGATCTTTGTTGATGTAGCCGTTTGTTGTTAGGTTCCTTGTTTGTCCATAGTGGTTGATGCCAGAGTCTATAGGCTAGCTTGTTGTGAAGCTAGGTTGTAGATTGTGGACCTTCATCATTTGTTGTGGGAGTTCTTGTTGCTAAAGCTAATGTGGGCATCACATTGTTGGAGGTGCCTTACAAAGGCTGCAAGTCGATGTTGCTTGTAGTCAATTTTGTTGCCTTAGGCTATGCTATGCCTTAGGAGGCCATCCGTGTAGAGATTCTTTGTTTGTTGGCAGTTTATCATACGTTTCTTGTGTTTGATGGCTATTTCCTTGGGCACTTTAGTTGTAGCTCGCTATAGTTGTTTGCTTGCTTTGGCCACCTTAGTCATTATAATGCGGTCATTGATGGAGTTGCTTAGGCTATAGTCAAGGTGCTTGTGAAGAGCTCTATTTAGGTTGTTGTTGTGGTCTTACTGGACTGATGAGGTGTTCCTCGAGCAAAAGCCACCTTGCCTTGTAGTAAAGCCTTAGTTGATAGCTTTGGAGATTATTCATGGCTGCATGCACGAGCTTACTAGGTAGCAGCTATTGTTGGAGAAGCTAGTCATTGGTGTGTTGTAGTCATCGAGATGCTTTATAGATGATAGAGCATACTAGAGTCCTCTCTCTCTAGAAGTCTTCGGGCTCAAAAAAGACACACTATTTGAGTCACAAAGAAACCTTTCCCACTATCTCAGTCACAAAGATACTTTTCTCTCTCTCGCACAATATAGCAAAAAAACTCTCTCTTGATTGTCTCTCAATGAAGACTTCACTCTCTCAAATGGAAATGAACATTGTCATGCTCTCTTTCTCATAAACACTCAAGAACAACAAATAGAATGTCAAATGGATGGAAAGTTTTCTCTATGGAAGTGAACTCTCACAAGAACACTCAAGAAACTCTCAATCACAATTTTTCTCACACTCTCATATGGATCACAATGCCTTAATGGAAGGCAAGGGAGCTCTACTACCATGAACAAATATGAAGAGAAAAGAGGAGAAGAGTGGAGATGAGGAGAAAGGGAATAGCTAGAGAGCACACCACAAATGACTAACTGTACACTAGATTTAGTTGAAAATAAACAATGTATACCACCCCTTTAGGGTTATGGTAAGCATTTCCAACCCTTTCCTTTTGAGTGCCCTTTTGGTTAATGCTATGCACATGTCATAATACATGATGTTGAGATGATTCCTCAACATCTTGACAATGGGCACATGGTTTTTCATAGGTTTCCTAAACAAGACATTGCTGCATGCAGTGCAATGATTACTGGGCATACCTAGCATAACAATTACTCTATGGCACACCAATATTTCAAGGATATACAACTAGCAGGCTGAAAGCCCACCAATGATGTAGCATCCCATTTTATTCTTTCAGCATGTATCCGTGCTTGCTTAATGGATGAAGGCTATCTACATTTGAAGTCAATGAGCCAGAACCAATCCCATAGTTGAACATTATAACTCTATAGTTGAACTTCTTGGCAATTTTGGTCACTCAAACGGGGTGCAAGATTTACTTGAAACCAACCCTTTTGAATCTAAAATTGTGGGTTGGACTTCATTGCTTAGTTTATGCAGAACAAATATTAGTTCATTGCTTAGTTCATGTAGAACAAATATTAATGTGGAACTAGCAAAGCAGATCTTTGACCATGTTGTCACAATGTCAAAGGGAAATGTTGTTGGGTATGTGCTTATGTCAAACATTTATACTATGCAGGCATGGGAGAGGATGGAAGAAAATAGATGAGCTAAGAATATGTATGAATTGTTGGAAGATGCTAGGATTCATTAAGGTTGGCAAGCATATTCATAGTTTCATAGTGGGAAATAGAGGGCACCCACAAAGTGATGATAATTATTCAAAACTCAAGGAATTAAGCATACAAATGAGGGTGAAAATATACAATTCTTTTGGGGCTCATCATGTATGGAGAGGCAAGATGCGTTATGTGGAGATTGTGAGAAGTTGGCAATATCTTTTGGGCTTCTTGTTGCTACACCCAGAGGAACAACAATTTGAGTCCCAAAGAATTTGTGAATGTGTGTTGATTGTCATGTTGACACCAAAGCAATATCTGAAATTGAAATGCGAGAGATTGTGGTAGTTGATGCATGTCATGTGCATCACTTCGAGCATGGCATGTGTTGGTATAAAGAATTATATTCAAAGAAAATTTGGTAAAGGAAAAAAAACACATATTGTTGTTTCCGAAATATAAGGACATTATATTTTTCTCTATTGAACAGTGGAGAGGGAAAACATCAAGAGTTGTCTTTGGTAATTGGGGCTATCAATAACATGTCCTAGTTGAGAAAGATATACTAGTAATTAAGCTAAATATGGTTTAGTTTATGATTAGCCCTCTCTTTAAATGCTATCCTATAGTATGTGGGGGTTAAAGGGCACTGTACCTTAATGTCAGTTATGTACAATACTCAAACACACATATATATGGATAACATAGAAGACTAGGGTGTTTTGCACCCACCAAAACTTATGTGACTTTCTCTTCTAGCTCTCCCTCTCCCTCTCCCTCTCCCTCTCCCTCTCACCTTCTTCCATTCCACTTTTGTTGTTGAGATCTCTCAACTGGTATCAGAGCATGGGTGTTCTAGCTGAGCCCGGTGTGCTGGAGCCCAAAGTCTGTTGCTATAGATCTATGGGAAGAAGGAGAAGCTTTGTTAGGTGTCTTTACCTGCATCCATATGTGTAGAGACCTTGTAGAAACCTTTGGAAAGTTCTCTGAGTGGTTTTTTGCAAGCCAATAGGTGGTTTTGGAGGCAAAAAGACAGTCTATTTTAGACTTGAGAGTATTATGATGAAGATATCTTTCTCTAGAAGCCAAATCTCACCTAAGATCTGAGGAAAGTTGTAGAAGTCTTTGAGTACTTCATTTTTTGTAACACTATTTCGAGTCAATTATAGACTCCAAAATTCACAAATTCAAGGGGTTGCACTTTGGTTGGACACAGAGTCAAACAGGGGAGGTGTTTGGTCTTAAGAGAACCCCAAATGTAAAATATTTGATGAATAAAGTTAACACTATTTTGAGTCAATTATAGATTCCAAAATTCACAAATTTGTTTGGAAATCGCATAGTTGCATGTGCATGTGTGACATGGTAGGGCAGAGGGGTGGGTGGGTGGGGGGGTGGGGGGGGGAGGGTGTTGAAGATCTAGCATTAGAGAATTGGCGACGAAAGGCCAAGGGGTGGGGGGGGTGCACTCGAAAAAACCTAATTTAAAAGGGCCTATAAACAAAAACCCTAAAGTGCTTTAAAAGGATTATACAAAGCACTTCAAAACCCTAAAGTTCTTTAAAAAGACTATATAAAGCACTTCAAAACCCTAAAATCTCTCATTTCTATGGCATGAGTTAAACAAACTGCTAGACCCACTGGATGCCGTTTAGACTCTACCTGCTCTCCTCGTCAAACTCCATGTCCTCCGAATGCACTCCAAGCCCCAGTGGCCAACAGGGCAATGATCTCAGTAGGGATCTAAGTTAAGGTTGATTGAGATACCTATGGGTGTTCATATGTTTGAGTTATGATCCCGTTTTAATTTGATACAGGATGCAGCGAAAAGTTACAGCTCCTACAAAAAGTGACGAAATTCAATTTCCTGTGCAGATTTTGTGTGTTGCATCTCCATATCCACGCCACCATTTGTAGTGCAGACACTCCCAATGGATTCAAAGTAGTCCAAAACTTTTGCCTATGAAGCTACTTCCAATTCCGTGAAGTTCTGAAGCTTTAGTGAAGCTATGTCTACTCCAAGGTCTTCATTCTGTCATTTCCTATGTGAGTGGAAACTCAACATCTGGGCCTCCATTTGTAGAGTCATCCATACTCTTGGATCCGGAACTACTTGAAACATATGTCTACAAAGTTGCTTGCCATTCCGTGAAGAATCGAGGGAGTTGTGATTCTCTATCTTTTTCCATTGTCTCTTTGAAGAAAATTTCTCAAAGTTTCCAAGACCTTCTCATTGATTGCCATGTGGCATTTTGGCTAAGGTTAAGTTTCCCAAAGTTCATTTTTGCAAGTAAATGCAAGGGTTGACTGGCTCTTCCTCCATCCTTGGATGAGATTTTGGAGTTGTGGCAGAAGAGAGATATTTGCAGATTGTCTTGCTGAGTTCGATTATGTAGTGACACCCATGTTTTGAGACATCCCAGGTTCTATTTTCACTAGAGGTCATTGCCGTAGGGCTATGATTTCTTGGATATACCTTATGCAGATCACTCTAATTGCAGTATGAGCCGTGTGTATTCATTTGTGGTTTGCATTGGGTTGTAGTGGATGCTTTATAGGCCATTTGGATGCATTGCGATTCTTGTTGGATGCGCTGATAGGCCAAGATTGCCTTATGGGATGCTTTATTGATGGAAGTTTAGCACATAGATGCTATTTTATGCTGAGGGATAGCTTTGACATATTGCAATGAATGCACATGTTGTGCTATGATCTCTTGGATGAGACATTATTGATGCTTATGCCCATGGATGGTGTTTATGCTTGAGGCATTTGGCTCTTATTGGCATTATATTTGCCATTGTTTTGTCATTGTGGGTTGACATTTTCTTTTGGGCCAGATTTGCTCATATGGATGCATAGTATATGCACATGAGTCAGATGTATTTTGATGCTTTGAGCCTTGAGTTTTGGTGACACTATCCTTCATTAAGGCAGACATATTGGGTGCACCTAGTATTTGGTGTGATTTCTCTTGCAGGTACTAGCATTTGGCATTTTGTTTCATTTGCATCATGGCATCCTCTTCCATGTCTAAAAAGGAGTTTTTCAGCATTAAAAGTTTGATGAGACAAACTTTTCTTTGTGAAAAGAACAGATAAGGGATGTGCTTATTCAAAAGAAGCATATTAAACCCTTGGAGGGATTGAAGCTAAGCCTGCAGATATGTTTGAGGATGATTGAAATGAGTTGGATGCATTAGCAAAGTCTACTATTAGATTTCATCTTGCAGAGTCAGTTTATTTCATAGTACTAAATGGACACACTACAGAAGATTTGTGGAAGAAATTATGTGCCACTTGTGAGAAGGAAACTGCCTCTAATAAAATTTACCTCATGAAGAGGTTGTTTGAGCTATAGATGAAGGAAGGCATCTCCATTGCTTCTCACTTTAATGAATTCAATATTATTTTCAGCCAGCTTCAGGCCCAGAAATAAATTTTGATGTGGAGACTAAGGCAATATTTCTCTTATGTTCATTGCCATCCTCATGGGATATCTTCCGTACCGCTATCAATAACTCTGCATCTAGTGAAGTACTGAAGTTTGATGATGTTGTGGGTAGCTTGTTGGCCGAGGAGATTAGATGGAAGTCTATGGATTGAAACAAGGAGGATACAGCCTTAAATGTGCAAAGGGGCAGATCACAGTTCAGGGGGAAGTCCCAAGAAAGAGGGAAGTCTTGTAGCAAATCTAGGGCATGGAACTTGAGTGTTACCACTGTGGCAAGAAGGGCCACATGAAAAAGGATTGCTACAAGCTGAAAAGAGAGAAAAAGTATAAGAAAAGGAATGCAAATTGGGTGCAAATAAGAAGGAAGAGAGTCCAAGGAAGGACGATGCATATTCCCAGGATTGGATTTTGGATTTTGGTGCTTCATTCCATGTTACTCCCCATAGGGAATGGTTCTCAACTTATGACAGTGGAAAGACAAGTTGTGTGCATCTTGGAAATAACTATGCATGTGACATTGTGGGGAATAGGTGACATAAAGTTTTCTTTTGCAAATGGGTCTACATTTGTTTTTAAAAATGTGAGACATGTGCCTAAGCTGACCAAGAGTATTATTTCAGCGGGCTAGCTAGATGATGCTGGTTTTCAGACCACGTTTGGCTTTCAAAGTTGAAAAATTCAAAAGGGCTCTATGGTTTTGGCCAGGGGTGCCAAGTGTGGGACCTTGATTATTTACATGTATCAGGGGTGTCTGATCATGTTGTTACAATAACTGAGCAGCCACGTATGTCTTTTGGCATTGTAGGTTGGGGCACATGAGCCAGAATGGAATGAAACTCATGCCATTTGGGTTATGTACCACATTTGAGTTTTTTTGACTTTGAATTTTGTGAGCATTGTCTCTATGGAAAGCAGACTAAATCAGCCCATAAAAGAAGGGGAAAGAAAGATCTTGAAAGGCTTGATTTGGTGCATCCAGACATATTCTAGGTATTTCAAAAATGGTTGGGTTTGGCTGAAAATCAGTGAGGTAGAACCCTTAAATTCCTATGGACTGATAAAGGTGGAGAGTATATCTCTCATGACTTTTAGCATTTTTGTGATACACGTGGGATCAATAAGAGGGAGCTCACATCCCCTTGTACTCCAAAGCAAAATCCAGTTATAGAATAGATGAACTGCACCATTCAGGAAAGGTTGCAATGTATGCTTTCCAATGCAAGTCTTTCTGGTGGTTTTTGGGCTGAGGCAATGAAGACAGCAATGCATGTGATCAATAGATCACCTAGTAAGAGCTTGGATGGAATTTTGTTGGTGGATTTGGCTTGTCCATTCCCTTGGGGGTAGTAAGCTGTGCTCTTTCTATGGATCACCATAAAGCCAAACAAGAGACAAAATGTGTGCCTCTATCTGACACAATTTCAATGGGACATCCAAATTGGGTGATTACATTCTTGTACAAGAACCTTGCTGTGCTTCTGGCATTTGCCTTTCTGATGGCTTTATTTTAGCTTCAGCCCACTTGGTAAAGTAATCAGTGGTGGCCACAATGATGTAGTGTGTCTGTGTTCCTTTTGCTACTGGATGGATGGGACCCACAAAATAAATCCCCCATTTTTCAAAGGGTTTTTGTGCAATGATTATCATTAGGGGATTGAAGTCTTTGAGTTGTGGTTTAATAGTTCATTGTTAGCATACATCACAGCTTTTGACATATTCATAGGCATTTGACCAAAGTGTTGGCCATCAGTATCCTATGAGAAGGACTTTTGTTGCTATTACTTCCCCTTGGAAATGTCCACTTGCAATGCCTTCATGTGCTTCACTGGTGGGTGATGTTGATGCATGGTGGCAAAGTTGCCTGCTGCCACCTCCATGCCATGGTCACCCATCTCCCCTTGCTCCAAATTACCCTAGTTCTTGACACCTGTGGCCAATCACCCTCTACCTCCAAACAATCCCTCCATTCACTGCCCATCCTTTGCCTCCACTGCCTGCCTGCCACATCATACCCCATGCTCCTGCCACATTAGTGGCCCAATGCCTTTGCTCACCACATCATCAATGCCCATTGCCACATTATTGCACCTGTATCCTTTATGTCATCACCCCACTCGCCATGTCATCTACCTAGTGACATGTGCCACATCACTACCTCCAACTCCCTACTAACTAACCCTAATCTATGGACCACACCTACAACTAACCCTAGCCTAACCCATGTTTGTGACTAACCTAACTAGGTAATTAGCTAGATCTAACCATAGTTAACAAACCTAGTTAACTTCTAACCAAATTGAACCAACTCAGATCAGTTATGTTAACCAATAGTTAGTGTAACTAAACTGAACTAACCATTTCAAATAAGTTACATAACTAGTAGTTACTGTAACTAAAGTAGGATTAGTTCTTTTAAGGATAAAGACCATTCACATTGAACCTTAAGAGTTAAAGTCTATTTACAATGGGACCTAGATTCTATTGAAGGAGTGTGTTCAACAATTGAACCATCACGTGGGAATACTTTGCCAGTGGGTAAAAGCTACCCCACAATTCACAACATAAAAAGTTTTAAAAATTCAGGCCACATGTGAGAACGAATATCGATCTTGACACTACAATAAAAGAAATTATCTCAATTACTAAAAGGATTGATGATGATACTAAGACCCCCAATAATGATACCACATGCTCAGCTAGTTTAAAATGATCAAAGGAGAATATTTGTGAAGTGCCAGATTACTTCAAGAGCTATATAAGTGGCAATATCCCCATAGCAATGCCAAGACCACTAGCTATATAGCGTGGCCAATTAGCCAAGCATTTTGATATTGTTATTGAACCCGGCATCATGGACTTCAATCATGCAATTATGACTCTCGTCTGACAATTGGTGAGACAATAATGATGCTTATTAACATTCAGGTAATATGCTAGTACCTTATCCATTCACGAGACTTATTCTCGGTGCTAATATTCTCGGTGCTAATATTATTGATGCTCTTTGTCTCTATGCCTAGGGAAGGGCCCATCCCCTCAGATTACAACTCTTTGGAGAAGGAAGAGGCGACCTTGCCACCCACACTATGTGTGGTTATAATAATTATATTATATATTATCATATAAATATTTTTAATTCCTCATTATTCAAAATTGCTTGTTTTCAATCTGCATTCTTACAATATTTATACTTTTTGATGCATGTTCTCGATGCGAGGGAGTAAAGAAATCCAAGATAGATGCAACATCAAAGGATGACAACACCTGTATTCATATGGTTGTAGTCCATGTGACAATCTAGTATAGACTGCACAACAAGGATCACTTATGAGCTCTTGTTAGCATCACCTTATTCATGTATTTGTTGGCCTTTGATTTCCAAAATATGGACATCACCAAGTCAGTAATAAATCACTACCTTGACATTTGTAGGGAGGATTGGGTCCTAATGGACCCTGTGTCATGTCTCATGTCTATATTTTGCCTCGTTCATTTTTTTCCTTTAAAAATTTGATAAAATGCTAGGACTCAAGTTCAATTTTGAGTTGTAGTAATGCGCTCAATGACATGCCTCATGTCCATATTTTTAGTCATTCATTTTTTTCCTTCAAAATTTTGATAAAATGCTAGGATTCAAGTTCAATTTCGAGGTAGTAGTTACATCCTCGACAATAGAAAGGCCACAAATCTAGTTTCCTTTGCTTAGTTTTTTAACCCCTAACCTCAATTAAAGGTTTAGTTTGTGGGTGAGTTAGTCATCGCACCTCTTTTGACCCCAGTTAGGGTTCATTCTAGGCTTTTGTCCCTATGATTACCCTAGCTTTGTAGTTCATTATTGTTGCTACAATTTCATTCAAGCTTGCTTCAACTCCAGTCTCTCGCATTCTCTCACTTTCATTTCCAACATTTGGTATTAGAGCAGGTTCCCCTTGCTCCTAAACCTCTCTCTACACCTACCACAGCCTCTAGCTTTGATTTGCCTTGCTATTTTGTCCTAGTTTCAAGCTCAGCTCATCATGGAGTTTTTAATGATACTTTTCCTCACTTTGTTGAGAATGATTGGGCCTTCTTTACTTGTAGTTATGATGTTTCTTGGGGATTTCTCATCACTTCTCTATGTTGATGAGATGATGCTCATTGGTACTCAAGTAGAAGTGACGTCAGTGAAGGAGGTGAGATCGAAGAGCAAGTGGATGCATAGTGGCTGAGCAATACAGGTGGCGCTTCTTTGAGCCAAGCAAGGCAACATCGCTATACGAAGATAAGCGCAAAGGTTGTGCCTACAAGAGAATATAGTACAACCACCGCTTTATGACTGTGATGGTGGGTCAGGATCACAGAGTGTCGATCTTGATGCAATCATTAAAGAGGGTTGGACTTCTTTATTTGGTTCATGATCAAGCTATGTTTTATGGATATTTTGGAATTCTACTTGCACAGGTTCTCTGCGTTGGCATAGCCCGAAATGATTGTAATACACTTTGCACCACACTAATCTAACTTCTCATTATAGGCCACAGTAGTAAGTGTGGATCCACACAGTCTACCGTGAGTGCCATGTGTTAAGGCATTAACAATGTATTGGGTTATAGCAAAGTTAGCATAGATTCCTAGACGTGCAAGTACCCGCAACCTTGCATCTCCTCCAAGTCCACCAACCACCACTCCATCCGATTCCTCTAAGATGGGTCCACCCGGGCTGGCTCAGACCACTATTCATGTGGGCAACTACTCACAAATGGTTGCCCCTAGCAACAGATTAAGGTCTTTCACTCTTGTAACAATGGTGGGCGCTCAAACTCGTGGCCAAAGAGAGGGAGCTTTTGGAAGAGGCAAAAAAGGGGTACGGAGATCTACATAGTGAATCTTCAAAAATTGGTCCGCTGCCTTACACCAAGGCAGACAAGGGGGCAAGGTAGGTGCTAAGGAATGTGTAGTGCACTCTAGGCCAGAAACATAGCCTCATCTTATCCTTCAGCCAATTGATTTGGGTTGTCTACCCTCTAAGTGCATGCGCTCCAGCTTCTGCAAGTGCATTGTACCTATTCTCCCATAAAACGTCAGACACCATTGATGCTTTGCCTTTTTTTGCCACGTGCCCACGTCTATCAGTAGTTCCCTACTACGATCCGGTTGTAGTGGAGGTCGAAGTGTGGCTCGCTGTGTTCCCTTCTACACCCGTTGCCACACTAGCACCAAATAATCCTCCTACCCCTCCATCCACGTTCGGGTTGAGCGGTCATGGAGGCTGCAGCATGTTGCTGGCGCTAAGGCGCAATGCCAATGCACAATTTAGGCATCCCATTCCTGCCGCATCTTATCCTGCAAAGTGGTCAGCAAGTCGAAGAGATGATCCACATTAATTTCCATCGTCTCGGATTACTATCGCCAAAAATTATTCCAATGCGTCTGTCGGTGTGAGTCAGCAATGTAATTCCATAAAGGTCTTTTGGAGGATTTCCTTGTGAAGTGTGCATGCTTGCTCCATAGCCTGATTTGCATTCGTACCTACTCTTTTAGAGTCTAGAGTTGAATTTTGAGCTGGTAGATCTGCTCCACCTAAGTCTAAAGAGAAGCATTTTAGGTCCACAATGCCTGACATTCTCCTTCTATAACTCCTCTAGTTGCGAGTGATTGACTTGATGCACTGCCCAATGTCATGCCAACCCTATCAAAAATCTACCACAAGCCTCCAACTAGGCAGGCTGTGACACTCATGTTGTAGGCCTTGAAAACGTAGTGGTGGTGAGGACCCAGCCATGATGTGAAGAGAGGGGAGTGGCAAGGATTGAGCAAACCAACTGCATGGAAACCATTGCAATGCCCACTGTTGTCATGGGTGCTACCAGTTGACAATGTGCCAATGGGCTGCAGAATTCTCTCACCACTGTCAAAGAGAGTCATCAATGCCTGTTGCCCCTCACAAAATGGATTTAGAATAGGAGGTAGCAACAGCTGCACTCACCACATTAGTCACCGTGCTCGACATGGCACTAGTCACCGCTACGTACTCATCACTAAAACCGGAGTCATCATCATAATCGTCTATGTCAACTCCATAGTGCTGGTTGCCCAGGCCACACTTTGTGTCCCTTCTGGGGTCCTGGTGGGCGTGATACTAACTGCCAGAGTGCTAACTGCCCGCCCTCGCTGATATTTGATGAATTGAATTGGGTGGTGGGCAAAGGGGGTATCAAGGACACCGTGGTTGATGTTGAAGGAGGAGCACTCAATCTGGGCATCTCTAAATGGGAAGAACTAATGCCCTCCTAGTTCCTCTTTCAGTTCTTCTTTTGTATTGGTAGAACCATTTGAGGACCACCTGGCACCAATGCTGAGATCGTTGCTCCAAGGCATAGGGGAACACTTGTGTCGCCAGTGATGGGAAAGAGAAGGTTGAGAACTTGGCCAAGCTTTGTTGTCATTGGTGTTCCCCGTGCTACTGCCTTCACCACCCTTGATGTCTTCGCTTGAAGGCATTCCTTCAATATGAACACCCATGCAATCGACTAAGACTCTACAAGTGCTAGTATCCCTTGGGGTGGATGGAGATGGTATATGCCTTCACCTATAGAAACAATGCCTTTAAGAGCCAACGATAGACTTCTTGAATTAGTGTGCTCTCATGATTGTAGAAACGATACTCTCCTCTGACTAGCTTCCCAAACTCTACCTCCATTGCTACTATTCCTAGAGTGGGGAAGTTTTGTGTCTCCTTATCCACGGGCAAAAATAGCTACTCGTATATCAGCTCCACCGTCAGTGTGTTCAGCCCATCTAATGTCTGCACCCGCCGATCCCCTTGTGCAAGTTGTTTGCAAAGCTAAACTGTTCTAGGTGTATGATGATCCAATTGTTATGTTTGTCGCAAAAGCAAGAGAGTATCTAGTTCTGTAGTGTCATTAGACACAATGGGTTTGCCTCTCCTTTGTACTTATTAAATAGGAAGAGAGTTCAAAGAATCCAACCTTCTCATTCTATTTTCAAAAGAGTTGGCTTAATGGTCACTTTCACTTTCGGCTAAAAGGTCAGCCCCATATTGTGGGGAGCCTCGATGCAGAGCAAACACTTTTTAAGATGACACATCTAAGCTTGTGCACCATCCTCATAGTATGGCACTACCCTAGCTATAGCCAGTGCAAGAGAGGCCTCTCAATTCATAATTTCATGCATTATTGATTTTTCTCCATGCATTCATGCATACTCTGCATGGTAGCATCGTCAAGTTTTGTAAGTGGAATTGCAACAATGTGACATGTTAGTCACCCTACCATCACGTTCGCTAGCACTATTAGACAGAGGTGTGGGGGTAATTTAAAAAAATGGTGGTCATTTCCATTAGCACCAAGATAGCTACTATTTCTCTAGGACTGGGGGTCCGGATAGGTTTCCTTATAGGGGGAGGGGGTGCTAGGCCTTAGCCCTACACTGGCTTGCTTACACCTAAACTTGGAGGTACTTCAGGGTCACCCTGGGTGGAAGTACATTCTGAGGCGGAGGAGGTGGCGAGGGTGGCTGTCTTCTCATTGGAACTATCTTGAATGAGCACTTGGTCAGCAGACCCATTACCTACACATATGGATTTCTTGGACCGGGTCTGTAGATGTTGAGGAACCTCAGGGCCTTGCTGGCTGCAGTAGGGGCCCTTTATCCTTCCTTGCTTATTTTCTCATTGCCCTACCTATGGCTTTGGCTTGCATCCTTATGATGACTTTTAAGGGTACTGCGGCCACCTCACCTTATTCGATATTGAGCAAGTTAAGACTAATGCTCTTAGGCGGGGTGATTGGGGTTGTTGGTCTTCTCAAGGGATAGTCCTTGAAAAAATGCTCGATTTTGCACCCTGCACACAAGGGTGTAGGGCCCCGGTCATGGGAGGAGCAGCTAGGGTAAGATCCCTATAGGGGCAGTCCTTCAAGAAATGCAGCCCTTGACACTTAAAGCATGACACCGGAGGGTCCGAAGTACCTTTGTAGGGGCACTCACTTGCCCTGTGTAAGCCCTGGTAGGATAGCATTGGATCGGGGACCTTCGGGTGACAGAGTTTAGGTTTCTAGCCCTTGAGTTCAAGGGAGCAGTCTGGAACATGGGGACTTACTGATCCTCTTGCAAGAGGTAGTGACTTAGGGTGCCACTCCTTCCTCGTAGTAGTAGTAGTCGAGGGGTCCATGGTTTGGGTCCGTGGTTTGGATCCATCTCTGCCCAATCATTGGATACTTTCTCTACCAATACTTGATTGACCAGAGCTATACAGGGTAGGGGAGGTCGAGGAACCAGTATGGGTAGAGGGGTAATAGAGACTGTTATGCTCTGTACTAACTTGAACTAGCCAAACGAGCACCTTGTGCATCCATAGGATTATGAGGGGCCGTCAGGGCTCATGGGGGTCTCATTTGATACATGGGTTGGGGCAGGGACCTCAAAAATCAGCATTGGGAGGTATCATGGTTTCCCCATCTATGACAGTGTGCACACAGTAGAGGGCTCTGGCCTTGCCCTAAGGCAACGACACTCATTGGAGGGATGGTTACCATTGCATACCTTGCAACAGACATTGTCTCTTCGTGAAAACAAGTGGGGGTTTTTGGGCACCTCCTTGGAGGTTCCTAACCTCCACTATTGGCCCAGCTGATTCAGCAAATTTAAGGCCAGCTCACTCAAATCCAAGCCCTTGGGCTCGTTGATCTCCTTCTCCACACTGGAAGACCTGACTGATGGTTCTACTTTTGATGGAGTCGGGGTTTTATCTGAGTTAGCCTCGTCCATCATATCATCACTTATGCGGATAACCACCTTGCTGCATAGGTCAAAGGAGGTAGGATTCATAACCATCAAGTGGTCATGTAGCTTCGGGTCTACCAATCCGATGAGGAAGTGGGGCAACAATCGTTCGTTGCTCATCCGCTCATATGGTTCGCAACGGGAATTGAGGTGCTTGATTCTGGCTATGTAATCTCGAAGGGATTTGTTGTCATTCTGCTTCACCTCATATAACTAGTTAATCGGGCTCCAATTATGTCCATTAGCGGCAAATCCCACAATGAAGGCTTTTCTTAGTGTCTCCCAGGTGACTTTTTCTTTTGGGGTGAGAGCGCTATACCATTGGCCTACTTTGCCATCCAAGCTGAGACCAAATGCATTAGCCATTTCTAGATATCCGGGAGCTCCAATGTCTTCACATATCTACTCAAATCGCTCCATGTGGGAGACTGGGTCTCCTTGATCCCTGCGGGAAACACGAGGATCGGTGGAGGTGGGGTGGCCCCCTTTCCTAGGGCATTCACTGTGATGCACATTGCCTCATCTATTAGCACTGTTTGGGTAGTTGGTGGAGGTGGCACCATTGTGGGCCTAACGAGATGTAGGGGTGGCCTTCAACTTGGCCCTAGTGGTGGAATCCATCGATTTGCTAGTACTGGCATTGAGACGGATGTGCCAACTCCTACATTCATTGGAGCAATAGGTACGGGTGGAAACGGTCAGACTCCTGGAGAAGGGTGGGCCATGGGGCATTGGCACAGAGGTTCCATGCAATGGGTGATAGGGTGGAACTTGTGGGGCCACATAGTTGGCGAAGGCCGGTGGCACAAGGATGGTTGGAGATTCATAAGACGCCCCTCCTTGAGAGCCTCTTACATCTCCTAAACTAGGGTTTTGTCCTCAGATTTCCCTCATCCATGTGTTCCCATTGAGGGTTCCTTACAAAGGAGGAGGATCCTAGGTCCACAAAGGTGGTTTCAATATGTCTGCATTTCAGGAGTTGGTTGTTGCTGACCTTCCCTTCCCACTAACATGGCGACGAAGGGGTTCTCCATGTCTGTCGACTCTGTTTGACCTAAACATCCAAACATGTTGGAGAATGTACCTCTTAACCTGGATGCTACAGAAGGAGCAGGAGAGTTGGGAGAGGCCACACTAGTGAAGGGGGCTTTGGAATTCCTTGGACCCGAGGGGTCTTGCATCACCTCGTCCAAAGCTCTCCGTCTCATCGGAGCTAGATGGATCCTCTTGTCTGGGTCCTATTACAGAGTGGGAACTAGGAATTGAGCTTTTGGATCGGACTAATCCCCAGCTAGGGCAAAAGGTGGGTTGAGCGTAGCTCGAAGCAATGTCTTCAGGTGTGAGATCCTTGGAAAAAATTCTTTTGGATCGTAAGTGCATGTATGAGACCTCTTACAGGGCACACTCAAGCTGAATTGTAATTCTATAAAATTTTTTGGACTACCCCAGAGGTATCCCCACGGTCATAGGGATAGTGCTATGGCAACGATCGTAGGGATAGCTTAATGTGCTGGTCGGTGGGATATCAATATAGCAACGGGTGGTGGGATAGTGCCTAATGCGTCGGTCGGCAGGATAGGTAGTGCCACGTGTTAGTAGGATAGGACGTAGGTGGTATCCCCAATGTAGACTTTTTCTTCCGAGGTGAGGGCCCTATCCCGTTGGCCTGCTTTGCCATCCAAGCTGAGACCAAATGCATTAGCCATTTCTAGATCTCTAGGAGCTCCAAAGTCTTCACATATCTACTCAAATCGCTCCATGTGGGAGACCGGGTCTCCTTCCCCAAGGAATTTGGTCATTAACTTGGAGATGGCGGCTCCTTCACTGAGGGTGCCTTACGAAGGAGGAGGGTCCTAGGTCCACAAAGGTGGTTTCAGTTTGTCTGCATTTCAGGAGTCGGTTGTTGCTGACTTCCCTTCCCATTGACACGCCAGCGAAGGGGTTCTCCATGTCTGCCGACTTTGTTTGACCTAAACATCCAAACATGTTGGAGAATGTACCTCTTAACCTGGATGCTACAGAAGGAGTAGGAGAGTTGGGAGAGGACACACTAGTGAAGGGGGCTTTGGAAGCCCTTGGATTCGAGGGGTCTTGCATCACCTCTGTCCAAAGCTCTCCATCTCGTCGGAGCTAGATGGATCCTCTTGTCCGGGTCCTATTACGGAGTGGGAACTAGGAATCGAGCTTTTGGTTCGGACTAATAATCCCTAGCTAGGGCAAAAGGTGGGTTGAGCATAGCTCGAAGCACTGTCTTTAGGTGCGAGATCCTTGGACAAAATTCTTTCGGATCGTAAGTGCATGTATGAGACCTCTTAAGGGCACACTCAAGCTGAATTGTAATTCCGTAAAATTTTTTGGACTACCCTAGAGGTATCCCCACGGTCATAGGGATAGTGCTATGACAATGATCGTAGGGATAGCTTAATGCACTGGTTGGTGGGATATCGGTATAGCAACGGGTGGTGGGATAGTGCCTAATGTGTCGGTCGGCAGGATAGGTAGTGCAATGTGTCAGTGGGATAGGATGCAGATAGTAGTAGTTGCTACAAGATAGCACACTCCTCTTGGAGCCAATGTCCTTGTTTGAGCTGATGTTGGATAGTTAATATTCCAGGGAAAACAAACAATTGTCCTCTGTCATGTGAAACAGCAAGATAGCCTTGGGGCCAATTAAATTGGATTTCAATTTATATTTTATGGTTGACACTTTTCGAAGCTCACGAGGAATGTAATTTAGTAGTATTTTAAAATCGTGTTCTGTTTCCAAGAGTCTTGAAATAGCTTCTTCTGGATTGGTAGCGTCAAATTTGAGGTCATTCTCACGGAGGTAGTACTTTCACATTGATATTATGGAGGGCTTATGAGCACAAATATTTGCAACTATAATTGACACCAACCTCGATGTTAAGTCCTCGACATTGTATGCATAGTCACACAAATGACTCAGTACTATAAGAAGATGCTTCTATTTAGTGGGAATGATTGGAAGAAATTCAAATCAAGTATCCAGTGTAGCTAAACTCTCTGGGATGAAGCGTTCTATTTGAGATAAAATTCTTGCAATGGCATCCAATTAGAATAGGAGCACTGTTCGTATCAAAGCCTCCATGGAAGAGACTAGTGAGTGTTTCTTTGCTTGTAATCAAGGAAATAATCCAAGACTAAAACCATGATTCCATTAGCTTAACATAAGTTGGACATTGTGCCATATCTTTTGTTGAAATATGAAAGCATATAAGTAGGGAGCTTGTAACACAGTAATTCCAAACAAAAGCTTTGAGCTTGTAACGTAGTAATTCCAAACAGAAGCTTTCAACCATGGATGTTTTTATTGAAGCTATGCTTATATATTAATATTAAATCTTAGCAAAAGTTTATCTAGCTTATTTTTTTAGTTTCATAGTATTGATAGGATAAAGTACACTTACATATTTTCTTTTAAATTTTTAAGTAAAAGATATAAAATTTGGTGAAATGTTACACTTTTTTGCATAAAAGTTTCAAATTTTGGCAAATATTTCAAACGTTTATCTTTATTAGGGCATACAAACTTTTAACACCAATATAAAAGTTTAGCTTCTTGACGAAACTAACTCGAAAAAATCATCTATGCTTATAACTCTATATTAGATGCTTCAGTGAATATATAATGTTGGCGGGAAGAAAATATTACAAAAATTTTATATGTTCCATATTTGGAAAAGTAACTATAAAGCATACGATATGAAGAAGCCTTCAATAATCTTTATATTGTTGGACAAAAGCTATGTTGCCCAAATTGAATACAAAGTATTCTCAAATATTTATATTTGTTTGAAAAAAGGGTATGATAGCAAAATTGTAGACAACCCTATGTGAGTTGCTTATACAAAAGACTTTCTCATGTACTCCAAAAAGGATAAATTTCTTATGCTACTCAAAAAACTAAAAGTTCTTCGGGACTCCTCACAAACAAGTGTGATACTTCAAGGCATCACTCTTGACAAGATACTTGGCTTGCATGAACCTTTCCTTTCTCTTTATATGTAGTGTGATTCTACCTTGCAAAGTTGTTGATTGACTAATTGGAGCATGCTCTTTGCATTCCATGCAGTAGTGTTTTGATCCTTGCCAACCAACTTTAACACTTTTGTAGTTAGAGAAAATAGATTCAATCTTAATGTTGTTTAACTTTGCTATCTAAAGTGTTCCAAAGACCTACAAAGAAGAAATAAGCAAGCTGTAGGACAAAGTAACAATGAATCAGAAAGCTGTGGACAATTAATCTCTACAAATTTACCTTCCTCCCATGGCCTACATCTAAAACCTGCCTAGCAAATGCCTTCATGAGTTGCTGCTTCAACTAAATAGTTGGTAGGGCTGTCAAGATTGTGCCATTCAAAATAGAAAGTGTGCTGCTCTTCTATTTCCATACTCCTATATTATGTGCTACATAGAATGCTGAGACTTTTTGTTGAAATTCATTCAACATACGATGGTACTCATGGCATCTCTCCGGCATAAAAGATAGTTGAAACGAGAGCAGAATATCCGAGCAGAGGATATTCTTAAGTGTTGCAACGAAGTTTTTACAA
Source organism: Dipteris shenzhenensis (assembly GCF_047967505.1). Lineage (NCBI taxonomy): Eukaryota > Viridiplantae > Streptophyta > Polypodiopsida > Gleicheniales > Dipteridaceae > Dipteris > Dipteris shenzhenensis. The sequence continues at coordinate 62,668,194 of NC_141597.1, read as the reverse complement.
GGAAAGTAGAAGCAAAGCTGAGAGCATTTATTGTAGCATGATCAGTGGAAAGAGGTCCATCCACAATTGTGAGCTATTCAACTAGCAACCTTAGAGACAATGTCAATGTTGACAACTGCAAAGGAAATAGTTTCAACTTCAATGGATAAAGTACTAGCCTTAGGGATTCCTGCGACTTCGAAAAGAAATTCACTGATACTTTTTTCAGGCAGAAATCTTATTTCACATGGAAATGGTTCAACTTTTGTAATGGTGGTAGTAGCATCAATATATAGAGATAGCTCACAAGTGCCTCTATCATTATGGTTCTTGGCCCGTAGAACAACTCCTTCTATGTGGAGGAAGCTATCAACATCAATGGAATTTGTAACTCTTGGCCCATAGAACAGCTCATTCTATGTGGAGGAAGCAATCAATGTCAATGGAATTTGCAAATCTTGGCAAAAAAACTATAGGGACAGCCAACGTAATGGTGTCTTCTGCCTTCCAATCACTAAGTTCAGCCCTCAGTACTTTATGCCAAGGACCATTTCCAACACGTAAGGTGCCATACTTAACCAAGACCTTCCCCTCCAAATCAAATATGAGTATACTAACCTTTGTACACAATTTCCAATTAGTGCTTAGTTAAATGTTGAATGATGATGTGATTTGTATTTATTCTAACTCTTGAAATCTACGTCAAATTTGGGCTGATATTATTTTCATGTGCTTGAGATCTAGGTGGGCTTGAATTCAACTTAGGTACAATTTGGTCTTAGCTTGACCAAGTTATAACTCAATTTCAAGAGAAAATAGGGTGAAAAGCAGGTTCTGAAAGCTAGTGGCTAGGACTCCACAACAGGGACAAATTAGAAGGCTTTCCTGGAAAAAGTGCTTTGGCCATGTGTTAAAATAAAACATAGTCAACACACAGTCTTGATCAATGATCAGAGTCACAAGATCACTGAATGTACTGTCACAAAAGTGTTTGTCATCATTCATGAAAAGTAAGTTTCCCTATCACCACAATGTAAATATCCTAAGTCAAAGTACAATTGACCATTTATTTGATCATAATAAAAGAGTTTTCATGTGTTAATTATGGTCAAAGAATTGACTACGATCAAAGATACTTGACTCTAGTCAAGTAAACCTGACTTCGATCAAAAAGACTTGGTTTATTACCAAGAGGGTTAACTACGATTAATCAGACAACTACAGAGTTAAATAATGAAGAAATCCTCTTACACCTTCTATGAATGCTTGCAAACAGAAATACACTACCAAATCTTCTTGCTAGAGCCCAAGCTCTGATACCATGTAAGAAAACAATACAATGTCTATGCTCAACAGATAACAGGATCTCGTATGCAAGAGAGAAAAGCTGATAGTATGGAGAATCCAAAAATTGATTACTATAAAATTGATACAATAGATGGCACTGCCTCCCAGCCGTGCACTCCTGTGTGAGAAGCTTTGATGGCATGCTGGAAACAATAGAGGACAGAGGCTGGATGTTAAGGAATCAGGCTTGCTATAGCCAGTGATGATGATGGGCTTCACGGGCTTGCTCTTATATAGCCACTAGTCGTAGTTGGTTAGACCCAATTGGGAGACCGACCCACCAGTCGGGGCCCAAAACATTGTAGTATTAAAAGGGTTTCTTTGCCATTTTGGTTTCTCTTTTTAGGGAACTGAAATCTTGTATTATATAAAGGTAAATATAGATAATGACCCACAAAACAAGGGGTTAAGAATGAATTTACAAGGTTAAAAAAGAAACCCCCTCGGAAGGTCCAAAATCTCCAAATAGACAAAAAATAAGCCCACAACTAGGCTAAAAATCATGACTACGGTCTGAGAGTGTTGACTTTGGTCAATGAGACTTTGCATGCACCAAGAGGGTTAACTACGGTTAACCAAGATGTGCCAACTTCAGTTGGAGAGTTGTGCCAACTTCGGTTGGAGAGACTTGACTATAATTAAGGCACCTCGACCCTTGGTCAAAGCCTCTTAATTATAATCAAGAGTGTTGACTCTGGTCAACCAGAGAATAAATACATATTTTTATATTTGTTATGTGTGCACATGTGTTCAGTGGGGATGCCCACCGTGACTAGAATCAGTCCACAATGTGTTATTTTCCTGCAAAGTGCTAACAATTAATGGGTACCATGGTGGTGCGCTTTCATTAATTATTGCAGGTACTAGGAAGAGTTATTTTCCTAAGTGCTACGAGAGCCTAACAAGAGTCTAGGAGGCGATTCGCATGACCAAGTGCTTCGAAGACTCCAGAGTTGCCCTTAGTGGCATGTAATTAGGAAAGTAATGTAAAATTTGACAAGTGGCTTGTTGCCAAGAAAGAGAGCCTAAGAGCTCATGTAATTTATTCACGTTTTGGAATTTTGTAATAAGAGCTTCCATGCTAAAGTATGTATTCCTTCTTCTCTCAAGTAATAAAATCCTTCAGGGGGGTCCAGCCCGACTGTTGTCCTGGGGCCTAGTGTATTTGTAAAGAGAGAGAGAGAGGGAGAGAGATAGTGTTTGCAGAAATTTTGTCTACGAGACTTGAGCAGATGGTTTCACTGGTATCAGAGCCTAAGGCTCAACCCTTTATCAAGGGATGACGGTCCAAGGAGAATTGAGGCCCGCAATTAGGGTACAGGATGAACGTTAAGGAGTGTCCACAGCTACTAAGTTGTACAGGTTTGTTTGAAAGCCACGTAGGACCTGCCAACAGATGCGTTCGAAGCCTTTGAAGAGGCCAACCCAGCTAAGGCACAACAGATACACGTCGAGTTCTCTTGCAAAGGTCACGCAAATTGATTCCTTCACATGGCAAGACATTTTCACGCAGGTGTAAGCTTGAAAAAAATAACGTGGCGTCGTGTTCTTCCGAGAGTATGAAAGGTTTCATGGGGTATCTGTGTAGAGGAGCAATTCCACGGAGGACATAGTCGGTGATTTCCCTACTAATAGGCACCTTCTTGTGCATTGAAGCTTTCACTATGGTGCTTGCTTGAAGTGCGAAGACAAGTACAGACCTTGAGGCAATGTGATGACTCCAAGACCCCGTGGTAGGAGCCACATACGTGAACGGTTGCTCATTCTCCATGTACGTGACGATTTGTGTTGAAGCTTCACAAAAATTGACGATAGCGCTAAGGTTCTAAACACTTGCAGAGTTGTCGACATGGCATGGCCAACTCAACCAATGATGTGGCATTAGCATGCATGAGTTAGTAACACGTGGCAAGTTTGCAAGTGCTAATGTTGCACATGTGTCAGCTGACATGGCATACACGTGTGGATGACATGGCAGTACATGCTGGCAGACAACTGAGATGGACAGATTAGCTGATGTGGTAGATAGTTGAACAAATGATGTGGCAAGACACATGGCATGCCTGTGGTTAAGTTAACTCTAGTTAGTTAACCCTGGTCAGAGGTCCAACTAGTTGGTCTAACCAAACCAAATTGGTTAGACAAACCGGTTTGACCAACTAACCTTAGTTTTAGTTATTTAGACCATAACTGGTTAACTAGACTACAGATGATTGAGGTCCAGTTGAGAGCCAACCAAACCAGAGCCAATTAGTTTGGTTAGAGTAACCAGTCAGTTACCCATCTAGTTACTATTTAAAAAAAACAAGAATTGCAGAGAATTTTGGCCATCAATTTTCACCTATCTATCAGACCTTTACTGTCAGAAAAGTAGCAGAAGAGCAGAGAAATCAGAGATTTGCAGAAAAGAGAAATGCGTGCCTTTGTGCACTAGAAAGATGAATCAGATGCAAGGGGCATTATAGTTGTTGATGCCTTAGCAACCTTGTGAGTATATGCCTTGAGTTGACAGCCCGGTACTGGCATAGATGGTGAATGCAAGACACCTCTTATTGAGGTAATTTTTCTCTTTGAAAAGCAAAGGCAGTGTGCATCAGTTGCATACACAGTGTGTGAGAGAAACTTGTAGGTCTCAAACAAGTTATAAGAGAATGGCTCAATCACCTATCCAGTGGGATTCACAAGATAGGGATGCACATCCAAGATAGAGAAGTGTGCATCAAAATCAGCAAGAATTTGAGCAGATGGTATGCACTCGTGTGCAAGAGATGGAAAATCTCCGAAGGGATCCAAGATCTCAGCATTTATTTCAAGTAGAAAATATTCCTAATGCAGCTTATGATGTGCCAATGCCAGAGGCACACTCTCGTGTATAGCCAGAGAGAGAGAGATCTCATAGAGGATGGTCTCATAGCAGGAAGAGATCAAGGCATCATCACCGATCTCCCAGTCCTTCATCGTCTACCTTGAGCTCGACTTCTATATCTTCTTCTTTATTAGATAAACCATCCAGGAAAAGAAGGAAAGACAAGAAGTCTAGGAAGAAAAAGTCTTCCAGAGAGACCAAGGAATTCAAATAGGGAGGTAAATCTGTCAAGTTTATGACCTATAATGGACAATATGGTCATACAGGCAAAGCATTGCACTTCATCAGGTAGTTTGATGCAGCATTCGGTACAGAAAAGTTTTCAGAATCCTCCAAGTTAAGAATGGTCAGTTTGCACTTGACAGCGACAACTAGTGCATGGTGGAGTGCACAGACCACAGATGGGTCAGCCCCAAAGAGGTGGAAGGACTTCAAGAAAGCCTTCTACTAGCAGTTTATGCCTAAACAATTTAGAGATCATGTTCTTCAAGATTGGAACAATTTGCATATGGATGCAGGAGATACAGTGGATGTGTACAACCAAATGTTTTGGGATGCTTATTTGCAGGTTGCACCTTTCAAAAATATCTCCAAAGGAACCCAAATGAGAAAGTATAGAGCAGGTCTCAGTCCAAGAATTCAGGCAATAGTGAATGCTTTAGGGGCAAAGAACATTCAAGACCTTATGCATTCAGCTTCAGTAGCTAGTCTTGTGCCGTTACAAGATCCATCCACAGTACTATCCTTGCATGCAGGACGTGCTCAAAGAAAGAAAACTGATTTTTCAAAATCAGAAAAGAAAGAGTATCCCAAGGTTGAAAAGAAAGGGTTTCAGCCTCAGAAGCCAGGGGGTACTCAGTTTTCCAAGTCATATAAAGGCAAATCCCCATTCACTCTTGAACAAATAGCTGAATTCTGTAGAGATGGGAAATGCTTTAAGTGTGGGAAAGAGGGGCATATGGCTACCCAGTGCCCTGAGAAGCCTTCAGGTTCTAAGGAGCAGAAAAAGCCACAAGTACCATCGAGGCCGATGGTGGGAGCAGTCCCAGATGTTTTGGGGAGTACCTCAGACCCAAAGGAAAATGAGCTTTTGCTATTTTGCCACATGCCCACATCCATCAGTAGTTCCCTACTACGTTTGGTCATAGTGGAGGTCGAAGTGTGGCTCATCGTGTTCCCTTCTACACCTGTTGCCACACTCGCACCAAACAGTCCTCCTACCCCTCCATCCGCGTTCGGGTCAAGTGGTCATGGAGGTTGTGGCATGTCGCTGGCACTAAGGCGCAATGCTAGCACACAATTTAGGCATCGCATTCCTGCCGCATCTTATCCTGCAAAGTGGTCAGCAAGTCAAAGAGATGATCCACATTGATTTCCACTGTGTCGGATGACTATCGCCAGAAAGTATTCCAACGCGTCTGTCGGTGTGAGTCGGCAATGTAATTCCATAAAGGTCCTTTGGAGGATCTCCTTGTGAAGTGTGCAAGCTTTTGCTCCATAGCCTAATCTGCATTTGTACCTACTCTTCTAGAGTCTAGAGTTGAATTTTGAGCTAGTGCATCTGCTCCACTTGAGTCTAAAGAGCGGCATTTTAGGTCTACAATGCCTAACATTGTCCTTCCACAACTCCTCCAGTTGCAATTGATTGACTTGATGCATTGCCCAATGTCATGCCAACCCTATCAAAAATCTACCACAAGCCTCCAACTGGGCAGGCTATGACACTCACGTCATAGGCCTTGAAAATGTAGTGGTGGTGAGGACCCAGCCATGAGCAAACCAACTGCATGGAAACCATTACAATGCCCACTGTTGTCGTGGGTGCTACCAGTTGACAATGTGCCGACGGGGTGCAGAATTCTCTCACCACTGTCAAAGACAGTCATCAAAGCCTGCTGCCCCTCACAAAATGGATTTAGAATAGGAGGTAGCAACAGCTGCACTCACCGCATTAGTCAGCGTGCTCGACACGGCACTAGTCACCGCTACGCACACATCACTAAAACCGCAATCATCACCATAATCATCTATGTCAACTCCGTAGTGCCGGTTGCCAAGGCCACACTTTGTGTCCCTTTTGGGGTCCTGGCGGGCAGGATACTAACTACCAGACTGTTGATTGCCCGCCCTTGCTGATATCTGATGCATTGAACTGGGTGGTGGGCAAAGGGGGTATCGAGGACACCGTGGTTGCTGTTGAAGGACGAGCACTCAATATGGGCATCTCCAAATGGGAAGAACTAATGCCCTCCTGGTTCCTCTTTCGCGTCTTCTTTTGTATTGGTAGAACCATTTGAGGACCACCTGGCACCAACGTTGAGATCGTTGCTCCAAGGCATAGGGGAACGCCTGTGTCGCCAGTGATGGGAAAGAGAAGCTTGAGCACCTGGCCAAGCTTTGTTGTCATTGGTGTTCCCCGTGCTACTGCCTTCACCACTCTTGATGTCTTCGCTTGAAGGCATTCCTTCAATATGAACACCCATGCGATCGATTGAGACTCTACAAGTGCTAGTATCCCTTGGGGTGGATGGATATGGTATATGCCTTCACCTATAGAAACAATGCCTCTAAGAGCCAACGATAGCCTTCTGGAATTAGTGTGCTCTCATGATTGCAGAAACGATACTCTCCTCTAACTAGCTTCTCAAACTCTACCTCCATTGTCATTGTTCCTAGAGTGGGGAAGTTTTGTGTCTCGCCGTCCACCGGCAAAAATAGCTACTCGTATATCAGCTCCTCCGTCAGTGTGTTCAGCCCATCTAATGTCTGTACCCACCGATCCCCTTGTGCAAGTTGTTTGCAAAGCTAAACTATTCTAGGTGTATGATGATCCAATTGTTATGTTTGTCACAAAAGCAAGAGAGTATCTAGTTTCTGCGATATCATTAGACACAATGGGTTTGCCTCTCCTTTGTACTTATTAAATAGGAAGAGAGTTCAAAGAATCCAACCTTCTCGTTCTATTTTCAAGTGAGTTGACCCAATGGTGTCACTTTCACTTTCAGCTAAAAGGTCATCCCCATATTGTGGGTAGCCTCGATGCAGAGCAAACACTTTTTAAGATGACACATCTAAGCTTATGCACCATCCTCATAGTATGGCACTAACCTAGCTATAGCTAGTGCAAGAGAGGCCTCTCAATTCATAATTTCATGCATTATTGATTTTTCTCCATGCATTCATGCATACTCTACATGGTAGCATCATCAGGTTTTGTAAGTGGAATTGCAATAATGTGACATGTTACTCACCCTACCACCATGTTCGCTAGCACTATTAGATGGAGGTGTGAGGGTAATTTAAAAAAATGGTAGTCATTTCCATTAGCACCAAGATAGCTGTTGTTTCTCTAAAACTAGGTCCGGATAGGTTTCCTTATAGGGGGAGGGGGTGCTAGGCCTTGGGCCTACACTGGCTTGCTTACACTTGAACTTGGAGGTACTTCAGGGTCGCCCTAGGTGGAAGCACATTCTGAGGCAGAGGAGGTGGTGAGGGTGGCTGTCTTCTCATTGGAACTGTCTTGAATGAGCACTTGGTCACCATCACCTACACATATGGCTTTCCTGGACTGGGTCTACAGACGTTGAGGAACCTGAGGGCCTTGCTGGCTACAGTAGGGGCCCTTTATCCTTCCTTGCTTGTTTCCTCATTGCCCTACCTATGGCTTTGGCTTGCATCCTTGTGATGACTTTTAAGGGTACTGCGGCCACCTGGCCTTGTTCGATACTGAGCAAGTTAAGACTAATGCTCTTAGGCGGGGTGATTGGGGTTGTTGGTCTTCTCAAGGGACAATCCTTGAACAAATGCTCGATTTCGCACCCCTCACACAAGGGTGTAGGGCCGGTTATGGGAGGATCAGCTAGGGTAAGATCCCTATAGGGGCAGTCCTTCAAGAAATGTAGGCCCTAACACTTAAAGCATGACACCGGAGTGTTCGAAGTACCTTTGTAGGGGCACTCACTTGCCCTGTGTGGGCCCTGGTAGGTATAGCATTGGATCGGGGACCTTTGGGTGACAGAGTTTAGGTCTCTATCCCTTGAGTTCAAGGGAGCAGTCTGGAACATGGGGACTTGCTGATCCTCTTGCATGAGGTAGTGACTTAGGGTGCCACTTCCTTCCTCGTAGTAGTAGTAGTCGAGGGGTCCATGGTTTGGGTCCGTGGTTTGGATCCGTCTCCTCCCAATCATTGGATACTTCCTCTACCAATACTTGATTGACCAGAGCTATACGGGGTAGGGGAGGTTGAGGAACTAGTATGGGCGAAGGGATAATAGAGCCTGTTATGCTCTGTACTACCTTGAACTAGCCAAAGGAGCACCTTGTGCATTCATAGGATTATGAGGGCCTGTCAGGGCTAATGGGGGTCTCATTTGATACATGGGTTGCAGCAAGGACCTCAAAAATCAGCATTGGGGGGTATCGTGGTTTCCCCATCTATGACAGTGTGCACAGTAGAGGGCTCTGGCCTTGCCCTAAGGCAAGGACACTCATTGGAGGGATGGTTGCCATTGCATACCCCACACCAGACGTTGTCTCTTCGTGAAAACAAGTGGGGGTTTTTTGGCACCTCCTTGTAGTTCCTAACCTCCAATGTTGGCCTAGCTGATTCATCAAATTTGAGGCCAGCTCACTCATATCCAAGCCCTTGGGCTCGTTGATCTCCTTCTCCACACTGGAAGACCTGACTCATGGTGCTACTTCTGATGGGGTCGGGGTTTTATCCGAGTTAGCCTTGTCCATCATATTATCACTTATGCGAATAGCCACCTTGCTGCATAGGTCAAAGGAGGTAGGATTCATAACCATCAAGTGGTCATGCAGCTTCAGGTCTACCAATCCGATGAGGAAGCAGGGCAACAATTGTTCATTGCTCATCCGCTCGTATGGTTGACAATGGGAATTGAGGTGCTTGATTCTAGCTATGTAATCTCGAAGGGATTCCTTGTCATTCTAATTCACCTCATATAACTAGTTAATCGGGCTCCAATTATGTCCATTGGGGGTGAACCCCATAATGAAGGCTTTTCTTAGTGTCTTCAAGTTGACTTTTTCTTCCGAGGTGAGGGCCCTATACCATTGGCCTGCTTTTCCATCCAAGCTAAGACCAAACGCATTAGCCATTTCTAGATCTCCGGGAGCTCCAAAGTCTTCACATATCTGCTCAAATCGCTCCATGTGGGAGACCGGGTCTCCTGTTCCAAGGAATTTGGTCATTAACTTGGAGATGGCGGCTCCTTGAGGGATTCGTGATCCCTGCAGGAAACACCAAGATCGGTGGAGGCGGTGTGGCCCCCCTTCCTAGGGCATTCACCGTGATGCGCATTGCCTCATCTATTAGCACTGTTTGGGCAGTTGGTGGAGGTGGCACCATTGTGGGCCTAACGGGACGTAGGGGTGGCCTTAAGCCTGGCCCTAGTGGTGGAATCCATTGAGTTGCTGGTACTGGCATTGAGACAGATGTGCCAACTCCTACATTCATTGGAGCAACAGGTACGGGTGGAAACGGTCAGACTCCTGGAGGAGGGTGGGCCATGGCGCATTGGCACAGAGGTTCCATGCAATGGGCGATAGGGTGGAAGTTGTGGGGCCACATAGTTGGCGAAGGCCGGTGGCACAGGGACGGTTGGAGGTTCATAAGACATCACCTCCTTGAGAGCCTCTCGCATCTCCTGAACTAGGGTCTTGTCCTCAGAATTCCCTCATCCATGTGTTCCCACTGAGGGTGCCTTATGAAGGAGGAGGGTCCTGGGTCCACAAAGGTGGTTTCAGTCTGTTTGCGTTTCAGGAGTTGGTTGTTGCTTACCTTCCCTTCCCACTGACATGCCGGCAAAGGGGTTCTCCATGTCTGCCGACTCTATTTGACCTAAGCATCCAAACATGTTGGAGAACGAACCTCTTAACCTGGATGCTACAGAAGGAGCAGGAGTGTTGGGAGAGGCCACACTAGTGAAGGGGGCTTTAGAAGCCCTGGGACCCGAGGGGTCTTGCATCACCTCGTCCAAAGCTCTTCGTCTCATCGGAGCTAGATGGATCCTCCTGTCCGGGTCTTATTACGGAGTGGGAACTAGGAATCGAGCTTTTCGATCGGACTAGGGCGAAAGGTGGGTTGAGCGTAGCTCGAAGCACTGTCTTTAGGTGCGAGATCCTTGGACAAAATTCTTTCGGATCGTAAGTGCATGTATGAGACCTCTTACAGGGCACACTCAAGCTTAATTGTAATTCTGTAAATTTTTTTGGACTACCGCAGAGGTATCCCCACGGTCATAGGGATAGTGCTATGGCAACGATCATAGGGATAGCTTAACACACTAGTCGGTGGGATATCGGTATAGCAACGGGCGGTGGGATAGTGCCTAATGCGTCGGTCGGTGGGATAGGTAGTGCCACGTATCAGTGGGATAGGACGCAAGTGGTATCCCCATGGTCATAGGGATGAGCTAAGACAAAGGTCGGGGGGATAACGGGGTCAACGGGATAATGATCTAGCGACAGGCATGGGGGTAGCAAGATGGCAATGGTCATGGGGATGAGCTTACCACGGCAATGGACGAGATATATGGATCGATAGGATATGAATATGGCCATGGACATGGGGATAACTGAAGGCACCGATCGACAGGATAATATTATAGTGACAATCATGGGGGTAGTGCTAAGGCCACGAGTCAACGACTATCAGATTGGCGAGATAGCTAACTCTAACATGCATTAATTAGGGCAGCAGGTTAGACCGTGGTCAAAAGTTAGGTTGTGGGGATAGGCGCTATGGCCATGGGTCAACGAAGTTTGATTGGTGAGATACAACTATGACAACAGTCGACGGGATAGTGCTAAGCCACCGACCCATGGGGATAGAAATGTGCTACTTGAAAGAAAAAGAACATTTGAGTGCCAAAATAAAAGATTTCTTGAGGGGTGACTTCTTACACACAAAACAACTTCGAGATTCAACTTGATTCTTCATTCTTGGTTGTTTTTTGTGAGATTTGACAACATACACAACTTAGAAATCTGAGAAACTACCTATCATCTGAAAACTCAAACCTCAAAAACAAGCTTCCTAAGCTCAAAAATGCTCTACAACATGAAATGACAGTTTTCTGTCTCTTTTCCTTCTAACTCACACTTCCTTCCTCGTTCCTCGACTAAAACTCCACTAACAAAGCTCCAACTTCACCTTGAAGCGTTATACAATGGGTAGATTACGAAAGAAAGCAAGTGCAAATGCAAAAGCATACCTCCATTCCTCGGTAGCGGCACCAACAATGTGTAGTTTTGACAGTGACTCACGTGTCGTGGGGATGTTGAAGGGATGCCATTGGAGCCTCCACTCCAAGCTACTTCCTTGTGAAAGCAATGCAAGCATGAGCCATGGGTCTAGTGCAAAAATTCCTTTTGATTTTAGACATTCTCTTTTTTACATTATCAGCCCCCCAAAGGAAAGGCCTATATAGTTTGGCAAGTAAAGTTTTCAAAACTAAATTTGGAGGGACACCAAGATAGAAGGTTGGAAAGAAAGGCCTATATATTTTGGCAAGTAAAGTTTTCAAAACTAGATTTGGAGGGACACCATGAAAGATAGAAGGCCAACCACAGGGTAGATGCAAAGGTTGAGCACCATCCTTCTATCAACCGTATTTTCTTAAAACCCTCTCCACTTAGTGCTAGTAGAACCGAGGCAGAACCTTCCATCTCACAACAACAATTGTGTGAAAGTTTGAAAACTAGACACGATATCTATATATACAAAATCCATGTATTAGTGCTGGCATGTGTTGCACTAAAATCCATGTATTAGTGCAACATGTGTTGTAGGACATGGTATATGAGATATAATGCATTAAAAAAAACAAAACAAAACCACCTCACCTACAAGAAAGTCTAAGGACCTAGGCCTAGAAGTGGTCCCATCTAGCACTTGTGTCTTGTGACAACAAGGACCATGAACTACTTTGCAAGCCAAGCCCCAGAATGGGGTTAATTGTAAGAGAGGAGAAACTATCTCTCAAACCAAAAGCAATTGTAAATGAACCAATATCATCCTCATATTGAAGTGGCAGTATTAGTACAACCAATATAGAAATAACACCATCGATAACAAGTAGGTTATAAGTAGTAAAACAACTTTTATCTATGGTACAACAATTAGTACTGCCAATAATATTGATAGACTACTGAGAAAATTCAGGTTGGATTTATCCACCAGTACTATTCCTTTTACTGACAGTAGTGCTAAATGTTAGTAGTTTTTGGCAGGTTATCAGCAACATCTCCAGCATTCACCAATCATAAGTGGCATTTTATTGATGAAAGATTCATTTTTTTGTTTTTTGACCCTGTCAAGTTTTGTCGTCATTGCATGTTTGTTTTCATGAAAAGGATGTTCACGAATGCAAATCACGCAAAAAAAGTTGTGTGACTACATAAATATGTGATCCCTACAACCATCTCTATATACTTCTTTCCACATTACGACAATCTACCCCTAGGATGCTTGACTTCCCTTCACTATTTGAGAACCACTAGCAACATAACATAGGCTAGCTACATAGGATTGCAACATGACATAACATAGGCTAGCTACTTAGGATTGTAAGATTGGGCATCTTGGTAAGCATACGAGTACATTGAGCACCCAAGTGAGGGGGGTGAGGGAAAATTCTCATCAACATTTCGCGATCACAGTTGGACCTGCTATAAAAGAGTAGAAGATGAGTGTTAGAATCCCCTAGCCACAAGGCAGCATGGCCATGGAGAGCACAAGTTCACACCAACAAGGAGCAAGTTGTGATAACTGCTGCTTAGATTGATTTAGTACTACAAGCAAGTGCTACAACTTCCAAGAGAATACTTGTAGATTCCCACCTCCATTTTACTTTCTTGATCTCCTGCTCATCAACGATGCTTCCCACCTCCATTTAACTCCCTTCTCCTACCTTCGTTCACTCACTCATCACAAACACTTCTCTCTGATTGCTCCTCAAGACCCAACTTGCTCTCCTCAATTGCATTTCTCCAATTCCATCTCCGCCCTCCCCATCAACAAACTCGTTGGTGTCTATTTTGTCCTGGGTAAGAAGAAGGTTGCAACGATAGCTACTCCGTTGTTGTTAATAAGTACCGTTCCTTCAAGCTCCTCTATAAGTTATGACCGAATGATTAATGATTCCTTGTTTCTTTAAGGCTCTAGATTGCTTCTACTACTGATGAGCAAAACATTCTCCTCAACACCACAAATCGCTTGTCTATATCAAGAAGTTGTCACCATGATTGTTCTACCATAAGGTTTGGTCGGGACTTGGAATCGATGGGTGCTTATCTTTGTTAAGCCTAAAATCTAGATAAGGCCTACGCTTCACTATGCTTCATCTCACGGCTCTTTTCCTTTTATTACTTATTTACTTCTATCCTCTCCTTCATGCAAATTATCCCGACTCTCTTTAGGATATTTGTGTTGCTTATACCATTAAGGTGAATGGCTTCCTGTGGCCATGAGAGTTTGCTTCCATCCCATCCTAGAATGCTTTTTATGGTAGGATCTGAATGACCACAATTTGGAGCTTTGTTGATATTTGGGTCATTGCTCAATGGAATTTTGACATGGGCATCTTTAGGCTTCTCTTTGTTTACTATCTATCAGTTCCATCGCCTTAGAGGAGGCTTTGAGTGTATTATTCTCAGCAATCAAAGCAAAAATCATGAATCCTCTCTACTGAGCCCGTCCATAAAAATGCAAAGTATATGCAAAATACCATAATGGGAGCTCACCACCGTTGGAGGGCACCTTAGGTGCATTAGCTTGCCTATGTTTAGGGGGTGTTGAAACTTTAGCTTGTGTGCATGCAAAAGCTACTGCATCCACATTCGTAGTTGCATCCTTCACTCTCTTCCAGGGAATGCCGGAAGCCCCGCTTTTCTGTACTTTTTTGGTTTCGGCTTCTCCACCATCTCAGATGCAGGTAAAGAGCTTCCATTCCCTACCGATGGCCACGTCGATGATGTCGATTTTGTCTCTCACCCCAGCTGGGCACATGATCGAGTTTCTTGCTCCATTCGACAAGTTAGAGCTGAGGTCGCACCCATTTACTCAACGGAAGACTGTCTACTACCTGATTATGCACATCAGACTGCATAGCTAGGCAGGGGCAGGTAGTCAAACAGTAAGCAATCAGGAGTTGCCACGTGTGTGCAGACCCGCATTCCCTTGCTATTGGATCTTTTCTGATAGGGTCTGGCCAACTCCAGGCAACCATGTGCCCCTAATTCTGTTTGCAACTGATAGGCATCATGAATGCCAGGTTGCAACCTTTTGCACACATGTGCTCGATCTCTGGTCAACTCACCTCCCTGCTCTCTCAACCTCACATGGATCCCTCCCCTTCTCATTCTCTCACCGCAATGCCCTCTCTCCGTCGAGTCAAGCCCCATGGCCTTCTCTCTTTCATGCTCTAGCTTTATTAGGCATTTTTGGAGTCTCATGTGTCCACCAATGTGTGTGTGTGTGTGTCCATCTATGTGTGCATGTGTAGATGTCACACCTATTTGGGTGTAAACAACTCTTATGCGTATGATTGTGCTTTTGTGTGAATCACCCATAGCAGGTAAGTAAAAGAAGTTGAACCCCACCCCTCACAAGCTCTCTCAGACCCCCCTCTCCCGCTGTACTTCCCCCCCCCCACCCCCATCTTCTCTCCTTGTGACTCTCATCCCCTTCTCTCTACTTCATCATCCAATCCCTCTTGAGGTTGCATCTCTTTTTGCCTCGTGCCTTGCCCTCAACACTACACTTCCCTTCCTTGCCCTTCCCTTCTCTCCCCAGCCTTGCCTTCCCCTTCCTCTTACCCCTCTTCCTCCACTCCACTTTCCCTCTCCATCCTTCACAATGCCATGTTATGTTAAGCTAGTTCATGTTAGATTCGGTTGATATTAGATTGGGTTGGGTTAGGCAGTTTGAGTTAGCTAGATTAAGTTAGGTACGTTGGGATTAGGCTAGGCTAGGCTAGGTTAGAGTCTCTTTGGGTTAGCTAGGTTGAGTTAGGTAGGTTGGGGTTAGGTTGGGGTAGGCTAGGTTAGAGTCTCTTTAAAGAAGGTAAGTTTATTCCTATTTGTTGTGTATTTGTTTTCCTATGTTTGTGTATGGGTTATTTTATTTTATGCATTCTAAGAGGGGTGCACATTATATGTGAAATTCAAGAAGGGATTAGAATCCTCACACAAGTGAGCTCTACTACTAAGCTATAGAGTAAAATAACATCTCAAAAGATAACTATAATATTATAAATGGTCTTCTTTTCTTCACAGCTAATTAATAGAAATTTCCCATTTTTGGAACATATATGGGTTTCCCATGTTGGACCCATCTTCTTTTCTTCACAACTAATTAATAGGAATTTCCTTTTTTCAATGTGGGGACATACTTGGGTTTTGATTTAATTTCTAAAAATGTTGGATGGGAGTTGTAAATGTTGGGCAAAAGCCACAAATATCATAAGAGAGCTTGAGAAATCAGATCAAGTGGGAGGTAGCAGGGAAGCATTTTGTTGCAGAGACTCCAAGTGTTTCGCGACTGTCATGGCAATGGAGATCACGAGCCCAGCACAAGCCGTTCCACCCAAAACAGGACGTCGCCAATGTCCTGGTGTGCGCCTGTGGATAAACATCGACAACCCATTTGAGTTGAGCCTCGATCGCCACGCCGATGATGTTGATTCCATCTCTGTGATTTCCATCGTATCCTCATCTTCCCAGGATTCATTACAGCTGCAATCTTGCTCCAAAGACCCGGATCTTGCCACCGGACTGTGAGCCTCGCGCCCCTGCACCTTTCGTGCCGTCTCTTTTTCTTGCTCATCCCTGCCTTTCTTTGGGACCTCTTCGTTCGCGCCTTGCTTGTCCATCTCGTCTGACTGCCAATTTGCAATGGTAATTGGGTGTGTCCACTGTTTAGTTTCTTCTTGCCCGCACGCAATGGATGCCTCTCGCAATCGGGACTCTCTGTATTTCATCAAGCCCTCCTCTGCATGGTCCTCCGCTATTGGGTTATCTCTCACGCTCCATTCTCCGCTAGAGGTTTCTGCCTCTACGTCGACAGGTTCTCCAGTACCTTGACAGCGATTCATATCTTCGTTTGTGGGACTCGGGAAACCTGAGATTGCCTCAGCATTTGTCGGAGTACAGGGAGGACGCATCCCTTCTGGATCGAGACTCAGCGAATTTGCAGTCTGCATGTTGTTTTGAATACAGCAAAAATCTTAGGCACGAGCTCCCCATTAAAATTTGTTTGGTTAGAAAGTTCATCGATACTGCGACTGCTGTCCGCTGTGAAGGTGATCTTTTCAGAGCAGCTATTTCCATTGTTCTTAATCGTTGTCGTTAAAGAGTGCTATTTCTTCTAAGTTTACTGCTGCTAGTTTTTTACGTTAAGTATGACTGAGCGGAAGACAGAAAACTGACTTTGCCTGGAGGTACCTTAAGGGCACCTTGCTTGTTGACATTCGCAAGTTGAGCCAGAGAGTTGAAAAGACTAACGGATGCCGTCGAAGTATCGACTTCATCAAAGATCGTATCCACCGCATTCAGCCGACGGTATCTAGCTGCACACGGATTATTCTCGTCAGAGCTCTCGATGTTTGCAGTTACTTGCCGATCGTGCATCTCGGGCTTTTTATCGTGTACCTCCTTCAGACCTTGGATCTCTCCCATTGGATTTAGCGAGGAGCTTTGAATCTTCCTTTCCTGAGATGTTCGTCTGAAATTTTCATCTTGCAATTCCACCGTGATGCCACGAATAGTCCCAGGATCGAGCATGCGCTTCTGTGCACCTATTTCGACATTTCGGGCTTCTGGCAACGTGCACCTAAAGCTTAAATTTATTTCGCCAAATTGAGTCGGCTCCTTTTCCTCTGGAAGATCCTTGGAATGCTGAGTTATCTCGAGCCTTTCCAGAGATGATGGGTAATGGTTGAGCAATTGCTGGCCTTCGCAACCGTTGTTGAGGTTTCTCTCGCACGATGCCACCAGATCGTCATTAGAATCCAAGACCATTATATCTCTGGTGATCGATGTTGCTGACAGAGCCCCTGTATCTGCCGGAAGATACCTTACATTGGCTGCAGGGCTGTGGCGAAGTCTACGCCTATCTGCGTGACTCTGTGACATTCTGTCCTTTGATATAACGGACAAAAGTGGAAGCGGCGGAACTAAATTTTGACGAACGGGGGAGGTCTTTCTCGCGGGAGGAGAAGTCCTCAGAGATGGATTTGTACACGTCTCGCAGGCCTTCGATGTTGTTGTAGTGTCGTGAATGTGATGAACGATCTTATGGCACGAAACATTCTCTTTACCGTAATCCGACTCATTGGCAGATTGTCTCGGCGAGCTGAGCTCAACAGGGCTGTGGCGGTTGGGATGCGGCGGTGTTCTATCATTAGGTGATTTCTGGCGGTTGGAATCGGCCAACCTGCGAGGCGAAACGAAGGCAGATTGAGGGAGTCGTCTAGAGGATGTGAGGGTCGCGTTAGAAGAGTGTTGCGAGTGTTTGGGCTGAAAGCGGGAACTCCAAAACTCATCTTGGTTGGCAATCAATCCATCAGTGGGGCGATCATGAAAGTCTCGTTGGGCTATGAGTTCAGCGGTGGGCTCTACAGGAGACATGAGGAGGCGCTTCACGTCGTCTTGAGAGGCAAGCTGCTGAGCTGTGCGGAGAGCTTGCAACGCGGCCGTGCGAACGAGGGGCATTTTGTCGAGGCGGCATTTGGAGAGAATGGTAAGGGTTGGGAGGAGGTGGGAAGCGAGAGTGTTAGAGTCGGCGGATTCGAGGAGGGAGTGGAGAAGGTGGAGGGCGGAGAGGCGGAGCTGCCAGGAGAGGGAGGGGGAGGCGAGGGTGCGGCGGGCGAAGCGGAGGAGGTCGGGGACGTGGAGCGCCAGGGCGCTGGCGTTGACGGAGGCGAGCGAGCGGAGAAGGAGCATGTGGGGCGCGGTGGGGTTGGCGGCGACGGAGGTGGCGGCCTTCAGGCAGAGCTTGGAAACCAACGCGGCTGGGGCTAACTTCCTCCACTGCTCCGACTCCACCAGCGACCGTAGACACGCGGCCGCGCCCGTCGCCAACGGCTCCAGCTTCGCCGGAAGCAGCGTCGCCAGCGGCAGGCACAGATCGCGCAGCACGTCCTCGGCCGCGGATCCCACACCGGAATGTTGTGCCACCGCCATCACCACCTTGCTGCACTCAGCTTGCAGCTCCGGTGCTCCTGCGCTGGCCTGCAGGGTCGCCACCACGATGGGCAGCACGCGTGGGATGTGCGGCGCTAGGTCAGGGCCATGCACGCGCGCCACGTCCACCAATACCGGGGCCGCACGCCGACGTCCCTCGCGTGACTCCGCCACCTGTTGCAGGAACCGCGGCAGCGTGGCGGCGTCAAGGTGCTCCTCCACAACCGCCCGCAGCGACGTTAGAGCTGCGCGCCGGGTTTCCAAATCCTTGCTCAGCTTGGCCAGGTCCTGCCGTATCACCGGGCTAGGGTAGCGCCGCCCCCGCCCCTCCTCCGCCACTGCCATCCCCTTACCCACGCATTCAACTATCGACAAACCATGACCACCCAAGGCATGTCACATGACCCTTCGGCGCTCTCTCTCTCTCTCTCTCTCTCTCTCTCTCCTGATCTTCCCTTATCTGAGAATTCAATTTCCTTATCTGAGGCTTCAGCCATTCCCGAATCCCTTCCAATTCAACGCCTTTAGCCATTCAGATTTATACCATCTCTGCGCTTCTCCCATTGCGTCCGCCCGCACTTCAGGCGCCCAATTCCAAACGCCTTCGTCCTCTGCGTTCGTCGGATCTCAATCGCTCAGTCCGCTGTCCAGCTCTGTAAAAGGATGATCCGTTGAATTTCACAATTCACAGTGCACCTGTTATTCTAATATACAACTAAGCGCCACTGAAAACATCAGCCTATCAGGGTTCCGCCCCATGGGTGCGCTTCCGATCTTGCCCATGGACGAGAGAACCTTTGCAAGATGAAAGACTTGGATAGATAAACGTTGCTACAGATCTTTCCTCCCGACGTATGGGCAGACGGTTGAGCCCAACGGTCCTACGTTTCACATTGTCCTCAGTTGTTCACAGAAACATTTTCCGGAAATTTTCGAAAAACCTCCGAGCTGGACATAGAATTTCATAAATTTAAAGGTTTTCACACGTTTCATAACTCTATTTGCCAAAAAATTGCAGTTTTTTGAGACCTCAATTTTGTTGTCAAAATCGATATTTTCTCGTTCACCTGACAAGACAGCGTTGGTTCAATCACCACCTTGCGAGGCCTACTTTTGACCGCATACTTACGTGATTTGCCTCAAACGTAAGGGATCACAAAAGATGAAGGACCTAAGCTTCATCAACATGACCATAGATGTGATGCTCTAGTGAGGAGATGATTTGAATTTGCACTCCATCTCACAACTTTCGTAGCTCTCGTCACCTTCTTGTTGTGCATATGGTGGCAATTTCATACAAAGTATTACAAAAATATGCACCAAGGTTGCAGGAGATGGCCCTTGCTTGGGATATTCCTATTGTTGGAGCTTTGGATGAAGCACAAGAGTAGACCAAAATCTCAAAGCTACTGCTTTAAACTCAAAGCTTAAAATCTTTGCCTGTAGTCCACTCACGACATTAAAGCTTACCATAGAAGTACACTAGCCTCTAACAACTTTCCTCCTCATCCTTTTGAGAATCTCTAGAAAAGTCAAAAAAATGGTGGGGTGCAAGTGCCTATCGAGCTAGTTAGAAGTGGCAATGATGTTTCATTGCAACTTGAGAAGTTCTAACCACTTAGGGAAGGCTTACTTACCGCTTCTATTCCACCCATAATCGGGTAGTCGCTATCGCTAGCTCAAACACATACTCACATCTTTCCTCAAGTTGTGTTCATGTGGAAAGTGGGGGATATTGAAGACATCTTTGAGAGTATCAAAACCTAGGGTCTGGAGGCGGAGATAAGCTACATTTGTTGATGGCAAAGTGACACCTCCAATTGAGAATGCCACACAAGCATAGAAGCATACCTATGATGAGTTGAATGCCAAAGCCATGGATATTTTTACAATATGCCTAAAGAACACAGTGTTTGCCCAAGTGATGCATTTAACAAAAATATTTGAGGTATGGACTACCCTAACGTCCATCTATGAGGGCAAAACATTGGTCACATGCTTAATCTGAAGCCACAGTTGGCAAATCTTCATATGGAAGAAGGTAATGTCTTGTTGGAACATCTGAACAAGATGAAGATCCTCAAGGACAGACTAACTGAGAATGTCTTTGATATAGATAATGTGGAGTTTGTTGAAAGAGAATTCCAAAGGTTACCCCCATCCTATAAGAGCCTTAGGATGGCAATGATTGCCAGAGGCACGGCTATCAAGTCAGATGAATTGTATCAACCTATTGATCCAAGAGGAGGATCAAAGAAGCTTATTGATCCAAGAGGAGGATCAAAGAAAAGGATTGAGGAATGACCATGTTGAAGGCGCACTGGTGGAAGGCATGCAATTCAAAGGCAAGAAGCCTCAGAGGAATGCACAATGTGCTCAAAGTTATAAGTCCAAGTCTAGACCACACTAGAACAATCAAAGCTAGTTTTCTATCGCTAGCTCAAACACACGCTCACATCCTTAAGTTGTGTTCATGTGGAAAGTGGGGGATATTGAAGACATCTTTGAGAGTATCAAAATAGGATCAAAACCTGAGGTCTAGAGGTAGAGATAATCTACATTTGTTGATGCAAAGTGACACCTCCAATTGAGAATGCCACACAAGCACACAAGGATGCCTATGATGAGTTGAAAGCCAAAGCCATGGATATTTTCGCAATATGCTTAAAGAACACAGTGTTTGCCCAAGTGATGCATTTAAAAAAAATATTTGAGCTATGGACTACCCTAACGTCCATTTATGAGGGCAAAACTTAATCTGAAAACACGCTTAATTTGAAAACACAATTGGCAAATCTTCATATGGAAGAAGGTAATGTCTTGTTGGAACATCTGAACAAGATGAAGATCCTCAAGGACAGACTAACTGAGAATGTCTTTGATATGGATAATGTGGAGTTTGTTGAAAGAATATTTCAAAGGCTACCCCCATCCTATGAGAGCCGTAGGATGGCAATGATTGCCCGAGGCACAACTATCAAGTCAATTGAACTGATAAGCCTATTGATCCAAGAGGAGGATCAAAGATAAGCTTATTGATCCAACAGGAGGATCAAACAAAAGGATTGAGGAATGACCATGTTGAAGGCGCACTAGTGGCAAAGATGCGCAATATGTAGTTCAAAGGCAAGAAGCCAACAAGGAATGGACAACATGCTAAAAGTTCTACGTCCAAGTCTAGACCACACAAGAACAATCAAAGCCAATAGTGATAGTACTTTTTTGCTAAGAAGAAGCCATCTACAAAGAGCAAAGAGCAAAATCAAATGCAACGAATGATGGGTCACATTGCCATAGAATGCTGTAGTAGCAAGCCAAAGGCTAGGCTTACCAGTAACTCACCCGTAACAACATGGCAAGAAATGATGAAGGGAACATGCAGTAGAAGTTGAGCATGCTTCTGATGGGCCAGAAATGGATGATGCCTCGAGGAGAATGTGTTGTTCAAGGACAAGAATGCCGATTGTAGCAGACAGGTCATGCAACAATGTATACATCAAGGACATCAAACTATGCATAGCATTGAGAGCATCAAAGAAAACTAATCATTACATGTGGAAAGTGGATTCTAGTGCCTCGAGAAAGCCTCGACAACCTCAGCGCACAGTACAAAAACCTACGACTGATCATGTTCGATGAATCATCTCTTATCGGTCAAAGCATGCTGATGCTAATTGACACGTGGCTCCGATCAATCAAACACAACCACTCGGCCTCGCTCGGAGGGCTAGATGTTATCTTTTGTAGAGATATTTGCCAAGCGATCCCAGTTAGAGATGCTTGGATAAGCCTATTTCAGTTGTCGTATTGGGAAGAGAGATTCGCTGCTACAAGTTGCGTACCATAATGTGGTAGAAAGATAGAGACACTAAACAGAATAAGGGTTACACAACACACTGACACCGATTTAGAATACTTGAACATAACTTTCCTCTGCCAGCCACCGCCAACCATTATAGACATTTTGCATCTTTTCTACATGAATGCACAGAAGGAGAAGCACAACCAGCATGTCTTCAACAACCTGCCTAGTATCATCCACATTCTTGTCGCAGTCAACAAAAATGTAGCAAACAAATAAAATGTCCTACGAACCCCCATGCAGTACCTGGCTTGCTCGCAACTTTGTCGCTAAATCAAGGAATGATAGTCAAGATCTGCAGAGCAGCAACATAGACATACCAGACGGTCTAGTAACTGGAGTTGATGGCATGTTCCAACATGTCAGCACTAGTGGCCAACAACTAGTAGTATGGACAGACTTCCATAATGCCACGTTGGGCCAAGACGCGGTATGAAAACTGCCAACTATACAACGATGCAATCTCACCGAGATGGACACCAATACAGTTACAAGCAAGCAATTCCCTATACATCCCGCCAATGCAAGAACAATATACATATCCCAAGGACTAACAATGTCAAGTGTAGCTTTCAACCCACAAAACATACACACCATGGGCTAACATACACAACCCTCTGTCCCAATTCGGCTACCAAAAATATTTTCAATGCTTGGCAAATTAGAAAGGAAACATATCGAATTCGACATCAATGTCCTGTAAGAGATTCGTCATTTCCAAATGAATGCAAAATGGAGCTGCTTGTTGTAGAAAGATTTGTGTTCATACAAAAGCACCAACGTAGTCATCGAGTCGCTCAACATAGTCTCACTAAACGCACATCTAGATGACATGCTGCATGACAGAAACATCATGGCTGCTGACATCCTACGTTTCTAGGAGACAAGACAAGGGCGGTAGGCCACCCATAATTTCTTGGCTTCAACTACGTATGTTGCTATAATGGGCATGGCCTCTTGCTGCTATACAAGGAAATGTAAACCCTAATTGCACACACAACCTATGCCGAACAAAAGGTGGAGCTAATAAGCACAACTTTCCATAATGAGATGCATAACGAACTACAGATAATAGCGGCCTACAAGTCACATAGGGCAAACATTCATCACTTCATCTAGGCCTTGGAGGAAACTCTAAAAGAGATGGATACAATGAGCCCAACCATTGTCCTTGGCGACACAAACATTGACTGGCTTAAACTAGCGCACGCATCAAGGAAACTTGCAAGCTCCCTAGAGAAAGCATCACTCACTCAAAGAATCAACTAGCCAACGACAATTTACAAGTTGACTCTAGATCACGTTTGGGCTAACATCAAACCCAAGGGGATGCTATCCGGTACAAACCATTGCTATTGGTCAGACCATTATAGCATCTACATCGTGTTGCCAAAGAGCAACTCACAAATGAAAGACCATACAAGCGGCACCCTCTACGCATTGCCCCTCTACAAGCAAGCAAGCAAGCAATGCATCGCACCACACCACCTACATGTTCCTTCCTTATTGAGAAATGAGAAAGCATACCAATTTGTGTTTTTATTTAAAAAAGTTGCCATGTTTCCAGTATCGTAACAATATACAAGGTCTTCCCTGACTCCTTTGGATCCCTTTCAATATTGAAGATCCCCATTATATACAATGTATTCAAAATTATCTATACAATGTATTCAAAATAATCTATGTTAATTAGATGCCCTGAGGTAAAGTTTGTAAATTACATACATTCACCTAAACCTCATCATTTATTGCTTGCTATTGTTGTTGATTTACCTCTTCATCTTATCCTCATCCTCATTGTTGTAGCCATCTATGGCCCCACCTTCCTTAGTCTCTATGCATGTTTTTTAGATACAAATCCCCTTCTATCCTCTCCTACTCAAAGATAAAATTTTCACCTTATTTTTACATGAAAGAAACTGGATTCCATATGATAGGATTTGCTCTAACAATGTTGACTATTGAAGCTCAATTACTTAATTCCAAAGAATATGGACAATTAAAGCCATCAAGGTTTCATGATGGACACTAGGATATCATGCATGACTCTAATACAAGGCTTGCATGATTGTGCGGCTAGTTTACCATGTAATTTGTAGGCTCATATTTTCAAGATCCGCATTGTAGTATGAGAAAACTTAGGAGATGTTTTGAAATGGACTGATGTCTATTCTTGGGAAGCTCTAAGAATGTGTACTATCAAAGTTCAATTTTCTTAATTTCAAAGAATATGGACAATTGAAGACACCAAGATTGCATGATCTCCATTGGGCTTGCATGTGTGACTTTAACACCAAGGCTTACATGAGTGTGAGATTACAAGAATTTATTGAGCCAAATCATAATAGTATAATTTTAGAATTATTGATTATAATGCCATTCAAAGTTTGGTTACAATTATCAATTTGCTAGCATGATTGTCATTGAAGTAGGCTTCTGCAATCATTATAATTTGGGTTGCGATGATTGAGAAATTCTTCCATGGCATCCATCTAACCATACATCATGGGCTCCAAAGTCCAAGAAATATTCTCCAGTGGCCAAATGATGATGTATATGACTACCCCAGGCAAGGCTACCAGTGATGTGGGTGTTGGCCTAGATATTAAGTGGGACTCTACATGCACCACCCTCATCTCTAGAGTTCTTGCTTAAGGTGTTCAATATATGTAAAGTTATGTGTGTCACGTGCATTTAAGGCCTAATTTAGAAGTACCTTATTTGTAAAATTTTCATGAATAAAATGCAGCCTTTTCTAGTCAATCTACCCTTTCTTATGTAAAATATGTGAAAAAAAGATTTAAAAAACCCCTTCTATTGAAACCATGTTCTACGATTACATATTTATGGGTGAACCCTATGAGATTTCTCATTTTCATTTCCACCTTCCTCACCCCTCCCCTTGACACGTGAAGTGTTTCCAACAAGGTCATCATTTATGGGGGCTCCAGTATCAGGAGGGGATTGAGAGTGACAACGGTCCTAAGATGAAAAATTACCAAGGGGGGCTGTGTGATCACATCAATGAGAGGCACATAGTGTCGCATGAATTGGACCAGGTGCATAGAATGAAGGAAAAAAGAGTGAGTTGACAAAGGGGGAGGGTAGCAAGCCCTCCAACCCCAGCTATGTAAAGGCCTCGAGGGGGAGAAACAAATGACCACACCTACGGAATCCCATCCATCCCCCCCTTTTCCTCCCATGTGATGAATCTTCTATTGCAACCCTAGTGTCTCTTTATACAAACCTAGATGGAGGAGTGGGGTGACGGGGCATGTAAGTGTAACATCATACTACAGGCAAGAGAAAGAATAATGTAGATTGTCTTCATCCTTGTGACCAGTGCAAATGTCTGCTTATAGTGATGCCTTCCTACTGAGCATATCTTTCTGCTACCAATCTTGCCTTATACTTGTCTACACTCCCGTTAGCATTTTGCTTGACTTAGTAGACCCATTTGTAGCCAGTGATGTCTTTCCTTTGGGTGGCTCCACCAACTCCCAAACATCCATTTTCAGAATGCCATTATACTCCTCTTCCATGGCATCAATCAAGTCCTTGGATTTTACTACCTCTCAAAAGCTGACAAGATCTTCCACCTGAGCCATGCAACACCTATACACCCTTCTAGGCTTCATGTCCTTGACAATGTCCTTTGCTTCATCCACTAGCTTCTTTGCCCAGCTTAGCATTTGCTTGGATGATGAGGCTTCTTGTCATGCTAACCATGAGATAAATTCTCCACCTAAGAATTTGCAAAAGGTCTAGGAGATACTCCCCCACTCACGCTAGATAGCATGCCATCAAACATTTCCATGAATGTTTGTTGCAAATTTGCATCTCTACCATTGTCAACCACTTGATTCTCTACTCTTCTCTCTGATTATGCATAGCCATGATGGCAAGTAGCTTGCTTTACCTTCTCATCAAACATTGCATAACGGGAAGCAAACAATTTGTGTGTTGCACGCTTATATAGCTTATAAGTTTTTATCTTCCTCTACATACACAACCAAAATGTATTTCTAACTTTTGGAAACAAATTTATCTCTCTTCTCCTTTGACACATGAGCATAGTCAATTGATCCAAATGCTTTGAGATGCTATAGATTTGGCTTATGCCCTCTCCATGCTTCCTTTGATGTCATGTCACATAAGACATTAGTAGGGGAATGGCTTAACAAATAAACCACTATGCAAACCACTTATGCCCAATTGTCAGGCATGTCCTTTGTTTGTATCATGCTCCTTGCACACTCAACAATGGTGCGGTTCTTTCTTTCTGCTACTCCATTTTGTTGTTGTGTTTTTGGCAAGGAGTTTTCTCTACGTATTCTACATTACTTTTGCAATACCAAATAAACTCTTTGGAGATATATTATCCCCCATTATTGGATCTAAGGCATTTGATTCGACAACTAGTCTGAGCTTCTACCATGGTCTTGAACTCTTTGAACTTTGCAACAAGTAGCTCAGACCTTTTTTTCATTGTGTAGACAAATATCTTTCTAGTATGGTCATCAATAAATATGACAATATATTTGTTACTACCAAGTGATGGCGTGTTGGTCATGTACCCTAAAATATTAGTATGCACCAATTCTAATGGTCTCTTGGCTCTTCTAGCCTGACCCTTAGAAAAAGGTTTCCTATGCTGTTTCCCTTATAGGCATCCTTCACACAAATCACTCTCCTTGACTGAGGGAAGTCCTTTACCCATGTCCTTGGTTTGTGGTAGCGTGGGTTACAAGCAACAAGTGTAGTGCAAAATGGATTGTCGTCCCACCAAGGTGGAATGCAACCCTACCTGTATATGTCATTAATTAGTGATGTTGGCAGGTCAATGACAAATTCGTTAATCGTGTGTAGTGTCAAAGTAGTAGGCCCTAGACTATTGTTTGACAGGTGAATGCTTTGCTAGTGTCTACACCTCCAGTAAGGAAGAGGTGAATTGGTTCAGAAGGTTGCAATGTTGTCGTGCAAGGGTCATCGTTTTGTGTTTAGTTTCTTGATTGTGTATGGTAATCTTTGTTTGGCATCAGCTTGCAATATTTTTTGCAAGATGATGTCATCGTGCAAGAGTCATTGTTTTGTGTTTAGTTTCTTGATTGTGTCATGGTCATCTTTGTTTTATGTGAAATATGATCACGTGTCAGTTGCCTTGGGATTTGTGGCATGTCTACTCCTATGTCATAGCTATAGTGACTCGATGCAGTTGATCAAGGATGTCGCACATGAGTCGGTGAGTGTGCTCATTTCAAGTATTTTTTTGGTGAATCTGTCTCTATTCTGCTTGATTGTTGCTATATGTTCATGGTATGCATCTGCCCATGTTTTGCCTGATTCATGGATTGTGTTTTTTTCCTCTTGGAAGGGTACGTAAAGGAGACAGCGCTCCTGGTAGAAGCGTGTCATGTCTTTATGCGGGTTGAAGTTGACAAATCAGATTATTTGTTCTTTCTTTGCATCCTTGGATCGTTTTGTACTTGCTGGCGTACTCGACCAGGCAAATGTTTTGCAACGCGTGCTACCATTTGCAATACTTCTTGATGATATCTTTGAAGAATATGATTGTCACATGGTTAGACAAATTTTGAAAAGTTGTCTTTCTGTTTAGAAGGAGTATTCTATCCTCTTGTAATTTGGTGTTGATGAATGCGAATTGTCTCAAACAACTGTCAACAGCAAGGACAGCGCAATGTATGTAGCTTGCTAGGAGCTCAGCTCTTGAGTATTGATCAATGTGTTGCCAATCCTCCGTAGATGCTCAAGTGTGATAATATTGTTCTTTGTGTTGTATTCAAAGGTCTCTTTTAGGGCATTCATTGTTGCCGTGTCTATCTATGTCATGTACGATGTGCAGTACGTTGTTGTGCCAACGCGGGTTCAAAATGAACTATATGCCAGTGTTTGCATCCCAAAGCGCCACAAAGTTTGCCTCTTTCTTTTGTTGTGTCCAAGAGGTTCAACTAGTCATTGAATTAAATGGTTGTGTGGCATTCTAAATCACTCAATGCCAAAGCAATCTTCTTCACCAATGCCTTCAGCTCTCGACGTTGTCTAGGCCCTCATCTTCTTCTGCCGTAACTAGGGTACATGTGGTTAGGGCCAGTGGCTTGGGGAAACCATACCTACATCTTTTACTAGCTTTTTTGCATCTTTTGTGATGGTGATGCATTTAGGCTATACGTAGAGTTTCCTCAAGTAGGCTTCCATCCACAAAAATGAAAGTGTCAATGAATGAAACTATCTCGAGGGTCGATGATTGACCGAACACTAGTGCATTCTTGATCCATAGTAGGCCATGGTTGTGCTGGCTCCCACGATGATGGAACTCCATTACAAAGAAGTCTAGGAACTCGCCTAGAACGCATTTGTTTCTTCTCAGTTCACTCTTAATGGCCTAGAAACAGTGGATGTAGTATCATGCTGATGTAATTGGGCCTGAGGGGAAAAGATGGCATGTATACAATGTATCGTTGTCATCCAATGGTTGGTGGATCTATGGATTTAGTTGCTTCAAGCATTGTAGAAGGCTTGGCCAATGCCTTTCGCCACAAGAGAAGGTAATGGCAAATGTTGGTGAGCCGAGCTGGCATATCATAGTGAATATATTCTTCTTTAGCTTTTGCTTGTAGTCTGTCGATGTGCGCCATGCCTTGAAGTCTTTGTATCCAATCCTCGAATTTAGGATTTGTTCAATGTTTGTATTTTGGTAAACGTCTTTTGTGCAGAGGCTCCTCCCGTGTAGCTGTGCTTTGCGTAGGCGCACCCAAGTGGATGATAAGACATTTAGAACCGATATCTTCATTGTTTTGAAGAAAAGATTTTCTATGCTCTATGTGAATCTTCTATCCTCATATAGCAGCTCCCACTTTGCGATTGTTTGATACTTGCGGTTGCATAAGTCATGATATGTCCTTCCCTTCCCAGAGAATAGTGTCGAGAAGCACATCTCCTTGTAGTGGGAGTCCTTGAAAAGGCTAAGAGGATGGTTCCCCTCAGACGGCGCAACATGTGTTATAGTTGACAACTTTTTGCGAGGCGTATAGCCCATGCAACAATATGTCCATGTCTAGGTCATTGTTAGACTCTGGATCGTCACTTTCGAATGTGTGAGGAATGTCCTCTGCATGCAACGTTGTGTGTAGCAAATCGATGTGGGCGAGCCAATCATGCCTGAGCATCACATTTCTTTGGACATATAGTGGCGTTGAGATAAGATCTTGAAGACCTTTCATTGTCAGTGTGGGCCAAACCAAACCACTCATGTAGCAGTGATTGTATTCTAACTTGCACTTGATTCAGACTAGCAACGACCCATCGTCACTCAAGAAGCATGGTAATATTTGCTACGCTTTCTCCGTGTTTTCCATTACATTTATCACACTCCCTCGGAGACCATATTGCCCTCATAGTTTAGCTCTCTGATCTGTGCAAATGGTATTTTGATGGAGACTAGTTGTCGACTGTATTCAACTTTGAGACATACTCGATGGGTACGTTGAATTGCACGAAAGAGCCTACGTACAAGCCAAGAATTTTGCCTATATTCAGGGACTTTGCACATTTTTTGCAAAGCTTGGCATCGCTTGGCTACAGCTGTCGATTGCTAGACCCATGCATGGCATTAAGAATGTGAATTGCAGTGGAATTCGCTGTGTGTAACTCCCTTATGAAGAAAAGATTTCTACAAGAAGCACAAGAATTGGAGGGGGTGTCAATGATCAGCATGAGATACTTCAAGTTCCCCTTTGAATGTCTGGTGCCTCTCACTCCTTGTGGTGGAATTGTTTCAGGCATGGCCACTCGGTCAAAATGCATCCTATAAAATTTTGAGCGTATTTGCTTTTCTATCATTGTTGACCTCGAGCAGAGTGTCTTGAACTTCACACAAACATCCTTAGCACGGCATTGTGGTTCTTTGACTAGTAGTTGCTACAAGATGGCACACTCCTCTTGGAGCCCACGTCCTCGTTTGAGCTGATGTTGGATAGTTGGTATTCCAAGGAAAACAAACAATTGTCCTCTGTCATGTCAAACAGCAAGATAGCCTTGGGGCCAATCAAGTTGGATTTCAAATTATATTTTATGGTTGACACTTTTCGAAGCTCACGAGGAATGTAATTTAATAGCATTTTAAAATCGTGTTCTGTTTCCAAGAGTCTTGAAATAGCTTCTTCTGGATTGGTAGCATCGAAGTTGAGGTCATTCTCACAGAGGTAGTACTTTCACACTCATATTATGGAGGGCTTATGAGCACAAATATTTGCAACTATAATTGACACCAACCTCGATGTTAAGTCCGCGACATTGTATGCGTAGTCATGCAAATGACTCAGTACTATAAGAAGATGCTTCTATTTAGTGGGAATGATTGGAAGAAATTCAAATCAAGTATCCAGTGTAGCTAAAGTCTCTGGGACGAAGCGTTCCATTTGAGATACAATTCGCAATGGGATCCAGTTAGAATAGGAGCACTGTTCGTATCAAAGCCTCCATGGAAGAGACTAGTGAGTGTTTCTTTGCTTGTAATCAAGGAAATAATCCAAGACTCAAACTATGATTGCACTAGCTTAACATAAGTTGGACATTGTGCCATATCTTTTGTTGAAATATGAAAGCATATAAGTGCTTGTAACGCAGTAATTCCAAAAAGAAGCTTTCAACCATGGATGTTTTTATTGAAGCTATTCTTATATATTAATATTAAATCTTAGCAAAAGTTTATCTAGCTTATTTTTTTAGTTTCATAGTATTGATAGGATAAAGTACACTTTTACATATTTTCTTTTAAATTTTTAAGTAAAAAATATAAAATTTGGTGAAACTTTACACTTTTTTTAATAAAAGTTTTAAATTTTGGCAAATATTTCAAGTGTTTATCTTTATTAGGGCATACAAACTTTTAACACCAATATAAAAGTTTAGCTTCTTGACGAAACTAACTCGAAAAAATCATATATGCTTACAACTCTATATTAGATGCTTCAGTGAATATATAATGTTGGAGGGAAGAAAATATTACAAAAAATTTGTATGTTCCATATTTGGAAAAGTAACTATAAAGCATACAAGATTGATCTCAAGAAGCTTTCAATAACCTTTATATGGTTGGACAAAAGCTATGTTGCCAAAACTCAATACAAAGTATTCTCAAATATTTACATCTGTTTGAAAAAAGGGTATGACAGCAAAATTGTAGACAACCCTATGTGTGCTGCGTATACAAAAGTCTTTCTCATGTACTCCAAAAAGGATAAAGTTGTTATGCTACTCAAAAGACTGAAAGTTCTTCGGGACTCCTCACAAACAAGTGTGATACTTCAAGGCATCACTGTTGACAAGATACTTGGCTTGCATGAACCTTTCCTTTCTCTTTATATGTAGTGTGATTCTACCTTGCAAAGTTGTTGATTAACTGATTGGAGCATGCTGTTTGCATTCCATGCAGTAGTGTTTTGATCCTTGCCAACCAACCTTGACACTTTTCTAGTTGGAGAAAATAGATTCAATCTTAATGTTGTTTAACTTTGCTATCTAAAGTGTTCCAAAGACCTACAAAGAAGAAATAAGCAAGCTGTAGGACAAAGTAACAATGGATCAGAAAGCTGTGGACAATTAATCTCTACGAATTTACCTTCCTCCCATGGCCTACATCTAAAACCTGCCTAGCAAATGCCTTCATGAGTCGCTACTTCAACTAAATAGTTGGTAGGGCTGTCAAGATTGTGCCATTCAAAATAGAAAGTGTGCTGCTCTTCTATTTCCATACTCCTATATTATGTGCTACATAGAATGCTGAGACTTTTTGTTGGAATTCATTCAACATATGATGGTACTCATGGCATCTCTCCGACATAAAAGATAGTTGAAACGATAGCAGAATATCCGAGGAGAGGATATTCTTAAGTGTTGGAACGAAGTTTTTACAAGGAAAGTAGAAGCAAAGGTGAGAGCATTTATTGTAGCAGGATCGGTGGAAACAGGTCCATCCACAATTGTGAGCTATTCAACCAATAACCTTAGAGACAATGTCAATATTGACAACTGCAAAGGAAATAGTTTCAGCTTCAATGGATAAAGTACTAGCCTTAGGGATTCCTACGACTTCGGAAAAAAATTGGCTGATACTTTTTTCAGGCAGAAATCTTATTTCACATGGAAATGGTTCAACTTTTGTAATGGTGGTAGTAGCATCAACATATAGAGATAGCTCACAAGTGCCTCTATCATTATGGTTCTTGGCCCGTAGAACAACTCCTTTTATGTGGAGGAAGCTATCAACATCAATGGAATTTGCAACTCTTGGCCCATAGAACAGCTCATTCTATGTGGAGGAAGCTATCAACATCAATGGCATTTGCAAATCTTGGCAAAAAAACTATAGGGACAACGAACGTAATGGTGTCTTCTGCCTTCCAATCACTAAGGTCACAGCCTTCAGTACTTTAGGCCAAGGACCCTTTCCAGCACGGAAGGTGCCATACTTAACCAAGACCTTCCCCTCAAAATCAAGTATGAGTATGCTAACCTTTGTACACAATTTCCAATTAGTGCTTAGTTGAATGTTGAATAATGATGTGATTCGTATTTATTCTAACTCTTGAAATCTACGTCAAATTCGAGCTGATATTATTTTCATGTGCTTGAGATCTAGGTGGGCTTGAATTCAACTTAGGTACAATTTGGTCTTAGCTTGACCAAGTTATAACTCAATTTCAGGAGAAAATATGGTGAAAAGCGGGTTTTGAAAGCTGGTGGCTGGGACTCCAACAGGGACAAATTAGAAGGCTTTCCTGGAAAAAGTGCTTTGGCCATGTGTTAAAATAAAACATAGTCAACACACAGTCTTGATCAATGATCAAAATCACAAGATCACTGAATGTAATATCACAAAAGTGTTTCTCATCATTCATGAAAAGTAAGTTTCCCTATCACCACAATGTAAATCTCCTAAGTCAAAGTATAGTTGACCATTTATTTGATCATAATTAAAGAGTTTTCATATGTGTTAATTATGGTCAAAGAATTGACTACGATCAAAGATACTTGACTCTGGTCAAGTAAACCTGACTTCGATCAGGGAGACTTGGTTTATTACCAAGAGGGTTAACTACGATTAATCAGAGAACTATAGAGGTGACTATGGTCAGAGAGTGTTGACTTTGGTCAAGGAGACTTGGCATGCACCAAGAGGGTTAACTACGGTTAACCAAGATGTGCCAACTTCGATTGGAGAGACTTGACTATAATTAAGGCGCCTCGACCCTTGGTCAAAGCCTCTTAATTATAATCAAGAGTGTTGACTTCGGTCAACCAGAGAATAAATATATATTTTTATATTTGTTATGTGTGCACATGTGTTCAGTGGGGACGCCCATCGTGACTAGAATTAGTCCACAATGTGTTATTTGCATGCAAAGCGCTAACAATTAATGGGTACCATGGTGGTGCGCTTTGATTAATTATTGCAGGTACTAGGAAGAGTTATTTTCCTGAGCACTACGGGAGCCTAACCAGAGTCTAGGAGGCGGTTCGCATGACCAAGTGCTTTGAAGACTCCAAAGTTGCCCTTAGTGGCATGTAATTAGGAAAGTAATGTAAAATTTGACAAGTGGCTTGTTGCCAAGAAAGAAAGCCTAAGAGCTCATGTAATTTATTCACATTTTGGAATTTTGTAACAAGAGCTTCCATGCTAAACTATGTATTCCTTCTTCTCTCAAGTAATAAAATCCTTTGGGGGGGTCCAGCCCGACTGTTGTCCTGGGCCCTAGTGTATTTGTAGAGAGAGAGAGAGAGGGAGAGAGATAGTGTTTGCAGAAATTTTGTCTACGAGACTTGAGCAGATGGTTTCATTGGTATCAGAGCCTAAGGCTCAACCCTTTCTCAAGGGATGACGGTCCAAGGAGAATTGAGGCCCGCAATTGGGGTACAGGATGAACGTTGAGGAGTGTCCATGCCTGCTAAGTTGTACGGGTTTGTTTGAAAGCCACGTATTCCTTTGGAGATATTTTTGAAAGATACAACCTGCAAATAAGCATCCCAAAACTTTTGGTTGTACACATCCACTGTATCTCCTGCATCCATATGCAAATTGTCCCAATCTTGAAGAACATGATCTCTAAACTGTTTAGGCATAAACTACTGGTAGAAGGCTCTCTTGAAGTCCTTCCACCTCTTTAGGGCTGACCCATCTGTGGTCTGTGCACTCCACCATGCACTAGTTGTCGCTGTCAAGTGCAAACTGACCATTCTTAACTTGGAGGACTCTAAAAACTTTTCTGTACCGAATGCAGCATCAAATTGCCTAATGAACTGCAATGCTTTGTTTGTATGACCATATTGTCCATTGTAGGTCATAAACTTGACAGATTTACCTCCCTCTTTGAATTCCTTGGTCTCTCTGGAAGACTTATTCTTCCTAGACTTCTTGTCTTTCCTTCTTTTCCTGGATGATTTATCTGATAAAGAAGAAGATACAGAAGTCAAGCTCGAGGTAGACAGTGAAGGACTGGGAGATCGGTGATGATGCCTTGATCTCTTCCTGCTATGAGACCGTCCCCTATGAGATCTCTCTCTCTCTGGCTGTACACGAGAGTGTGCCTCTGGCATTGGCACATCATAAGCTGCATTAGGAATATTTTCTACTTGAAATAAATGCTGAGGTCTTGGATCCCTTCTGAGATTTTCCATCTCTTGCATACGAGTGCATACCATCTGCTCAAATTCTTGCTGATTTTGCTGCACACTTCTCTGTCTTGGATGTGCATCCCTATCTTGTGAATCCCACTGGATAGGTGATTGAGCCATTCTCTTATAACTCGTTTGAGATCTGCAAGTTTCTCACACACTGTGTATGCAACTGATGCACACTGCCTTTGCTTTTCAAAGAGAAAAATTACCTCAACAAGAGGTGTCTTGCATTCACCATTTATGCTAGTACCGGGCTGTCAACTCAAGCCATATACTCACAAGGTTGCCAAGGCATCAACAACTATAATGCCCCTTTTCAGGTTGCTACAAAAAGCACTTTGAGTGCATCTGATTCATCTTTCCAGTGCACAAAGGCATGCATTTTCTCTTTTCTACAAATCTCTGATTTCTCTGCTCTTCTGCTGCTTTTCTGACAGTAAAGGTTTGACAGATAGGTGAAAATTGATGGCCAAAACTGTCTCTGCAACTCTCTCTTTTTTTTTTACAGTAACTAGATGGGTAACCGACTGGTACTCTAACCAGACTAACTGGCTCTGGTCTGGTTGGCTCTCAACTGGACCTCAATCATTTGTAGTCTAGTTAACCAGCTATGGTCTGGTTAACTAAAACTAAGGTTAGTTGGTCAAACCTGGTTTGTCTAACCAGTTTGGTTTGGTTAGACCAACTAGTTGGGCCTCTGACTAGCGTCAACTAACCAGAGTTAACTTAACCACGGCCCTGCCATGTGTCTTGCCACATCATCTGTTGAACTATCTGCCACGTCAGCTAATCTGTCCATCTCAGCTGTCTGCCAGCATGTACTGCCATGTCATCCACACGTGTGTGCCACATCAACTGACACGTGTGCCACATCAGCACTTGCGAACTTGCCACGTGTTACTAACTCACGCATGCCAACGCCACATCATTGGTTGAGTTGGGCATGCCATGTCGACAACTGTGCAAGCGTTCAACACCTTAGCGCTATCGTCAATTTTCGTGAAGCTTCAACGCAAATCGTCACGTACGTGGAGAATGAGCAACCGTTCGCGTATGCGGCTCCTACCACGAGGTCTTGGAGTCATCACGTTACCTCAAGGTCTGTACTTGCCTTCACACTTCAAGCAAGCAACATAGTGAAAGCTTCAACGCACAAGAAGGCACCTATTAGCAGGGAAATCACCGACTATGTCCTCCGTGGAATTGCTCTTCTATGCAAATATCCCATAAAACCTTTCATACTCTCGGAAGAACACGATGCCACCTTGTTTTTTTCAAGCTTACGCCTGCATGAAAACGTCTTGCCATGTGAAGGAATCACTTTGCGTGACCTCTGCAAGAGAACCCGACGTGTATCTGTCGCACCTTAGTTGGGTTGGCCTCTTCAAAGGCTTCAAGTGCATCTGTATAGAGCAGGTCTCAGTCCAAGAATTCAAGCAGTAGTGAATGCTTTGGGGGCAAAGAACATTCAAGACCTTATGCATTCAGCTTCAGTAGCTAGTCTTGTGCCGTTACAAGATCCATCCACAGTACTATCCTTGCATGCAAGACATGCTGAAAGAAAGAAAACTGATTTTTCAAAATCAGAAAAGAAAGAGTATCCCAAGGTTGAAAAGAAAGGGTTTCAGCCTTAGAAGCCAAGGGGTACTCAGTTTTCATAGTCATATAAAGGCAAATGCCCATTCACTCCTGAACAGATAGCTGAATTCCGCAGAGATGGGAAATGCTTTAAGTGTGGCAAAGAGGGGCATATGCTACCCAGTGCCCTGAGAAGCCTTTGGGTTCTAAGGAGTAGAAAAAGCCACAAGTACCACCGAGGCCGATGGTGGGAGCAGTCCCAGATGTTTTGGGGAGTACCTCAGACCCAAAGGAAAAAGAGCTTTTGCTATCATGGGGAAAGATAAGAGATCAGCAAGCATTAATCCTATTTGATCCAAGGTCTACAGACAATTTCATATCTGAAGATTTAGCCCTGAGATTAGGGATAAAAACTGAAGAGCTAGGCAAAGCTCTTGATGCTGATCAAATGTTCCAAGGGAATCCAATGCAAGTTACTCCTTTGATTGGAAAGGTTTATGTCCATGTGCAGAGCTATGTAGATCAGGAGGACTTCTTAATCTCTCCTCTCAAGCAGCATGATGTTGTACTTGGTACACTGTGGTTCCATCGAAAGGAAGTAACAATAGAATACCCTTAGAGGGTGTTGAGTTTTATCCATAGGGGAAAAAACCAACGTCTAGTTGCCAGGAATAAAGGGGAGACTATTCCCATTGTATCTGATGTTACATGTGGTAAAGCAATAAAGTCTGCAATTTCTGCGTACATGGTTTTTGTAAAAGAAAAAGAGAATGATATGCATGCTGAAATGAATGATGCAGACAAAAATAAATTTCAGTTTCTTGTAAACTTTAAAGATTGCTTTTCCGATGCTTTGCCAGGGGAGTTACCCCTAGAGAGACCAGAGGATCATCAGATAGAGTTAATGCCTTGTAGTGAGCCACCAAATAGACCACCTTATAGAGTCAGTGTGACTCATAGAGAGGAGATTATGGCTCAGGTGCAAGACTTGTTGTCCAAAGGGTTGATTCAGCCCAGCTTGTCTCCTTTTTGCTCACCAATACTTCTAGTACAGAAGAAAGATGGTTCTTTTCGAATGTGCATTGATTATCGTGCATTGAATAAGATGACCATCAAAAATAGATTCCTGATACCACGAATAGATGATGTGCTTGACCAGCTCAAAGGAGCAACAGTTTTCAACAGGATAGACTTGAAGAGTGGCTATCATCAAGTCAGGATACAACCACAAGATGTGTATAAGACAGCTTTTCGCACTACATTCGGGTTGTATGAATACTTAGTGATGCCTTTTGGGTTGACAAATGCTCCAGCCACATTCAATAGAATGATGGATCGCATCTTCCGAAAGTACAGGCATTTCACGGATACTTTCTTTGATGATATCCTAGTCTTTTCAAAGATAGAAGAAGAGCACAGGGAACATCTTGCTTTGGTATTTCAAGAACTTCGAAATCATCAGCTCTTTGCCAATGGCAAGTAAAGTGAATTCTTTTTTGAAGAGATCCATTATCTGGGGCATATAATATCCAAGAATGGGATACAGATGGATTCTGCAAAGATCCGAGCCATCCGGCCTGAGCTAAAAACTGTGCATGAAGTCCGTAGTTTTTTGGGACTTTGCTCCTATTACAGAAGATTCATCATGCATTTTGATGATATCGCAGCTCCATTACATGACCTTACTAAGAAAAACGCAGCCTTCACATGGGGAAAATCACAAAAGAAAGCATTCTATACACTCAAGGAGAAGTTCACTACAGAGCCTATTCTTGTAGTCCCGGATCTTTATCAACCTTTTGATGTTGATTGTGATGCTTGTGGAGAGTGTGTTGGGGCTGCATTACATCAGAATGGACATATAGTAGCATACAAGAGCCAAAGATTGCGTGATGCTGAAAGATATCTGGGAATCTATGAAAAAGAATTGTTGGCTGTAGTTCATGCTGTGAACACATGGAAGCATTATGTTTGCGTGCAAATTTTACTATTAAAATAGATCACCAAAGTATGAGATATTTTCTAACTCAAATAAAACTTTCCGAGAAGCATATGAAATGGGCAAATATGCTGTCAATGTATAATTTTTAGATTGTCCATACCCCAGGAATTCGGAACAAAGTGGCAGATGCCTTGTCCCGAAGACTCCAGGTCAATAATGTAACTATTGCTCATCATTAGGACCTGGAAGATATGATGGAGCAATATGCTAATGATGTAGATTTTTGTGAGATTTTACAGCAAATGCAAGAGAGGCAGTCCACCAGTCACTATCCCCTAAAAGATGGGTATCTAATGAAAGATGACTGCCTATGCATCACCCAGGAGATGAGGAAAAAGATTTTGAAGGAATGATATGCACCTCCTTATGCTGGACGTAGAGGAATTACAGCAACAACTCTAGCACTAGAGAGGTATTTCTTTTGGCCAAGAATGCGGAAAGATATACATCAATTTGTTACTGAATGCCTTACGTGTCAAAAAGTGAAGTATGATAGACGAAAGGCACCTGGCCTACTTATGCCTCTTCCCATGCCTCAAGCACCGTGGGAAAGTATTACAATGGACTTCATTTTTGATTTGCCAAGATCAAAGTCAGGGAATGATGCGATTTGGACTATCATTGATAGAGCAGTAAGCAAGCTCATTTCATTCCAGTTCGTAAAACCATAAGGTCTGCAGATCATATGGCTAAGCTTTTCATGGCGCAGATCTTTAAGCACCATGGTGTGCCTAAGTCCATTGTCAGTGATCGAGATCCCAGAATGACCAGTCTATTCTGGAGAGCTTTATTTGACAACATGGGGACGAATCTGAATTTTTCTTCTTCTTTCCATCCCCAGACAGATGGTCAAAGTAAAGTAGCAAATTCTACAGCATTGGATATGTTGAAATGCTACGTGGGTGACCAAGGTTCAGACTGGGAAAAGTACCTACCATTGGTAGAGTTTGCTTACAATAATACAATACACAGCTCTACAGGGAAAGCCCCCTTTGAGGTCATTTATGGGAGGGTGATTTTGCCACCTATCCTGAGGACCAAGGATGAAATATTTGCAGCTGATCAGTTTGTGAGAGACCTCCAAACAACTTATAGCCAAGTCCGGATAGCAACTGAAAGGTCTCAAGAGAAGCATAAAAGAGCTGCAGATAAGCATATGAGACAATTAAATCTCAAGGAAGGGGATTGGGTACTTTTAAAGTTCGAGAAAGCTAGGCTCCGCAAGTTTAAAGGCAAACAGAAAGTGTATGCAAAGTAATCTTCCAAATATTATGGCCCTTTCAGTGTTATCGAAAGAATAAATGAGGTTGCATACAAGTTGGCATTGCCAAAGCATTGGAGGATTCACAATGCATTTCATGTGAGTCTTCTAAAGAAATTCCAGGGACCAGAGCCTACAGAGCCAGAATCAAAGGATCCACCAGAAGTGGATGAGCTGGAGGAGGTCCTTTAGCCAAAGCAGATTGTGTACCATACTGTACGCAAAGGCCCTCAGGGCAAGGAGTTTTACAAGTATCTTGTATAATTCAAGAATTATACAACATTGGATGCCAAGTGGATGGATGAAGACATGTTATCTGATCATCCACAGCTTTTGGATGTTTACAAGGAAGCTTTACAGTTGAGGTCAACTGAATAGAAGCCGAGGGGATGTCACCACAACATAAATATCCTAAGTCAAAGTACAATTGACCATTTATTTGATCATAATTAAAGAGGTTTCATATGTGTTAATTATGGTCAAAGAGTTCTTTTAATGGTCAAAGAATTGACTACGGTCAAAGATACTTGACTCTGATCAAGTAAACCTGACTTCAATCGAAAAGACTTCATTTATTGTCAAGAGGGTTAACTACGATTAACCAGAGAACTACAGAGCTGACTACAGTCAGAGAATGTTGACTTTGATCTACGAGACTTGCATGTGCCAAGAGGATTAACTACGATTAACCAAGATGTGCCAACTTCGGTTGGAGAGTTGAGCCAACTTCGGTTGGAGAGACTTGACTATAATTAAGGCGCCTCAACCCTTGGTCAAAGCCTCTTAATTATAATCAAGAGTGTTGACTCCAGTCAACCAAAGAATAAATATATATTTTTATATTTGTTATGTGTGCACATGTGTTCAATGGGGACGCCCACCGTGACTAGAATTAGTCCACAATGTGTTATTTACATGCAAAGCGCTAACAATTAATGGGTATCATGGTGGTGAGTTTTAATTAATTATTGCAAATACTAGGAAGAGTTATTTTCCTAAGCGCTACAGGAACCTAGAAAGAGTCTAGGAGGCGGTTCGCGTGACCAAGTGCTTCAAAGACTCCGTAGTTGCCCTTAGTGGCATGTAATTAGGAAAGTAATGTAAAATTTGACAAATGGCTTGTTGCCAAGAAAGAGAGCCTAAGAGCTCATGTAATTTATTCACGTTTTGGAATTTTGTAGCAAGAGCTTCCGCACTGAACTATGTATTCCTTCTTCTCTCAAGTAATAAAATCCTTCGGGGGGGTCCAGCCCGACTGTTGTCCTAGTGTATTTGTAGAGAGAGAGAGAGAGAGAGAGGGAGAGACATAGTGTTTGCAGAAATTTTGTCTACGAGACTTGAGCAGATGGTTTCATTCCCTGCCAGAAAAACAATTGCCATAGATCTTAACTAAGGTGGATGAATATATAGAACCAAGAAATATATCAAAGCAAGAAGTACAGACAAGGAGTCTCTCATAGCCTCTTTAGCACATCAGCTCATCAGAACATCCACAAAAATAGAAGATAATTTAGCGACTTTCTAAATGCATCATCCCACGTCTAGAAGTTTTGTGCAGTGAGGTGTGAATCATCTGTCTTCCTACTGTACAGCATCTGCTGGAGGCTAAACTTTATCTCTAACACTAAAATCCATAATTCACCCCAAGCAGGCCTCACCAAAAAAAATTGCTTGACGAATCTACAGGCTCAGGTTTGTCAAGCAGAAGTCTAGCCTGACCAGGCTCAGGAAAGAATGCCTCCACCAAATCGCATTCTCTACACACAGTCCGTGCCTGGTTCAAGTCAGAGCACTTCTTTGACAGGAACACTGACAACATTTCAAAGAGCACAGTAAACACTATGTTGCTGTTCTGCCTGAGTATTGAAAGACTGTTGA
The DNA here is from genome assembly GCF_047967505.1 of Dipteris shenzhenensis. Lineage (NCBI taxonomy): Eukaryota > Viridiplantae > Streptophyta > Polypodiopsida > Gleicheniales > Dipteridaceae > Dipteris > Dipteris shenzhenensis. The sequence goes on along the minus strand of NC_141597.1, from coordinate 62,626,517 downwards.
AAAAATCACCCTAACAATGCCTCCTTCAATTATGACCCCAGTTTTCTCTCTGTGACGGAGCAGTTGCCGCAAGTGCAGTATAGTCCTGTACATTATGACTGTGAGACGTAAAGTGGGTCTCCTGATCCCACCTGTTTCCAAGCACTTCCCAACCCATAGGATGACTTTGTTGCATATTTACACAAGGTGGTTGTATGGATGGAGGAAGTTCAATAAATGGCAACATGCCATCCTCCCTAACTTGACCAGGGAACCCTGTTCCAAGACCATGAGGGCTTGCTAATGCTTCATTCTGGTGACTGTAGAGAAGCTCGGGCCTGCCTGCTGATGAATAAACAGAAGACAAGTCACCAGGCCCTCCAAAGCAACTGGTTGGACTAAAATCTAGGCCAAGCCCACAAGGATCTTGATCTTCCCTTCCAGAATAGTCATATTCTTGAGCAAGCGAGAAATCGGGAGTCTCGGTGCCCTCTTTCTTTGAACGTTTCCACCTCTTCGTAGAAGATGTAGCATCATCCTCGAAGTCTTCTTCGTCTCTGTCAGTATGCAAGTAAACCCAAAGTTTTCGGTCACCATCAAAACGGACACAAGGATCCCGCTCATAGTGCAAACGATCCAGGGCACCACTCACCACCTGATTCAACTGAGCATCAGAGACATCCTCTACAATATATTGTGAATCTCGAATGAGAGCACAAACATCTGCCCTAGTCCCAATGCTCCCTGGAAGCCTTGCAGCTGCATCTCGGACCAGGCAAAGTATTGTTACATGAGGAGGTCGGTCAGACTTCAACATGAAATGATCCCTAGCCTTGGAGTTAGGCTTACCACCTATGCGCCTCAATGGTGCTACTACGGACTTTCGACCATCTACAGAAGTGTAGGAGAATGCCCTGTCTGGAACTGAGTAACGGAGCACCTCCTCCCGTCGGAAGTAGGCCCTCATCTCTTCAGATGTAGGGTTGATAGTCATGAGGCTCTTCTGAGCTCTCAGTTCTCGAAATCTCTCTTTCGAGTCAAGAAGGATCGGTGTCAGGGGTGGTGTAGGCAGAGAAAGCTGGCCAAGTTGTTGAAGAATCTCTTGCTCATGTTTCATCCAGTTACCAAAAAGTTCTTGAATCGTATAGAGGGTTTTTTGAGTAACTGCCCATGCTTCTACTGAAATCTCCACCTCATTGTAGTCATGCTTGTCCGGTTGAGATGGTAAAGGCCCGATCCAGCACCAACCCCTGGCTATTTTATCATATGCAACAAAAGGTTTCCAACCCTTTATTCCAGGCTGTGTTGTCTTGGATGACAAAACCTTCAGTACACCACGGACGAGCCCTTGCAGAGGCTCCTGCGTCTGGAGAATCCTGGAGTCCCCAGGGTTGACTTGAACCCTTTTAACAATTTCTTGAAGTGGAATAGCGGGTAGTAAAGACTTCATAACATCTTGCTCTTTCACTACATCCGCTGGATCGTCACACTGCAAGGGCTGTCCATCTGCTTGGAAATAGCCTGCCTCAAACGACATCAGAAAACCCCCATCATTACTTGAATTGTCTACAACTGCACCCTCCATATGCAAAGGTCCTGTCTCAGCATCTTGGTAACTTGTTATCAAAGCCATCCTTACTGCAGATACAAGGTGGATAACCGAAAAAGGAAAGCTCAGGACCACTGGGGGAACAGGGGGAGGCGGCGGCTTTCTACAACTCTTCAACACGGCAATCTGTTTAACGATAGGCTCACCACCAGAAGTACAGAACTGAGTCAATGACCCATTATCCTCTGATTTGAGTCTCTTTTTCCTCCTTTTAGTTGGCTTATCACCAGCCCCCTCCACAATGGAAAGTTCTTTACTCTCCAAGAGAGAATCCTGGATCCACTTTTCTCCCACGTCAGCAATCCCATTGTACTCTGTCTCCACGACTGACTCACCTTGGCCACCTGGGCTTTTCTGTTTGACCTTAGCTCTTCTCTTGTATTTCTTTTTGGGTTCATCACTTTTACAGTCATCCAAGTAAAAGGGCACCTGTTCAACGTCAACTGAAGTCTCCCTAAACTCTTTGTTTATTGACTCATCTAACAGAATATCCCCACTCAAATTTAACTCTTCAGGTGCCATCCTTGAATCACTTTCATCAGCTTCTTTGACTCCCTTACGCTTCCTAACAACTCCTGCACTTTTCTCTTTCTTTCGACCTGTGCCCTTTATCTTCTTTTCTGACTTCATTTTTACGATTGACTTTTCCAAGACTGGAGGAGCATTCAGCCTCTCTCTATAGGGAGGCAATGCAGGCGCATAGGTAACAACCTTACCGATGCTAAGACTCTCATCTTCCACAAGTGATGAAGAAACAGGGCATGCGTCAAATTCCTTCTCGTCCAAAAAAAGTGGCACTTGGGATGTGCCTATTTCAAGCTTCACATCGCTCTTTGAGGATCCTTGTGTAAGGGTCCTATGAACACCTTTGAGGTCTGATTTTCCTGATTCTCTACTAAGGTCTCCTTGAGCACACTTTAAATTCAAGGCAACATCTTTGTTAACATTGTGATCCACGGTGCTCCTCGCACACTCTTTCAAATCTGTTTGAGGCAGTGCAGCCTGTGCTGGGGCATCATCTAGGAATCGATGAGGTGCTTTAGGGTTCTCTTTAGATTTGAGGAACTTTGCCTTTCTCTTTAAGAGGCCTTGACTTCTAAAAGGACCCAACGTGAATGGGGGCTTGGCTTTCTTAAGCTTCCAAGAGGTCCACATCTCAAGTCTTTCCTCCATGTTAGCATCAGGATGGCTCTCCCATAGAAGTCGCATCTCTAAGAACTGGTTAACCATGCGGTTATGATATTTACGCACGTGATGATAATGTTCTTTCCTCTCTAAATACTTCAGACTGTCGCGGTAACGTACCACTTGGGGGTGACATAAGCCTCCTTTCAATTGCTCGAATAAATCCATTAAAGGGCTGCAGAAATTGATATTCCCGCCTGCGAACAGCTCTTTCAAGGTGCGTTTGTAGAATTCCTCGTCCATGTCAGGAAGAAGAGAGAACAAACTCTCCCTTTCTTCCTCCGTGAGACAGAAATTCCAGGAGTCCAGGGATAAAATTTTCTTAAGATCAGATAAATCAAAAAGCTCGAGTGGTACGGCGCAAGTATCATCGCCAACCTGACAAACCTCAATACCTGCGTCCATGGGCTCAGATTCGCCTGAAACATCGGACTCAGCAGCGAAAATTCCTCTTCCACAGGATCTACTCTTCTGCTTCCCGGGAAGCCCGTCTTGAGTGGACGAGCTCGAATGGGCACTTGCTTTGATAACCCTGGAGCCGCTGCGGACGATGGCCATGGAAAGCACTGGATCCCAGGATCTGAGCCGTTCCTAAGACAACAGGGGAGCCGGCAATGCACAACCAAAAGGCGCGGGAGACAAGCTAGGAAGAAGCAAAAGGGCTGCAGTGCAGGTAATCAGATGTCAGAGGTGGGGGAAGGAGGTTTGGCGAGGGCGAGGAAAGGCAAAGGTGAGGGAAAAGGGAAGACGAAGATAGGATTAGGGCAAGGAGGCAGAGGGGGAGGACGGCCAAAGGTGACGGAGGCGAAGGATGGGGAAGGCGATGGTGGAGGTGCTGGGCATTTTGTTGTTGTTGTTGTAGGTAGGCTGCTGCTCCTCCTCGTCTTCGTCCTGGTCGTCTTCCAGGAGGTCGTCCATGGATGGGGTGGGGTGGGGTGGGGTGGGTAATCAATCAGGAACTTGGAAGACGAAGCTACATTTGTCAACCTGTAGCGTAGCATAAGCATATGGCTAAGAGCAAACGTTTTTCACCGCTCGCGAGAATGGCACGTGGAAACTGCCAGATTTCATTGGGGTCCCCATGACCCGATGTTTTCCTGACACCCGCCCCACCGCCCACGCCTAGCAGGAGCTCCTAGTCTCTCGTTCGTGGACTCTGCTACTCAACTCAAACCTCCATGCACGTACTCCAACTTTGATTCTTCGTATCATCTGCGCCCACGAATAGAGGGCTTCCCACGAACTTCAGTTGTTGCAGATTCTTGGGACTCCTTCCTACGTGTACAACCAACAGAGTCCATCCACTATGTATGGAGCCTGAGGTCGTCGCCACCCTTGCAGCTGCTTACACCAACACCGCCTTGCTCGAGGATAAAACACCCACCATGGCTTGCACTACCTCGCCACGGCAAATGGAGGTTTAGCATTTCTTCGAATTCTATATCCCCATAGCTAGCCAGCACTACCTTGCCATTGTGCCCTTTGTCTATGGAGCTAGAAGGCCTCGCACGATTAGATGACCTCGTGGGGTAGAGGAGACTAGAGGAGAGGAGGGGGCAATTTGGGTCAAATGTTTGAGAAAAAGCTATGACGCATGCGCAATCAAATGGCTGGTATCTGCGGCCACGATGCGAATTCCCTTGTCCAGCTTGAGATTCGCTAGGATAATTGCGGCCAGGATTCCCTTGTCCAGCTTGAGATTCTCGGGAGGTTCGCTAGGATAATTGCGGCCAGGAGATGGGAGGCGAGGGATGTCGAGTAGGTGAGGGAGGAGGCTAGGGCTATTGTTCGGCACCTTCAAGGATGAGGGAGGAGAGGGGGTTGGGGGCTACAAGAAGGCAAGTGCAAGTGGGAGGAGAGGGGGTTGGGGGCTATGGGAAGGGGAGCTGTCGGCCTGAGCAAGGGAGTGAGAAGGGGGGGCAAAGGGGTGAAGTGGAGGGAGTCAAAGAGGGGAGTGGAGGGCAGAGACGATGGTTGGGGAGTGGCTGGGGGCGGTGAGGCGGCGAGGGAGTTTGCTGGGTGGAGGGCATCGAAAGGCTGGTGGTGGGGGGGGCAGAGGGGGAGGGGCAGAGTGGAGGGCAGTGAGGTAGAGGGGAGGGGGGGTGGAGGGAGAGGGGGAAGGGGAAGGGGAGGGTTTTATCTTAAATGTAGATTAATGTACATTAATGGGTTTAGTTTAGGTTAATGGTTTAATTAAATCACCAATGAAATTTTTCAACGAATCGCTCAAATATTCTAACTTTTGTTAATCCAATGCAAATTGCAAATGCCAAGACAATTGAAACTAAAAACAAACCCGATGCAAATCCGATGCTCTAGCAAACAAGGTCATCAACGACCTAACCACAATAAGAATGTGCTAGCATCATGCTTGTGGAGGACCCTTAGCATGTGCAAATATATACTTCTAGATAATGACATGGCCAAAGTGTTGTCTTAGGGTGATGCTAAGTCCCAATGGAGAACCAAGGTATCTGATGACAACTCTCCTCTCCAATAGTTTAGCAAGCATCCTAGTTATCCATAGAAGCATAATCCTTCCTAACTTACCCTCAAAGCAAAAGATTTTGGCCAACTACATAGAGATCCTGAAACTTCACAAAAGGCATCCAAAGTCTTCCAGAGTGCTTGCACACTGTCTAGATCCCCCTGTGAAAACGCTATCATGTCGTTTGCAAACAGCTGCAAGCATTATTGCTTCCTTGAAGGAGTCATCAAGCATATGATAGTCCCCTTAAGTTGGGCTTGCTTGACCATTTAGTCAAGGGCACCAAGCATATGACAAACAACAAGGGTGCATTGGAACCCTTGTCTTACTGACCTTCTTAATTGGTATCTCCCAACCACCCATCAATCAATGCAAGCATACTACTACATTCCCAAAAATCATGGAAATAATCCTACACAGGTGCATACCAAACCCCAACTTTTCCAATACTTCTAAAATAAAGTCCTAATGGATGCGATCATAAGCCTTATCCAAGTCAAACCAAACAAGATGCATTTCTGACCAATGGCAACTCCATAATCAAGGCCCACCGAGTGAAAATATTTTCAAAAATATCTCAAGCTCTAATGAGACCATGTAGATTTCTATGACCCTTAGAGCAAGAGCCTTGGCTATCTCCTTATAAGAGGTGTTTAACTTTGTAATTAGCCTCCAATCTTCTACATGTAAACATTGCTGCCTTTTTGGAAAAGTTTAACCTGCCTCATGTTCACGTCTTCTGATAGAGGACCTTTCTCCATGGCATCATTCTGCATCTCCACAAAATCATACATAAAGAGATCCTAAATTCCTAAAAGAACTTTGTAGTTAACCCATCTAGCCTGAGTGACTTTTCCTTCAGCGAAAGAAATAAAGCCTCCTGCAATTCCATCTCTGTGAAAGGTCTAGATGGACCTACTCTTTGGGCATTAGAAACATTACATTCCAACACTTAGTATCCTGGTAAAGATATTAAACGTCTTCAACACCCACAATCTCACTTAACTCAGTTTCAAGAACTCAACAATGTGCCAGGATTCGATCAAGGTCATTGTTTGCTTGGGTGTAGCCATTTTTGGTGAGGTTCAAGGAATTTTTTGTATATAGGTATATTGCGTGACACATAACTTATGCATTGCTCAACGGAATTTGGCAATCTTTGTCTTGAAGTTGTAGTACACATTCCAAGCTTGAACATGACACCAAAAAATAATGGAATAAGTATTTGTAACGAGACCATTAAAGCATTACAATTGCTATGTTGCATGTGAATCGTTCCTCCTGAAGACTATAGGATATAGCAATTTATTCAAAAACATCAAAATTTTGTTATGTACATACATGCAACCAAGTAATTATTTAAAATTACACTATGTGAGATTCTCCTCAACCCAAGGACACACCTAAATGAGAACATTAGGCATGGGTTAATGGGCCTCCAATGTTGTGCTAAAGTGATGCACACCCATTTGAGGACACACTCTATAACTTTTTTTTTATTTGTTGAAAACCAAAATGGATTGAAAATTTGGAATCCAAACTAACTACTGTATGGTGGTCTTAAAACATTGATACTTGTTGTTGATATTGGTATCTAGATTGACCCTAAAATGGAAGAAGTTGAAAATGTGAAATTTGTGCATGTGCAAAGATCTTTTAATAAATCCAATACTATTTACAATTTTGATTATTTTTTTCCATGCACTTGCTTGCTATATGGCTCATAAGCATGCCAAAGGTTATTGCATTTCATAATACATAGCATCAAACTCAATTGTGCACTCTTTGGCCTATTTGTGTTTTGAAGCATTTTAAGCCACATTGCACTTGTTTGGGATATCCAATTCTGCTGATGTGTATTGCCGAAGGGGGGGAACCCAATAGTTGAAAATTTTTATACTCCCGCAAATTTCAAATTTTCACACTCCTGCCCATCGAATCTTTGAGTATTAAGTACTTGCAACTTGCCCCCGCCCTGCAAACGCCCTCCAAGCTGCAAGCACCTCAACGTGACGCAAACTTTGGTTTGGTATTTTCTTCTTTTGGGTAAGTTGTCTCCTATTCTTTGCTCACCTCACAAGCTAGCTTCTCTAGGTCTATCCTGGCCTAATCATGGCCATGGCGTCAATGGCGACATGCAACTCACCATGGCTTGTAAGAGAAGCAGATAGAGGCTGCAAGACAAGAAAGATGAAAAGCCTGGTCAAGGCATAAGAAACAGATTGTGGGTCAAGGAAAGCAATGGCACAGTATCGAAACAGAAATGGAAGACACTTTTGCAACATTTACAAAGGGAGAAACAATGAGAAGAAAGAAGACTCCTTGCAGAGCAGTAGCAGCAAAAAGCAATTGCAAATGCACACATTCGATCATTGCCATCAAAGCGAAGAACGCGAGCCATGGTGTCAGGATTGGTGGGAGCATTTGAGGTAGCAACATCAAGCCATTCAGGTGAATACCAGTCTCGAGTCTTCACAAGCTTAAGCCTGCACCCTAAAGTTAGTAGAGTGACAAACCTACCAACACCTCGGGAGATGCACGCCCAAGAGGCGATGCTCTCTAACTTGAGAAATGGCCTACAGAAAGTGAAAGAGGTGCATAACTTAGATCAACTAGTTGGCAAAGAGGGCGACATTAGCTATTTTTGTGTCTCTTGAAACAAAGGAGAAACAGATGGGGCGTACAATGTTGAAGATGTTGTCAATCAGAAGGAGCAACATGGCTCGAGCGATTAAACATAGAGTAGAATCAATGCATGATCATCTCGATCTAAGAAGTCTGTGGGCTTCAACAGAACGCAAGAAAATGAGAGAAAGCCTATGTGCGAAAGTCATTGCTACAATGACAACGTCTTGGCACAAAAATATGAGAGTTTCTCCAAATAGAAAGGACATCTGCAGAAATCGAATGGGTTGCAAGGTGTTTGAGGAGCACATCATACACATGCTTGATACAACGCAGGTCGATGGTGCCTAATCTAGCCCAGTGGTTGTTTGTGATTGAGCTTTGGGATAGTTTTACTTGTTTCATTTCTTAAACCAGGCTTGGACTAAATGTGATTGTCCTAAATCAGCCCAGTGGTTGGAACATCATGCAACCATAGGCTGGTTCAACTCAAACACCAGTTATGTGATTGTTCTGAACCAGCATGGTTGAACAGACATTAGTTGTTGACCAGCACGGTCGCATGGTTAAGCAAAAATTAACAATCATATATTTCGCAATAGAAAAGAAATATATTGTTATTTTACTAAACCATCCAAGTGTTTGGAACATTATGCAACCGTGGCTACTTCAGCTCAATCTCTAGTTATGTGATTGTCCTAAACCGGCATGGTTGAGTATATATTAGTTGTCGATGGTCTTAGTGGTTGAAATTACAGTGTTTCTTAGTACTTAAATTAGTTAAATTTAATTTCATGCTATTCGGGTCATACACCACTTAAGTTCTAGCCAAGATGGCTTGGACTTAATGTGATTGTCCTAAACCAGCATGGTTTTGATTCAAGACAAATAGCATGGTCAAGACAAATAGCAGTTAACTGATTGAAATTGTGAAATTCAAAAATGAAAAGAATATATTTATATTTTCTAATTGTGAAATGTTATTTTCTAATGGTGAAATTCAAAAATGAAAAGCAACATACTTGTTATTGTCTAATATGTGAAGGTGAGACTCTCAGGCTAAACCAGCCCAGTAGTTGAAATTGTGACAATGTCCAAACCAGCTCGGTGGTTGAAATTGTGACTATCCTAAACTAGCCTGGTAGTTGAAATTGTGACTGTCCTAAATGTGTCCCAAACCAACCTGATGGTTAACTATCCTAAATGTGTCATAAGCTAGCCTGATGATTGAAATTGTGACTGTCCTAAACCAACCCGGTAGTTGAAATTGTGACTGTCCTAAACCGACACGGTGGTTGAATTTGTTTTTCTTCTAATAGACTGATTACTTTAATTATTGGATGATTAGTTCAATTTATATTCATTACATACTTTAATTAGATCGTATTTTTGCACGTACTATGTTTTGTCTTGTTTTAGTAGTGCAAAAGGGGGCTCACTGTACTGTTGTTTCATTTAAAAGAGGGCTCACTATTTTGTTGTTTTTGCATGTTGGGTCAGAAGATGGAGTTGTATCTCAATTTTATGAATTAGAATCCTGACATTTCAATTGGGGAGAGAAGATTTGAGCATTGGAAGCCTAGTACATCAGGAAACTCAAAGACAGGAATGTTTGTTATTGCAAAACACACATAGACTTTGACCTTGCCCAGCAAGCTATGAATGACTTGAGATATGGTCATGTTGGAGCATTGCTCCATGGGGATCAATTCCCATATCTCCTTGATGAATGCACAGTCTGTAGGCCACTTGGATCCTCATCATGTGTTGGAGCATCGCTCCATGGGGATCAATTCCCATGTCTCTTTGATGAATGCACAGTCTATAGGCCACCTGGATCCTCATCATGTGTTGCAAGGGAGAGCAAGTCTTGTAGCATAAGGTCTCTATGGGAGCCAGTGGTTTGTCCAAAGGGAGACTATGAGTGGCACCACATTGAATGCATTCGTGACACATGCAAGCATTGTCTTCTGCTAAAGCTGAAGAAGAAGACATTTCATGTCTATCTAAATGAAATGAGGAAAGACAACCACGTTGCTCTAAAATGGAGGAGATTTGAAAATGTGAATCTTGAAGGATCTGATAAAAAGAGATGGCTACTATCATATAAGAGCACTCAGCCGAGGGTGCTTATAGGTCACGTGGTTCAATCCATCCCAAAATATGTGCTTCACAATTTCATGGCTAGCCGACAGGGTAAGCAGTTCAGGACGTGTCTTGCCAATTTTCTCGATGACACTATTGTCTCTATCATGGATTTTGCTGAAAATTATTCATTTCAAGAACAAGAGGAGATACAAAGTGGTCAATGGTACAACAAGTAGATAACAATTCTTATGCATATCACGTATAGTCGTTTGCTTGATTCGTCCACAATTGATGCCAATCTACTTGATGACTTAGAGGACTCCAGGTCAGTGTAACGCACATACCATTTCTACATTTCAAATGATAAGGAGCATGACACCTTATTTGTGTAGCATGCTTTTCTACTGCATTGGGAATGGCTGAAAAAGGAAAATCCCCATGCAAAAAATATGAAACAACATTGGGTGTGGTCAGATGGTGCTGCCTCTCAACTTAAATCATCCCATGGGTTAACTTTGTCTCAAGGCTCCGGTCTAGACATGATGTGGAATTTTGTTGGGTCTAGCCATGGCAAGGGTGAACATGATGGATGTGGTGCTGTTATTAAGCAAGATATGTTTAAACACCAATTAATAACATGCCCTCAAGAAAAGATCAATGATGCCCATGATGTTGTAAGATGGCTTACAACCCCAACCTCCACAAGTGTGCATTCAACATACAATAAACAAAGCCTTAAGAATAGTGTAGTATGCAGAGTGTTCCATGAAGTGAAAGTGGATGAAGTGCAAAGGAGAAGCTGGCACGATTGCAAGAAAATTAAAGAGTTTGTGGTTTGCACAGCATATGGGGCTTTTCAAACAAGCACCTGACTAAAACAAGAAAAATTTCTTGTTTCTGTAGTGCATGCATCATAGGGGATCATGACAATTGTGAGAACATTGCAACTATGAAGACATGGGAGTGAGTTCAAGTTTCCCTCTACGTTTAGATGGAGTGACAAACAATGGGGAGAAAAACAATGATGTGCCACCATTTGGGGGGAGTTTTGATGACCTCACTGACTGTCTGGAAAAGGGGGATAACTTTGCAGTTGTCACTGCCTCTGGGGAGAATGAGGAAGATGACCCATACTTTGTGTTGCAGTGCATAAAACCTAATCACAAGGTTGAGGATAATTGGGGAACAACCTATGAGAAGTGGGATGTAGTAATTGGAGCTTTTTGGTACAAAAAAACATCTAAGAGAGGCCACAATTATGAAGTGCTACATAAGAGTCCACAAACATTTGTGTACTCTCATCTAGTAAGATCTATTAAGTTCCAGATGCAACCTGTGCCACAATGAAAGAAGGGAAAGAGTGTCTTCAAATTGGATTTAGAGACACATGCTGGGAAGTTAATATCCTAGTGTGCAACTAACCACTTATCCTGCACTACTACCATGATATCCTAAAATTTATTGCAAAGTGCTATACTAAAACAGTCCCCTTTACCCAAATGGCAAATTGAGCTACAGCATCTACTTTCTCATCGTAGATAGCTGTAGCATGCAGGCACATTTGATCTATCCATGATTTGGGCAATGGCAAATAACATACTCTACATACCAATCTTGCATGCACAAAAACCCTAAAGCAAAAAACTTGCACAAGATGATAGCACGTAGGCCATCGGATCATGCAGTCATCTATGATGGGGGTATGAGCTCCCAATGTCACGATTTCAAGATCAAGGGAGGAGAGGCTCTCACATTGTGCTACAGAGGGGGAGGAAAGATTGTGTGAGGAGCTCCTGGACTGTGCAGGGGGGAGGAAAGATCATGTGAGGAGATTTCAAACTATGCAAACACGTTTTGGAGCTTAGTGTGTGCAAGGGGATCCATTATGAGAGGGGATAGAAGTTGCAAGAAGAGTGCAATGGAGAAAAAAACGGTCGAGAGGCATACAAGATGAAACAATGAAGGAAATGGAATAGTGGAGGCTATTCAAGGTTGGTATGGCTCTGTTACCTATTTTTACATATTATAGGAGGAGATCTATGACAACCACCACCGTGGGTCTTGGAGGTATATATTAGTGCACCAAGGAAAATGTATTTCCTTGTGCAACCAAGGAAAGTGCAATTGATGATATGGCCCTTGAGGGTCCCCTTTAGGTGCAAGGGCCATATTGACATGCCATATCTATCCAGTGGCATCTTGGATATCGTATAATGGATGTCGATATGGCCCTTGCCCCTAGAGGGGACCCCCTCAAGGGACATATCGTCAATTGCATTTTCTAAAAGTTTAATTGTATTTTTCTATATGTATCTCCATGCAACCACAATGGTGGGTTGTTGGAGCTAATTTAGCGCTATTTTGGTCCTAAACTAAGGAAATTGTAGTCCTACTTTAATGGTAGTTTAGTCCTTGTTGCAATAAATCCTAAATGAGGGCAAAAGTATTGTGAGCCACCGCGGTGACTGAAGGCCCGGTGGTGACATCCAAATAATCGACTACAATTCATCAAGTAAGAATTGAGCAAAAGAGATTACATCTACATCCAATGACAGGTTATATAAAAATTAACAACTTATACTGGGAAAAAATTAAACAGAAGATGTTACATTTATAAAAACTTAGCAATTGCTAAGAGACTTAGAGGCCAAAAGATTACATATAGCGACCATAACCACTTAGCAATGGCCATTGCTGAGTGGTTTGTATAAAAATTAACAACAGTGCATACTGAAAGCCTCAATTTGAACAAAAGAGATTACATAAATGTAAAAACTCAGCAATTGCTGAGAACCTTAGAGACCAAAATATTACATCCAACAACCCAAAAGATCTCTGAGAGCCTTAGAGGCCAAAAGATTATATCCATCCATTTCTGAGTGGTCATGAGCCTCATTGAGCAAGATGAAATTTGTACAACTCAGTATTGCAGCTTGCTGCATTTGAATTTTTTAGGGAGCCAATGGAGGAGACGATGGAGAGGCCGAAGACCATGCACATTGCCAGTTCTCACATTACAGGCCCCCCAACAAGAGGAGAGTACTCTACTGTGAAAATCCTAAGCACTTCTTCAACGTCTTGGGGGAACCCATACAGCATAGCCATATAGAGGCCCTCTGTGAGCATGTCATCCAAGCTGGTAACATGCGGCACCACCACTAGCAGAAGATGGTAGTAATTACCACATATGTAAATCATGAAGCCTAATCACCTCTAATCACTCAGTACCATGCAAGCTAGTACTGCCACCTTGAATTAGTCAAAATTCAGGCCAACCACCACAGTGGCTCTCACCTTAATAGTTCCTTATAGTCGGGCTACAAACTTAAGCCTCCGCTATTCCATTCCCTTTATTGTTTTGTCTTCTATCGCTCTTTACCATTTCTTTCTCCCTTGCACCCAAACTGCAAACTTAGGTTTGGCCATTTATGCGAAGAAACCGTCTCTCGAACTTGCACATCAATGGCATTAAAGATGTTGTCCTGGTAGGCTGGGATCTTTAAAGGCTTGCCTGCGAATAGAATTTCTTGCCAGGAGAGAGAGCCTGAATGCCTATCTGTACCTCTAGCTTCTTGTAGCCAATGCCTCACGAGAAAGACTACAATAATAAACTCGGAGCAGTAGCAGGAGAGACCATGAACCCAACAGAAATGGTTCAAGTCATCCTGAATGGACTAGGAGAGGGATACGAGAATCTAGTCTAGAGGATTACCATCCAATGGCAAATTTCAACATTGGAAGAACTTCAGTCAGTCTTACTTGGTAAAGAACTTAGGACGCAAGCCATTCAAGAACACAAAGGTCATTCTAATGATTAAGCATTCACAGCTTCAAACAAAAGCAGAGGCAGAGGTAGAGGTAGATCATTCCAACGAAGTGGTAATCATCATCAGTAACAACAAGGTCATCCTCAGCAAAGTTAGAATCATCATCAACATCATCCTCAGCAACATCAAAATCAGCAAAGAGGAAATCATTCCAATCGAGGAAGATTCCAAGGATGAGGGAATGCATCCACCAACGTGTCAAACATTCAGTGCAACTACTGTCGTAAGTTTGGACACTATGAAAGAGATTGCTGCAAGAAGCAGTATGACCAAGGCAGTCAATCTAGTAGCAATCGAGGGAATTTTCGTGATAGAGGAAATCATCGTGGTGGTGGACATTCTAGTCACTGTCATTTTGCAAATGAACATGGGAATATGTTTCTTGCAAATGAGGAAATGTAACAAACTGATACAGTGTACCTAGACACTGATTGCAATCCCAAAGAGGATTCAGCTATCAAGTTGACCAAGTAGATCAAGATCCTTGGTACATCGACATTGATGCATCATCTCACATGACAAATCATCAGGAATGGTTCATAGAAATGAAACCATTAGAAGGTCAAAAGAATGTCATCTACACATCAGATAATACACTGAATCCAGTTCAAGGGACAGGTGTTATCCCTATGAACAATTTCACCAGTATGAAAGGATTGGTGAAAGATGTACTCTATGTTCCGAAGCTCAGCAAGAACATCAGGTCATTCTTTGAGAAGCCACCTGGGTCAAACAAAGGGTACCATTATAGTTCCATATAGCCATACTCAGCTTGTTTGTGCACTATTCGACGGAGATGAATGCACTATCAGAGACAAATCCAGAAGATGTCACCTAGTAGCAAAAAGGTGGCAAGGAAGGACGCTTGTATAGAATGCTAGCTACAACACCAGATAAGTATGCCATGTCAGCTCAACCGCAACAGAAGCCACTATCTACAAAACGGCACAAGAGATATGGTCATGCCAATTTCAAGTACTTGTTAGATCTCACGAATCAGAATATGGTAATCAGGATTCCAAAGCTACAGTTTCTTGGAAAAGTTTGTGAAGCATGCTACTTCGGCAAATAAAAGCAAACCAATTTTGGCAGAAGTACCTCTCATGCACGAGGTATTCTTGATTTGATACATATAGATGTATGGGGTTATGCCCAGACTCGTAGCATCAATGGTGCACTTTACTACTTGACTTTCATCGACGACTACAGTAGATATTGTTGGGTCTACTTTCTGAAAGAGAAATATGAAGCCTTTTCCAGATTTCAAGAATTCAAAGCCATGGTAGAAAATCAGACAGGCAGAAAGATTAAAGTCATGAGATCAAATAGAGGAGGTGAATACATGTCTTCAACATTCATGAACTTTTGTAGAAGTCACGGCATACAAAGACAATTCACTTGTGCAGATACTCCTCAACAGAATGTAAGAGCTGGAAAAGAAGAATAAGACTTTAGCAGACAGTGCTAGAGCAATGCTTAGTGAGAAGCATCTACTGAATTAGTATTGGGCAAAAGTAATAGCCACTACAAACTATTTGCTTAAATTTGCCCAACCCCTCCACTTCTTCCACCTCTACATAGCCTTTTGCCTCACATTCCTCCACAAGCATGCACCTAGGGGTGACGGAGATCCCAACACCCCCTGAACCCACTAAGTTCACCCCTAAACACATCTAAAAAATACTCTGACCAGCCTTTTTCTTGGATGAGTCTCTTCCACATGAACCACTTTCGACTAAAACAAAGACCACTTTTCAACCAAAGGGGAAGACCAAGCTAAGGACATTCCAGTCAACGACCCCAAGTGGTACCGGGACATTGTCGACCCTTTGATATATCACCAATCTCAGTCTATGGAAAGGAAAGCTGAAGATTTTTTACTTAAAGGTTGGTGATATAATGGAGGTCCAGGCCCTAACCACTTTCATTGGAAAAAAACTTTCGGCAGTGTGGCAAGCTACCCATAAGCTGGAGACCAGAGATGGATATGCAGATCCCACTTCCCAAGTTGTGTCCATCAATGACACCACTGCAAGACTTCACCTAGCTTTGAGGATTCCCTTTTTGAAGTAGCAAAAATATTGGCTACAATGCATCTCAATGCATCTCGGGACCGCGCCGCAGTCATCCCACCTATATGCCTCTCTACTGTTAATGGAAATCGGGCCGATGTAAGTGAGCAACCCGAATGTCGTTTACAATTTTCCACACTTCAACTTTTTGAAGGTGGCTACCACTTATGCCCTCACATATCATATGTAGAATTTCATGGATACATATGCCGAAGTTTTGGATCCGCCGGCAGTCGTGGCCTCCATTCTCTTTTTCGAATGTTTATCATTTTGCTCAAGGATATTCTTGAGCGTGCTCCCACAATCATGGAATGGCATTTAAAAATACGGCATGAGATAGTATTTGATCTAGACAAAGGCTCCTCCTACTAGCAAATGATACACATGTACCTTGGAGTGGAAATTTTACATGCCCATCACATACGGACATTTGAGGACATGCACGTCACTCATTTCTAGGAGCCCCATTTTCCATTTGCCTGAATCTTGCAATGACTACTCGATTGCCAATCCATCGTCCAAGCACTCCAGTCTTCAAGCTTACTGATGCACTCTTGATCCAAAGATGGATCAATAGCATGAAGGGGGGCATGTTAGCCTCCTAGGTTAACATCGTCACATTTTGCACATTCCCACTATTGCGAACTCTTACAAATATGTGCAATGCACTCACGATCTTGTTAGAAGTTGCCTTGGAGCCATATAACGGCCCAAGAGAATTGTAATACTAGGAACAAGACAGTAGAAAAGATAGGAAGGGAGCCAGAGGGTAGAGTTGCGTTCTTTAAAAAGGTGACATGTATAAAAGTCCAAAAGTTTGACTTTGGTCTTCAGTTGTTGGATGCAAGCTTTGAGAAATAGAAGCTCTCTCTTTTTCCAATAGTATTGTCTTGTGTTTCTCTTTCTTCTTGCCTTTTGTGAATGCCTCTAATCCCCCTTCCCCTTCTCTTTCCTCTTGCTTCCCATCCCCTTGCCCTTTTCCTCTCCCTTCTCCCCCCTCTTCTCATGAGGATTCACACTTGCAACAACTTCAGGAGCCATTTGACTGACACCTCATACTTGCATAGCTCCCACAAGGAGTACCTTGGAGTAGAAGGCTCCATCCGCACATCTCTAAGATTGCCACGACATGTGAGTCACCGACCTGTCACCGCTGGAGACTACATAGATGCTCATTCTCGCATCTTCATGGAGATATTAAGTTGATGGATGAAAGCATGTTTTCTAATATTGAGGATGCCTTTGTAGCTTTATACCCAAATAATCCCACGTGGATGTATCTTTTATAACACAAATCACCATTAAAATTGTTTGGGGAGACAAGTTTGGCAAATTTTTCAAGAACTAAATCCTCATCATAGTAACATCATGCATGTTATGTAACCAAAAATCTTGATAAACTTTTTTCTTTGAATTTTCATGTTTGCCTTTTCATTTGGTAGAGATGAATCAGGTTATTCTCTCCCAAATTATTCCAATTCTATGTACATAGAATCTATCTTTTTTTGGAGGGTGAAAATCAAAAGGGTAATGAGAAAGTTTTCTAAGAATAGTTCTCATTAGAGTTAATAATGGGAATTATTTTGTGAATTATAGTGGGTATTAGAGCAAACTTTTGTGATTTATATATTGAAATTATAAATATTCATATATGGGTGAGAAAGTTCCTCTGTATTTAACTTTAGGGTTCTCTTGGATAGCTATGGATTGGTGGCAATGTAGACTCACACATATATGGGTGACTAAGTTCCTCTGTATTTAACTTTAGGGTTCTCTTGGATAGGCTATGGATTGGTGTCAATGTAGACTCACACATGCATGCCCCCCCCCCCCCCACCCCCCTAAACACACACACAAGCACACACCCACACACATAGCTTTTCCCTAAACTCAACCTATAACCTTATCTTATTCCCTAATGACTTTGGATTTGTATATATTATTAGAGTCATTGACCCACACACATAGATTTTTCCTAAACTTGACCTTCTAGCCTTCTCTTAACCCCTAATGACCTAGAGCATTATCATATTGATAAGAAAAGTTAAACCAAAATGTACAGTAGGCCTTGTATCTATGTTAGTCTCTATACTTGATTACATAAAGTTCTATCTAGCCTTTATTGCTTTTTGCCCGTTTGCCTAGCCATTCATGCCTTATATTAATTAGAAATTCAGCAGCACATATATTTTGCAGTTTAATTGGTTTGTTTTTAACATTTAGATCAAATGATCAAACTTAAATTGAGAAATTTTGGTATGTGTGAACGTCTCATGGATTGTTATACTCATTTTACTCCTTTATCAATTATCACGTGGCATTAATAAACTCGCCTATTTTATCCCCCGAATTCAACAAATAAAAGCAACCTATTTCTTGACCAATATCAATTGAAGAGATACCTTCTAGGACTTCTCACTTGAAACTATTATGATAATGGGAAGGCATGGACAGTCATGAGTCTATCTACTTGCACTTTGGTGAGAATGAATGATTGAAAATTTGGGGGTTATTCATATGAGACTCATTTGATACCCGTTTGGTGTTATGATAATCTTTAGTTGGTGGCCCTAAAAGGAGAAATTTGATAGTGACTTCCATCATTGCCCCACTACCCTAAAATTCCTATGCATTCTCCTAGTCTTGTTATTTAAACTTAGTGAAAAGGGAGAACTAGTTATATACATGCATCATATGGATTCCATCACCACTCACCCCATGTAGTTGTCTAGTTGTCTTGATTAACTAACAAAATTTGGTAGGGTAAGTTTAATATGCCAACCGGATCCAAGACATAGATTATGTTCTTCCCACATATTTGTTGTTGGCAATTCTTATACCTTGGCTAGCATCTCCATGCTAACACCCTTCAATTTTTTGTCATCCATTATTTTTTCTCTAGACTCAAGGTGTTGTAGTTTTGTGAGACTGATGTCATTCCCCTAGTCGCATAGTTTCCAATTCAAGGACCTTGTATCCCTCACGATTCACACACTTCAATCCCTTATATTATAATTCATTTCCATTTGGTGAAAAAGGCCTTCAAGTTATGCTTGTGTGTATTAATTGATCACTAGTTCTAATGTGTGTCACAAATAACTTCTTAGTGCTTTGATTCATAGCTTGTACACCCTTGTAATCAAATTAATCATGGTTTCCCAAACTTAGCTTGCATTTGTTGACAATCAAACCTATAGAGATTGGAGCTCTTATTTGTGATCCATGCACGTATATACAATTGATAGTGTTAATCTCATGGACATAAAAATTATTATCTCATTCTACATTTGTTGAATGAACAATTTCACTCTTTGATAGTGGCAATTTGACCCTCAGCTTAGGGTGATTCGCTCATGAACATGCTTGTATTAAGGATTGGTAGGTTTACGAACTTTCGAGAAAAGAGAGGTACAATTAAGAAGCTTCTACGTCTTTACCATGCCATCGTTAACTAGATTTTCTCTTGATTAAGACATAGTCATGATGCTCATAATAGTTATGTTTCCTATGCCAACCAACCTCCCTATAGCTATTTTGTTTTTACAATTTGCATTGGAGAGCCAATTTTTATACATTTGATTCTTATTCAAATGTTTACACTCGAATTATGATTGTATGGACTATACTCGTATACCACCCAATGATACATAAGCTTAAATATAAATCCCATGGTGCATATGCTGTGATGCTCAGCATGAATTACTAGAATAAGGAAGTGCTGACCTTAAGTAGGTTCTAAAGACAACAATGTATTTATTTGATTTGTATAAGGATACAATGCTCTTTCTGTATTCTTTTGGTCAAGGACATTCTTGATCTATCAACTACAAGGTTTGTTGCACATTGGAATTTGGGTGTTAATTGGTTGTACTAGCTACTAAACCCTATTCTAACCTATAGTATATTATTTTTGGCTTATAGCTTCTCGTGCATGGTGGATGGGGAAAAATTGGTTCTCTATTCTCATAGAAGCCAATAAATGCTAGGTATTCCAATTGGGTTCTACTCATCCTAGAAGTTAGCCTATGGCCATTGTGCAAGATGATGTATGGCTATGGGGAGAAAACTTTGTTATAGATTGTTAATGGCTCAATTAACTTGGATTTGATCTTTGGTACACAATAAATAACCCTACTTATGATACAACATGCTATTGACTACTAGATGGTGAGGATATCATTGTTTTGCCTTGTACTTACATAGTTTGAGTATTTCATTAAGAAAATTCAATATGCAATCATGCCATGCTTGTGCTTCATCCATGCCTTCTTTTTTACCACTAGGTTTGTTCTTCACTTACACTAGCTTGTGATTAGTATTGTAATGTTGATGCTTTCAAAAAATATTAAATCATTTGATATATGTGATGGCAGGTTTCATAGTGTCTACTGACATAAAAAGCACATAAGATGTTCGGTTAGAGTTATTCATGGACTCTTGTCTTCATCACGTAATTAAGATGAGAAGGAAGTCATCGTGGTGCATGAGTTATAGTTCTCTACCTGAATTGCTAGTATGACTTCGACAATTCCTAATGACAAGAAATTACCATACATGTATACAACTCCATGCTAGTTTGTATCTTGGCTTAGAAAACTTCTATGTTTGTTTTGTTTTTCAAACATCTATTTAGCAAAATATTCCAAAGTTTGATTTTGCTATTTGTGGAACATGGGGGTACTGGCTAGGTTTCCAAGTTAATTATTGATGTGCTTACCCAATTTATCTATGGAATATGATTTATTATTATTGGCTCAAAAGCTACCATGCAAAATGTGGCTTCTCAAATCTCACACAAGTTAATACATAATCACTCCCATAACTAGACTCTATTCACTAGAGAAGCTTGCATATGCCCTTTTTGTAGGATGATACTATGAAGGCCTTGGTGCCAATTAATCTTTGTATTCAATGTCTTATCTTCTATTTTTTCAGCTTAGAGTGGATCTTAGGATTTACTTGCAATGTGTATTTTGTTTGGCTTGGAGTAGATCTTTTATTTGTTTGGCTTGGAGTGGCCCTTAGGATTTAGATGCATTGTGTACTTTCAAAGGTCACTCACTCTTTTGCCTATCCCTTCTTGAAACTTTCCAAAAGAGACATGGTGTTCTTTCCTCTTGAAAAAAAGAGGAGACAAAAGAGACATGGTGTTACAGAGTAGCTTATATGTTGACTTATATACTTACTTTCAAGTTTGTTCACAAGGCCTTCTATATAGAACAGATTCGTATGTATATGCTTACTTATGACTTGTTGTCATAGAAAATTGTTTGTTGAGTGATGGGGCAATTGTTGTTTCACCAGACACTTATGCTCATATTCTGAGTATTTTGCATGTGTGCTTGTGCTACAATTGTACCCCGTTTGAGCCTTTACTTTTACTATATTTTTTCACCACTTCGCTTCTAACCATAATGCAATATATGATTGGATTTTTTCGAATTCCCTCTCGAGGGTATGGCATTTACAACAAAAATACATAAAATGTAACATTGCCTCTTTCTCTTATGAAATGCGTTTTGTAGATAAAGGCTCATCTCTTAGTAATGATAAGCTACACACCTTGTGTTGCCTTTGATTGACTTGGCTAGGGCTTTGGACTCAAAAAATGCTACTGTTGGTGTGCGAAACTTCCTTGTTAAATTAGGTAGCAGAAACTCCACGATGAGAGGAGGAAATAGATTGAGTCTATATCCAAGATTGAATAGGAAAATTGAGAGAACCTCTAATGTATTAGACGATCTTTCTCAGCACGAGAGGTGGAAATAAATTGGTCTTGAATACCTCTTCTATATATCATTCAAGACGACGTGTATAACCTCAAAGTCCTTGGCAAATGGAACAAAGTCATTCACCTAATTATCAAAGAGACTATAATTTCTTCTCACATGTCCCATGTGCCAATCATATATATATATTTTGAATGAGTGTTGGAAGGGCGTTACTCGATGTGAGCATCATTTGGAGGTCATACCTTAGACTCGTGTAGAGCGAGCTGAACCGGACCGCGGTTACATGTAGATTTAATCCTAAGGAGACAAAAATGAACATGTAGTATGTTGGTTGTAGCATATTTGAAGGAGCGAGCCTCCTCTCCCGCCGTAGCTTCTCTGCTATCCATTCCTTTGTATTCCGCTGTGCCTGCGCAGCCATTTCACCTTCGAATCGGTCCACTTCCCATTCCCAACACAGGTTCGTGCCCCTTCCCCCCCTTCCAACGTGGAATGAGAACAGGAACAGACGGATTGAAAACATTGCTAATCTTTATGTGTTTGCTAAACAGAGCGACTTTTTCATTTTTCCCCAAGGGGCTAGCAGCATTGGCTCAGCTCAATGATCTATGCATCCTATTTCACACTTTTGATATTTTCTTCCATCCGTTGATCTCATTTTGATCCATCTCCCTCTCTTTCCAGTCAATTCGGTTGCCACGCTTGCTTTTCCGAACCAGCAACACGTGGTGTCTGGCTAAGAGCCCGTAAAATTATGGTACTTAATCCTTCCCATAGCTTTTTTCGGGCCTTTTATGGATGGAAGTTAATCTAGTTCTCCGAGTTTGCTTATTCTTTTTCACGAAGAATCCGCAGCCTTTTTAAGCTCGCGCTTTTCTTGTGATCGTTTTCTGTCATTTGCAAGTTATCCATAACGTCTTTTCTTCGGACCGCGCAATTTTAATTTTTCTTCGATTCATACTTGAATTCATGCCAATAATATAATAGTCCTAAGAATCGGTTCCGGGGGTGGAAGTCGGAGATCAATTCTACTTCAGGATGGAGATTTGCTGCATCGGAATGCATGCCCCAAGCAATACATTGCAAACCATTTCTCCAGAAGTGGGTATCATCGCGTCATTGAAGAGACATTTAAGACAGCTATCCGCACCACAATCGGATTGTATTGGTTTGACTTCTATGCCATGAGCTCTTACTTGGTTTTCAGAGATCTCCAAAAATTACATATGTTTATTCTTGTTGGCATAAGTAAGAGGCGCAGTACGCGATCAACGAATGCCACCCGAATGGAAGTTGAGCTACTTCCAAACAAATTCAATAGATGGCAGTGACCTATAGCAGTCCTAAAGGCCGGCATTTTTAAGAGAGTTATTCTATATACAACTTTCCAAAGATGGATTTGCTTTCCATTGTGCCGTGGATTGTGACGCCGTGCTCCTGGTCGGCAGTTTCAGAGAGTTTGCTCTCGTCCTTGCTCAAGGTCTATAAAGCGCACAAAATCCATTTACAAGTTAGTCTCATGGGCATCTACTTCAAATCGAAGCCTTCGAGGTTTAAGGAATTCGAGAGAGACATAATGACTATTTAGGACAAAGGGTGAGATCAGTCTTACGGAAAGACTTTGTGTAGGTTAGTAGAATACTTTAGGACACTTTAGGGCTTGGTAAAAGAACACCCTTAAGGACATAAGATAGGAGCTTTTTTGTCGGCAATGAATGAGGACATACTCATGGACTCCAATACAAGGTTCTGGATAACAAACTTGCACAAGATGTTTTAAATCGGTGTTTGACTACCAATGCTCAGGTGTAGGGGTATTCCTCTAGTAGGTAACCATGTAAAGAGGCCTTTGTAGGTTATCGTGGTTGAACACCTGTGAAAGTTTGCTCAATGCTTCTAGGTGACTACGGACAACCTAATTATCCATCTACCTCTTTTTATATTTTTAATTGAATTGCACCCTTACCTTATTTTCAGCAAGAATGAGGAAGAGTAATCTTCAAGGCACTTTGTCATCTAGCATAGGGTTAGCAATATTTGCACTCGGGGTCGTTTTAGCACAAGAGGGCCAAAAGGCACTTAGGGAGATTGCTATGTAAGGGTACTGATGAGAACATAAGTGTAGCTCTGCTTACTAAATTTTCTCTCTTACTCTAAATACTGTCTAAAGGTGCTTACAACTCTTTCTTTCCTTGTTTTTTAATTTGTAAGATTATATATATTCCTGTCTTATGAAGGTATATATATATATTACACACACATACACGCACACGCACACGCACACCCACACGCACACGCACACGCATGGGCCCCCCCCCCCCTTTTTCCAAAGGCATGTGAGCATGTAGATTAGGATCCTTGTATTAAATTTATAATTGATTCCTTTCTTTGTACCTTGATTGTGCTTGTGGGGCATTTGTGTTTGCCAGCTGGGGACTCATCTCGTAGATGCTCTCATTAGTCTTCTGCATCACTCGGCCTTCCAAGAGGTACTATCCCACCCAAACAAGGGTAGATAAAATTAGACATATCATGCAGATCAATTTAGCTTGAGTGCATCGTGGGAGCACTTGCTAGTGACACAAGTATGCCAATTCACCCATGCCTAAGAACATTTAGACTAAGTTCATGAATGCATTATGCTCTATATTTTTGAATATAGTTTGGGTTCGAGCATAGTCATTCTAGCAAATTGACTTGCAGATTAGCCAATAGATTGGATGGATGAGTAGCTCAACCTTCTAGGAGGAGGAGCATGACAATGCCATGACCTTGTCAACGAGGCTTTGTGATCACCTGATGCATGGGGATTTTATGGCCAATGTAATGGGAAGATACAAATTGGGAGAAGGGGGGCAAGATAGTAGAAGGTGGGAGATGGAACATAAAAGGAGAGAAGAGAGAGAGAGAGAGAGAGAGAGAGAGAGAGAGATGTATTAATGTCCTTGGGAGGCCTCACAAGCCTATGGGACACAGTACAACAAATGGAAATGAAAACTCATACAGCAAATGGAAATGTGAGAGACACAGAGAGAGAGAGAGAGAGAGAGAGAGAGAGAGTCTATTAACGTCCACTGGAGACCAAAAGGTCTATGGAACAGCAAGAAACCCTCTAGGGAGGGCGCATGGCAGCTCCCAAGGAGTGCAAAAGCAACCCCAATTATTTAGAGTACTACATAATAGTCTGAAAGAGTAATCAGCCATACATCAGTTTAAGACTGAGAGTCTTTTGGTTTTGATTTAAATTCTCTAATTAGGGCTAGTTCAGTTGCCTTATTTTCCATCCTTTCTGGCAGCCCTGACTTTTGCTAGTTCAGTTGCCTTATTCTTGAGTTGAGCTTGTGTAAGCTCCTCGGCTATCCATACTTTGGTACCCTTCAGCTTGTAAGATAGTTGAAGAAGCTTGATTCGCATATCTTTTGACTTCGGTGTAAGGATTGCATCACCTTTGTAGTGCATAATAGAAGCGGGCCTGGAGTCGTCATCATCTTGCTCATCATCATCCGTCCATTCAATGTTGGGCAAGCCTGCTTTGATCTTTGTCAATATTTCACTATAAGTGTTCTCCTCTTTTTACCAATCTTCTGGGAGTCCCCCTATTCTAATCTTGAGCTCATTATCACATCTAGCTTCGTGTTCTTTAATCTCTGCTTGAATATCAGACTTACTTGCTTTGGTGTCCACATCCACAATCACTTCCTTCTTAGCAGTTTGTACTTCAATGTGAACAAGATCTTTGACTGTAGAGACTAGCTGCAGGGTAGGGGGGGAATCCTTACAAGATTTTGCAGCCTCATCAATTACTGCCTGCTTACCAAGCCCTTCCAGAATGTGAAGTCGAGCCTTTACTTCTGCTAGTTCCAATCGTAGCTCTCTCACTGCTTGTTGGAGATATAAAATCTGATCATGTTGCCCAAGGATGGGTCGTTTTGAGCCTTCTTGTTGATAATTGCGTGCATACGGAGATGGTGTCATGGCTGCAACTGTAGAGTATCGAGTCCTGATGGAGGTTGAAGGAGTTGAGGGGGACTTGGAGGAGAGGGTAGGCCAGTCCATAATTGGCTATCTGTAGAACCCCCTAGCTGAACCTAACCACCGGGTTGGGTTGGGGGTTTAGCCCAACTCGGGGTTAGAGTTAAGGTTAGTTTGTTGTTTGAAGAAAATTAGGGGGGGGGGTTTGTTGTTGACGACGGGATTGGGGGCGGCTGGCGGCTGTTGGCGTCTGGCAGCTGCTGGCTGTTGGCGGCAGCCCTGATAGCTGGTTCGCTAGGTGCTTAGTTAGGTAGGTAGGTAGGTAGGTGGGGTAGGTGGCGGTTGAGGCGACAGAGGGGACGGTGACAGGTGACGACAGGACGGCTGAGGCAACGGCGACGGGCAACGGACTGAGGCTGAGTGGCGATGATGGGCTAAGAGAGAGAAAGAAAGAAAAAAAGATATATTAACATCCACAGGAGACCTCACGGGTCTATGGGACAAAAGAACACACACCAAAAACATCAACATCAGTTAGAGACCGAGAGTCTTTGGGGGAGTATATCATCTCAGCCCCAGTTTATTTAGATGCATAACTAGCTACTGATTTTATCTTAGGAAAAAACGGCTTGAGCAACATCAGTTTAAGACTGAGAGTCTTTGGGTTTAGATTTGAAATCACGGATCAAGGCTTGTCCATCCCTATATACTGTCCATTTTCCATCTTTGCGTGCATCCTTCACTTTAGTAAGCTCAACATTCCTTTGTTTGAGCTGATTCGGGGTAAGCTCCTCAGATATCCATGCCCGTGTGCCTTTCAATTTGTTTGTCTGTCGGAGAATCTTGACTCTACCTGCCCTCTCAGTGAACTCAACTTGTACATGTGTTCCCTTCTGAGAGATCCAACTGACCTCCTTGAGACTTGTGATCTTCTCTTCTACTGTGTATCCCTCTGTAAAATCATCTGCAGGACAGCCCATACAATCCTCTGGCAGTCCCCCTATACGCAATCTGAGAGAGAGAGAGAGAGAGAGAGAGAGAGAGAGAGAGAGAGAGTTGTATTAATGTCTTCGTAAGGGCTTGTGGGCCTATGAGACAAAGTACAATCAAAGAAAGTAACTCACACAAGCCATTGTGGGCAGAAGCAAAGGGCCCGCTAAGGTCCTTGCTCACTGCTGAGCTAGTAAACTGAAAACTGAAAACTCAAAGCTCAAAGCTCAGCCATGTAGAGCTAGTGCTCTAAACTCTAACCTGGGTGCCATGGTGGCTCTCCAATGGGATGCAAAAACGTCGAGCTTATCTGTATCTGATGAGCTCTCTCTCGCTGTGTGGTAGGTGCGTGGTCTCCGTGATCTTTGTATCCCATGGGCCATAAAAAGAGTGACACCTTGGCTTTGACGGTCTCCTCCAAGTAGAGTAGTGATGGGCTGGACCTCTATCATGCGTGCTTTGATCAGCCTCCGCATTGTGTGTGGTGGCTTTGCTGCTCTGCATCGTCTCTTCCTGTTGATCCATGCTGCTATCTCCTTCTCTACCCCACACTTTCCTGGGGCTGACTTGAAGGCATAGATTTCGGTGACGTGTCGGTGTGCTCGGTTTGTCTCCTGTGGCACTATCATCTCATGTTGTCAGATCTGCTGCGGTAAGGTCTCTCCGTGTCACGGCATCTCCATCAGATAGAGGCTAACACAAACCTGGTCATGGAAGTGGATTACTTAGGAGAGTGGCCTGACCCCGTGTCCCTCTGGAAAGAGATAGTGGTATTGTCCTCGGATCTCATAGTAGGCGGTGCAAGTACATAGCAAGTGCTCCTCTGTCTTCACCTTTGTCAGTGTGCACAACCTACAAATCGGCTGCTCTTTAGGTGTGCATATTGCTCTCCCAGTCTCGATCCTTAACTTGCATTGGTCTGATGGCAATCCTCAGTGCGTGTGAGATACGTCTGTCCTTCGGATACTAGGGCTTGAGAATCAATCCATCCTCTGATCCTCTCAAGAAATGGGCATGATAGAACTGAAATCTTGGTGGGGAACTCTTGTTTCCCCCCCCCCCCCCCCCCCCAATCCCCACCCCCACCCCTTCCCCCACGTCCGTATGTATACAGCTGGAGCAGATCCAACCGTATGATATGTTTGATTCATCTCGTGGGATCTGGAGGGATGGGGCATCCAATGAAAGGGGTGAAGGCGGTCCATTTGAACAAACTATCTGGATATGTGTGCGTACTAGCATGTGCTAACGCCACTTTCAGCTAGTCGTCGAGCTGACTCTAATGCCAGCCTCCAACTAGGCAAGGCCCATACCCCATGGAGATATGTCATTGTCTGGAAGACGGCATCAAGCTGTGGAAACAGCTCCAAAATGGTGCACGCACCCCGAAACAGCTCCAAAATGCTGAGAAATCTTCAGACTAGCTGGCACGAACTTCGAGGCAGGTTCAAACAACTTTTCGGTGCATTAAATGCAGGCGCAGCAGGTCCGTACAGTGGTTGGGCTTAGCCAACCAGGTCGGTTGGGCCAACCAACCAAGTCAGTCCACAGTGTAGGCCATCTCATGGGCTATCCATAGATGCCACTTATACCTTGGTATGTGCCTTGTAGGCCTAGTTATAGTCAGTTAGGACTATTGGTACAGTTAGTTTATGTACCATCTAGGTCACTTAGGACACTTAGTCTTGTTAGGGCATTTAGCCCTAGGGTTTTGTTATGTTGGCTCTCCCTTGAGCCTCCACATGTCAGTTTTTGCAGCAATCTATTACAACATCTCGTTTTTCTCCTTCTTGCTTCCATTTTTTTGAGCTTCCATTGCTTCCTACACCCAACGGTGGTATCAGAGCAGGTCGGGAATCCATTCCCTCAGCCATTGACAGCTTTCCCAAGCTGTTTGGCAGCCTCCTGAGCCCTCATTCCTGCTGGTTTTGCTGGTTTCTACACACCCGTGAGTGTTTGAAGCCTCTCCAAGCACTTCTGTCGCGAAAACCCTGATCTTGACGCAAGAAGACCACATTTTGGAGCATCCACTGCGAAGGGAGCTGCATTTTGAGGCGAAGGGAGCTGTTTTTTCTCAGAAATCACTTCACACGTGTGGTGGCTATAGGAATCCATACAGCTGTACGGCTCATTTAATTTGCATGTGTGACTGTAGTTTGTTGTACGGCGACTGTACGGCCATCCGTACAGAGCCCCTATATAACAGCAGCCCTCCTTGCTCCTCTCTTTGCCCCTTCTGTCCTCCATGTAGTCCTGCTGGTCCTGCATCTGTTCAGGCCTGTTCTAGCCCTTAGATCCTACTCCAACATCCGCTGGTAGACATGTGGCATCGCCATATAGTTGCTGACATCATCCGCCCTTTCTTGATCCATGTCATCGCTGCCAGGCATGCTGTGAGGTGTGCTGCCCACATGGCAGCCAGCCCCAAAATCTCTCTCTTTGTGTAGGAATGGTGCCCACATGGCAGCCACAATTCTCCCCATGTGGCATTCTTCCAAACCCTAAGTTCACCCCCCCCCCCATGCTCTCCTCATATCGGGGCTTACATACAGGGAGGTGACCTATCCATTTCCAACACCCCCTCACCAACCCGTCCTGGCCCAACACCAACACTTCGATGATGACGATTCTCCAGTAGCTCCCGTGTCGTAGCCCTTGGCTTGGGGGACTAGGCTAGGGGGAGTGAGACTTCCTAGAAGTCCGCAGGAATGTATCCAATGCCTAGGTGCAACCACTAGGGCCAAGTATTAGGCTAATGCTAGAAAAGAGGGGTATAAAAGTTGGGCCCAAGGGGAGACTAATGTGTCATTAGTAAAGAGGGTTAGAGTTTTTAAGTTTCTCATTGGTTGTAGGGGTTAGGACTTTAGTGAAGGGGGGGGCAAATATGCCACATGGCAATTCCCCATGCACCCTTCTCTCCAAATCCCCCTACACCCAATGTTTGAAGGCATTCCTCACCTATCCTCTCTCCAGGGCCCCAGGGGTGTAGAAATGACTCCCAACCAAGGGAAAAGAGAAAGAAAATGAGAGAGAGAGATTCTGGGAGCCGAGAACAGAAAGGAGAGCAAGGCTCACGGGTGCAGAAGAGCGTGTTGCCCATGTTCTCAAAAAGACCTCTCCAGAAAAAGCTGGTCATACAGGGGTCTCGATCACTGACAATGGATTGAGGCATCCCGCGGTGTTTGAAAATGAGACATGAATAAATTCGCCATCTGATCTGCTGTAATTTTTCTTGGCAGAGCTCCAGTATAAGAGCTTCCGCCTGACACTCTCTAGGACCGCAGGCTGAACTGCTGCTCTGCTGAAATGTCAATGCCTACCTAGCAGCCCAAGTAACGCGCCGCCTCTCCTCGCGGGATCAACGAAAGCCAAAATCAGCTCCCCAATCTCGAACCTTTTGGATCTCCTCCGAGCCTATGAAGAAACCAACGGATTTGGTCCAATTTATGCGAGCTCTAGAAGCCTCACAATAAATGGCTAAGGCCCCTCTGACCCTCTCCAGGCTGGCCGCAGAGCCATCCACATGTAGCGCTGTCATCTGTGAACTCGGAGTCAAGGAGCTCCTTCTCTTGTCTGATCGAGAGCCGCATCCCTGTGATACCAAGAGTCTAAGAGCGCAGGAAGTAACCTAAGGCCTCTGCCATGAAAAGCAAAAGATAAGGGGCCAGCAGGCAGCCCTGCCTCATTGAGCTATAGAGAGGGAAGGCCTCGCCTGTGTGGCCCCCAATGATCATCTGGTTGGAGCTGCTTGCATAGAGAGCTGATACCCCTCTGATCTAGCTCTCTGAGAAACCGAGCCTTTGCATGGTCCCCTCCAAGAACGACCACTCCACCCTATCATATGCCTTCTCGAAATTGAGAAGAACGGTGAACAGCTGTTCCTCCTCCCTGGCCCAGTCCAATGCCTCCCAGAACATGAGGATGTTATCCAGGATGCTACGCTCTTGGGCAAAACTGGTTTGTGTCTCATGAATGATATCTGGGAGGTGGGGTCTCCGACATAGACTCAAGACCTTAGCCAAGATCTTGCAACATGTCTAGAAGGGTAATCGGCCTCCACTGCCGAATGTTTAACCTGTCGCCCTTCTTCGGAAGCAGGCATATCCAGCCTTTGCTGAAGGAGTGATCCTGAGTTGAAGATCTCGTGGCAGGCTAGTCTGAAAGGGGTGGAGATATGCTCCTAGAAGCACCGAAAAAAGGATGGGGTTAGGCCATCCTCGCCAGGGCACTTCTGTGGGTTGGCAGGGCCTGAAGAGCCTCCCACAACTCCTCGTCCGTGAAAGGAGCCTCTAACCGTCTGGTAAGGCCTTGTGAAACTACTGAGGGGACTTGCTCCCAAACTGCCTCTCTAGCTAGAATGGTGGTGGGCGATACCTTCTCTGACTAAAAAAGCTAGTCGTAGAAGGTTATAGTCAACTCAAGGATCTCTTGTGGGTCCGTGCGCATGTGTCCCTATGGGTCTTGAAGCTGCTGAAGCTGGGCTCCTGCGAACCGTGGTTCGGTGGCCTCAAAGGCGGGTCATCCTATCTCCCTGCTAGACCCACCTGGCCTGGGAAGAATGGTATGAGAACTCTGCTCTGCAAACCTCCAAATCATGTAGCTCCAAGTGTGCACACTCCAAGCGATACCTAAGCCACTGAGATTGCGGATTTGCTCTGAGTCTCTTGATAGATGCAAGGTCTCTGCGAAGGGCTTTCTCTCGCTCCTGAAGAGCCACTCTCCGTCTGAGGGCCTGACTTTGGAGCTCCCGACTGCTGCGCTAAATCCTCTCAGCCACCCAAGCTGCCAACCCCTCCTCGGGCTGTCTCTAGAGATCTGCTGTCAACTGTTGAATGTCCGCCTTCTGGAAGAGAACATATGAAATACAAACCCCCATTTGGGGGAGTTTGCGACGGGGATGCTCTAAGTGTAGTACCGTTGGAGAATGGTCGGACATAGTGGTGCTTGCTAACATGCCAGTGGAGCCACCGCGTAGTAAAGCCCAATCCCCGATGTAGAATCTATCCAGGCACTCTAGTAGTCCATCCTGTTTCCGCTGGCCGAAGGAGAAGTGAAGGCTGCCCGGGGTCCTAGAAAACTCAAGCTCTCGCTAGGGGTCCTTGCCTTGGATCGCAAAGATGAATTGCTCCCAAGTACTCCTCTCCCCTGCTGGCATCTCTGCAAAAGAGGTTCCTTCTTGCTTATCCTCCATGAACTTAAGACTATTGAAGTCCCCTCCAACAATCCATGAGTCCACCTCTGGGAGGCAATTCGTGAGCTATCGCCAAAAAGCCGGGCGATGCTGTCCGCAAGCAGGTGCGTACATGCTGAACACACCAATTTGAGACTCTCCTACCTGAAGGCCCATCTACACTGCGCGGCCTAGAAAGAGCTCAGTTTGTGCAAAAATGTCTGGGGCTACCACCTGGGATGTTGAGATGCAGACCCCTCCGCTCCTGCCCACTGTTCGGGACCAAACCTTTGGGCCCCTCCCAGGGAAAAGACGGTGAAGGCGTGTGATGTCGTTGTGGAAAACATGTGCTCCTGAATAAAGAGAAAGTCCACTAGTCCACCTACTAGAGCCCGCTGCAATTCTTGACGGAGAATCAGGTACGGCGGCTGACTGCGCGCATGGTCATGAAGGCCATGCACATTCCAGCTCACTACGGTCAAACTCATGGGGAAGGGGCGGCAGTGAACAAGGCTCGTCTGTGTGTGGGAGCCTGCTCTAAGAAATCAGACTTCAGCGACTTCGTCGGAGGTTTGGAGGGAGAGTAATCTGTGTCCGTGCATCGACGGGACCAGAGTCGCCATTGGCTCGATCATCTACGCCGAAGAGATCAGCGCACTGCTGAAGGGTCTAGCTGTGAGAGAACTGTCTTTGCTGGCAGATGGATCACTGCTATAGCTAGGCTTGACCTTGGCTTCGTTGGAGAGAAGCCAAGTTGAAAGTATGCAGAACCTCTGTGAGCGAGCTAGAGGTCCAGGGAGAGGACATCGGTACCACATCATTTGCTTATAGCAGGATCTAAACCAAGGCACCAGCAGTAGCGAGAGAGCAACCAACCCCCCCTAATGTCCACATACATACATACATACAGAGAGAGAGAGAGAGAGAGAGAGAGAGAGAGAGAGAGAGAGAGAGAGAGAGAGAGAGAGAAAGAAAGAAATTTTATTAAAGTCTTCGGGAGACCGTGAAGGTCTGAGAGAGAGAGAGAGAGAGAGAGAGAGAGAGAGAGAGAGAGAGACATTTTATTAAAGTCTTCGGGAGACCGTGAAGCTCTATGAGACTAAAGATAACTAGTACAATGAGCATAACGGTGGCGGTCTCAAAATAGTCCGGCCAACCGTTTCTTCAAAAAAGTTATGAAGGACGGTGTGTCTAGTCCTAGTGCAAAAAATGTGTATCTATCTCCAGATGATACAAAAAATGGCACAAAAAAATGGAGCAGAAGGGGGGAGATACAAATATATATATATATGCCCGTGGTGATCATCAGAGGCCAATCATAGAGGGCCCATCAAATGGGAGGTCGAAAAAAACCTGCGATGGATGATTGGCCTCTGACATCACGCTGCCTAGTCGAGCTCGGTCGTCGGGGGCGATGGGAGGCCCTATGTTGAAGAACGAGAGCGACGGTGACCCCGGTAGGGCGTGCTGAGAGCATAGAAGGGATGTCATGGACCCGGATGTGTGAGTCTGTCCGCTGGCGTAGCTGTCGTGGCTCTGGCTCTCGCTCATGTCCGCTACGTCGACTAGACTGAGGAGAGGTATCCAGTGACTGGAAGAAATCAGTGATGGGTTGCTGAGTGTCCTCACGCTGTGTGGGCTGCGCATGATGTCGTGCCCGGAGAGATGCATCTCGGTGGCAGGTCATCTCATGTAAGAAAGTGGCTAGGCACCACTGGTCCAGGAACTGCAGCATGCGTGTGAGGGGGCCGAATCCGTCACGGAATAGGCAGTGGTACCGGCCTCAGATGGCATAATAGATAGGGCATCTGAAAGCAAAGTGCTCCTCCGACTCGATCTCCTGCAGGTCGCAAAGTGGGCAGATGCGGCCCTCTCGTGGGATACCCTTTGCGCGTCCACTCTCGATCCGTAATCGGTGTGACGAAACCCTAAACTGGCCGAGTGAAATCCGGAGCGCATGTGGTAGATGAATCTGTGTATAGCCCGGGGGCGTGATGAAACCCTCTTGTGAGATTTGGAGGCAGTGTCGGCGATAGCAATCGAGCTTCACAGGAAGCTCGGGATGAAGAAACCAAGTCCTCCAGGTGTGAAGCTGGAGCAGGTCCTCTCGGATGATTTGGTTGACCTTCTGGTTAGTGGGGGAGAAAGGGGATGGTGGAGCGTCGAGGCTATACTGAAAAGGAGGCAACCGGTCCATGTCGAGGCCCAGTCGGGTGAACCAACTGGAAAGGCGTCTATACCAACATCGCTGGTCCCCATCAGCGAATAAGGCCATAGAGGAGGATAGGGCTAGCCAGGGTAGGCGGAAGCGACCGTCGGAAGAGGAGCTGAAGTCCCTGACCCTGTGTAGATAAGTGATAGCCTGGAAGGCCGCATCAAGCTGTACTGGTGAGGCGTCGAATTCTGCTAAGATGATCTGATGAGGTACCGATGGTTTGTTGCGGATCATCCGAGCAAACATCAGTATCTGTAGGCGCTCGACGCGTGCCCACTCTTTGTCTGAAAGGTCGGCCCCCCACCATGGGCTGCCGTACATGCCTGCTGGGCGGACCAAGGAATCAAAAAGAAGAGGCTTGGTCCGCGGGTCCTAAAAGTGAAAGTGGTAGCACTGTCGCTCCAGTCTGGCAAGAGCGACATAGCCTCGGTTGATCCTGACCTGCATAGCCGGGCGCATCGTGAAGATCGGGCCTGAGAATACAACGCCCAGGTATGTATAAGAGTCGACTATGGCAACAGGGTCGCCGGCGAAGAGGAACTGCTCTCGGTGTTGAAGATCATGACCTTGGTTTTCCCAAGGTTGACCTTCAAGTCGTGGGTATCACATAAGATCTGAACTCCATCTAGGTGTCGCTGAAGACGAGTAGCAGAGGAGGATAGTAGTACTACATCGTGTGCGTATAAGAGAATTTGGATGACAGCCTCCACAAGAGAGCAGCCTGCACCTCCGAGTGTCTTGATGGTGGTCTCGAGCTCGTCGATGTAGAGGCCAAATAGAGTCGGTGACAAGGGACATCCTTGTTTGACCCCTATAGTGCTCGTGATCTCTGTGGTCCAGCTGGTACCAATCCTGACCTGGCCCGTCACCCTCTCATAGAGAGCTACTACCGCCCATATAACCTCCGAGTCGTAACCTAACTCCTGCAAGCGTCTGACAAGGCGGGCCCGAGGAACAATGTCGAATGCCTTGCGGAAATCCACAAAGCAACAGTATACCCTCTGTCTCTTGTGTCTGGCCTCCTCAATGATCCCTCGAAGTGTAAAAATGTGATCGTAAGGCGAGTGATCCGTCCTGAAACCGGCCTGTCCAGATGCCCTGAGGCCTCGTATCTGTGCGCGAGTGATGACCTCACCGTCTAACACTGATGCATAGATCTTGGACATAACATGTCCAATCATGATGGTCCTGTAATTCCCTGGATCCATGGGATCTTCTGCTTTGTGGATGGGTGTGATAGTGTTCAGGGTCCAGGCTCTGGGGAATCCGTGGCAGACAGCTTCATTGAACAACGTTGCAAGGATGGGGGCTAGAGTTTTGATACCATAGGCGACAAACTTTGTGCATAGGCCCTCATGATCCTTGGCTCGGCCGTTGTGAAGCTTGTGCGCTGCGTGGGTGACTCCCTCGGTTGTGAAAAGGATGCAAGATGTGGGGCGGGGGGTGGCGGAGAGGTCAGGAGGGGGCTGATCAGGGATATCATAGAGTGTGTGTGCATAGGAGTGCCAGAGGGAAGTGTCTGTGAGGGGGGTAGGGGGTCGGCGTTCTAGAAATTTCCTCCAGAAATCCTTGGAGTTGCTACTAAACAGGATGTTTAGTAGCATATCCTCATTCTGGCGCAGGAAGGCTAGCTTCTTGTGACGGACTAGGTGGCGATATTCCGGAGTGAGGTGTGGGTCAGCCCTAGCATTTCGCTGGGTCGTGAGTCAGAGTGTGCGGCGTAAGGCTTTACATTCGTCATCATACCAGCTATTGCAAGGGGTGGAGTCAATGGGTGGGGGGCGTGTAGACCGAGTAGTGTAAGGAAAGATGTGGCGGGCTGCATTGTGGAGAGAGTGGGTAATGAGGGCAGCTCGGTGATCTAGAGAGGGTATGGTGTCTATGTGTTTAAGGAGAGAGGCTAGGTGGGCTGAGTAGTCAGGTGAGAGGTTATGATCAAAGTGTATATCATGATAGGTGGTGTAGTGCGGAGTGTGGCTAGAAGGGGCTTAAGGCGTAAGGAGGTGAAAGAAAAGGTAAGTGTGGTCGGCTCCTAGGGGTAAGGGTGCGGTACGGAAGTCAGTGATCCGTGAGGCTAAAGCAGGAGATCCCGAAATGTAGTCGACAACACTGGCTCCTCCGCCATGTGGGAAACATGTGAAACCAGAGGAGGCGGGCCACCGATCTAGTCCATTGTAGATGACCAGATCATGTATACGTCCAAGATCCAAAAGAGCCTGCCCATATGCAGTAACGGGGGCTCGACTGTCGGCCGATGAGCGGGGGAAGCCCGAGTCCTCTATGTCCATCTCAGGTAATAGGACCGGATCTGAGTGGAAATCCAGGAGGGATGTCTGATGTGTGCCTGTCCGTGCGTTGAAATCCCCAACTAGGAGGACCTCTCCGTGTCTGGAAAACTCCACAATGTCTGGGTGGAGATCTAAATAGGGGGATACCCCCGTATCCTCGCGTAGCACCCGTGCGAAGTGTGACGTCTCAGGGGGGAAGTAGCAAACTGCAATAAAAAGGTCGCATGTGGAAGGGCGTCGTAAGCGGAGCCATAGGTAACGGGCGTGAACATCTCGTCTGACCACGGATATCAGACTAATGAGTGCTGAACGGAAGAGTACTGCAACTCCGCTTGAGCCTCGGACCCCCCCAGTATCTCTGGTCTCCTCACAGAATATTGACTCCCAAGTATAGCCACTGACCGAGGGGAGAGGGCGCTCGGGGCTTTGGTGTGTCTCTGTATAGAAAACTATGTCACGTCCAGTGTATGACTCTGAGAAATTCCCAGGGTCAGACCATAGGGTACCATTACAGTTCCATATGGTGCATG
The DNA here is from genome assembly GCF_047967505.1 of Dipteris shenzhenensis. NCBI lineage: Eukaryota > Viridiplantae > Streptophyta > Polypodiopsida > Gleicheniales > Dipteridaceae > Dipteris > Dipteris shenzhenensis. The sequence goes on along the minus strand of NC_141597.1, from coordinate 62,589,747 downwards.
CCAAGGGTACTGTGTGCTGAGTCTGAATTTCATAGACCATGTCTCCCTATTTGGGAGGGGAGCCTGCTACCGTGTCTTGAGTACCTGGTGGGGCTCGGCGGCGGGGGCCAACTAGCAGGCGGCCATCTCGGACGACAGCCCACTTCCCCTCCTGACGGGCTGCATCTCGCTGCTGAAGTAGGGTGCGCCGCTCCTCTACCTGCATAGATGTGAGATCCTCATCCATGAAAATGGTAGGGTGGTCCCGCAGTGTAGCGCGCTGCTTGAGTGCTGCAAGTCGAGCCTGAGTGTCCCTGAATTGGATGATAAGTGGCTGTGGACGTGTGGGATCCCGTCCCGTGCGCCATGCATGCTCGATCCCATGCTCGGCGAGGCCGAGGGTAAAGGTCACGAAAGCAGTCGCGTCCACGAGGGGGGTAAGTGAATCTGCTCGGGGGATACCTCGAACTCAGATGTTGAGAGCCTTACTGGCCCTCTGTTCTTGCTCGACGATGGTGGCTGAAACTGCTTCTTTGGGTGCTCGTCTTTGGGAGGCCTCACGGGCCTTTGAGACAAAGTACAATCAACAAAACATGCTGACCCGCAGAGAGTCTTATGGAGGAGACTCTAGAAATCCCTTAGGAAAATAAAAACCACTCTTTTCTTTTGTCTTTCCATTCAAGGAGGGATAGCGGTGAATTTGTGGAGGTCTAGGTTTGGGGTAGAGTATACTTGCCCTTATTGTAGGTCTAATGAGGAGTCGATTTCATTATTGTTTATGCGGCTGCAAACAAGCGAGGGTTATTTGGAAATGGATTGCAGAAGTGTCTCCTTGTGTTGCCGCATCTCCATCAGATAAAGCCCGATACAGACCTGGTCAGGGAAATGGATCAATCGTGACAAAGGACCGAAGCCACTTCCCTCTTGGTAGAGACAGTGGTAGCTCCTCGAATCTCATAGTAGGCTGGGCAAACACAAAAAAAATGCTCCTCTGTCTCAACCGTCCCCAGCATACATAGCGTGCAGACTCGTTGCTCTCTAGGTATACCTGCTGCTCTCCCTGCCTCGATCCTCAGCTGATGGGACAGAACCGGCATCTGACCAATGGCAATCCTCAGTGCATGAGAGACTCCTCTATCCTTCAGATATTGGGGTTTGAAAATGAATCCCTCCTCTGATACTCTCAGGAAGTGATTGCGATAAAATTGGGTCTTGGTGGGAGCTCCTGGTCCCCCCCCCCAAGTCCGGGATGTGTGAAGCTGGAGGAGGTCTAACCGTATGATACGGTTGATCTCATCTTGCGGGATGGACTCAAGAGGTGCATCCGTGTTGTATTGAAAGGGGGGAAGCGTGTCCATCTGGATACCGTCCCTGGCAAGCCATGTAGATATGCGTGCATACCATGTGTCTGCCCGGCTCTCTGCGAGTCGTTTGGATGACTCTAGGGCCAACCTTGGAAGTCTCCAATGGGGTAAGTCCCAGACTTCGGATGAGAGTCACTGTCTGAAAGATGGCATCAACCTGGAGAGGTGTCATGGCGAACTCTGCCTGTACTATCTCATGTGGAACTGAGGGCTTACATCGCATCATTCCGGATCCCATTGTCACCTGTAGCCGCTCAAAGCTCCTCCAGTTTGTCCTCGGAAGATCGCAACCCCAGAAAGGTGTTGCATACATGAGAGAGAGAGAGAGAGAGAGAGAGAGAGAGAGAGAGAGAGAGAGGGTGTGAGGAAATAATGCTTAAATGAAGACATGCAGAAGGCTCTCATTCATTCCATCAAGTGTGACAAGACGAGTGAAGTACAAGCCTTATGTAGGCTACTCACTCACACTCTAGCACCTAGTGCATATGGGATAAGTCCCATGATGACACGTGGCACGACTCACACACATGGACTAGTACTAGATCACCTAGTACTACACACTAACACTTTACACCAACACACTCTTTGACTATGATATCTCCAACACCCCCCTTTAGAGCAAAGAGTGTGAGACCCAACACGCAAGAGTAGACCGATCCCCCCTCCACCGCAATACTGCAAAGAGCAAGTCCAACTATCCAACACCTCCTGTGTGATAGTGACTTCTCAGTCAGCTTGTGACCGGCAAGGGCAAACCATCACTCGTCATCCCCCCTTACTCTGAACTGGGTGGTCAATACCATCAACCAAAGTAAAACCCAATACAATCATTTTTGGGGGACAACCCAAGGCAGAGTACCTTTATTGACTCCAAAGACATTCAATTTAGAGGGAAAACTCAAGGCTGAGAACCTTTATTTGACTCAACACAAACACACAGCATCACTAGTCATCATCTATCACCTCAGATAGGGATAGATCATGTAATATGGCAGATAGAGCTTGCTCCTCAGGTCCAATAGATGTGGCGTATATATTCTCGAGCTTGTCCAGTGTCTCCTTGGCTGAAGTAGTGAGGTCAAGATGATGAAGTAGTTTGTTAGCCAACCACACATCAATAAGGGCTAGTGCCTTGTCATTCTTTTCATCCCAAGCTGAGACTTGTGCGGATTGATCTTCATGACAAGGGCGAGGCTCCATGTGTGCAAACTGAGGGAACAAACTCGCAGCACCAGCTGAAGAACCATCAAGCATGGCAGCTGGTTTTAGGACGCCAAAATGCAATAGCAGCCTCCACGTGTGCAAGCGGGCAGATATAGGTGGCTGTAGGTGCTCCAAATACAAACCCTAATCAAAACACAGCAAGAATATGCTCCGAAATGCAGAACTGAACCAGAAATGGAGCTCTTGTGGTCGTAGTAACTGCTTGAATTGCTGCAGCAGGTCCGAAAGCTGTAAAGTGGCTCAGTAGGGCACCCCGAAGTGCAAAGGCTGGTCACCAATGTGCAAGGAGGCTCCCTAGAACAGTTCCAAATGCTGTAGCAGGACACTAGTCTGACAATCGGCTGCTGTAGATGTGTTGGAAGCCAAGAGACTGCTCGAAAAGGCCCTCAAATGACTCAAAATGCTGCAGAGAGTGCTGGCAGGTGGCCGATTACACAATAGTAGCAATAAAAGTTTGTTCTTGGCATTGAAAACCTCATTGAAGGCGGCTATGCAGCAGCAGCTCAGAAACCCTGATTTCGGGGATGGACAGCTCCAAAACGTCCTTGGGGAGTCACACGTGCAGGTGCCTCTTGCAGGAAGTGCCGACCCGCAAGCAAAGAGGGAGCCAAAGGCCTAGCTACAGCTCCAAGAGGGCTTGAATGAAGGCGGCTGGCTGCAAGGACAGAAAACGGAGGTGGAGTAGCTATGGAGGAGATAAAACAGGACAAAAATGGAGCAGGGCTGAGGCGGCTGCAGGCTGCAAAAAGAAGGGCTGAAGCAGAATTAGGGTTAGGGCAAGGGTGACGTGGCAGCTATGGAAGGTGGCTTTGATACCATGTCAGAAACATGGTGAAGAGAGAGAGAGAGAGAGAGAGAGAGAGAAAGAAAGAAAGAAAGAAAGTGTATTATTGTCCACTAAAGGCCAAAATGGGCCCATGGGACATCAAGAACTCTGCATACAAGATAGCACAAAATCAACGTGCCACAAAGAAGAGGCATCGTCGAATATCATCTAAGTGCTACGCAATACAATGCAAGTGAAAGTACATAATGTCAAATCTGAGCCTAAATACAAAGTAAACTAGATGCAAGGAAACCGCCCCTGGGTGCAAAATGGGGGGATGAGTACAATATGCCAATGCAAAGATACAAGTCCAGGTGTCACGGAGTCTGAGAACCAAAATAATACTGGAAATCCTGTCCATCGACTCTGCCTCCTGCTATGAGAGTACAAATCTGAGCAAAGGTGAGGTGAGCGGCTGGTGGGGCGAGATCTCCATGAGTAAGTCTCCGAGAGAGAGAGAGAGAGAGAGAGAGAGAGAGAGAGAGCACATAGACTAGTACTAGATCACCTAGTACTACACACTAACACTTCACACCAACACACTCTTTGACTATGATATCTCCAACAGTGGGTAGGGTGGTCATATATCTGAGGGGGGGCTGAGGTAAGCCCTGTGGTAGGTAGAAAAGGAGGCTGGCTGAGGGGAAGGCTGAAGCAGGGACAGGAAGGCAGAATGCTGTGGGAAAAAAGGGGGCTGTGGCATTGGGGCTCAGAGTGGAGGGGCATGTTGAGGCTGAGGCTGTGGCGGTACAGTCTGGAGCCCACTGTGTGTTTGCCTGTTGTTTAGATTGTCGATGGCGTCCTGCTATCCTTTTGGCTTGGTCTGCAAGTTCTGTGGCTTCTCCTTCTCGGTTATCTCCCTCACCATGCTTTTCTTTGCTGCATTCCATTCTTCTGCACTCTCTTTCTTGTCTGCTGCTGCCACTTGCCAGCTTCACAGGGGGGAAAGGGGCCTTGGGCCCTTCATTTCAGCATTGAGGAGGGAGACAGGGAGCACGGAGGCAGAGGAAGGGGGCAGGGAGACGGTGAGCAAGAAGCAGAGGAAGGCAGTAGGGAGGCAGGGACATGAGGGAGGCGGAGGGCAAGGGGAGGTGGAGACGGGGGGCAGCGACGCAAGGGGGGGGAGAGAGAGAGAGAGAGAGAGAGGATTAGGAGCGAGATTTCACATTAATGTGAAGTCTAATGAGTGAAGGGGGGGGGGCGTGGACTCAATGGTCCACTCCACATATCTTTTAGCCGCCTCTAGGCGTAAACAACCCCTAGCCAAATTAGTCCTAACTTCCCTGTCCCAATTTTGGCCTTATTACAACCATCCTTGCCCAAAATATATTGTCCTCTCCATTGCAGTTAGGGTCAAACAGGAAAGTGATGTAATTCTTTGCTTTGGAAGTTGTGGCATCTTTTGGCCATGAAAGCGGCGATTTATCTTGACAATCTCATCACCAAGAAGCTCCAAAGTCACATGGACCTTGGCTGTCCCCATGGTTTTTATTTTGTACTTTTCCAGGCTTTGCTGCCCATTTCCCCCCAAAGTATTGATTGCTTTTCCACACATGGCATCAGATGTTTGGCTCTAGTCTCCTGCTCATATGCGAGGAATTAAAAATTGTCTTCATTACAACAGCTGTATTTGGGCTCTAACAGCTCTAGAACCTTCTCTACTTCACATGTGAAATAATACAGGGCTTCAAAATTTGGATGCACCAATTACCATGCATATGCAGATTTGGCAAACTGCATGGCCGATTAGATCATAGATTTCCATGTAAGGCATTACATGGACCTTAGTTGTCCCTATGGTTTTTACTTTCCATGCTTTACTGTCCATTTTCCCGAGTTTGAAAGTATTGATTGTTTTTCTACACATTACTCTCCTGCTCATATGCGAGGAATTGAAAATCGTCTACTTTACAGCAGCTGTATTTGGGCTCAAGCAGCTCTAGAGCCTCTCTGCTTTTCAAAATCTCATGTGAATTAATATAGGGCTTCAACCCTTGGATGCACCTATCACCATGCATATGCAGGTTTGGCTAAGTACATTGCCCATTAGATCATAGGTTTCCATGTAGGCCATTACATTCTAAACATCTCGAATCTTACATCTTGAACCTGATTTTGAGTTGAATCAATGGATATAGTCCTCAATGCAAGTGCTAAGCTACTTTGATTTGCATGCTGGCAGGAAACCAGCCAATCTGTTGGGGCTGTAGAAAGAAAAGATGAAAGGGAGCGACTGGATAATAATTCTGATGGTACATCTCTAACAATTGTCATGTGGATGATTTTGAGTGTGAGGCAGAAGCTTGCTCGAGGTGGATGGTTACTAGAGCAGCTTGTTATTGTTGTATTTTTGGAGTGTCATGAACTGAATTAAGGAGATTTGTAATAATCTTGCATGGCTTGTCGTTTTTGATGCATATCTTGGGTTTCGTATATACAAATGTCACCACACATATGAAAACTGTTTCTTCTGCATATGTGTATGATGTACATAGGGCTTTGGCTATGAGACACAATGCGTGTACTTTTTGACTTGGTGCTTTGGCATTTCAGATATGCAGGAAAGGACACACGTGTCTTCGAGTGGGCATTCAGATTTGAGTTCGGAGTCCCCAAAATGTGTAGGAGCTTGTGACTTTACAAATGCTTGCAATCAGATCGCACATAAAATGATGCTTGTGAGGATTGCAGTATTTCCCAATGATCTTAGAGGGACACCCTTTTGTCACATGCCCAAGTAGACAAATCTTAGCTTCTGAGCAGCCAAATTATGCATACTGTTTTTTCCTAAAATGACACGGAATGTTACAAGATATTGTAGTGTGATCTGTGAACATATGACATGCTTTAATCAATTTGTGAAATTTGTTTGCACAGCTCGACTCGTATTTGGGTAGGGGTCTGCTTACCTAGGGTATATTGAACTGAAACATCTTGGAAAGGGAAATTAGGGGAGACACAAACTCATGATGACAGATCCTTCCACCTTGTGATGTCAAACTATGATTTGTTGCGTTTTGCTTCCGGTTTTTTTTTTTGGTGGGGGTAGGGGCACTCTTATTGAGAGAATGGTTGGGAGTAAGTCCATGACATGAAGTTCATACCAAAGCATGAGAACATAGGAGGTGCTGATGTTTATCCAATTGTTATATGGCATGGATCTTTTCTAGTTTGGAGTTTAGAAAGCTAGCAAGGAAATAAAACAATTTCAATTAAATTCTTAAATGACGTGACCATTTGAGAGACTACCCATAGGATGTTAAAGAAAATTCTAGCATAGCTTAAATGCTATCTGAACTTGTATCAGTTGCCTCAGGAGGCGGGCATGGTCTTAAACACCAACTTGACTCTTGAAAGTTCGAACATGACTTCTCTAATTGTTGACTCCCATGTGGTACGCTCTTTAGCTCTTTCACCAATTCTTGTACATCTAGAACTCTTACATAGGTAGGTTTAATTCCTTAGCTAGCTGAAATATGACTGAGCTTCATGATTTTGGAGGGAAGACGGATAGGTGAGGGAAGACAGGTTGTTGCGTCATATAGATATTTTAGCCTAAAATTAGTGACAACTACAAAATGATATGCTTGTGTGGAGAGAGGAGTTTTAGGACAGAAGGTGCTCTGTAAGACGCAAGTTCTCTACCATCGTTGGATATCATGAGGATGTGGCCTAGCATGAGAAGCATGGAGAAGAATTGAGTCTGACCAAAAAAGGTTCATAGCTCAGGAATTAGGAGCCAAAGCACCAACTCGTTACCAATCTTATCAATAGGAATGCTCCCTCTAGAAGGATAAATACTTTGCCAATCTATTCACTACATTAACCAAGTGGCTTAAATAGACTACCACACAGGGTTAGAACCAAAGGATTGAAATGGTTGGAATAGGCGATATTGGAAGGAGTACTAGCAATAAAGGGGCCAGTGCAACAGGACGTGATAGATAAAATATGGGCTGAATTGAAAGAGACAATGGCCTTCTATAGAGAAGAGTATAACTGCAAGATTGGTTATGAAGAATAAAATAAGCTCCAAGATAGAATCTTGATGTGTAAAAAGCACAAGATATGTATGGCAAGAGTCAGTTTTCATGAATTGGAAGTTGAAATTGGCTGATGGAGGAATATCAGCTGATAAGAGAGGATCTGCAAGCTATGCGCAAGTGCATTGGTACATGATAGAGCTCAAGTAATACTCAATTGCTGCAACTATGAACACATTAGAATGAAGTTTGACATTCAGAAGTCCTTTTGGTAATCTTTTCGAATTTTCTCCCAAGCAAAGGAGCTACATTGTTGAGGTCTTAAGTATAGAAAGGAATCAGTGAAAACTTTGGAGCTCAACAACAAGTAGTGTGGGTGTTTCATTGGTTTGTTATTACAGAGCTTTTTTTGGTTTTCTCCATAGATCTTCCAACGAGTCCACCTCGTGGGATCCCCACAAATGAGCCCTTAGCTCATTAATATAGACCAACCCTAGGATGTCCTTAACTTAAGGGCACCTGTACACTGGGTATAGACTTAAAGTCTCTCTATACTCCTTTCAAAGGTGTCCCTTGCTTGGACTTAACCCTGTCATAATGCCAGTTCCTGCTATGACCTTGGCGTCGTAACATTTCTCCCACCACAAAACAACCTTATACTAGGAAGTTCTGGGTAAGATTTTGCCGCAGCACTAATGTGATACTGTCCTCGGAGTTATTGCTTTTCTTGTCTCCCCATTTAATAAGGAGCTCAGGAACTACTGTGTTCCTAAGAGATCTCTCTTAATATTCCAGAATTGGTTCTGGGTCATGAGGGCTGCACATCTTCTCTAAGCGAACAAGCTTCTCTATAGAAACTAAGCTATTAGCTGCACCTAACATCCCCTTTAGGTGGCTAACATGAAAGACTTCATATATGTGTGTGTGTGTGTGTGTGTGTGTGTGTCCTCACGCTAGGGAGTAAGTCTAGTTCATAAACTACGTTATTAATCATGCAGATTATGAGATAGGGACTGCAATAGTGTAGTGAATCGTGATGGCTTATAAAATTTACCACTTTGTAATCACCCATAATCTATTGTCATTCTTAAAAATGAACTGGATGGCTACAAACACTCAAGAAGAGCGCTTTTGATTTGCATAAAACTAGGCTCTATCTTGAGCTGTTTGAAGGTTCTCCTTCACAAATTGCAACATATCTTGCTGCAATTGCAAGAAATCAGCAGCAGATCGAACCTTGATGTTCTATTAGACCAAAGAGTTTTAGGCTGAAATCCATACATAAACACAATTTGATTCAGCTTAGTGGCTGAATGTTTTGTACTATTGTATGTAAACTCAGCCATAGGAAGATTCTCTTCCCAAACAGATTGCTTGTGAGAGACAAGCTTGCAGCATATCCTCTAAATTTGTTTTACTAGCTTTGTTTGGCCATCTAATTTAGAATGGTTAGATGAATTCATACTCTGCTTAGTGTCCGATTTCTTGGACACTTCATGATAGAAGTGGCTTACAGAATCAAGTTTATGATCAGTTGCGATCTCGGCTGGTAATCCATATAGTCTAAATAACTTTTTCACAAACAACGGTGCCAGTTGTGGAGTAGAAACTGTAGACTTTGTTGGACTGAACCTGGGTATCTTGGTTAGTCTGTCCACCACCATCCAAATAGCTTCATGTCCACGACTGGTTGACAATGCAACAATGAAGTTCATGGAAATGCTTTTCCATTTCTTGTATGGGATCTCCAATGGATGCAATGGGCCACCTCGTCTCAGGCGTTCCTCTGCCTTACTGACTTGAACATAGCGTTTGATATCAATCTGCATCTTTGGCCAATAAAAGCCTTGCTTGACCAAATCCAAGATGCAGTGGTGTCATGACATTCGAAAATCATCCTCATGTCATGGACAGTTTGTATGTAGGTATTCAATTCAGAATGGTCTCTTATTCCAAAAAGATACAAATCTGGTCACCCGAGGGTCTTGGGGAAGGAAATTCCTCTTTGCCTATGTTGGCATGCTTAAATTTGTACCTTCGTTCAAATATGGCGGAAATAATGATCATGCACATACATACCTTTAAGGGAAAGATAGAGATCAGATTGGATCTCAACAAAACTCATAGAGCTCGTGTAGTAGATGTGACTCAATGCATCATCCATCACTTGGTGGCACCACTTCTATAACGTATTTTGAACATAGTACAGGGAAACATGTTTCGAAAGTCATCTTTGGGGAAATGTCGTTTTGGGGCTGTCCAAAAATAGAAACGGTGTTTCTTGTGGAAGGGGAAACACACCATTTCTCCTTGTTTTGCTTCAAATTTGTAATATGCATTATGTTTAAGTTACAAGTAGGCTGTAAGTTGTAGCATATTGAATGTGTGTGTTTTGAATTTAATCTCAAATGTGAGTATTTCTGAATTTTGAATGGTCATTGGTGCCTCCTTTTCTAAACCCTAGAAGCCCCTTGCTGATGTGGTATTTCCCCTGTTTTGGCCCTCCTAAAAATTCCCAAAACATGTCTGCTTCCCGGATCTCCATTTTCATTTCTGTTTCCATTTCCGTAATTATATTTCAAAGTCGAAAGTCTTGCATAAGCTCAGTCCATATCGCCTTTTGGCCACGTAGATATGAAGCATCATAGAAGTACTTAATTGATGTGTGAAAGGAGTGCTGCCACATGTGAAGGAGACGGCACTCCGGCCTGCATATGAGAAACCTAAATTTGCAAAACTGCCTCATCGAGATTCTCCCCTGCGTAGAAGACATCTGGAATCCTGAGATGGGTAGAGTGAGCTCTCTTATGAGTCTTGGAAATCATCTACACAGTAGGAAAGTGGTCTGAGGTAGAAACTGCGGGAAAATGCACGTCAAACCATCTCTATCCAAAGTCCAATCATCAACATAAAATCTATCAATGCATGAAGCAAATTCAGCACATGCTTTTTCGAGAAAGCTCTAAAAGCCCAGATTTTGAGACAGCTCACCTATTCTAGGCTAAAACTAGAGCAAAAGCGAATTCAGCACATGCTTTTTCGAGAAAGCTCTAAAAGCCCAGCTTTTGAGACAGCTCGCCTATTCTAGGCTAAAAGTCACAGCTTTCAAAAAGCAGGGGGTAGCTTTTAGAAAGCATTTGGTTTCTGGCTACACCCAGTCTATAAAAATGACAGCCTCTATGCTCACTAGGAAATTCCGATTTGTAGTCAGCTTCATGCCCTCAGCCCATACGAGGTTCCCAGCCTGTTCGTGGAGTTTTTTCTTCCATCGCATGTGATCTACAGCTAGTTTGGCACGTGGGTTTGAGACTTTCAGTTGATTTGTTGAATATATTGTCAATTTTAAGGAGTTTTAAGGTTTCAAATGGTGCAGTCAAGGCTGCAAAGAATGCAGCTAATCCACAATGATGTTTGCGGTTTTATGAAGACATAGTCTCTTGGAGGTCACTTCTGTTTTGTTACTTTTATACATGACCTCTCAAGATTCACACAGGTCTTTGCACTCAAGGAAAAATCATGCTTTGATAGAGCCTCAATCTTGTCAAACCCTACGTTCGGATAGAGAGGGGGAGTGCATGTCCAAGGAGTTAGCCACCTTCTTGGGTGAGAAAGGCATCATAAATCCATGCACGGTACACTGTACTCCTCAGCATAAGGGAGTGGCTAAGTAGAAGAGTAGGTCACTAATGGAGATGGCTAGGTGCATGCTTAAGGCTGAACCAAGATATGCATGCAGTCCCAATCATAAAACAATCACCACTGTGTGATGCCAGGCCTAATTTTCAGTAACTCCATTTCGGCCCTGGCGGATATAGTGCACTGTCCTGAGGAGGATTTTGTGTCATCTACCTTCGGTGAGGTAGTGATTGGTATTCCTTTTGACATATTGTCTTCCTCCAGAGGTGGACACATTCTTCCCCCCGTGCATGAAATTTCCACTTGGTTCCCTTTTATTCAGGAACACAATTTGGATGCCAGAGATAGTGCAAAGTAAGATAAATTGCTTTCATGTAGTGCACTTTCCTGAGGAGGATCTTGTGTCATCTACCTTCGGTGAGGTAGTGATTGGTATTCCTTTTGACATATTGTCTTCCTCCACAGGTGGACACATTCTTCCCCCCGTGCATGAAATTTCCACTTGGTTCCCTTTTATTCAGGAACACAATTTGGATGCCAGAGATAGTGCAAAGTAAGATAAATTGCTTTCATGTCAGACATTTTGGTCACCTACTTTGGGACTTGCATTTCAGTTTCAAACTCTATTCTCCCCCTAGTGGTTGGACATAGTATCATCATTCCCTCCAGAGTTCAATGGGTCATTCTTTTGATTGGGGGACGTAAGGTTGGTTTTCTCAATCTTTGTGCCCCTAACAATTGAGGGGACGGTGTTCTCTTTGGAAGGAACTTCTCTCCTGGGCCCCCAATGCACATTCATGGCTCAATAGAGGTGACTTCAACATGGTGGAGTTGCCAGGAGGAGGATAGAGAAGGATGTTTTCATTCTTTTCTTTAGAGAGAATGCCTTCTTGTTTCAATTCAGTGGTAGAGATTTTTGATTGGATGATGCTTTTCACACTTGTCACAGCCTCTCCAGTTCTCGCAGTCGAATATGAGTCCTTTTCTGAAGTGGGGCGCCACTTGTCTTGGTGCTTTTCCCCTAAAAAAGTGGAGAAAATAAAACTCCATTGGGAAAAAAATGGTGCCATCCAACTTTTCCCGTGGGCAAGCACACCACCAACATCTCGTGGATTTTGGGCTACTTGACACGCTTCCCCTGGGCCAACGGGGAATCGGACCAATGTGATCTCACCTTGACGTTGGCGGTCCAAGCTGTAGAGGTGGTGGCTAGCAAAAATAGGCAAAGACAGCTCCAAAATAACAATGAGTTGACCAATTCCAAAACTGAGCTGCCATGGTGTAGGAAGGCTCTAGGAGCACTCCCAAGTGACAAAAAATAGGGCACTGATAAAGAACGAGCTGGACAGCAGTAGTTCTTTGCGATAGAAATAATCCCCAAGGGCCGGGGCTGAGGGGAGGTGCTTGTGAGTAAGGTGGCGGCCTCCTTCGACACCAAATGTGAGAGTTTATGGAGGTCCGTGAAGATGAGATTGCAAGAATGAAGTACAAGAGCGCTGTCAACATGAAAAAACCCTAAAACCCTAGGGTGAGCGTAGGTGAGTCAAACCTGGCTGTACTACTAGCTAAATTGCTAACGGTGGTTAGGGGAAAAACCTTCAAAGGAAAAGGTGCCCGTAACCCTATAATTAATAATTACATTGGCCACTGCCTTAAAGATTAGTATTTCTAACATAAGCTGATGTCTCCTAGGTTGTAGGGCTGCTTTAACTGTGATTTTGCAGTTTGAAGGCAAAAGTTTTCATAGTGACAGTCTTTGGAACAAACAAGTTGTAGTGTTCAAAGACCTAGTGGATGTAGAAGCAAGTTGGCTTAAAAAATAATTGGTCCATTTGATGACACCAGGTTTTATATTTCTTTCATGTCGAAAGTGTTGCATATATGTGGACCAATGGACATAGTATAGATTGATACAATTTGACTAATTTTGGAAGTACAAATTCATCTTTAATGCAATATTGGGCTTCTTGATTGCCTGAAAGCTGCCATGGCAAGATAGGCTTCACTTAAGGGGAACTTGTTGTTGGAATGGTCACCTCCCCGTCTGTAAGCCCCCATATGAGGAGAGCGTGGGGGAGGGAGACCTAGGGCAGAAGATGCCCAGAGAAGAGAGAGGGGGCTGCCACATGGGCAGCACCTCACAAGAGAAGAAGGCTGCAACAGATGGCGCGTATTACAGTGCAGATGGCGGGGACAGCAAGACCTAGATCTGCTGACCTGGCAAGGCGCGATGACATCAGCAGTGTACGGCGCTGCACACGTGGCTGGAGAGAACCTGGCAGAGGGCAGAACCAGCAGGCTCTGGTAGAGCAGCAAATGGGGCTGACAGTGGGCAGTGGCATGCCTTATATAGGCTGGGCCCTTGCCTAGATTGGAGGGCCAAAAGCCCTAGAAGTGTGGGCCAAAAGGCCCTAGTTTTGGAGCCCTTAAAGGGCTGGTTTTGGGGCAGACTGGTCAGCCCAAACAGACCAGCCAGTCGGCCCATTTAGGGCTGGCTGGTCGGTTACTTCAAGGGGCCCTTGGGGGCCTATAAAAGCAGAGGCCACAGGCCTCATTTCACATCCAACAGTTCAGCAGAAAAGGCAGCAGACAGGAGCAGCCAGAAGACACTTACTTGGGCCTCATCCTGGAGGTGAAGGAGAGTAGAAGGTGTGCTGCAGACTGAGCTCTCAAGGGCTGAACCTTGGCTGTCTCTCAGGGCAGCAAGGTGTTGTGATCTGGACGGAAAGTCTACAGAAGCTCGAGGTGGAGCACGTGGGCTCGAGTCTAGAGATAGCCAGCAGATAGGAGAAGGACCTTGTGGTAAGATCAGAGGACCACACCATTGGTGGGACTCTGGATCTATCTCTCTTGTATTGTGTCTATAGTTTTGGACGAAAATATATATTTTGGTGGTTTCTCTATCTGGCTGGTTCATTGTCTATTGATGAGTCTGCACATCTATTGAATGCACATAAGTAAAGAAGTTTGTTATTCCACACCCACACCACAGTGTGTAAGCTTGTGGGCATTACTATAAGTCTTTCGCTGTGCGTACCCTCTGTTGGGTCATTTCTAACACTTGTGCTATGTATCATGACATCCCAGGAACATGATGAGCCAGAGGCTATACCAGCGGGCAACTTGGAATGTTTGCAGGGTGAAGCTGGGCAGGAGCACAACCAGGTGGAATTTTAAACTGGTGAAGATGGGCCTTGCTATACCCCCTTTTTGTGAAATATGAGATAGTGTGAATATGCACAGCTGATTTTGTATGTATTTTTCATTGCATAGATTGTGGCATAAGGTGTTTTAGTTTTGATGCAAGGCCCTTTTTGCATGGGGTCCACCATGGCATTTGATAAACAATTCTGAGTGCTGCTTAGAGATTGATATTGTAGTGATATTAGGTGTCATGGTTGGCAATGTAGTGAACTTGTTGCTCTTCAGCTGAGTAAGTTTTGAAAGCTTCAAATAGCTTGAAGATCAGGTGTACATGCATTCGGATGGTTGTTGCTTATACAAGCAGGTACTTTGTAATGGTGATTAGTTTCAAAAAACGAGGTGGTTAAAAATTCCCTCAAATCAAAACAAATGTGTCTGTCTATATGTATGGAACCACTCCATACTTTTTGGAAGTAGACGTGCTCTACCATTTGCAAAGCATGTTTGTACAACTACCTGTTATGGATTTTTACAGATCATTATATGGTTGGCTGGTTTGATATGGGGAGCTTTTTCCATAGCTTTGACTTATAATAGAGATTGTATGCCACGTTTTATTGAGGATGTCTGAAATATCTTGTAACTTCGTTTGAAGTTTTTTAAAAGTTGGCATTTCTATTACTTATCCTTGCCTAGCTTGATCATTTTGAATTGTCATGCAGCTGTCTGTACAAGGAATAGTGCAGATCAGGATAGCTATGTTTTAAGGTGTTTTGTTCCAAAAGCTTTCCCTACTTGTTCTCTCCTTGGAGAGTTTTGTACTTTGAAAATGAGGTGTTTTCAGCCATGAGGCAAGACAGAAATTGGGAAGCACAGAATGTTCCACTTCATGTTGCTTTCCAGTCAAACGAAAGCTCAGAGTCAGAGCACTACGTTTGCATGGGCCTTTGCTTCCTTGGGTACACCATACCTTTGAGGAAGTTTGAATCTATGAACACTGTTTTCTTGACTTGTCCTGTGTGGCTGTTAAAGCTCAGAACTGGAGTTTCCTAGAAATAGTGATGCAGAAGATGTCATGATCTGAGAGAGAAGATGACATTTGACAAAATAGAGATCAACCCCATGGTAATATATGGGTTACAAGAAGATCTTAAAGAGAAAATACTACTTTTCATATCATATGCAAGATGTGGTCTAGCTTACATGTCCTCGAAGTAGAAGCTGCAGATGGCACAAACTGCCAAGGAAGAAAGAAAGGGCTTGCAAATTCCGCCCAATGGATGAAATAGATATAAGGTCCACACACTGCTGTGATGCCACCCAAACAAATTGGCTCATACGTATAGGGAGTACTAGAGCATTAGAAGACGACTTGAAAATGGCATGTGGCATGACCTCCACTCACAAACTTCTACTATCTAGCCTCTGGTTGTACTTCTAGCTGAAATTTTTGGAATCCGGAGCAGCTATCTTGCTGCAATTATATCACACATTCAATATCTTTGCATTTGAACTCATTGGGTCTCAAGTAGGTTACCATGGCTGACCCTATCTTCATCCATGGATTTGGCAACTGAGGGCTATCACAGGTGTTGGTATGCATGTGCACAGATGGTTTGAGAGTTTGGGGCTCCACATAGACAGATTAGCCCCTTTCAGTATAGCATTGAGGCCCCCTCCATCCTGCTCACATATCACTTGGGGAATCAGGTTATCCAGGAGGATCTCGTAGAGCTATACACAGTGAGGACTTGAAGGGTATATCCTCGTGGGTCAATGAAGCCCTCCTTTGAAATCTGCAAGCACTGGTCCTCGTAGAAGCTCAAGGAGGATCTCTTACAGCTTCAGGTGATCACCAGTCCCATAGATCCCGAAGGGTCTCACATGGACTTTAATACAATCATATCATATCATATCATATTCTCTCTCTCTCTCTCCCCCCCCCCCCCTGGTCCGTCCGTACAGCTCCCCTCCCGTCCGCACCTCTCCCGTCTGTCCGTAACCCTCCCCTCTGTCCGTACAGCTTCCCTCCCATCCGTCCGTACGGCTCCCCTCCCTCTGTATAGCTGCCGTCCGTAGGCAGGTCTAATCCACGCAGGCCTAGCCCCTAGGCCTAGTTTGCACAGGGCTTAGGCACTTAGCCCAGCCCACACAGGGCTTAGGTGCACAAGTAGCACAGGAGCTAGGCGCACAGGCCTAGCCCGTGCAGTAGTAGATCTCCAGGCGTTGTGAGCAGCTCCAGACCACAGCAGCAGGTCGGAGCAGCAGGTCGTGGGCAACTTCATCTCCAGCCTCCAGGTCATCGTCAACAGCTTCACTTTGTTCTACCTAGGCTGAAACCCCTTGCCTAGCTTGAGGGTTAGTTCAGCTTGAGGTCTTGCAGACATGGTCAATATGGAGTGACCTAGCCTCTCCTCCAAATTCCCCTCCCCGTTACTCTAGCGGCTCTAGGTCATAGAATACAATATTCTAGAGTTGCAGCTAAAACACCCTCTCCATATGCGCAGACATATCACAAAGGAGGTCTAAATCGACCTATCATTGGTCACCATGAGCAGATTTTTAATTTACAGCAAGAGGTTTGAGAGTTAAAGATGCAGTTGGCAGTTGTGACAGCTAAACTTCACGCTTTTGAAGGGCCTGGCAAGTAGGCAATTATAGATGAAGCAATGAAAGCATGTAAGGCTTCTCCTCCCACCCCTTCAACTAGTCTCTACAGTAGAGATTATTCACGTTGAAGTACAAACGTTTGAGAAGGAAGTCATTGTGGAGGTTGAGACAAAGGAAAATAAATCTGATATCCAAGAAGAGATCAAGGAACATGAAGCCAGATGTGAAAATGCATTGAAGATTCAAATAGGAGGACCCCCTGAAAATTGGTACAAAGAGGAGGACTCTTTTAGTGAAACCTTAGCACATATCAACGCAGCCATGCCCAACATTGAATGGAAGGCTGATGATGAAGACGATGATGATGAAGATCGAGCGACTAATATCAAACATTCAAGAGGACATGCTGTTATCACACTCAAATCACATAACTTAAAGGTCAAGCTTCTCCGCCAATCTTACAAGTTGAAAGGAACAAAGGTATGGGTAGCTCAGGAGCTCACACGAGCTCAATTGAAGAGCAAAGCAACAGAACTAGCAAAAGTAATGGCTGCGAGGAAAGATGGGAAATGGGCAGTATACCGTGAAGGCGTAGCAGTTCTCAGAGAATTTAAATCTAAACCAAAAGACTCTCAGTCTTAAACTGCTGTATGGCCGATTATGCTTTATTAGATTACAATGTAGGTATCCAAATAAATAGAGTTGCTTTTGCACTCTTTGGGAGCTGCCATGTGCCCTCCCCAATGTACTAGGAGGGTTTTGTGATGTCCTATAGACCTGTTGGTCTCTATGGACGTAAATAAAATTTTTTTCTTTTCTTTCTTTCTTTCTCTCTCTCTCTCAGGCAACGCCTCATATGCAGGATTAGTCCCAGCTCACATGATCTTGACGTAGAAGCTCCCAAGATAAGAAAGGATTTGTAAATTATGACGAACAGGTGAAATGGAGGATGAAGCTCACATGCTTGCTGAATACCAAGCCTATCAACGCATTAGAGGAGGCCACAACTTACACCAACACCAAAGTCCTGCACAACCCAAAAACGTGGATCATACCGAAAGAATTGCTAGAGCTTCAAATAAAGGTTCCAGAAATGGCACATAGTCTGCTCACATCAGCCTAGCACTTTTGTCTAGCGCAGGCTGTTTTTTGATGCAATCTAGAGCACCTGTTCCTCATAGATCCTGTTGGGAGTGGACATTAACATAGTCATTTTATTTCATATCTCCTTCTTTTCCCCCTTGCCTCCCTCTCCCTGTTTTCATTTTCACAAGTTCTGGACTATTTGCTTCTATGAAGCATGTGCATGTGTACTTAAAGATACAGATCTGATTCACACGCTGTTGCAGCCCAATGGATTGATTAGCTCAATCATTGTTTGAATGATTTGAGAGGTTGCAACTATCAATACCCTATATGGGTTCATGCCTTCACTAATGGTGTGGCCCTTGTTGACTTGTGGGTCATGTCCTCACTGGAAAACAAGGTTTCTGTCCTGCTAATGTGGCAATTGTCGCAGCATTCATCACTGAACCTCTCTACCAATTGAACCTCAGATGTTTATTATTATGAGTACAATTTTATACGCTGCTTATTATAGGTCTCTACAGCCAATAGATTTACAAGAAGACACATCTTTAGACAATCCTAAAAATCCATTACACAAATGCTGTATAATTTATAGACAATCCTAAAAATCCATTCCAAAGAGCTTATATCTTTCCAGTTCAAGCATATCAGACTTGGTCTATTATAGAAGCAAAAGGGTTTCCACTTTTTGATAGCCCTAACAGCCTTGTTCGGCAATGCTTCATAAATTGGAACTGACGTAGTGGCAGAGATACCCATTATGATTGTGTTTTCAAGATGGTATGGCTTATCCTTCATGTTATCTGTTCTCTATTCTAGACCATGACCATGTTCCTAGGATTCTGTTTGGTGCTTAAGGGCTGAATAGCCAGTGGTTCCACTTTTTTATTTACAAACATGATTTTTCCTTTCGTTGGATTTATGAAATGAGAAAAATTGAAGTCGAGGTCTACATCATCTCCTAGTAGTAGGGCTGGAAGCCCCTGCGCCGGGTTGCTCACATAGATGGGGTTCTTCATTCCATTGAGATCTTACGAGTGATTCCGAGAGATTTTGAGTAATGCTTTGAGAGAAATATAGGGAGTGTAATGCTTTGAGAGGAATATAGGGAGAGAGAGAGAGAGCTGCTCCTCTGTATTCTCTACATCAGCAGTCAATCGAAGGTTCTCTACAGGACCTTCTACAGCTCTAAGGCTCTCAACCATCTAGCCTTAGTGTCTGGCAGCCCGACTCACTGCCAGCTTCCTTGCTTCTATCTCCTTCAGGTCACAACAAGGATGGACAACTGCATCAACAGCCTCTCCTAAAGGCTCTTGCATAAGCTATCTACGGCGGCTCCTCCAACCCGCGGTTCTACAACAAAGCATTCAGCAGCGCCTCAGCTCTAGGCAGCTCCTTCCATGCGCCTTGACTTCACGGGACTGCAGCTCATACTCAACTCCAGCGAGCTCCTACGACAGCATGATTCGACTTCTATTGCCTTCTTTGCAAAGCCTCTAAGGCTCACTAGCCTTCTACTCTCAACAAAGGCTTTTGCATCTTCCATAGGAGTGTCTCTTACTGTGAGACCTCGGACTAAAACATTTAGGGCTTTACTATTTCTTCTTTTATTCTCTTCTAGAGCATTTGAAATGAACTCTTTCTTGGGGACAGCTGTACCTTTCTTGACCACATCTATCTTCTTGGTGAATTCAGCATGTTTACCCTTCATAGTGTCTAAAATTGCCAAGTCTTTTCTGAGTTTTTCATTCGCAGATTTCAGTTCATCTATGATCTTGCATCCTTCTTCTGAAGTTTGTGTTGTACTACTTCCGGCGGCACACCCTTCATGTCTGTGTACTTCTTGGCAAAAGAATCTTGAAATTCATGCAACAAGGCAAGCAAGGCTTGTTCTTGCACGGAAGTTAGGTCATCAGCTGTATAAACCAGCTTAGGGTCCTCTCTTGGACCGGCTATGTTCACCTCCTTGAAATTTGCAGGTCTGTCATACGCATTTTGGTCTCCGGGCTTGGCCGACCTCTTAGCTTGTTCCAGTAGTGTCTTGTGGTTTTGTATCATGTAGGCTTTAAAGTGTTTGGGAACCTAACACAGGTCAGTCTCCTCCTCATCCTTGTCATCTCCTATAGCTTCTGAGACAATTTGCTTCACCTTGCAGGATGTTTTAGGGTCCTCGATTTGTGAGGCCTCAACTTTGCGAGGTGGTTTATTCTTTGTAGAGGGCATTTGTGTAGGGGAGGCCTCCTCCACTTTAAGGGAACCTAGGGGGCCTTTAGCCTATTTAGTCGGGCTCCCCAGTTTGATGAGAATTCATGATGTGCCATAATAACGGCACCCACATATCTCAGCCAATGAATGTCCATTTTGACTTTCCTTACCCCTTGGTCTTCTGTGGAGCGCCTTAATGCATTTATCATATTAAGGGGTACCACCATGCCTGGCCCCTTAGGATCAGGAGCTTCCATCTTGGTTCCCATCCTTTTGACCGTGTCTATGGTTGCCAAGACATGCTTACATCTTTGAGATAACTTAGGCTTTCAGATCGTACTAGTGCTCATCCCGATACCAACCTTTATCTTCTTCATTGCAGGCTTGGAACACATTCATAGGAGTGGTTCTCTGAGTCATATCTAACTGAGACGCAAACAAATTGCCAGTCATAAGGTGTGCTTTCCGAGTTTGAAATTCGACTCTCACAATTTGCTTATCCTTGCACAGATAAATACGATTGCAGGTCCAGTCATGTACTAGGCCTACGGCACACATGAAGGGTCTACCTAGGATAACAAAGTAGCCATCCGGTTGCTGATGGAAATGTATCACCACAAACCACACTCAATAGGTGAGACCGAAGGTTTTGATCTTTATGTCCCTTAGAACCCCCACTGGCTGGGTGGTCACACCTTCGGCTAATTTCACAACTAGGTTGGTGCTGCTCTCCATCTCAGGTTTTCCCCATTTTGCCGAGCACTGCTTCATGATGATATTGACACCCGCTCCACCATCCAAGATAGCCATTGGTAGCTTACAAAACTGAGGCATAACGACACACCGTTGCAGCAAACTGGATCGGGCAGACTGTTAGCAGATTGCATAGGGGCAGTATGTCAAATCGTGGTCTGTAGAGGTGTCAGGTCGCAGTAGAAGGCACCCAATCCACGTGACTAATGTGGTTGTTGGCTCAAATGTGATTGCTGGAGTTGAGGATAGTGTGACAGTGTACGACGGACTGCTCAGTTTGTCTGTGCTTTATTTTGCAAATCACAGAGCAGCTTTAGGACTGCATAATTGTCAGAGTGCTGACAGTTCGGGGCAGACTGAAGTGAGGCTGCAGCAGATTTAAATGCAGATTTTGAGGCAATCTTGATTGCTGGACAGCTATGCTACAGGCCTGCCGTGGCAGCAAGCAAGGTGGCTGCACAACTGTTGGTCTGGCCCATGGGTCAAACTGTGTTCCAATTAATAGAAACCCTTCCTCTAGAGCCATATAAACCTAGTAAGGATTTTCTTTGTTTTCTCACCTCCCCATGTTAACATCTGTGCTACTAGCCCTTGTGTGTTTGGAGCTTTCCCATTGGTGGCTGGCTTTTTCTGTCTGTCTTCCATGTCTTCCTTTGTTACGATTCCATTTGTTACTTTGATAGTATAGTTGTGGTTGCTCTTTTCTTCTCCATCTCTTTCATAGAGGCTTTTGGTGAATCGTATCAGGTCTTCCCACTGTGCCTTCCTTGCTTGGGGTTTGTTGCCGTGTCTTTCCTGGAAAAACTTTTTGGGATTTTGTTTCAGCTCCTCAAAGCCCTAAAGCTGCTTGCTTTTGAGATATATCTTTTTTTGTGCCTTACTACATGTCTATATGTTTGAGCTTTGTGTTCCTTTGTTGGATTTGTTGTATTCCAGGCTCTATTTGCATCCTTGCAATCCTGGTCGTACCAAAGATTACATGGGATCCCCACAATTCTCCCCTTGCTTTTAGTGAAACATTTTTGAGCTGTTGATTGCAGCATATTTGTTATATATTTGCTCATTTCTTGACATGTTGAAGGCATTTGCCCTTGTAATTGCGGCCTCTGTCATAAACATGTGCTTTTTTAAAGTTCATTTTTAGCCTGGGATGTGCAGTAGTTTTCTATTTTTTCACAGCATTATTTGTCCCTGTTATGCCTACGGACATTGCTCTATGGTCTGACTCAAGAGACTCATCCTCAATCTTGATGTAATCATTCATGTGTGCATGTGAGTTTGTGATCACATAATCAACTACACTTGACCCTTGAGCTGTCTTGCATGTGTATCCTTCTGTGTTTTGAATTTTTTGTGTCATTGCATATCACACAATGTCAGGAGTTTCCTTCTCATATGAGTGATTTCATTTGATGTCCTTTTCCATCTCTTCTTTCTTCATATCTTCTTCACTTCATCCATCCATATGGGGTATCTCCCCTCCATTGTTATGATGCCTTACATTCCTGTTCGTGTATTGGAATGCCCTGCTAGAACAATTGTATTACCTGGCTATACCCCCCCTTACATTCATGAGGGGGTCTTCTCGGGATATGTTGCTGTTGTTTTTGTAGATGGCTGATTGTGGGGTTGCAAAATAACATGCTGCCATTTTGATATTCTCCTCCTTTGCCATGATGTCCAGCCACAGGTATTGTTTGTGTGGGTTCTCTTTTACAACTTTTGCTGTCTTTTCCCACATCATTCTATTATAGCATGCTATCCCACCAAATCCTTGTCCCCCTATTTGTGTTTTTGCCCTAGATTGATGTTTTTATGAATCATTGAATTTATGGGGATGTGTTCCCCTCATGCTCTCATATCTCCAAAATTATGTGGATGTATGTCTCAGCTATTTCCTCTTCTAGTGTGATGACCTTGTCCACGTTCCAACATCCTAAGTTCAACGCTTGATCCCAAGGGTCTCGAGTCTCTTTGCTTGTCTCCCTCCCTCTTTGCTTTTTCCTATAATGAGAGAGAGAGAGAGAGAGAGAGAGAGAGAGATGATATGATTGTATTAAAGTCCGCCTGAGACCCTTCAAGATTTATGGGACTAGCGACCAATATTAACCATAATGGTGTTTCATATCTAGTGAAAGAAAAACACTATAGATTTGCTACGTTGTGACTACTTGTTGAGCTAGCTTTTTTGCTAGTCTAAGTAAGTTGTTGCTGTGTTCCAAGACTTGTTTTAACTAGCTTCCTAGCTTTTTGGCCGGCTGCTCCAACAGATTTTTCATTTTTGGCTCTGATGTCCCCTTAGTTTTCTCTGATGTGTGCATAGGCTCAACCTCTCAGGTTTACATGCTGCTCATTTTCTACCTCTCCTGTGAGGCCAATTTTGCAGATTCTTTCCTCTCTTGGGATCTTGGATCTTCCCAACCTGCCCCTCTCCATCTCTAGATCATGTGAGCTGGTTCTCATTTTGCAGATTAGATGCCTTTGAAGCATTGATGTCTTCTCCAAGGTATTTTTGCATTCCATAGCTGTCCATCTGATTGATTTCCTGTTTGTAAAACTACATTTTTTTATGTAGCTTCCATCGCCTCGTGTGATATCGCATCCATCTTCTCAAGCTTGTTGAGGTAAGCCATGTATTGGCATATTACTTCCCCTTTGAGAGGTCTCATAGTAGTCTCAGCCAGCAGGATGAGGTAGGGTGTCTATACCTTGACCCCTAGCTCTCCTATAAGAAATTTTTTATGTAAAGTTTCTATTCTTTTCCAATAAGTTCTAGAGAGCCCCAGCTCAGCTTGGGCACCCCTAAAGGATTACTGTTTGCAGAAGCATAGTATATAAACGCTTCCTCATTTCTTGAATCCGTAGGTTTGCCTTCTTGCACTACAAAGCTTTAAAATTTTGCAGAATTCTTCCTTCCATACAAGAGTTCAATTGGGGATATCTGCAAATTCCAGCCCTATGTGTGTGGTGAGTGACTGCGTGCGAAGGCTCCTCTTCGAAAAAGAAATCCATCTATTTATTTCGAGTCCCAATGATCATTACTTTTGTCTTGGTTATGTTGATTTGCTTGCATGTCCTTCTTGCTTTTTGCGAAGAAGACTACATTGTCTATGTAAATAAGCAATAATAGGGCATATCTTGCAATCTGGACTACTCCTCTGCTGTGTATTCTCATTCAATCTTCCAGTTCGTCGATAAAAAGACAAAAAAGAGTTGGCAAAAGGGGGCAGCCTTGCTTGACCTTTATGTCTCTACTTATGACAGCTTTCTTTGGGGCATGATCCATCTACAAGTAGCCATGCTAATTCGGCTTGTACTCTCTCGTAGAGTCAACATGTAGCCTCTTTGAGTTCTTGAGAACTTGGAGCTAGCTACTCACCATGATTGTGCGGTAGTTTTTTGCCATCTTGCTGTCTCCTCCCTCGTGGATCGATATAATCCTACTAAGCTTCCATTCTAAGGGAAACCCTTCCTCTAGAACCATATTCATAAGCTTGGTGAGCATTTTCTTTGTCTTCTCTCCTCACCATGTCAGCATCTCTGTCACTACTCCCTGTGTGTTTAGAGAAGAAATGTGGAATTGCCTGATCGAGATTGTCAAAGCGTGGGGAGGTGGATCCGAGTGGAGCCAAGCGAGTCAATGAAACCCTCCTCTGAGAATCTATAGGCAATGCTGCGTATAAAAATTGAGCTTCTTATTAACCTCATTGGGTGCTAACCATGTCCTGAACATGTGTAGCTTTATCAAATCTTCCCGAATGACTTGGTTTGCCTCAGGGAACCGAGGGGGTCCCAATACTTTATTGTAAAGACAACACTTTGTCCACATGAAGCCCAAGACTCGCAAACCATCTGCATGTTCGAGCATACCATGATCTATGATCCCCTCAGTTGCTAATGTCGTGGATGTAGTAACTTGCATTGAGCATCTGGTTGGAGAAGAAAGACACCGAACTATTATGGGATAATGTGGTGTGGGGCAAAAGGCTTACTGTAGATCATCTGGGCAAGCATTAAGACTTGGAGCAGCTCTACTCAATCCCAATCTGCATTTGGTAGGTCAGGCCCTCAGCAGGGACCACCAAACGTACTAATTGGGTGGACCAAAGAGTCAAGAAGAAGAGACTTGGTTGTAAGGTGCATGAAAGCACTAACACTCGAGTCTGGCAAGTGCGGCATACCCTCTGCTAAATCTAGCCTACATCGCCGGTCTTAACATGAAGACGGACCAGAGAAGAGTACTCCCTACTATTTGTAAGATGCAACAATCTGTATTCGCAACCCTTTGAAGGTGAATTGCTCTCTCTGTGTGATTGCTTTGGATATGTTGAAGATCATAACCTTTTTTTACCATGGTTGACTTCAAATCATGTGTCTCACAAAAAGTCTAGAGTACATCTAGATCTCTCCCTCGTGTGGAAAACAATCGAGTCCACCTGAGGAGGGCCATTGGTCCATATCATTATTAATGTATCCTGCCCATGTGAAAGAAAGAGTGCCCATATGAAGTGATAAGGGCTCGCATGTCTGCAGATACTAGGGATACCCCTGCCTCGTGCAACCAATTGGTAGAGGATAATAATGTAATTGCTTCATCACAAGAGGATTCAGGACAAAACAATCAACATATGTCACTTAGGTATCATGAGGTGAATGATAAGGGAGCTCAAGGAGAAGAAAACTCTCTTTTTTGTTTCATTGTGGCTTTTAAGAAAGTGTTCTGTTACGTCAGGAGCCAAAAGGTTGTTCGATTCTTGTTTGGGATAGTCATGGATTAGCTTGAAAACATGAAGGAGACAAGGATGAGAACACTTTCAAATAGCTGAATACATACTTCTTTTGCTGTTGTATATAAATGATGTGATATAACTTGTAAAGAAGTATATCTTTGATTTTCAATGATTGTTGAACGCTATTGAATTTTGCGAGTCATAGTTTAATCATACTTATTCTCTGGAGCTGCTATGTAGGAAACTTAAACTTCTGTGCCCATTATTCTAAGCTTCTGTGCTCATTGACTCAATACTCAATGCATGTCCTTAGATACAATCATCCTTGGTTCTTCATAATTAGTATGGGTCACATTTTACAGGGCCAAATGTTTTCTTGAAGCTGGTTGTGTAGGAACCTTAAACTTCTATGCCCATTCACTCTAGTCCATGCATGTCCTTAGAAACAATTGTCCTGGGTTCTTCGTACTTAGTATGGGTCACATCTTTTAGGCCAAATGTTTGCATTCTTTATAAGAAAGTTTTGAGATTTTTATCCTTGACATTATATTTTCTAAATATATAGTTTATGTTAAAATTGAAAGATCTTTAGCTTTGGGTAAGTTGATCTAACGAGGTGAAAGGAAATTGTTGTACTTGCAGGTGTCTGTAGTAGATAAGGCAACAAAGACATTGGTAGACTTAAATGGTGGCAATGGACTTGACCTTACGCAAGATAAGCATTGTGCACAGGTAGGTAGTTTGTCAACCTCACTTGAACATTGGTGAACTCAATGTTGGTGAATGGAATGTTTCTTGTTCATAGCATAGTGTATAAGAAAATATTTTTTCCTTGTGTGGCACTCTGTATTTATGCTGTTTAGAATCTTTAAGACAATTATTTTTATAAAATGACTCAAATATACTGCACCATATCTAAGCCACCACTTATATAATATCTAATATTGAGTGAAACTAAGCAGCTTGTAAATATGTCATTGCGTAGAGAAAGGGAAAAGTATTACTTTCAAAAAGATACAACTAGAGACAAGAATAACTACATCGATAAGAGTAGATTGTCACTTCTGTTGTACGCGCAAAAAGCCAATGAAGACAACTATGTATGCTTATCCAAGAAGCTAGAATAAATTAGGCAGGGTAGTACATAATGTCAAATAAAAAGGAGAAAAAGCCTTATAGCTAGATTGGGATATGAGTTGGTGGAAAGGTAGATTGAATCATTCACACATACACACACACACGCACGCACGCACGCACTCGTTTGTAAACGAAAATTTGCATTAAGAAGAATGTACATTCATAGCTGTCCCAGAGTGGAATAGCTACTACTCAAAACTCCAGTAATAAAAGACTTCCAACTGGGCCTGAGGAAGTTAGAGGAACGTCTCCAATGGAATGAGCATCCTGAAGAGACCGAAGCAAAGAAGCTTGAAAGTAGGGAAGACATTCACTGAAGAATGCTCATACCTACCTATGGTACAAGCACGATACAATGACCAAAGAGCCCAATAGCGGCATGAGTAGAAGATGTGATCATAGTCTGGCACAGTAGCATGTCTTCCAAACAACCAAAACTGCTTGCCAAATGAAGTGGAGGGAAAACGAGCTCAAGTCATCAATTAGAAAAGGAAATCACGGGCTATAGGACAGGTCCAAAACAAATGTTCTCTCTTGTGGATGAGAACAAGTGGGGCAAGCCGAAGAAGCAATGCGCTTGGCAACCAAGAAAGATCCGGTAATGCCCCAACCAAATAGCGCCATAGAAAGACCGTCTACTTGAGAGATATCTTATTGCTCTAGATGCGTCGAAGAGAAGTCCTCCACCAAGAAAGAGACTTATTTAAATGCCAAAAGCGATTTCCATGGTCCTGAATCCAAGGATGCGGAAGCAATAAGTGATATGCCTTCTTGGCAGAAAGATTTGCAATTGAAAAGGAAGAGTAACCTGGAGTCTCACGATCAAACCGCCAATCCAGTAAGGGGAGAGTAGAAAATAGGCGAGTGACAGGCTAAAAAGGTTGCAACAAGTTGTAATAATATGCCAAATAGATCTGCGATGCAACCCTAAACAAAACTGGCTGCTGGCCTATGGAAAGGAAAGTGTGTAACCTTGATCATCCACAACATCTGCCACTGTAGAAACCCCCAACCGATGCAGAAAATACTTCTTGCGAGGTTGTGAGTGAGCGAAAGGATGAGGAAAGACCTAACTCCAGTGAAGACCTTGCAATCAAAGTGTATTACCAAGATCTGGAGGTCTACCAGACTAGTTTAGATAAGCTAGAAGTTGCTGCCAATCATGAATCAATCGAGAAGAGAACAGATAGCCTAGAATATGACCAGAAAAGTGACCAAATATCACATGGGAAATAGCCGGAACCTAATGGCCAAAAGCATCCATATGGAGAGAGGTGACCAAACAAGACAACATAAGAGTCCATGGGTGACAATACTCCAAAAAGGTGGGCAAGAGCTAGCCTTGTGGGCCAACAAATGAGTGTGAAGATCAAGACCCCTTGGAGCTTGGGAGCTTGGGCGAACAAACATAATTGCATTTGAGAAGGCTAAGTGCCTTATGATCATGCTTGGTGCCCCGAAAGCATTCCATTACCTTAATGATAAACTTTTGAATATTCCGAGAAGACTGGAGAATAATGGGCAAATGAAACTGCACATAAGTTATGAGGATAGAATGGACAATAAGGTGAACATGCAGTGGCCAAGTAGATACCTTTCAATAATCTAACTTGCAAAACAGCTTTTGCAGCACCCAAAGTCTTATGGCAGAGAAGTATGCCATCCAATAGGATAGTCTAAATGACGCATCACTTGATTAGACGATAGCACTAGTCCAGGTCCAGGCCACAAGATGCTATGCCAATCACACTCACAGAGGCAGGAGTTTCGATTTATTGGAATTGACTTTCAGTCCAGCTGCAAGATGTAGCTCATGCATTATATGCCTGATATCAGCCTCCAAGTTTTGTAGGAGGAAGAAAGAATCATGGGCATAAGCCTAATTGACAAAAGGCGCTCCTCTTGGAAACTCAATGCGATGCAAATCTTGCCTAGAAACCAAGGCATTTGTGTGCATCAACATAGGATGAGTAACAATTGAAAAAAGGAGAGCATTAAGAGGGCATCCTTGTCAAACTATGCAGCCTAATAACCAAGGAGATGAGAGGGGATCAGATAAATGGCAACCGCCTATAGCCACTAAACCGCAATTTGCATCTTTTGGCCCAAAGCCCAATGTCGCATAACTGTAGCAATAAAATCCCATCTGACAGTATCAAACGCTTTTTCAATGTCCACGTGCATAATGAAAACATCCTGATGAGTGTATTTGGCATATTCTATGCCAATATAAGCATTTGCAATATTGTCCATGATCTGCCTACGAGGCACAAGATCATACTCTGTAGGGTGCAATCTCATGTACAAACAATGTGATGTATGCAAAACCAACATTGTAGAAATCAGCTTGTACACCTTAGGCATCAAGGTGATTGGACGTCAATCAGACAAGGATTGACAGGGGGCTTTTTTGAAATCAAACGCAGCAAGCCCTTTTTCCAACAAGCTAAAGGCGAATGACCAGAAATCCAAGCTCTATTAATCATGAGCAAAAGGACTTGGCTCAGCTGTTCCCAAAATTCAGCAAAAAATTCCACTGTCAAGCCATCCCATCTCGGAGATTAGAGCACTCCAATTTGGATAGTGCCACTTTAAATTCTAAACCTGTAAAAGGCAATTCCAGGTCATGTGCATCCTCCTGAGAGAGAATTGATTGAACATTTTGTAGAAAATCTTCTGAGCATCAACCTCCACAGCTATGGGAGGAGGCACATCTGCAAAAAGATCAGAAAAGTAACTTCGCACCTCATCGTCAAGCTGCTGCCTATTCATTGTCCATTTTCCATCTCAGCGTAGGACACAATGCAAGGAATGCATGCAGCGTGAGGCATGAAGACTTTTGAAAAAGGCCTTAGAAGAACAACTTGTATCTTGCATATAGCTTTTTGTCGAGAGCGAAGCTGCCATTTTCTCTGCTTGCGTTGGTCATTGTCAGACAAGCAATGAAGGGCATCTCTAGAAGCAAATTGGTTATCCACATACAATTGGCTCTGTTGTGCTACAGAAGTGAAGGCTGAACCAAAGCTTTTGCATCTGCTACTTTGTGATGCAAGTTCTCAAGATAGCATTAGCCATAGTCTTTAATGAGATCTTGCATTCCCATGAGAACCTTGTTTATAATCTCAAAGGCTAAGTGTGAAGATCAAGACCCCATGGAGCCTGGGCGAACAAACATAATTGCATTTGAGAAGGCTAAATGCCTTATGATCATGCTTCGTACACCAAAAGCATTCCATAACCTTAATGATAAACTTTTGAATATCCTGAGAAGACCAGGGAATAATGGGCAAATGAAACTGCACATAAGCTATGAGTATAGAATGGACAATTCGGAGGGGAACATGCAGTGATGTCTTGTGGCAGAGGAATATGCCATCCAATAGGATAGTCTAATAGCACTAGTCCAGGCCACAAGATGCTATGCCAATCACACTCATAGAGAGGCAGGAGTTTTGATTTATTGGAATTGACTTTCAGTCCAGCTGCAAGATGTAGCTCATGCATAATATGCTTGACATCAGCCTCCGAGTTTCGTAGGAGGAAGACAGAATCATGGGCATAAGCCTAACTGGCAAAAGGCGCTCCTCTTGGAAACTCAATGCCATGCAAATCCCACTTAGAAACCAAGGCGTTTGTGTCATCAACAGAGGATGAGTAACAATTGCAAAAAGGAGAGCACTAAGAGGGCATCCCTGTCAAACTGTGTGGCCTAAGAACCAAGAAGATGAGAGGGCATCAGATAAATGGCAACCGCATATAGCCAGTAAAATGCATTTTGCATCTTTGGCCCAAAGCCCAATTGTCGCATAATTGCAGCAATAAAATCCCATCTGACAGTATTAAATGCTTTTTCAATGTCCACCTGGATAATGAAAACATCCTGATGAGTGTATTTGGCATATTCTATGCCAATATAAGCATTTGCAATATACGAGGCACAACATCATACTCTGTAGGGTGCAATCCCATGTACAAAACATATGATACATGCAAAACCAACATTGTAGAAATCAGCTTGTACACCACAGGCATCAAGGTGATTGGATGGCAATCAGACAAGGATTGACAGGGGGCTTTTTTGGAATCAAACGCAGCAAGCCCTTTTTCCAAGGTAAAGGAAAATGACCAGAAGTCCAAGCCCTATATATCATGAGCAAAAGGACTTGGCTCAGCTGCTGCCAAAATTCTACAAAAAATTCCACTGTCAAGCCATCCCATCCCAGAGATTAGAGCACCCCGATTTGGATCGTGCCGCTTTAAATTCTAAACCTGTAAAAGGCAATTCCAGGTCATGTGCATCCTCCTGAGAGAGAGCATCAACCTCCACAGCTATGGGGAGGCACATCTGCAAACAGATCAGAAAAGTAAATTCACACCTCATCGTCAAGCTGCTGCCTATTCATTGTCCACTTTCCATGTCGGTGTAGGACACAATGAGAGGAATGCATGTGGCATGAGGCATGAAGACTTAAGGCCTTAGAAGAACAGCTTGTATCTTGAATAGCTTTTTGTCGAGAGCGAAGGCTAAGCGATGCCACATTTCTGCCCGAACTGCTGATGTCGAGGATGCATAGACAGAAGCTAACTCGTAATTGTCCTCATTAATAATGCATCTGACAATAAGACAATGACCATGCGGGTCATTATAAGCCAATTGTGGCTGTAAATCATTATGAACCAGCATTGCAACCCCGGAAAAAGAACTCCGGTCAGTATAAAGGATGCGAAAACCCGCAAAGAATCCTTCATGGCCCGCGAAGGAATGCTGATTTTGCTCTTGCAAACAAACTAGATGGAGCCTCAGTAATAGGATCCCAAAAGGCTTCACGGCCCGCAAAGGAATGCAGATTGCTCTTACAAACAAACTACATGGAGCCTAATAGAATCCCAAAGTAGCCTCCGTGTATTTATATTGCAGAGGCTCTGGATATTATATGTAAGACATCTAAGTGGTATGTGAACTAGTATATGTGACACAAGAACAAATTATTCCTACATGGCCATACCAGAGGGTGGCGGACCATCAAAATTCTGATAAGCATTCCTTGGGTCCTCATCCAGAACAGGACCAGGAGAAGAGGGAGGAAAGGTGGGATTATCATAAGGCATAGCTATCATCAAAGGTAAACACAATGGATTTGCATGAACCACTGCAGACCAAATTTTACCAACCCTCCATTGCTGCATTTTGTTTAGAAGATGAGGCATTTGCCGTCCAATTCTTATCAGCCAATGTCCTTGGATTGAAAACCTTTTTGGGTGCTTGCCAATCTGGAGAAGAGGGCTTCTCTGATGTTTTATCAGTTGCCTGGGAAGGCGTGGCCTGCATTTTGGCTTTACCCTTATCATTTACCACTGGAGGAGAGGCATTCCCCGCACCCCTAGCATGTGGTGCAGCAGCAGGCTTTGGCAAAGCAACCTCATTTTGGCGCACAGCCGCTGGGGGAGGTTTCAGTAACACCTGTGGGCATTCAAACTGCATATGACCAAATTTACCACATTCAAAACAAGAGTCTGCAAATTTTCTCCATTTCAGTTTAATGAAAATCTGTTGGGATGACATACCCGCCATATCAACTTGCAAAGCCACATGTGGAGTAGTGGGCTTGTCAGTATCCCACAAAACATAAAAGTGGTTGGCGCTACCAAGAGCACATGGGGGACAAACTACTTTAAAGTTTCCCCAAAGTTTCAGCCAAGTAGGGCAATGACGACCTGGAATATAAAGGCAAATCAACCACCTCAACCTATACCGGGCATCTATGTCATATAAGGCTTTGATAATCCTTGGTGGGCATCCAAGGATATACATGCACCAATTGATTGCCAAAGAAAAGTGGAGATTTAAGCAAAAGCTGTTGCTTACATTGGGCATCAGTAAAGATGACTCCATAAAAGCATTTATCTGCTATATAACAACCCTCAACGTAGCAGCCCTTGAGCAGGATTTTAACCATTGCGCCACATCCCTTGCATCAGGCATACGACCTGGGAAAAAAACAAAACCACTGCTCTTTGAGCTTGATTGATTTCTGAAAATCCTCAGAAATGGTTGCAGCTCCAGTTTTGTGCAGAACTAAAAATTCTCTGCAACCATTTGACGACACTTGGGATTATTCCTGTTATGCTGTTGAGACTCCATTTGAAAAGGCTTGAAGTAGGATAAAAAAGAGGCAAAGGGGACAAGGAAGTTAGCACGCAGAAAAGAAAAGATATGGACAGAAAAAAACAGCAAGAATAAGGAGAATATATGAGAGGTATAAAGAGGGAAAAGAGAGGGCTAATCAGGGCTGAACAGAAGGGGACTAATGGAAGGGCTTAAAGCGAGCTATGAACAGGTGAAAGTAAGACCTAAAAGAAGCGAACCAGCAGCAGCAGATTTCGAATTGAAAAGGTGTCTGTAGAACTTTGAAAATTTGCCCAAAACCCCCAAAATACCCACTTACGCACAGCCCTTGTGGGAAACATCTGCAGCGCACAAAATTAGGCGGCAAAACAGAGCAGTCGTGCTGACAGGATGGAGGACCTGTACACATAGCATTAAAAAATCTTAATAAAGGAAAAAGTTCCCTTGGCCCGTTATTACATAACATTGGC
Organism: Dipteris shenzhenensis; assembly: GCF_047967505.1. Taxonomy (NCBI): domain Eukaryota; kingdom Viridiplantae; phylum Streptophyta; class Polypodiopsida; order Gleicheniales; family Dipteridaceae; genus Dipteris; species Dipteris shenzhenensis. The sequence continues at coordinate 62,556,470 of NC_141597.1, read as the reverse complement.
CACGGCCATAGGAAAAATAAATATTTCTAACACTTTCCTGCAGTGACAATGTCACAATATACAAGGTAAACATCAATCACCAATGGAAATAAGTTTTAAAGCTTTGCGAAAAGCCTCAAACTTTTGGATGAGGTAATGCTTTGGTGAAGATATTTGCCACATTCTGCTGTGTAGGGCAGAAGACCAAGCTGATGTCTTGTGCATGTAGCCTCTCCCTTACATAATCAATTTCATTGTGTTCCATACGAGCATGAAACATTGGATTGCGTGCAAGTGCAACGGCACTCTGACTGTCATTGAGAATTGGAGTAGGCTCCTCCAATGATGCATGAGATCACCTAGCAAACACCTCAGCCAAATATACTCGAATGTGGTCATGAGGTTGCCCTGTACTATCCTCACATGAGGACATTATTGTAGACTGTTTATTGCTTAACCAAGAAATGCACGAGTGTCCAAGAAAGAAACAGTTACAACTGTGGACGGCCGAGTATTAAAATCATCAGACCAATCTGACTCACTGTGAGCATGTAAGTGAAAGTCACCCCCCTGGGAAAGAGCAAAACCAAGAGACTGGGTTCCCTGCAAATATTGAAACACACGCTTGTCAGCCTGCCAATGTGGAGTCTTTGGGCTGTGCATAAACCTGCTCAACTGGGACACTGCATACGGAATGTCAGGACGTGTGTGGCATAAATAAGGCATCCCAAACACATGTATCAAAAGCTTCACTGGCATCATGAAGAGAAAGCTTAAACTGTGGCTCCATAGGAGTAGAGATGGGCTTGCAATTCTGAAATCTCAACCATTCTAGGAGCTTTTCAATATACTTAAGCTGCAACTGCCCAATACCTCTATCATCCTGTATAAACCAAATGGTAGTGAAGCCACCCCAAATCTAACATCTCAAACATCTGCTGTAATTCAGCCTTAAAATCTGCAATTTTTGCAGCATTAGTACCAGTGAGCAGCATGTCATCAACATAGAGAACAATGATTATTATTATTATTTAAATCTTTAGAACAACATAAAATTCTAAATTTGTATGATTGGACTTATTCTAGTCTTACAAAGGTATATATAAACAATGATGAGCAAATCCCCCCGTGCTCTCATGTGGACTATTCTGCATTCCCTGACTGGTCAAAAAGGTATCTATGTTTGCATGTCAAGCTCGAGGAACTTGTTTCAAACCATACAAGGCCTTTGTCAGCATGCATACTTTGTCTTCCTTGCCAGGCTCCGCAAATCCAATGGGTTGAGAAACATAGACCTCCTTCTGAATGTCCCCATTCAAGAATGCAGTTTTGATATCCAGCTGGTGGATCTTCCATCCATGAAATGCGGCCAATGCAACCACACACCTAATGGTGGTCATATGAGAAGTGGGGGCAAGTAAAGGGCTTATAATGTTGATATTGTATGGTATGTTTGCAAGCCCATTTACATCAATATTTGCTGCAAAACTGTGTTTTGTTTATATAGCAGAAAGATGCTATACTTATTCCATCATGATGTACAAGCAGCCTGTGCAGTGGAGGCTCTAGCCCAATTATGTATCTAGACTTTCTGTGATGTTGCAAATGTGTGAGCTCCCAATGTGCTACACTTGGAGTCATTCAAGTGGAATTTCTGAATATTATTTCCAAAGAAACAGGGTTGAACCTGTAGCCTCAGGAAGCATGAGATAGAGGCGTTAATTCCTTCAAGTAGATGAAATTTGAATTTGAACCTGGGTTTGAACCTTTAGCCTCAGGAATCATGAGAGCTGTTCCTCCCTTCTTCTTTTTTTTTCAAGAAAATTACTTCATTAAGTATGAATGAAAACCACAAGAGCAAGCTCAAATGCAAGAAAAAACAGCTCAAAGTGTTGTTCCTCCCTTTTAAGTAGATGAGATTCGAAGTTGTTAGGTCAGATCGAGTGTGGACAGTAAGAGAATCCAGGCTTCTTTATTTATTTGTCTTCCATCAATTTCTTCTTTTGTCAAGCATTCATTTAAATAATGAATTGAGGTTTTATGCAAAGATTTCAACAGGCTTCCCCCTCAACCATTCCCCTACCCAAAAAAGGGGAGAAATAGGATCTCACTGATTTTCTTGTAAATAGATATGATCATATATGTTGCTTTGCCCATTACATTTTATTGGTTGGTGGATGTTTTAATTCAAAAGCAGAGGTATGTTAAGAAGGTCATTCTAATATGGGATAACTGGCTGCCAGTTAGCAGAGAACTTTCCAGCCTGGTTTAGTGTGAAATGGCTTGGCAGAATATATGTTTCTGTGACAAATTGGTTTACCAAATTCGCATTCCTGTGACAAGGAAAAGAACACAAAATCCCCTTCCTAATTTAAAAGTAAAGGAATGCACATCTGCATTGGGACAACTCAATTGTCTCTATTTTGCAGGAGCTCGGGTTTGACAGATCGTTGCCTCCTATTAGAATTAGGAGAGAAGGTCAGTCTTCTGATTCTTCCCCGTCAGATCTTTCACCCCCATCACCAAAGCGGATGCGGCAGGGGCCTAAAGAAAAAGATCAGTGGCTTGGCCTTTGGAGTTCTGACGAAAGTAAAGGATCTACTGCTTAATCTAGTTGCTTCTGCTTGTGTAGTCGTGATATGTACATATGAATTTCAGAATCAGGGCTATGATGAAAGGGTTGATCTGGTATGTAGCAGGAGATATATAATAGTAATGCCTATGAGTAGGAAAAGTCCTGTTGGTTGTTATAGAAAAAGGATGAAGCGTGAAGGATGTAGATGAGAAAGGTGTCGTGCCATGGAGCTCTTGGAGTTCTCTCGACGATGTGTGGACTTGTAATCTGATTCCCCATGGTTTTGATTTTCAGATCGGTGGTTTATATATGAACTTGTATAGTGAAAATGAGATGCAAAGGTGACATTCTTTTTGTCTTTATGATTAGGTCTCCTTCAATCCGATTCCTGCAACCCATGTGCACATGCATGCGGACCTACCTACCTTGATGCACATGCACTCGTGCATGCACACACATCCTTGTGCACAAGCCATGGTTGTATGATTCTTTGAGTGCATAGCATTTGAAGCACATTAGGTGCGAGCTTCGGAAGAACCTATTTCTGAAATTTTAACATGATGTTTTTAAAAGTTAAAAAAAAGGAGGAAAGGGAAGGAAAACTATTCACATGGCATGCTGAAGCACATAAACGATCTAAAACATCATATGAAACCATAAACAGTATGGAGTAGTAATAGAGAGGAAAGAAACTAAGAGAAGTCTGATAAATGCATCATGAAATCTAATCAAAATACATCCAATGCATTGCGTATATTGCTTGCATATCAACAATCACCTGAGTCATGTGATATGATTAAAAACATGAAAGTCTAGAGTCTACATCATGCCAAAGGCTCCTCTTCACTATATCAAAATGCTAAATCTTGAGACTTAGTATCAACATCATCACTATCCTCATCGATGTCCTCCGATGAGGGCCCCAAGTCTCCACGATCCATAATATACCCTTGGTGATCATAGCTAGGTTCCCTAATCTGCTACAGTTTTGGCTCAAACTTTGCCTCCTCGATCTCTATCTATGCCTTTGGATCTACAAGATCCTCTTCATACCTGTTTGCTCTCAAGGTACACCCCTATGTGCTATAGCACGTCCACCTCATCCTTTGGCTTAGATCACATTTAGTCTTTACCTTCTCACCAACTTAAGGTACATGTAGCCATGCTTAGTATCCCCAGAAGTTATCTCCTATTGGGACTAGGCACATCAACTTCTAAATATTGGGCATTATAAAAAGGGATTTGGTCGTTAGATTGATGACACCCTCCTATAGGTTGTGGTATTCTTGATCTCTTATGAGGCTACAAACGAACCATCGTGAATTGTACGCACAGATGAACAACAAAATGTTCACCTTTTATAATGCCTTTGATTGATTATGCCCTCCTAAATGTTGTACTCTTGACCTCTTATCAAGTTGCAAACAAAGCACCTTTGAACTACCACCACTTTTTTTGCACGAATGAACAACAAAATGTGCATTTGCTTGGCAGTTGCAATAGTGCAAACCTTTTCTACTAATGAAAATCCCTTAAAGGTCTCACATTCACAATTGCTTCACTACTTTGCATGACCAAACACATGTATGTGCACTTCCTTGACCAAGATACACAAAGGCACATAGAAGTTATGGTTGTCCATTTGGACATCCACACTCCCATGGGAAAATGATGGGGTGGCAAACATATTGCATGGGTTGTTCTATTTAACCAAAGTCAATCCATAAGTTCATAGTGTGGTCTCCTAAGACATGCTAAGTCATTTTTTGTTTGTTTGGTGTTGTAAAGTGAGGATAAAGTTGCAAGATGCACACATGAACTTACAATTAACAAAATATAAGGGAAGTTGACTTTTCCTACGGAAATGCCTTGGTTAATAGGTCTTCAAGGCTCCCTTTGATCTTTAGAGGAATTGTGGGTGGGGGAGAGATCTCAAATTTACACCTAGTATGAAATGGGATATTTTGTTTTTTGTCTTCATATATTCTCTCTAACTATTTGCTATTGAAATTGCAAACATGTTTTAAAAAATTTATAGATTTGCCTTGCGTTGAGTCAAGATCACCTAGAAGTCTTCTACTTCACAAGCACATTGGGATAGAGAACCCTCCCTTACTAAACAAAATGTTGTGAGATGGGGTTTTGTGCTTGTAAATTGATTGTCTTAACTAATTGAACATGGTCTTGTTGTTGTAACCAAATCAATCACCAATTGAACATGGCCTCGTTGTTGTAACCAAATCAATCATTTTGCCAAAATAATCCATGTTACTATCAAGTGGTTTGTATAGTCTATCCATTATTCATTGCCAATATAAAAAACGCGGTGTCATATTTTGATTGGAGAGCTAATAGTTGCAATTTTACATGTCGAACCATCTAATTAGTTCATCAACGAACATGATTCATTGGACATGCCATTTGCAAGTTCTTGATCTCTATTATAAGAATGTAGACTAGTTCTCCAAACAATTTCAAATATAAATATTATCATGATTGCCTTGAGTTGTCTTATCAATGAATATTGTAGGATGACAAGATGATACAATTTAACATAAGGCCTAATGACTATGCCACACCAAAGTTTGGTGCTTGCTTAGAACGTATGTGTGCTTATATGCATTGAGAAAATGTGACACACACATTTAGGCTAAAGGAGTTTTCGGAATCATCCTCTACCACCACCTTATCCACATGCTTGTTTTATGTATTAATATTGCTTAATATAAAACTTAATAATGAACACTTTTTCCCTTTAATTTGTCTATTGTGTGTTGATGTTATCCACAATTGCTATCCATGAGTTTTCAGGTTCATTTATGTTGATCATCAATGCTATTACTAGTATTAGGGTCAAACCTCTCTCTCTCTCTCTCTCTCTCTCTCTCTCTCTCTCTCAATTTTTTCTAATTTGATAGTTTTTCATTATAGTCTTAAACAAACATGGATGGTTTATCTGTTTTGTTCACTTTATGGGCTTAAAAGGTGAGCACATCGATGATTTTTTATTTAAGAGAAAAGAAACTTTTATTAATAAACTCCTTAATGACTTGGGCACCATGGAAAGTACAACTTCCCAATGAAGGGTACAACCTAAAAAACACAAGGGTATCCCCCTAGCTAGCTGCCTACAATGTGTTGAACAAATAGCCACTTTGGGGGTTTATAATGCCACATTATACTACCCTCTGTGAAACAAAGCAAGGGTCTTGGATTCCCTATACAGATAAAAGCCTCCCTCCTGCATCTAGCATGATGTGAATCTCCTTGGAGTCTATCCAATTTACCTTTGAGAGTATGAATGATATCTTGACAAATGTTGGCCTTCATCTCGTCGAGGCTAATGTGGTCTACTGCTCTATGGCTTGCTTGCACTTAGCTTTCCATATGTATCAGGCAATGATGCTTTTTACCAGCTCCAATCTATGCTAGTGTCCAAGTGTAGAAACTGTTTATGTGAAGTGTGGAGTATGGACAAAGTTCAACTCTTACCATACCAATGTGAAGGAAGAACTCCCCTGAATATCCACACAAGGAGATCTTCTCCACTACCCAAGTCACCACCATCTCATCCTAGATCCAAGTAAAGATTGTCCTCAAAGCTCTCCTCCAAACCTCCTATGCAAACGGGCAATCCCAAATGCAATTCCTCTGAGACTCCTTTGCAAAACCACATCTTGAGTATGTAATTGGAAAATAACCAAGCCAAGTGCCCATGACAAGGGCTCTCTATGCCAACAACCAAAGGAAGTGGGAGATCTTCCTTGCCTTTAACTGCCTCAGAGGCTCACCAAAGGATCATCAAGAAACATGTGAGCGAGTCTCTGTTTATGCCAATGATGTGCTATAGTAGCTACCATCCCATCCATCCTCCCCGTCTAGATCCTCCTACCCAATCTCACTGAATATTGAAAAAGGAATATCATGGGCATCTTGTATGAAAGGGTCTCTCCAAAACCACTCTCATGGGTCCCACTAAAGACTGCTGTCCTCTCCCTCCCCCCTCCAAGCCTCATCCTTTGTTATGCATGGATTTAAATCAAATATCACCTCCTTTAATATGGAGCTACAATCCTGACTCTTTGAGGCCTAAAGTCCTCCATGCTAATCTCCAGACTTTGCATCCTACTGTTGTCCCGCACCTTAAAATGCGAGTGATTACTAGCCTAAGGTGCTTACCACTAAAAGAAAGATTTGTAAGCTACTCTCCAGTCCTCTAAGACTGCATTCTCAATCTCCTATCATAATCCGGGATCCTCTATGTAAGCAAAACCTCCCTATAAGAGCTTGGGTCTCTACCAATGGTGTCTAGCCACTGTTTCGAGAATGTCATTGAAAAGTAGGGGCTAAGCCTATACTCTTCAAACGATGTGGGATGTCTCTGATAAAGTGACTCTTGCACTGCATCCCAAGCCTTAAGAATAGCTATTGCCTCTGAGCTCCTACCCAAGCATGCAGCCCTCACCCTTAAAAATTCCACCTCATACTGGGTTCCCAAGGGCCTCCCAACTTTGACCGGTGGATCTCATTAAGTTTGTGAAGGAGTAGCTCCTTCCACGGGTCACTCCAGGTAGCAAGCCTCTGAGAATAACTTCATGTGCAACGCTCTACTCTAGCATTATGGGTCCACAATGCCTAGCCCCTCTCGACTGTGGCTAAATAATGACCTCCTAGGGTGGCCATTCCCTTGTGACTAGATGAAGTTTGTGATGAGTCGCTTCACCTGACCGATGAAGGTCTAAAAAGGCTAGGTTATATAGCACATAGTAGCAAACAAGCTTGGTTACAACCACTACTCTTTCGGATTTATTAGTCGAGCTTCTTCCAAATGCTTAGAAGTATTGGTGCCAACTACTACTTTGACATGATGTCTAGCCCTACATAACATCTGGACTAGCGGACTTCAGTCCCTCTAGACATCACCCAAGTAGAATCTCCGTGCAGTCTCCAATATGGGAGTGGTGTATCACTGGCCGAAATCCCATAAGACTTGTGCCAATGGTAAGAGATCCCAAAGCAAGGTAAAACAACTCCATGGCTGAAACAAATGCTCTGAAGTTGTCTACCCCTCCATCAACACATATTGGTGTATCATTGCAAACTTTGCATGAAGAAGCTCCTCCAAAGCTGTAATGGGCATCTTTATGCCACAAATATCCATGCCATTGTCTCTAAGATAACTCTTCATAGCCTCTATAATAAATTGAAAACAAGAGGGCCAAGGGGACATCCATGAATGTATGAAATCTATCCCTTGAGCTCCCTTGACTAAAGCTTGCCTATATGTCGAGGGGTATAGTGTTGAAACCTCTACTACCCACTATATCGAAAAACCCATCTTGTCCATAGTCTGCTAAAAAATTCAAATTTACCCTATCATAGGCCTTCTCGAAATCAAGTAAAACCAATGAATCCTCTTTGGCAAAACGATGCCAACACTCTGGCCTCCCAAAAAGTAAAGATGTTATCGAAAACGCTATGATCATATACAAAGCCTATCTGGGTGGGTCAAATAATGTCTGGTAAGAAGGGGGCAAGTCTCAAGCTAATGGTTTTAGCTAGGGTCATGTAAGCAAAACCAAGCATGGTGGGCATCCGCTGCTGCTGCGCAATCTCAAGCCTATCTCCACAGGTAATCAACCCCTTTGAAAGTTTGTCTAACATATCCTCGATCTCCATGAATGTTCTGAAAAGGTGTGAGAATGCGTGAGCTCATAAGCTTCTGGAAAAGGATCGATGGTAAACCATCCTATCCTAGGCACTTTCTTTCAATGAAGCTATAAGCGCTCTCTCGAGCTCATTGATAATGAGAGAACTTTTAAGACCACTACTAATCCCCTCTCTGAGTACTCTCCTCATACTCCTCCAAACCTCTTCCTTGATTGGTCTATGAGGTCATGGAGTATTGCCAAGTAGCAATCTGTAAAAAGGCATGGCCACATGTCCCACATCCTGTGGGCTAGCTACAATGGTGCCATATAGCCTTCTCAACCTCATGATGCCCTCCCTCAAATGTTTGGGGAATATAGTCTAAAAGAAGTGTCTGGTAACTCCGTTTTGAGTCTAGAATGCAGTCCTAGCATGTACTCTGATCTAGCCTCCTGTATGTCCTAAATCTCTATTCTGGCAATTCTTTGAAGAGCTACCAAGCTTGCTTGTGAGGCCCTCTCTTTGTCCATAAGCATCCCTCTCTTGGTCCTAGCCTCATAGCATAGGAGTGCACTGATCTCTTATAAGTGATGGTCCAAGTACCAAGGTGCTGATCCATGCTTCTAAAAGGGTCTCAATCTCTATCTCAAGAATGGGATCTTTGAGAGAAAATTCTGGCATAAGAAGTCAAAAATCCTAATAGTTGAATGCTTCTCTCTCTACTACTCCAAAAGAAGAGTGATCAGAGAAAGTAGTACCTATAACAATGCTAGTCATGCTTCATCTGTCACATGCCCACTCATCCACATAGAACCGGTCTAGCCTCCCTTTCTAGAGAAGAGGAGAGATCTTGGTAAGTAGTCAAACTCAACTAGATGCCAGGAATCTTGTACTCTCACATGAAAAATGAACTTCTTTGCTCCCGTCCTCTAGGAATGTGTGCCTCTCCTCTAGAAATGTCTGCCTATCGTCCTCCCTTCCTATCATCTAGAGTGTCTAGGGTATTGAAGTTACCTCCTATACACCAATGATCAATGCGATGGGAAGTGTCTAACAAATGGTGGTTTAAATTTTGTCCTTCCTCCTGCCCCCTTCAAGAGTAAATGGACAAAAATCCTAGAGAGATTCATTATGCCATGCTTGACTCAACACAAAGCAGAGGTGGCAATAGTTTGTTTCAAATGAAAGTAAAAGAAAAATCACACTTGAAAGCCATTCAAGAGGAGACATTGGAGGTGCTTTCTTTTGAGACTTCCCAGGTAAGCAAACCCTCCTCCTCTCTTGCAGTGCTTGATGCTCTTTGCTTCAATGTTTTGCTTCACGGTTTCTAGTGTGTTTGCTGTTTCCAACATCAAAGAAACTCTAAGTAGATGCACGGGAATTTTTTCCCAATTCCCTTTCCTTGTGAGTTCACTATTTTCAACGGGATTTTCTCTTGTGGTCACTTCTCCTTCCAAGCGTAGTTCAGCTTTTTTTAAGCTCTTCTCTATTTCTTCATCTTGCCACATGTATGCTTCTTGTAGGGGCTCCTTCATTAAAATTACATGGTTTTTAAACTTTATAGATGTGTGTTGGGCTATGCTTTGGGTTTGCATTTTTGTTGATTTTGGCCTCTTCGTGTGAGTGCTAGCTAGTGTGCAGTATGCCTAGGTGGGTTGTTGTGGTATTCGTTGTGTTTTTAGTTATGTGCTGCATTTTCTTTGGAGAGTTGCTTGTTCATTGTGTTCGTATTTTGAGGGTGCTTTATGTGCTAGGCTTTGTGTCCTTTGTTGGTTGTGCCTTTCTTCCCCTTTCTCTACTTTTTTTGTTTGTTTATAAGTTTTGTCTGTCTCTGAGTTTTGCGTTTGCGTCCTCTTTTAGTTGATGTTTGAAATGTTTGCTACTTTGTGTAGTTCCAATACACACATGTTTATGATTGTGTGTGCTTGTCATTATGCATTCCTCGTGTGCTATTCACCCTGTATTCCTTTGTGTGTTGTTGGCTTTTTTGTGTGTTGCTATTGTTTTATTGCGTTTATTGCTTTCTCATTGCTATCTTATAGATTTGTTTCCTACTTGGAAGTGTTCCTTCTTTTGAGGCCTGTGTAAATATTAGGATAAGCCTTAGTTATCTCTCGCATTTACTAGGCTGAATATGTGATGCCTAAGTTGGAAGTATCTGTTGGATCTACGATAAATACCTCACTTATTCCTCATATCCAATGAATTGGGACTTGCTTGCCTAAGTTGCAACTCGAGTAGAGCTTTTTTCAAGTTGGTTGTCCTCATACCAACTTTGGTGAGATTGATCATTTTAACCATGGGTTGTTGAGCATTACTTTAATGCATAGAATAACAAGTTTGGCCATAGAGCAACCTAGGGAACCTTAATGCTCCAGACGTGATGCCACTTGGTGGTTGGATCCAAGACTTTAGATTTGTCCTAGCATAAACACTCAACATCAAGTTTAATCAATGCATTTTCAATTGCATTTCAAGGACTTCAATCGAATCCACCATTAAAAGATCCATGCAACCCTAGCATTGTAGCATCGCTTCAATCTCTTACTTTTAAAAACACCATGAGAGAATTTTATTAACATAGATTTTTTATTAAGTATATACAATAAGCTCATTTATTCAAGTTTACACTTAAAAATGAAATTTAGCCTAACTCACAATTAGTCACCACACAACCTTGAAAGTCTTTTAAATAAGAAAAAGTAAAGGATATGATGGTGGGTGAATGGAAATATTTCCTTACGTAAGGGTGGAGAAAAAGCAAGGAACTTTTTTTATAAAAAGGGTTGTAAAATGGCACAATAACACCTTTTGGGTTTAATTGAGGATACCAAATGCTAGCATTGGGTCGTGGAGTAAAAATTCCTCCTTGAATGCTTTTGTTTATGAGACATGCCATTGGATGTTAGCATCCACTTGTAGTGGAAATCAACTATTTGAAGGCCTTTGTAACTCCCTTGTTCATTTTTCTTGCAAGGTAGGAGGCCTTTATAGGTAACTCTTTTATGATTTAAGGGGCCTTGTGGCACATGGTACTAGATGCTAGCATCCTTAGTATGGCAGAGAGCTTTGTCAAAACCACTAACATTAAATGCTCAGATACATTTGTTCAACAAAAGGAGGAGGTATTAAATTCTTTTGTTGGCGATTTTCATTCGTGAGCTACATCTACTTTGTGGGCGTGGGCGAATATGCAACAGTTTTCTTAGTGATTTAAAGCTAGATATATGAATGAGAGACATCGGAGCAAATTAAAAGGACTAGCCATTATTTGATGTGCTTCCAAAAGTTAAGCATAAGGGGATAGCGGAATGGTCTAGCAACCTCGCAACAGTGGAGAGCATATCGTAAGTAGGATTTGTTATTACATCACCAGAAGATTTTCTGGTGTATCAAAGAATCATTCTACAATAGAAGCAAGCAAATTTGAGGGTGACTGAGGAAAAAAGCTAACCAAAGGGCCACACCGAAATACTGGAATTGAAGCCTGCGCGGAAATGCACCAAATCCTGATCAGTACACACAGGCTTTTAGGGCCTGAGAGATGCGAGAAAGGAGTCTTTGATGTTCTAATCCGGCAAGAGTGTCACGACTAGTCTCACCTTAACCTTTTCCGTCAGATCTCTGTGGCGATTTGATTTGAGTAAACTTCCAGGGCGTAAACGATGTAACCAGCTCCAAGTTGCAAACGCAGCAAATCCTCACACATAAGGAAAACCGTATGCAACAGCAACAAGCTTGCAGCTGCTGATGCTGTTTTTAAGACAAACTCGTCGCCATTAATGTACAAGAAGCGCCATCGCTGCTGACGATGAACCAATGTTGGAGGTGAGAGCATCACAGCATCTCTTGCATTCAAGCTGCGAGGTGCGAGGTTCTGCTCTCCTCAGAGGCAGAGGAGAACACTGATGAACAGGCAGCATCCGATCCAGACCTGATAATAATAAGGGTACAGCCGAGAGCCTGGTGGGTTTCATTCCCATTTCAGAGAGCATCTCCTCTCCTTTCCCGAATCCTTTTTTATCCCTCTCAAACCCTCCCCCCTCTCTCTTCGCTTTCCTTCGAGTCCAGCGTCAGAAATCGAAACCCACAGCAATACACTACATAAACACGCGACGGGAAGAGAACCGACCTTCAGGGTTGAAGATACATAATAATTTGCCGACGATTGAGCGAAATCGAAGCTATACACCTTGGTTCCGTCGGGCTTGAACAAACCATAATTCCTCTCCGATGTTGGGCCGGGTTTCAGGTCCTCGTTGAAAAGCGCAAAGAGATACACCTCCAGAGTTACGTTGGGTCTTAGTGGCGTTCCCTGGTTGGACGCCAAATGCTGGAACAAGTTGGAATGGTATAACTGAGCGTTCTCAACGCTGGCCCCGAGCTCGTCAGGATCACCTGCCGAAGGCCACCCGGTTTCTGAGACGAGGACGGTCAAATTCGAGAAGCCCAAAGCATCGATTGCAGAGTAGACAGCGTCCATTTGTGCATCGAACATGTTGTAGTAGTGAAGGCCGGTGCCAGAGTCCACGGTGCCAGGGTTTGACTGAAAGAGGACGTATTCCAGGGAGATGGTAGTGGGATTGTCTTTGTAAGCGAAGAAAGGATAGGCGTTGATCATGAAAGGGGCGCCTGTTTGCGAGAGGAAAGCCAAGAGGGGCTGCATGTAGATTGTAGCAATGGCCGCAGTGAAGGCGCCAGAGGAGGGGGGATAGGAGGAGGCGAGCACACCGAAGGAATGTGTGGTGGAGACGACCATCTGCTTCTGCAAGCTGAGGGTGGTTAGAGCTGAGTAGATGTTTTTCATGGCCGGAAGAACCTGCGACATGAGCGTGGTGTCGGTGCCGCTGAAGATCTCGTTGCCTACGATGATGCCGACGATGTTGGTGCTGGGAAGGAAGGAGGCGACGTTCTGCTGCACCCACGACATGGCTGCAGAGGCGTCGTTGAGAGAAGCGAGGTCTTCGTTGGGGACGCCGATAAGGAAAGAGATGCCAGTGTTGCCGAAAGTACGCAAGACGAGGGGGTCGGCATCGTAGAGCTTGGTTTTGGCGAGGGAGGTGGACTGGATGAGGGTCACAACTTCAGCGGGAGGGGGGAGATTGTCGGCGACCTTGCCGTAGTTGATGCCCAACGGCGAGTTGGACGCTGCCGCCGCTGCAGCACCTGATCAGCCCGCACGCAACACGAGAGCACAGCCAACGTTCAAACAGACTGACAGAGAGACAATCGATCGATCGATCCATCCATCCATCCATCGCAAGTCAAATCCATGCCAGAAACGAGAAATCGCAGCGTAAATTCATCTCCACAACCGCACAACATTCGGCTTACCTGTTACCGCCATGAGGAGCATCAGCCGCAGCAGCACCTCCAAAAATCCATCGTGCTTCCACATCCTCATCAACGCCATAGCCGCCCAAACAAGAGAAACCAAACAACGCAGGTTGCTGCTTCACCTTCTCCTCGCTCTCTCTCGAGTCTCAACCAGTGAGATGGGGATCGCTAAAGACGGCGGAGTCGCACAGGTCTCTTCGTCTCCCCTTTTCTTATCCAATTACTCTCTGTCTAACTCAGCCCAAAAGCTACACTCTCTCTCTCTCTCTCTCTCTCAACCTTGCTTTCCCCTCCCCAATCAGCAGTGCCCCCTCTATGATTTGGCTGCACTATTTCTCCTCCTTTCCCTCTCCGTCGTTTGTCCTAGGATCGTGATAATATTTGTATTCGGCGCTGGACGTGCTTTTGATTGAGGCCGCTCTTTTAACCAAATTCCGCAAGGCCGGGGGGTGGGGCGCCTGAAAGCTCTGATCCTGCAGCCGGATTTAAGCGATCCGCAGTGCGGGAGGGGATTAAGAATGAAGTGCGGCTGTGCGCAGGGCGGGTAATACACAACGGATCGGCTGAGGGGCAGGGGATGAATAGCAAGCAAGCAAGCGATCCCTAAGCAGTCCCAAAGTGATTCTCGCGCGGAGGCTGGAGGAGGAGGGCAACGTGGCTACCGATTCGCCATCTCGGATTTGACAAACCAAATTGACAACGTCTTTCGACCTACCGACCTCCTCCTGCTCCTCGTCGTCGTCGTCCATGCACGATTTTAATCTGCTTGCTTTGCTTCTCCATCATAGTTGTACATCTGATCTCGCTTGGCCTGAACGTTGCTTGTACGCCTCTTGCATGTAGATCTCTCGCTTCACAATTTGAACCATTTCATCCTACTTCCTTACTATTTCTCGAGTGCAATGTTCCTCCCACCAACATGACTTAAGGTGTTTACCCTTGTGCATTGAATGCATCTCCGCCATGGGTTGGACTTGGGCAGGCAATCTTGCCCATCCATGATCTTTGAGTGTACCCAAGCTTGGCATAAGTATGGCAATTCCACTATCTTATTTGACAACTTAGTCTTCATTCTCTTCACCACCCCCTCTATAAAGCTAGCAAATATTTACCCCAAAGGAAAAAGAAGATCTCCAAAGACCTTCATGTTTTTAAAATCATTGATAATGACTAGATCCATCATTTCCACACGGTTCTCTCTTTTATATTCTTTCCTTTAATGGGCCACAATCCATTGATGATTCCTTCTTAGTCTTATTGCACAATTTATTCAATCAAATTAACATGAACACTATAAGAAGAGAGCCTTTACCAATGTTTTTTAAAGCATTTTGACCAGCATCAAAAAAAGCATCTCTAGATTGATATTAGAAGCATTGGTACAAGAATTGATATAGGACTTTTTTAAAGAAAAATAAATGCTCTCCTATGGGTTCTGTATTTGTGCATATTTTTGCCATCAATGCCCTAACAAGATGGTTCATGACAAGGTGATCCTTAGCACCTCCTTGTAGCTACATTTGGAAGCAATCATCCCATGGGTTCAACTTTGTCTCAAGGCTCAAATCCCTGACTGACCTTCTTCTCAGAGGGATCCATTGCCAAAGTATCCATGGTGAAAGAGTGCTTGATGGGCACTAGAAACCATTGAGGATACCTGTGGTTGTGTGAAGCAATTTGTCTCACCTCTTATGCTTGATTTCCTTTTCTTGGTCAATGATGTACTAGATGCAACAACCCTATCTTTCTTATGCACATGCACAACAAAGGTCATAGTAGTAGACTCACTGAGATGATTTCGGCCTCTCCTTATCTAAGATCCCATCTCTCTCATCCTTTTTCCCATTTCGAATCCCCTTTCCATTTCACTCTTCCTCTCTCTCTTCCTTTCTACCTTTAGATATTTCCCTTTCTTTCTTCCATCACCCACTCGAATATTTCCCTTTCCCCTCTAATCTCTCCCCCCCCCCTTCTCTCTCTCTCTCTCTCTCTCTCTCTCTCTCTCTCTCTCTCTCTCTCTCTCTCTCTCTCTCTCTCTCTCTCTCTGCCTCTTCTCTTCCACGAATTACTATTATTCCATACATGCTAAAATGTTAATGAACCAAGATGCCTACAAAATACAAAGAAAAGTATGAGCCAAGGAGCATTCTTTTTCTTTTTTTTGCAAAGAAAGGAACTTCTTATAATTCTTGAAAAAATCCCATACAAATCATCTGCCAGAATATGGCTGATGATGGTAAATCCAAGGAGAGAAATCTAGATGTCCGAGTCTAACCTACCGGCAATCCTAGCTCACAGCCTAGGGACTATCCGGAATAGGGACTAACAGCCAGGATGGAGGCTTATACATCCAGTGGATATCTCGCACCGAAAAAGTGTAAAAAATCTATGCATGCCAAGCCTTGCAAAAATGCTCCCACCACTCAATGGTACCTTGTGATCCTGGGACCTTGTGCTCCTAGTTGCAGGCACATAGAGTGAAGATGATGGCCTGCCAAATACCTACCAATGTAGCCCCCAGTGGAATATGCTGCCCTCCCATCATCTGACTGCAACAAGTGACCCAGATATTCCAGGCAGTAATGCCACAGTCTCCCACACACTATCCTCTGGTGATGATCATGGGGGCGAGTGCGGGACGATGGCTTGGTGTGAAGGAACTCCATCCAGAAGCCCTGCTCCCAGGAATCTTGTCTGCCAGTGATACCAGATCAATAACAAAAGCATGATGTTCCTCTATGAGCCATGCCACCATCCCCCACGTGAAGTCTCTCTACATCCTTTGTGTCCTAGCCAATATCCGGAACGCTGCCAGCCAAATGCTTTGTGCCATAGCATAGGTAGTGTGGCATCATCTCTAGCTCCCCCTCTGTATAGCAGACACATTTGCCATCAAACATCATCTGCTTCAGCCTGATCATTGCCCTTGTGAGCTACCATCCAAAAGAATTAGGATATCTTCCATGGACATAGGCTAGACCATAGTCGTGGTCAACAGCGACTGGCCACCTCCTTGGAAACCTCCTGCTCCAGCCAATGTCACTCCCTCGATCGGGTTCATGTTGTTGCCTCCAGCTAGATATGTCTACCAATGCAAGATGTGTAAGAAAAGGGCACCTTATCTAGCCTCTGTCTAAGTATCCCACCCACATTGGCCAGTACCACTCTCCTAGGTCCCACTAGACGTCCCTAAGGGGCCTACCCTCCCATAGCCAGAGCCACCAAACTACTCCCATTGGGCTAGCTAGGACTGTGGTCGGATCAATATATCAAACTCTGACCAAGCAACCAGCACCCTGATCCTCTACCACTCTATGTCCTCTAAAGTTGCCAGCTCCTCTACCTCTCTCTCTCTGTAGAAGGCCACCTAGTCCCACCCTGTAAAACCTACAATATATGAAGGCCAGGTGCTCTCTCAAGAAATGGACCCTAAGAGGTACTCTCGCCCGTGAGAACTAACCCTCTTAGGAGTGAGGGGTCTAGGGGGGGCATGACCCCTCCTGCCACGACTTAGGGATCGTTGAGCCAATCTCAACCATGTGTATGCATGTGCCTCGCAAGAAGGAGAGTGATCGTTCTCTGGCCTCTATATCCTTGGAGAGCCAGTTCCAAGACCTAAAGTATCTTGCTAGGCCACTATCCCACTGTGCCCATCCCTGATTGTGTCCTCTGACTCGAGCATTCGACCATCTACGTCTCTGACCTTTGGGTGCTAGAGAATAGGCTACCTCTTGAACTCGTCCCTGTAGGAAGGGCTGCCCGAATGAGTCCTCTTGAAACCTTGCGCCACATCCTAATCAAGCTCCTCATGAAGAAGGGAGAGCGTCTCCCTGTCAGCGGTGCCTTCGAGAAAATCCACCTGTACAATTGCTACCACTGCCCACCTATTCAGGGGGTGTTCTTGAGAAGTCCCCTTTGTAGGAGGAGCTTCCAGGTTTCTATTCCAGATGTGAGACCTTGGACCACTAGCTTGCCCAGGAGGGCCTGGCTCTGCATCTCTGAGTCTATAATGCCCAATCCCCCCTCGACTGTGGAAGGATTACTGTCTGCCATGCCAGTCTAGCCTAGTGTTCCGAGTGCCGTTTGGACCCACCCAGAGAAAGTTATGCACCAATCTTCTGAGCTATCCCATGCAACCCTTGTGGAAGCACCAGTAGGATGCAATGTATTAGGACGTATCAAGTAATACCTAGTTGACAACAAGAGCTCTACCTGCAAGAGAGAGTCTCGCCGAGCTCCAATATAGGAGCTTGCGTCGAATGCTCTCTAGAACTAGGGCAATATATTGCTCTGCCATAGTATTAGCCCGTAAACATCTTCCTCAACCATTCTTACTTAATAACCTGATTTTAAATCAATTTTGTTGAACACAGTTCCAAGTAAGTGCAATTTGAGAGGGAATTAACCAAGACTCATGCAAGGTTGCATTGGAGAGCAACGGAGAGAATCAAATTCTTTGTCCATGGTTTTTTTCCAATCAAGAGCCTATGTGCATATCAAAAGCAATGCGATCATCTCTTATGGCTTATCAAGATGGGAGAACACAATATGAGTAGCCAAGAAGACTCTATGAATCTTTTGGTTTGGGAGTTTTTCCTTTTGATAAAGGGAGGTGACAATATTGGGGTTGGGTTCTTCAATAGGACAACACAAAGGGTTGGAAAAAGTGTTTGCCTCCCCATACAAATCAATTTGCTCATGTGGTGACTTCCATCAAGTGGTGGAGGGAAGACTTGTAAGAAAGTGAGTCAACCAATTGGGATAGAAGAGTCACAATTGGATAATGAGGTGCTTGTGGAGAAAGATTGATAAAAGTTCCATCTAATAATAGCTTGCTAATCCTATCACTTCCAAACTCTAACTAGCAATGGACAAGTTCTTGAAATCTCACTTTTGAGTTTCAAAGTTTCCATGTGTGTTCGTACTATAATTCATAGATACTTGACAAGGCCAATGAGCTGACATAAGATACTTAAGGTTTATATAAACAAGGAAATCACCACATTAAATTATAAGCAAGTAAAAACATGTGCTAAATATTTAACTACCAAAGGAATATGCATATGTACAATGTTTAATATCTAGAAAGAGGACTCAATAGAGTAATTTTTCTAAAAATTATAGCATGAAGGATCAAATGATGGGACATTCGACATCATGGTAAAATATGTATGTGAGGATCCTGGTTCTAATATTTAAATAGTTCCATTTTAAAATCCATCATTAGTGCTTCACTATGTTGGAAAAGGCCATTTTAATTTACTTGGATATTGTGAATTATTTAAGCACATTGTTGAGGTTCATGAGTTTCAAATAATAGACTTATTTTTTAATCCATCATTAGTGCTTCAATATGTTGGAAATGTCCATTTAAGCTTACTGGGATATTGCAAATACTTAAGCTATTGAGGTTCATGAGTTTTTTTTTAAAAAATTATACAATTCATGAAGATCTCAATCTAAATCACTCTTGATGTAGTATTACAAAGCATTAAAACTAAGGAAAGAGAGAACATTAACTTGTATGGTGTTCTTGTGTAGGTTTCTTTGGTTCAGAAATGGTTGAATGCAAGCCTTTTAGCAAAGTGACACTATATAACAAGGGTACAAAAGTGGTCTAAGGACTAAAAATTTGTGTGGATCCAAAAGGGTTCTACCATTTCCAACCATTGGGAAATGGTGTGTTGTCAATGTCAATTAACCATTGGGAAATGGTGTGGTATCGGTGTCAATTATAATGTATTACATCCATCACATCCGATTTTCTTGCCTAATTGAGGGAATTTCTTCTCCTGAAGATGTTGTGGGTGGTGCTATGTGTTGCCATGCAAATTCAATGCAACCATTGGTGGAAGAATTGCAGCCAAGAAAGATATCCACAGCACCTTTGTTGGATGGATATTTACTTCACATCTAAGGTTTGGGCAAATACAAAGCTAGAGAGGGAGAGAGAGAGAGACAGAGAGAGAGAGAGAGAGAGAGAGAGAGAGAGAGAGAGAGAGAGAGAGAGAGAGAGAGAGATTGAGAGGTTTGTTGAGCAATTTGGTGCAAGGCCTAATTTAAGAGTGTTCATTTTATTTTGTAGTAGTTGATGGAAATAGAATCTTTAGACAAAAGCTTATGGACATAAGGTACAATGTAGATAGAACTGGGTTGGAAGAAAAGTATTGATGTGGTTAGACATGATGCAAGAAATGGTGGGAGAGGGCCACATATTTGTTGTGCATCTTTATGATCCAATCAATTGTGAGGAACTACGAGATAGCTATCTAGGGATAGCTATGTGTGGAAAATTGTTACAAAGTGGACTTGGCAATAATGATGAGGATGGACTTTGAGTAAGGTTGGTGAAATGGAAAATTCATTTGCTTACATTTTTAGATGGGAGTAGTTTAGAGCTTGATGCAAATGTTGATACTTTAGATGAAAGTGTATAATTTATGGACTTTGTGTACGTCAACAATGGGACTATAGAAGTGATATTCCCACGAAGAAAAGATCTTATAGAATGATTCATAGAAGTGCAAGGGGCCACCCAAAAAAAAAAAAAAAAGTTTGAGAGTAAATTTGATTTGAGTAGTGTTGAAAATGTTTCGAGTGTTGCTTGTTCCAAAGAATGTTGTTGCCAAATGGTGCATTGGTTTGCCTACTTAGCATTGCTTGTTGCATGTGGACTTTTTCAAATTGTTAAACTTTTCATTTCTTGACTTGGATTTAGGCTATTGGTAGATTATTTTAAAATGTGAAATACAAATTTAACTTTTGGACAACCTATGGCCTCTACCGATTTCAAGTCATGCCTTTTGTCTTAAGAGATGCACTTAGTACTTTCTAAAAATTCATGATTAGGCTACTTCAAGATCTACATTAGCAAGAACAATATAGTAAATTTAGATAATATTCTCATTTAGATAATTTTAATCATTAATGAAGTTTTCATAGCATAATCTCAATTGAGATAGCAAGCAATATCTACCCAAATGAAGAAGGTAGAAGTATTTCTATAAAGAGAGCATGGGAGAGGAGACCAACGTGGCAAGCTACAACTTTAAAATTCCTATTCTATTCTATTTATAATTTTATGCATAGAATATAGTAGCTATTGACAAATATTGAGAAGAAATCAACAACTTCAACGTGATCTATAGACAAGGATTCAAAACTATAAACTTACTTGATCAATCCAAGGATTTCTAGCAAACATTGGAACATAATACTACTCAAGCATTTGTGCACAATTTGTGACTTAGAGCGTCATTAGATTATATCAAATGCTCACCATCATAGGGCTAAACTATTGAAGCTCCTTTTTTTTTTTGACTGATTTGAGACAAAAAATTGTAAGCAAGGTGAGAGATTTGGGTCCCAAATCATTTTTAGAAATATTTCAAGCATTTTATAGAATTGTAAGGAAGAATTTATCAAAATCTAGCTTGTTGATAGTGGTCACATGTGACAAAGATTGAAGCTCTTCTATGAGCATGGAGCCGCACGGACAAAATTCGAATTGTTGCAAATATAATCAAGGAGCATTCCCAATGAAGTTTTCATGGGTAAAGAAAGGCATAAGAGCCTTTTCTCAATCATGGTAAACATTGTTTAAATATGCATTGAATTTTTTGAAAAGAATTATTTCAAGTTTACCACAAATTTGGAAGCTCATCCTAATGCGAGAAATCAAAATCAACAAACAAACTAGAAGACATTTCCTTCCATAAATAATAATGACATGTTAAATTGCATATGATAGAGACAATTCCTCATCTTCTTGAAACCCTTTAATGTATTGAATTTCAACAAAAAAGATATGTTCCCTACTTTCAATAATAGCAGCACCTCTTCCACCCTGTCCTCTTCCCTTTCAAGCCCTTATATACTTTTATAGATGCATTTGCATGCTCTTTGTGCTCAATTATCTAGAATTCTTGCTCTTATGCATGTTCTTTTGAGGCCTTCCTTGATCCTCTAATAGTAGAGGATGATCCTAGTTTCCCTAATAGACAGTTCCCTAGTAGACAGCCATCTATAATCTATTGATTCCTTTACCTCTGTTTTATGTTTCTCTTTCTTGATATATTCTCATAAAATTCAACTGATGAGATTTTCTCGATGCCTACATCCACCTTTTCTACAACATCCCAATCAACCTTTCGAAAGGCAAAGCCTACATCTCAATGAGCTTGGGGGTAGGTTGGTCTTCTATCTCTAATATTACCATTAAAAAATCCATCTCCACTCACACGAAACCATGTTCCTATTCCCCTATCTAAAGATTTGTGTAATGTTTGGAACCCTTTGCAATTTTTGCCCAAATTTCTAAATGATCTATGCCCAAATTCTTACATATTTTGTGCAATAAGAAGTTGAGAGGAAATAAGTGCGACCTATAATGCATGCAAAGAATGCAATAAAGGTTTGGCCAATCCCTTTTATATACTTTAGATAATTAACCCTTTCCCTTCCCACGCTATGCACATTGTTATATTCCCCTCTTCTACATGTCTTACTATTTTGAAAGTGGAAAGAAAAGGATATCACCAAGAAAACTATCATGGAGCGAATTAACATCAAGAAAATAAGATTAAAAATAAATAAAGATATATTTCTTCTTTGGCATGGTAGAGACTTTTCTAAAAGAAATAAGAGATTTCTAAAGACAAAAAAAATTCACACAATCAACCAAATCTAGAAGTCATTGAGTATCTCATTCACATGGCATCAATGCAACGCTTATGCCAAGAATCATGAAACCAAAAACTATTCAATCAAAGTATGGAAAACCAATGCACATGGAGCCTTCCATTGATTGAACATTGATAATATTCATTAATGTGTTTCAAGCTCTAACTATCTATAACTTCAAGACAATGAATTTCACCATGTGATGTGTCCACTACATCATAATCCAAAGGGTATCATAGTTGTTCTTCCAACATCTATACAAATATCTCATATAGCAAATCCTATGCACAACCTCATACCTTGTCGTCGCTAATATTTTCTTATTATCTATATATCTAAATAGGCTTCCCTTTTGAACGTCCTCACTATGGTAGAAGATTTTATCAAGAAATTTTTGTGTCAAGTTTTTGTTACTCATATAAAATTTTTTTTATGGATAAATAGGGATTTGATGCAATAATAGAGGGTATGAACCAACTCATTCATGGATGTTCAACCAAAGTATATTGCATGTGTGCTTGAATATCTAATTGCATCTTCATCCTAAACATATGTAAAGTGAATAGATTAGGAAGAGGCATTTCTACACTATCAAAGGTAGCAAACAAAGGCTTCCCATATGCATCTTCTCTACAAGAAACTTGGTGACACATATTATAGAGATAATCCCTACTTCATTAAGAGTATAGGAGTCTACTGGAGAACATTAACACCTTAATCTATGCATGAAAATCTTGAAACTTTGGCTTGCAAAGAGAGACTACGATGCTATTGAATAGTGTGATTAGGGATTTCATGGTAGTTTTTATAAGTGCCTTGTCATGTAGTGAGATGGATAGAATCACCCAAATTGAGCTTGCAATCTCTTTGTTAAAGCTAGAGATGGCCATAAAGATATGAAGAAAGTTGAACAATATCAAGAAATACAATCTTTTAATTGTTGCCAACTGGGAGACAAAGGTTGAGAGAGGTTGAATGCTACATTCATTGATGAGCTTTAATGAAAATATTTCACCAGGAGTGGGACAAAAAATTTCCAACCAAATTACGATATTGGAATACTTTATGGTAGGAAAGAAAAGCCATGATTCATAATTTGTTTGTGAAAGAGGTGAAGATATGTAAGATCTAAAAAAGTTTGTGTGAATTGTTAGCTACCATGCACCTACCCCTGAAGTAGTTGAGTTGTATAGTACCTCAAGAAATCTCCAATGGTGGAAATTTGTAATGTGCAAAGCAAATTATTTCTACAAGCAATGAATTCATCTAGATTGGTGACAAAATAAGACACTTTTTAGATTGTTTTGCATCTCACTTGTTTTTTGAGTTAATTCTCTTAAATATTTTTGTGGTGCCTATTGATGTTAGCATTGCACCTAAAATCCATTCTCTTTATTATATATATCTTTATTGCTTCATGTGCATGGGTTCCATTCCTTGAACTTTCACATTGCTTTTTCCTTCATTAGAACTAGATTTGCACTTGGAAGAAATGTATATTGCAACATGATATACATTCTCTATTTAGTTACTTCTTTTTTGTAGTGTCACAAAGAATGTGTGTTTGGATTTCGTTATGTGAGCAATTTCATTATGCGACTATATACTGACCATTTTAATATATCATTGGTGATATATTTGCTTACTTCTTTTGCCTAAGTTTATGCATTTGTGTGATAGAATTTACATAAGCATTTTTATCTCCATATAATGTCCTTATGTGCTAATAGAGAAATTTCATTGTATTGAAAACAATGCCCTTCTTTCTTAAAAGAATAATTTTTTGTATTGAAAATAAAAAGATAAATTACGAATGGATTTTCTCCATCACTTGTCTCATAGAAATTGTAATCTATTGAAATATAATCTTCTACATGTCATTCATAACCATGATCATAATAAATTCATCATCATCTATGGTTACATTGCAATCATCCTTTACCCTAGTGGTAACTCAAGGATAATTTTTCAGCATGCATTCATTTTGTCTTTCTAATATTTTAAGGTGTTAATGTAGACTTTTGCATTACCAATTCCCATAGAACATGTAATCATCATCTACTTTGCCTAAGGTTTTGATCCTTGCATGATGCATACACTTGCATTCTCTCATCTTGTGCATGGGTTCACTCCATTCATCATATTAATATCTCTCCATTCATCATACCTATCATGTAGTTCCCCCAATTCATCATATATATATCTCATATGATTATAAGGAAATAAAGTGCATGGAGTGAATAAGCAAGCCTCTTGAATTTGACAATGTTAAATCCTCCATGTCCATGTGTATTTGAATTAATTTTTCCATTTTTGCAATGACTTTCTTACTACTTTATTATTTTTCTTACCTTTTTTCCTCATAACTACAAGTTAACAAAAAATCTAAAAACAATGTTTGAACCTCGATC
The DNA here is from genome assembly GCF_047967505.1 of Dipteris shenzhenensis. NCBI lineage: Eukaryota > Viridiplantae > Streptophyta > Polypodiopsida > Gleicheniales > Dipteridaceae > Dipteris > Dipteris shenzhenensis. Next base: position 62,531,837 of record NC_141597.1, on the reverse strand, counting down.
CCTTGTTTGCCCTTAGAAGACAAACAATTTCAAGCAACATCATCAAGCTTCTTTATGTAGAGACATGGCATACAATTTTGATTACTTCCATAATTAAAAGCAAGTATGCATCATATAATTATGTGAAAATTAAAATTTTCTTTTGCAATAAGAAAATAATTTATACACCACTAGATTCATATTGAGAATCAACACACACTTTTATTATTCCAAGGTCATCATAACTCTACAATACCTTGGATAAGGTTATTGTACCCACATAAGTTTGACTGCTTATGTACACCATGTTCTTTTTTCCATTCGTGCAAGGTATAACAAAAAACATTTGCACACTCTTCAATAACATGAGGACGTGCATAACCAAGGTTAGCACTTTGAGTTACTTCCATTTGAGACATTTTATTTATTTGCCGCATTCTACTTAATGTAAGTAATCTTTTAGTTACTAGTTACCTTCCCCAAATGGATTTCTTGATCCTCCTTGCTAATTTTTACCTTCACATTCTAAAGGTTTTGTGGCATTGCCTACTTGAGCAGAGGTAACTAGGATTCCCAAAAATGTCTTGATGCTACATCATTGCTTGCAGTGTTTTGGAACATGTTTATTACAATTGAAAATGCCCATATAGGGATTGTCCTTCTATCATGGACTATTTTCCTATCCATTCTACTTGGACCACTAACCACACATTGGAACCCTATTTGAAGTCAGGCAAGAAAAATAGCAACTCAAGTTTCAAGTCATCATTGTCCCAATCTCCAAATGAAAATGCTTTCAAAAATGTAAAATTTATAGGGGGTTCATACGTCCCTTATATGGGCTATCATCTATCAAGATTGTATGGTTGGATAATAAAATAGGGTAGAAAAGTTTTAAGGTAATAGAATTTAGCCCATAGCTCCAACAATTTTCACTTCATTCAACATAGGCACTAGCTAGTGAATTGCAACTTGACATAGATATGACCAAACTTGGCATGGATAGTAAATTCCAAGTGGACATAGATACGACAAACTAAGTAAATAATTGAATTAGGACAAGAGCCAATAGGCTAGATGGAGGCTTGATGCCACTGGACTGTGATTGATTGTATAAAAGAACTACAAAAATGATGGAGGAATTCATATAGCCAAAAGGATACTCTAGCAAATTTAACCATGTGGATTAACACGTTCCTTTGTTTTAACGTGTTGTGCCTTACCTAAAGGAAGTTCAAGAATGGAAAATGATTTAGGACAGTATGACAATAATACTTCATAGATATGAATGGAATAATTTCTTTTATATTAGTTTTACTCATGTAGGTAAGAATGTGAACTAAAATAATCTTTTTTTACCACAATGTAAGTGCATGATAAAGTATAGAAATATAGTTTTTACATTTTGGCTTATAGACAAAAGTTGAAAAAGATATAGAGCATTCCCTCACATGTATTTTGGGAGTTGGAGTGCTCCATTGCACATCTCGCTAAGCATAAAATGATGTCTAGTGGTTTGTTCCTTGGCTTATGAGCAGCTCTACTTGGGATATTTCTAAATAATATCTACTTATAGATAGATAGATAGACAAATATATTGATTGATTAGATAGGTATGTGGTCGGATGAGGGTCAAGCCATATCCTCATGTTTGAGTCAACAATGTAACACCCTTGTAGGAAACATACTTGGCACCATTTGAGTCTTATATAAATAGTTTTACACCCTCGTATCTGCATCTAGACCAATAGACCTCTAGGAGAGCACATAAATAAGGTAACTTTTATACCATCATTAAGTTTTTATTTTAATAGCATTCAATTCATCCTATCCTCATCCTCACTTGAGTTCTCTTGTCCAACACGTGCTTTTTGCAGTGAACTATTAAAAGTTGTGGCATCTACTTATGCTTTTGCATTAGAGAACAAAGCTCTTAGGCACATGAAGGCCATTGACAATAACACCAACAAGAATCGAGAGAGAGAGAGAGAGAGAGAGAGAGAGAGAGAGAGAGGGGGGGGGGGTTTACATAACCACAAGTAGGCTATATATATACTAGATTGCAATGGAAGAGAAATGATGTTTATATACATATGCATGGATAAGGGCTATTCTCTTTAGTCCACATAGTCTAAAACACTTGTGCCATGTGGTGCATCTAAGACTCTAGCAATCTAAAGTACAATTTAGATGCTTCAACATCCCCTCTTAAATTTCATTACATAAGTAGAAGTGCAGATGTAAAGAATTCTTCTCCAATGATCTTTGGTTTTTCAAGGAAACAAGTTACATATTATAGACGCTAAATTAAAAAATCAAACTATCAGGATATGTCTACCAAAATTTGGTCCCCATAAAGTATGTTTTAACTATCATTTTTTCTATGTTAATTTGTAATCTATATTGTGTTGAGGAAAGTGATCTTCTAGCAATGCAAGCAAATGTTAATCATTCTCTTTTTTTTACGAATCCACAACGGAATAACTACAGCCACCTATTTACTATACCCTATTTGCTTATGCTAGACTACAAACATGTGATGCTAAGGTATCTTATGATTGCTATTGTTTTTTATGTTGTTATTGTTGTACTTCTAATCAAATATCTATGTTTGACGTATGATTGAATTTGCTTATTGTAGGAGATCTCTTATTAAAACTATAGGAGATTTCTTATTAGAAGACCTTTAGTTTAAAATTGTTTCTTAAAGCTAGCACCTTTTTTGGACTTTTATTGAGTATTAGTATTTTTACTATTGTATAATCTACTTCCTTGAAAACTTCACAAGTTGAAGTTGAAAATTCTTGTTGCATATTTTATACTCGAGCAATACAGGTGATTGCTTACAGTTTTGTCTTCATTGAAATTGGAATCTCTTTTTGAACTAAATTCCATACCTTGAGAAAAGTATTTTTTGGTTATAAACAATCTTTCATATATTATTAAAATCTCATCTTTGATTGAAACATAGGATTTTTATGCTTCCATGTTTTGTGTTAGTATTGTTGGCAGTGGTATTTAATATGTACCGAACTTATGAACTAATGTATCACCTAGCCATATTTCTAATTCTTGACTACAATCCTCTTTGTAAGAGGATTATATAACTCAATGGTGCTTCTCGTTTGAAGGTTTATCAAAAGTATTAATGAAAGTGGTGCTCATGTATTATAGAAGGTTACTTCCACATTTGCTAATAGCCTTGATTAATTGAAGAAATATAAAGAATTCACCTTGTATTGGTATCTTCGCATTTGCTAGATTCTTTGTTTCAAATTTAAACGAGCTTGTATCGATTACCATATCATGTTGATGAATGACTGTCATCAACAAAATAATATTCTTTGTTGGTGATTATATCTCCCTGTTGATTTGTAATTTCTCAATGCAAAATTTGTTAAAAATGAATTGATCTGTGAAATGCATGTTCTTGCTAAAAGCAATTCTTCTTCATAGGTTACTTTTGAACTTTGCATTTGATGAAATCATAGGGTTGGTGTTGAATGTTGATTGATTGATAAAACAATCTTTAGCTATAACCTTTTATCATTGATGCACATACTTGATTCAAGTGGAACATCATTTGCCTTCAAGCAGTAGCTAGTGTACATGAAAGTTGACACTTAACTTGAAAAATAAATGATTGATAAAACGTTGAAATCGTCTTGGGTCAATCAAGACTTGGCTTTTTGTTTTACTCTTGATTAATTGGAAACTTTTATGATTTCATACTTGTCTTGGTGTTAGAATTCTCTTGATGTTGACCTGCCTTGGTGGAATCCTCCACTTTATTAAAGTGATGACTTGTCCAAAGTTGTTATTGCCACTTGATTGCTAAAATTGTCCTATTGAAACTGTGGTTTTTTCTTCAAAATTTCCATAAAATGAGCTTATGATACTTACTCATGAAGAAATTATTTAGAGAGACAGGAGTATAAGACCGTAAATGGGCTAATTGTAAATTACAGCTTAAATTAAAGAGCTCCTTGAAATAGTATGTGTATGCTCATGACCATTTATAATGGCAAGTTTGTTTTCATGCATTTCCATGTTTTCAATTCAATGTATTTTGTAGGCAAAGAGCTTAGGTCTCATCATATGTAACATCTTACTTTTTGAGAATGCAAGATGAAGCCTCCCTTATTTTCCCAAAAGGGTAGAATCCCCTTTTTTGACCTTTCAAGAATGCCTTAAATTGGGTTTTCCTTTTTAGAACTTTTACCTACCCTTTTCAAGGGTAGGTAAATGCCCTTGTTTTACCCTCTTGGCATCCTTTTAGAGGTGGCTTGGTCTTCATTTTGTTAATCCTTATTTTGACCTTTCACCCATTACCCCCATTGGGGTTATTTGTCCACCCTTTAGTCTACCATTTTTTTGTGTGTTGGAAATAATACGTTCTTTTTCACTTTTCACGTGCCATGTTCTTTATCATGTTCAATTATTTGAAAATCTATCTTGCATGTCAATGTTGAAGTGGAGCATTATGTTTATCTAGTATACTCCATTATCGTTTAAAATATTGTGATTCCAAGGCAAGTGCAAAGGGTTGCAAAAACACATTCAAAAAAAAAAAATCCTTGCATTTCATATATTTCCTACATATAAATTTTGGCACATTGTTAGTTCTAGGCTCTCCAACAAAAGAACCAATGGCCAAGATACTCTATCTTCATTAGTTTGGCCCAAGAATTGGAATTCCTCATCATAAGGTTTTAGAATTACATATTTTTCACAATGAAGCTCAAGTATGTGCATAAAGGGTGACATATCCATAATGAAAAAGCTCATCATGCCAAGTTGTCATGAAATCTGAAGACAACATCCATGTTTCCTTTTCATATTAGAGCCTTGAGCATCACATAAGTTTTTAATTTATGTCAAAAGACTAGCTTGTCTCATCTGGACATCACATTTACGAAATTTCAGCCTTTGCTTTTAAAATCATACGCATATCAAGGTTTGTGATGTCATGATCAATCTCAGTAACAAAGAAAATTTAGGTGTTTATCTCCTAGTGTCCTCCAAATAAGAAAATAAAGACTTTTTTATTCACCCAATACCATTAGTGTTCCTTTGAAGATCCTTTGTATGAATATCCCAAATCTTTTGTGATGTCCCCTATGGAAAAACATGATCAACTTTGTGACTAAATTAGGGTCCCTTGGTGCACAAAAAATGAGGATATATAGCTTATGTCAATTGGTTGATAACACCTAGACCTCCATGGGACAAACCGATGTGCTATGGTTAAAATATCGGCACACTTCTCTCACATGGCTAGGTTGATGTTGGCATGAGGGGTTTCTCCTCTCCTATTGCTATAGCCTTACGTCCATGCATAGCATTTATGCTAGAGTACCTGATCTATCTACAAATTATAATGATTGTATGCTCAAGTCAGGCTAGTTATAGAGGATGTGGGATTGGAATAGGTTGTTCAAGCTGTTCTAGATCATGCCTCTTACTATAGAAGCATGTGTGCAATGATTGAAGTGAGATATACATCCATTGTGTGGACCCATATGCTACCCACACAATTGACTTAATCCTTAAGGATTGGGTAAGTAAAGAGGCCAAAAAAGGTTAGTTTTATAGCTTGATGTTTGGACAAGGGCCACAAAGCCTCGTTAATTTTTGAGGACTCAAGCAAATAGGGCTAGCTATTAGGCCTACAAAGACCCAATTTGGCATGGCCGACATTGTCATCGAGAGACTAGTGTGGGTGTGGCAACAGCTCATGTACACAATTATCTCCAACAAATGGCAAAGGTGGAAAGATAGAAAGAATCTTACCACAATGCAAGTGCAATTATCTATTCTTGATCCCATCTTACTCATGGAGTTCAAGTCTATTGTGGATATCATCAAGCCTCTCTATTTGGTTCTACATAATGAGAGGGATGTACTATGGGCCTTTTCTGCAAGTTCATGAGATGTGTTCAAGAGTCCTTAGAGAAGGGGCACCTAGATTCAATAAAACATGATAGGGCTAAACAAAATCAACATGCCTTCTTTATTGTCAAATCTAAAAATTTAGTGGTCTTCTTTCTTCTAAAAATTAGTGGTCGCCTTTATTCTAAAACCAAAAAACATATTTATGAAGTTTGGAAATATCACAACTCATTACTTAGCAATTTAGCACACTAAATGTTAGTCAAATGTTTTTGAAGACGACCCATTATGTTGCCCATCCTCTACATCCTTTGTGGATAAGAAAAGTAGGCATAAAGATGGATGAATAGCTGATGGAGGGCTCATTGTTTTATGATACCCTAAAGACCAACCTATTATATGACCAATTTTTGTCATTCCAAAACCAACAAGGGTCTTTAAGCCATGCAATGGCAAAAAGTCATGAGGTAGCTCTCAACCTTATTTCTTGGTGGGAGAAGTTCGACGCAAAATTTGGCTGAGTATTTAGGGCTTGCAACTTGAACTTCCAACCCTTGCCATTATAATTTTGCCAAATCATGACATATGAGCATGTGATTTTGGCTCAACTTTTCATTCTTGGGCCTTAAGTCTAGGCATATAAACGTAGTATTAATATGTCCATTTGTTGTAATGCAATTTTCCATTTATGTGACAATCAATCAATACTCAATATTCAAGAGATTTAAAGCACTTTGACCAACTATTTTATTCTACTAGAAATAGCACACCAATACTTAATTTTCTAAAGAAGCTTCACCTTAAAAACTTATTCTAAATCATTTCTAGATTTCACTAAAAGAAATCTTATTTAAACAAAATGCAAATACCCTATGAACATGGAAGACATAATAAGAAATACAAAACATGGATTCCCCCACCCCCCCCCCTAAAAAAAGAAAAGAGAGGATCATTGGATGGCCTGAAATGCAAGTTTAACCCAAAGAATCATGCACCATATTTTACTAGCAAATTATCAGTTGTATTAGACAATCGTTTCTTTTCAATTAAAGGTACATGATATCGCTAGCTTATTTTTGCTTGTTTTATCAAAATTGTTGACGTAGAGTTTACTAAATCAACTAGATTCGTAACATGGTTCTCTCATTGCTAGTACAAGTCCATTTGAGCTGAGCGAACAATATCTTCCAAAAACACCTTGCCTTATCCACACCACCGACCCTTGACATTATTTTCCTCTATGATATGGCTTCCTTGCTCTCCAATGATGATACATTTAATAGCAAGTGGTGAACAAGATACAAAGTAGATTGCTAGCTATAATGTAGAAGAATCTAAAATAATGTCTTTAAGTAAGAGTGACTTCAAAAAGCCACGGCATCTTGCGACAACAGATGGATTGAGCCAACATAAATTTGAAAACGCCTTCAAAAGTATTTCAAAGTTTAAGCTGGAAGAAGACACTATACATCATGTGCATAATTGCATGCACTCTTATCAATGAAGCACCACATCTAGACATGAGAGAGAGAGAGAGAGAGAGAGAGAGAGAGAGAGAGAGGAATCAGCATTTCTTACCTAAGTGAGTTGAAAAAGAGGATTGCTACAACACTTACTCCAATGAGAATAGGTATAGCACTCACAACATACAATACACTAAAACCCTGTTTGATAAAAATACAATACATTAGCATCTCTCTCTCTCTCTCTCTCTCTCTCTCTCTCTCTCTCTCTCTCTCTCATATAAAAATATCAATCTGTGTGTTGCTTAATCGATACAGATGCTAACAAGGTTTCAAAAGCAATATAACAAGAGTCAAATTGTACGCATACCAAGAAGAGCTCGACAAGCTCAAACAAAGTTGCTAGTAATAGGAAGATACAAGGGATAACGGTCATGGCGATTACGGGAAGACTATAGCGATGAGTGAAATATGTCATGTGCATCACCCCTGAACATACTCGTGTTATAACAATGACATGCATAGATCAGCTAACAAGAAGCACAATAGTATGGTCTCCAAATGCCTGATCTTTAGCCCAAGTTTCAACACATGGAGAGGCTGAACCTACAAGGGAGTCGTGTCTATCCTTAATCTTTGAGCACACGTAGCCTCTTCTTGGTAATATAGCCACCCATCTCGCACTGAATAATGGCCGGGATCAAGACCGGTGGCCAAATGAAATTGGGTGCCAAACTCTGCAAAGTCTGCATACCGCCATTCCTTTATGTTGTCAAGGTCCTTCCCTTGGATTTCAAGCACTTGCCCCTTGACTTGTCTGAATGGAGGCGTTACAGCTAAGAGAATAAGCAACCGGGTTATTTTTGCCAGGGCTATACTAAATCATGCACCCGAAATGTTGTAAGATCTAACACCCTCTACCTTGCCAATCACTCCACTGAGAACAACACATGGTCTATAGCCACCTAAGGGCTAGTCTGACCATAGAGGAAGGGCTTCCAATGCTCTAAATGCATGAATCACCCCGACTAATACTCTGTCATAAAATAAGTAGTTCTTCTCCAACGGCATTCAATTTGCGGCTATAATAAGCCACTTGTCTTTCATCTTGCTGCAGAACTGCACCAATGGCCACATTCCTTGCATCAGTGATGACAAAAAAACGATCATCCCAAGGTGCTAACTTTTTCCCCCCCCCCAAAGCAAGAAACCTTCTATTAATGCTTGAAAAACTCATGCAAAACAACAAGCCAAAGTTACTGAGTACGGAAAAAACCGAAAAAAAAGCTGAAAGAAGAAGACCAGCCTGTTCCAAAGAACCCAGCTCACTACCTAGGGGATCTCTGGGACAAGGTCTAACAGCCAAATGGGGGTACTATACAACCGGTGAATCCCTGGAGGAGTAAATAAGTAGAAGACTCCTGTAGGCCAAGCCTTGCAGAAATGAGCGCGTCGCGCGACAATCGCCCTAGAGCCCGAAGTCCCACACTCCCAACTGGAGCACAAGGTGTAGATGATATCCTACCAAATGGCGACCAAGGTAGCCGAGGGTGGAACTAGATGCTCGCCCATCACCAGACTACAACGAGCAACCCAAACATTCCACACCGTGATACTAGCTACTACCTCCCACACGCTATCGTCCGAAGGAGAACGAGGATCCATGCTCTCAAGAGAGACCGCCTCATGGAGCTCTATCCTCTGAATGCTCGGACCCTGTAACCAATAAGCTGGAGAGACCTCATCAATATGGAACGCGTGTCCTCCCACAATCAACCAAGCCACCATCCCTCAGGTGTAGTCCCTCTGAAGGCTCTGCAAGTGGGTCATGATCCTGAGGGCTCCCATCCAAATCCTCGTTGCGCTACGACAACTCCAGATGCAGTGAGGGATCATCTCCAAACATCCAACAGAGCAACACTGACACTGCCCCTCCACCTGCATCTGCTCCAACCACGGGCCAATGGGCAAGCCTCCGTGGGCGACCAGCCAGAAGAAGTGGGAGATATTCCTCGGCCGCAAACTAGACCACAACCGCATCCAAAACCTATAACGGACCTCCTGGGGCACCCACCCAATGCCTCTCCCTGGAAGGGGTCCAAGACAAAGAGTCCATCTAAAGCCTCCTGCCAATCCGTGTAATATAGGAAAAGAAGGGCACTTCATCCACCTGCTCGGCAAGGCTGATCCTGGAGGGCCAGAACCACTCTCCCGGATCCCATTGGACATCCCTCAAGCGCCTCCAAAGCGAGAGGTGCCATCTGGGGACATCCTACTCTGGGATGTTGGGAGGATCAATGTGCCACTCCTTCCCCAAACGGCCCACCACTCTGATCATCTGCCAATGAAACCCATCCATCTCTATGTCACTCTCAATGAGTGCCTGAAGGCGGCCTCCTACCCAGAAAAACCAGTTTGCGTGCTGCCCCGCTGCATCAACATCCTCAAGCAGACCCCAATCTGAGAGAACTGACCCAACCATATGTTGTCCATCCACACGCGGAGTCCCTCCCACCAGGACTCAGGGATGGCTAGGTCAATCTCCCTCATCCGCTGCAAGGTGCTAGCTTCAAAAAAGGTGCTATGGAAGCCAACCATTGCAAATCATGGAAGACCTGTAAAGTGAAGCCGGTAACGAAAATCTTTTGCCAACATGTCTTTACCCCTTTTAAGGAAATCTGCGAGAGGTGTTGTAAATGTGGAGAAACCGTCCACATGTGCACTGTAGGTCTGGCAGAGGCCAAGGATCTCTTGAGCTGTCATGGGGACAGCCCAATCCAGTATGGCCTAAACCTTTTTGGGATCAAAGCGAATACCTTCTCCACTAAGTACCGGATTTCTAAAGCCCAAATTTCACTTTCCTTGGGATTAAGATAGAGCTGATTGTCGCACAAAACCTGAAGAGCATTCCTCACATCCTTTAAATGCTGCTCGGCTACTGCCACAAATTTAAGAATATCATCCAAGAATATAAATAGGCACACTCCTATATACTTAGCAAAAACCCTCAACATCATCTTGTTGCCATGTGGTGGTGCATTCTTGAGTCCGAAAGGCATGACCACAAACTCATAGTAAGCACGTTCTACCCAAAAAGTCATCTTTGGAATGTAGGTGTCGAAAATGCAGACCTGGTGGCAGCCACTTTTCATATCAATCTTTGAAAATACCTTTGCACCATTAAGCCTTTCTAAGATGTATTCAATGTAAGGCATGGGAAACTTATTGCTTACTGTCAACTTGTTGAGAATCTTATAGTCAACACAAAGCCGTGAGGACTTATCCTTCTTCTGGACGGAAAATATCAGAGCTGCAATGGTGAGGATGAAGATCATATAAACCCTGTGCACATTAATTGAGACAACTACTGCTCCAATTCACCCTCCACAGACTCTGAAAGCCTGTAGGGGAACTTACTGACCAGAGCTAAGCCAGGGCAAGATCAATGTGATGATTCTCAAACCTACTGGGCAGAAGCTCAGGTGGAAGATCATCTCGAAGCATGATATATTGGAACTCTTTGAGAAGAATGACCATAATCTGTCCCTACGGTGGAACCGGTTGAACAAGCTTGCTGGCAACGAACATAGATGAGTGCGCACACTGCATCTTTGCAAATGGCATGATGCGCCTGTATATGTAAAATCAATGGAATGCTGGGAATCCTTGTGTGCCTTGTGCGTGATTTGAGTATTTAAACATGGTGTGAACCCGTCTACCTCAAGATGATGAGGTACAAGATTGCAGCCCATCTTCTTGGCCAACTATGGGGAGATGGCATCCTCAGAACTCCCCATATCAAAAAGGACAATGAACTACTGCCCTTTAGCTAGACCATAGGCCCTAATCACAGCTTTCTTTTGACCTTCGATGTCACCCTCCTTACCTTCAAACATCACACCTGGTACGAGGTTTAATGAAGGCAAGACTGTGTTCATGGCTGTAGTTGGAGGAGCTGGAGCAACCATTGCAGAAGCGATGGTAGAAGCCAGTGAATTTGCAGCCTTCTTGGCCAACCACTTACGACAATCCTTTTTCCCATGCTTGGCGATGTGATGGCAAAAAAAGCAACGTCCCTCAGATTAGTACCATTTCTATGCATACGTCAAGCTAAAGGTAACCTCTAGTAATGCCCTTCTTTGCAGTTTCATCTGGCGTCTTCTTATTCCTGGAGTCCTTTTTTCCACTAGGTCACTACTGATCATCTTCTTCTCCTATCCCCTCTAAAGATGGCCGGCTCTAGAAGACCTTCTACAATGGTAAAGGTATCCTGCTATTAGTCAGGAACAAGCTAATGATCTTGGAACCACTGAAGACCTGGGATCATGTCAGAACCGAGCAAAGGGGTGATAATAAAATCCCACGTAAATTAGGACTTTTGAATATACATATAAAACTGGTTCCGAGTGTCCTCTTTTGTTGAGGGCTGTTGCGAGCCCTTGGCATATGTTTAGACTTGCTTGGGATTTCCCTTATTCAGCATCATTTCTAGATTCTGAGCAAGGGTCAACGCTTGCTAATAGGTAAGTGAGTCAAAATTCCGTGCTGGAAATCTGATGTTGGAATCCAAACCTCTGATGAATTGCTTGGACATGTCTCCTTCAGACACTCCCAACTGCTATGCTAACATGATGACCATGTTATTTCAATAACACACGCGAACCATTGTGGGAGGGCGAGAAAACTCGTCTTCCAATTAAGTATATACTGGGGAGGTTTAGACCTGCTTGGGCTTCCCCTTATTCAGCAACTATACCTGAGCAGGGCGAAGCCAGAGGAAACTCTGGTGGAGGCTCGTAGCGATACTGACGTGCAGAGCAATTTTTCAAAATCTGAGCCTCCTCGAGATTCTTGAAGCATGTCTTCCTCCACTTGTCATTTGTTTTCTTCTCGTTGTCTTTTCGCTGTCTTCTACTTTCTACAAGCTCCCATCAATCTTCGAGCTGGGCCTAGAGACGCTTGTTCTGGTCCATAAGCATCTTCATTATTTCCTGAGTGCTTTGCGAAAGCGTACTTTTCTGGCTGTCTTTGTCTTCTTGGAAGTCAGACTCATTCTTCTGATTTTCTCTCTTCCATGTTGCTTGGCTGTGTGGTTTTTCCTGACATTAGCACAACCATGCACTCGTGGTAGTCTCGCTGAATCATAGACCGAAGCTCTGATACCAATGCAACATTCAACAGTTAATGATCATGTAATTCTTTAAACCTTTAGCGAGTATGTCTTCAATGTACACAACAAAGGGGTAAGGGGAAGAGAGAGAAGTAGAAAGACAGATAATCGAGTCGACAACCGACTGGGTCCCTATACCTACTGAGGATCCCCTTCACAATATGTAGGACAATTTGCGTTAATCTTGAAGACTGAAATACAACTAGAAACATTTTTTTAAAGAGCAAAGTATGCAACTCTGAAGAGACTCTGTGAAACACTAGACAAACGCAAGAACCTGAGAAGCAGCTCCAACCAATGACCAAGACCTCGATGTTGTCCACACTGCCAATGTAGACCACTCTGCTAGGCTAAGGATGAGGCTAGTGCTGTCCACAGGAATGCAGGGTGCCTGCGTGAGTGAGAGAGATAAACTGAGATGTGAATGGACTGAGAATGAGAGAGCTGAAACTGAGAACTGAGGGATAAACTGAGAGAGAATGTGCTGATAGAGTGCAATGTGAAACTGAGATAGAAAACTGCTCAAACAGACTGGGAGAACATCGACTTGCTGCTGTCCAAACCTGCTGCTGTGCTGCATGGTGGTCTGCCCAAAAATCACCGACTGTTTGGAGCTGATTCAGGGTAAGGGATGGACCTTACATGGCTCCGCAACAGGCTGGAGCTGGTGAGGAATTAATCGCCAGAACTGAATCGGGAGAAGGGGGACTGAAAGCCCCCTACATAGGCCTGCAAACAGCCAACCTGGCCAGCCAGGCCGACCTGGTTGGCAGGGCTGGTAGGGCCGACTTAGTCAGCCCTACTAGCCTTACTTAGGGCCGGACCAGGTCTGCCTATAATCAGCACCTGGTCCAACTTATTTGGCAGCCATTTAGGCTTGCCTTTCGGGCTCCCTTAGGAGCTCCTAATCTAGGCAACAACCTAGTCTAAACAAGGACTAAACTAACCTACTCAGTTCTCTAGTGGGTACAAGTGAAGAAGGACTGACCTTTCAACCTACCTAGCTCATGCCTAATTCGTCCCCATACTTAGGGCTCACAATGGCGCAATGGCACTATGACAAAAATAGCCTACTTTAGGAACTACTACTGTACATAATGCACTTGATGATTAGTCCAGTGTGTCACAATGGACCCTTAGTACAGGGGTGATGTGACACAGTGGCAGCATGATGTATTACTTTTTCTCGTAATACACACCAGCCTTGTGTATTGGTTCCTGTTTTAGTGGCCCCACCCTTAGCTCTCACTGTATCTGGTTTTTTATCAGTCTCATAGATCCTTTGGTCTTCTGTGAGCGTTGATAAACTCTCTCTCTCTCTCTCTCTCTCTCTCTCTCTCTAATGTACTCACGCGCACGCACACACACGTGTAGTTAAATCAGGCGTACATAATGTTTCCCATATTCTCCTAGGAGTATAAATTATAATTCACAAATTCTTGCGATGAGGTGCAGATCCAAACAGAAAATAAAATCAAAACACAGGATGCAACACCTGGACAAAACAAAAATAGAGATTGATGCTTACTACAGCAGGTGGCACATTCACAATATCATCCTCCTCATTTCCGGGCTGAATCTCTGCTGCTGTATCCCAATCAACTTTCATCTTTTGAGCAGCCACTCGTGGATCAACACCTGTGTCTGTAGTTTTAGCATATGGTGATTGCGAAGGATCTCTCTGTGAGTCTAACTCGTCCTGAAAGAGTATCAAGTATGTGATGAGCTTCAAAGTCTTTAGCTACATGGGATAAAATAATAAAGATACAATAACCACTCACTTCAAGGTTAGGCCAGTCCAACATCTCTTTTGTGAGTTCTCGTAGAACATGCCTGTCAGAAGGAATCCTCCCCTCATACACCTTTGAGGAGCACACAAACCTCAGAAATGTAAGAAATGATGATTGAGAACAACTGCTATATCATACTGGGATCAGGTAGGAAACAGTGACCAAGATATGCTCAAAACAGAATCTACTGTAGACAGCATCATTGGGACCCAGCTACTAATAAGTATGATTAACAGCCTTTCTGAAAGACTAGAGAAAAAGAGCAACAATGTACCCAGAGGAGCATTATATACCAAGGTAGCTACTTACCTCCGACAGAGCAGCCGCCAGATCTTCTCTGGAACATCCCCGTTCGTCTTCTATTCCAAGTTCTTTTCTCCGCTCCACCTCTCGAGGATCTTCAATCATAACTATCAACCTCACCTGAACAATCAGTACAATGCATCGGACAATAATTACATGATACATCAGTATACCTTGACAAGTTCCTCATTACTTTAAACCCAGATACAGTTCACTTCCCATACCCTTTATGATCTTTTCTATTCTGCATGCTGATGAGAGACTTGGAGAAGCAACTCACCTCTTTCTCATCTGAAAATTTATTTGCCTAGGCTATTTCAAGTCAGAGAGCAAAAATTATACTAGGTAGACAGGACATGAACTGAATCCAATTTCAATTTTCATCGAGGCAACTACAGTGCAACATTGGGCAAAACGAGAAGTGTCCCTGCCAAACTTTGGCATGCATGACCCTTTTGTAGGCTGTAAACTGCATGCTTGTTTGGTCATAACAGAAGGCTGTCTGCCAAATTTTGAAATGAAAGAATTCAAAAAAGATGGCAATGGCCACATCAAGGATTCCTTGAAAAATAGAGGATGAGCAGGACAGTCCTGCCAACAGGCTGTAACTGCACATATTAAGGAAAAGGATGATGCATCACACACACATATACCTAGCTGAATCCAGGAACATTCCCAAACTCATCCTCTAAAAACACAACATAGTGCAGTTTCAATCTCACGAGATTGAAAACCATAAACTCCATCACACATAGCAGGGACTAGCTACTATGACATCCCCACTGATGTCATCGGCGCCCAACAGTGGGTGTAGACCATAGTATAAAAGTATGCTCTCACACATACAAATCCACACACCCACACATACTTGAGCATCCATTTATACAAAGTCTTCGTACTGAGTTTCTGTCGGCACTCCGGAGGTGAAGGGCAAACTCAGCCATGACGAAGGCTAGCACTAAAGGAGAAGGCTAATCAAAAAGTAGTCCAAATCTCTTCATTCAAGCTACAACTGCTTGTGAAGTCTAAACGATTTCATTTTAGTCTCTCCCAAACGAGCATCACACACACATCCTCTTCTCTGAGAGTGCCATTTTCAGTATGGGTGATGCCTCACATGAGGAAGGGTCCTGGAGTGGGCACTACTACATGACTTGACCTTTACAATTGTTATTACATAGCAGCTAGTCTTTGTATTTCTCCTCTTAAGTCATTCCTGACAAAGCATACATTTGTACTTATTCATGAATGATGCATAAGTTTGATACCTGATTTATCACTTGATTTTTTTCGGAACAGGCTCTGAAAAAAATCAAGATTTTCCGGAGCCTGTTCCATACTTTAAATACTATACCTGAACTTTGGGTTTTGGAAGTATGGTCAACACTGCTTCACATTGCACAACCTGTTGAAAAACAACAGAGGGTACGCACAGCGGAAGCATCTCAAAGAATAGACACAAATAGATATAACCTAGGCACTCACACAGTGGGGTGCTTGATTTCAATCCAACTTCTCTCCTTCATGCGTACTTAACATACATGTGCAAGCAAGTAAATTGACAGTGCTCGTGAGAGACATGTAGAACCAGCAATATATATTTTTGTCCAGGAGATGGACACAATACAAAAGTGTACCACCAAAACGTGGACCCCTATACTACCAAAATATGCTGTTCTTTACCTCCATGGCACTTCTAAAACACTCAGCTTGCGTGCTCCCGTAGAGCTTGAGTTGGCCTCGATATCGTGCCCGCAATCACACCTTCAAGCTGTCCCTCCCGGACAGCCACACACAAGGCAATGTATGCTGTGAAGACTTGACCTCCTTGCTGCCCTGATGTGCAGCCAATGGTGAGGTAAAAGCTTCCTCTTTGATCCATCGCCGTTGCTGCCCTGGTAGACAGCCAAGTGACGAAGACAACCTTGGGCTTTGTCTGCTGTACTCAGCCTGATCTCTGCTGCTCCAGGTCCTCCTTGATATACTGGTTGAGGTACTGCTCCAACCTGCTCTCTAAATGGATGTCCCAAAGGATAAGTGAATGAACCCAAGGGACTCCCTTTTATAGGCTCCCCTGGAATGGACCGCCTATGTTTCCCCAACCAGCCGACCTGGTTGGCTCACAAACCAGCCACCCTAGACCTGCCATCTGTAAGCCTGACACTGGCCCAGGTCATTCATGCCCTGTTTCTGCCTATTTCCTGGCCAGATCTCCCTGCTATCAGGTTGCCTGTCTGCCCTGTGCATCCCGCCTTGGATCTGGGTCTGCTGCTGTCTTGGAACCTTCTCTACATACTCATACAACCTGCTGCAGCCCTCCGTACTGTACCAGACAGAGGCGCCTGCAACCCTGAGCTCTTCCAGGCTCTTCTTCCAAGACCAGTCTCCACGCGTACCAGCTGTACTGCTGTGCCATCTGACCTGCTCCAGATCATCTAATCCAGAGTGTTTCCAAACCCGTACACCTCCAGGGTTACAGTCCACAAGATGCCACATGGCATTGCGCAACTTCCTGGCAGACTTCCATGCACTGAAGTATCTCTGAATCTGCTCCAGGGTCTTCCAAACAGCCAGGTACATCATGTGATTGTGCTGCCCCTTTTCTTGCATGATCTTTATCTGTATGCTGCCCACATGACAGCCAATGTGCTGTCCACAGCCCTTTGTTCCATGTTAGATTTGACCATGTGGCATCCTAAGTTAATGCCCACATGTCTTCCAACGCACATTGGTACACCTCCCCTTTGCTCTCCTCATTTGGGGGCTCATAGATGGAGACGTGACTACACAAATTCCAACACAACCCATAGCTTGGAATCAGTCCAATCCAAAACCAAAGTCGCCTGGTGAGGATCTCAATCTCTTGTGCTGCCACAGCTCTCCTAGAGTGACAATGTTCATGTAAAAGCATGAACCAGGGTCAAATTGATTGTCCAAAGCCACTGCAATTCAAGAAGTCTTAAGAGCCTATCCACAAGCCAAATTACATCACCTCCAAGCAACTAGATGTTTCCAGTGCCAAATCGCAACTTGGGGTGTGGTTAAAACAAGTCAATGGCCTGTTTTCACAATGATTTCCAGGAAAAGTGTGGAGAATCCAACGATTTCGATTGGTGAGATAACATTGAGAGGATTACATTGTTCAAGCGGAAACAAAGTCTAGAAGAAAATGTCCAAAAATGGAATCATGTCCAAGAAAACTTGAGACTACTCAAATTTCATTCTAGAAAGTGAAATCAAGTGCCAAGTTCAGCTAGGATGATCTTGGGTTGCAAGGTGAACACATTAAAGCAAACTGTGAAGAGAATAGCAAAGTTATAGTCAATTTTGAAATTCGGCTTGCATAAAGCCTGGGACAGCAAGAACATCTTGATCGCATACATAGATGAAGGTGCGACAATAAGTCAAGCCGTTCCATAGTTGCCTAGGGATCTCCCACGCACTCTTTAGGCCAGCTACATGATCACATCGTGATGGACTAAAGTCAGATCCTCTACAATTAATTAAATAACAATGCAAGCTTGTGGTTGCAGCCCCACGTCACTGATATGATCCATGACGTGTAGACAGGTTTTGTTTAGGAACATAGTATCCTGGACAATATCTTCACCTTCTGGGAGACAGTTGATTAGGTCACAAGGAGTTTCAGCCTATCGCGATCCTTCTTCTGGATTTTGAGAAGGCTTATGACAAGGTGGAGTGATATTTTCTAGAAGGCACCATGCAGAGGTTCAACTTTTCAGACACATGGATTTGGGGGGTTTCAACCATATATGCAAGGAGTGCCAGCCAGATGCTTATCAGTGGTCACACAAAGGGGAACTTTTCTCTTTCCCACTCAGTTCATTAGGGTTGCCCCCCTCGCTCCTTTCCGCTTCCTCTTCGTGGCAAGGGCTCTAGGTTACTTTCTATTATCTCAGACAGCAAGCCTCACTGGGATGCGGCTCTAGATTCATCAGGAGAAGGAGCTATTGAGCTCAGAGTTTGCAAATGACACGGCACTCTTTGTGGAGGGCACAACAGAGAGCCTAGAGGGAGTCCCAAGTGCCCTAGAGACATACTATTTAGCCTCTGGGACCAAGATTGTAACTGGCCTTTGATTGACAAAGGGCAACGTATCTTACTCTACTTTCTTACAACACCAAAATACAACCACCATGTTCCATTGCCATTGCCCAAACACATTACTTAGAGCATACAATTCCACATCATAGCATCACTGAATCATAAAAACAAGGGAGGCTAGAATGCCCCTACTCAATAAACATACACAGTGACACCTGTTGGCCCCAACACTTGGCGCCTCTTGAGATATTTATTTATTCACTGGTTAGTTCAATTACAAGGGACTTCCTTCCTGAACTCACCCGCAGGTGCAACCCAATACAATGCCAACCCGTGGCTGTGCAAGTGACCAACTCCTAGTGCTATCCTCTTCGTTCCCTTCAGTAGCCAAGCATATCACAAGCGGAATAACCCAACATCATACCAAGCAATGCATCCACACAAATCAAGGCCATCACTGAGTCCAAGGCTTGCCACTGCTTCCCCAGGAAGAGAGTATCACAACCAATGCCCCAATCCTCTCCCGAGCCAATGGCAAGGCATCCAACCTTCCAAAACTCAGCGAGAGTAGTAGTCGCACAAAGCAGAAGAAAAAGACAAGAATTCGGCCAGCAAATGGAGCCTGTTTCAGCTCGAAACAATCTCAAAGGATAGTCAGCCAGTAGATAGCAGACTCTAGTAGGAGGGAGATGTCCTTGACTGCCTTCCAACACCAAAAAGGGTCACAAGAGAAGTCGTCCAGCAATCAGCAACAAATCCGCCATGAATTCATCCACCAAAGTGAGGATTCTAGGTCACAGCAACCTCATAACTCAGTGCACATAGCACCAGATAGGAGCCAGGGGAGAGGCGTCCAGGACTATGGCCTCAGACAATGAAAAGGAAACATTCTATCGCAAAGAATGTTGAGAAAAGCTTCAAAAAAGGCCCAAAATAGAGACGCCCAAGCCCAAGGAGCATGCCAGCAGCACGAAACACCAACGGGAGAAGATCTATCGTGGAGAAATCACCAAAAACGTCTTCAGCCAGCAAAGGGAGAGCTGCCAAAAACTGCCACTCTCTCCAAAAGACTCCCCTGGTAGGGATGAAGACCCAAAACAGCAGGGTAGGATAGGGTAGGGCTCCAGGACCTTCCAGGTGCTTCCAGATGGGACACACGGGCGCCACAAGTCAAGCATAGAGCCCAAGCATGCACACATTCAGGACACAT
This sequence comes from Dipteris shenzhenensis, assembly GCF_047967505.1. Classification (NCBI taxonomy): domain Eukaryota; kingdom Viridiplantae; phylum Streptophyta; class Polypodiopsida; order Gleicheniales; family Dipteridaceae; genus Dipteris; species Dipteris shenzhenensis. The sequence goes on along the minus strand of NC_141597.1, from coordinate 62,511,965 downwards.
GGCAAATTGGACGTGGGAATTTAATGCTCCTAGGGGGTCACTTTTAAGTCATGACCCTAGTGTTTAGAACCAGTGACCCTAGTAAATAGGACCTCTTGTGGATCACTTTTTAAAACATGACCCTAGTGAACAAAACCAATGATAGGACCAAGCTAATAGCACTAGGAGTTGCACTTGTTGCACATTTAATCATAGGTACCCTTTGGACATTAATTAATGCCCCTAGCCTGGCACCCCTAGGCCAAATTCAATGGCGGTTAGTTTAATCACTTCGCCATCACGTCCCCGGGACACACACCCCTCTTGAAACAGCAAACTATCATGTTTGCTGTCCCAAAAGTACAAAAAACATAGAAGAATATCACAATAGGCATAAACAGCCCATAATCCATAGTACAACATCACATGAAGTACAAAATACGATGCACATACGGCAGGACTGCAAATCCATCCATATGGTAGTGTATCAACTGTCTGGAGTGTCATGACCACTCATCATAGAAGTCTCACGACAGAAACACTATCAACATCAGTACCTCCGGTGGAACCGCAGTGTCACCAAGCGACCTCTAGATATCCTGTGAGCCTGTCTACACTGTGGGAGCGGAGGTGCTACCTCCCCCTTGAGCATCCAGTAATGCTCCAGACCAGTGCTCTGCTGATCCGGAATGAGCCGCCTCAAGGTAGAGCTGCAAAACCTGTGGTGAATCTGCCAATTCATTGTCCTCCGACCAGATCGCGTCGTTTGCAGGATAGTTCTTGCACTTCACTCAATAGCGTCTGGAAACTCTACCTTTGATCTTCCGATCTTTATGTGCCACAATCTGCTCAGGAATCAAGACTTCATCTTGCTCATCAACTTCAGGTTGCTCATCAACTGGCATATCCTATGACACTTCTCCATGAAAAGGCTTCAACAAGCTAACATGGAAAGCATTGTGGATGGTCCACTTCTCAGGTAACTTCAACCTGTAAGCTACCTCATTGATCTTCTCAAGAACTTGAAAGGGCCCGTAGTACCTCATATTCAGCTTTGTATACAGCTTTACCTTCCCTCTCTTGCTCCTAAGACATCTTAAGAAAATGCAGCAATACCCAGTCACCTTCGTTGAAGACCAGGTTCCTGCGATGCTTATCTGCAGCTCTTTTCTGCTTGTCCTAGCATACTTAACCTTTTCATACGCTGTCCGCAAGTCTTCCACATACTGATCAGCCATAAATATCTTCTCTTTTGTATGCAAAATAGGAGGAACCTTTTTCCCACCTTCCACTATATTTCAAACGGTGCCTTACCAGTGGAAGAATGCACTGTGTTGTTGTATACATACTCAATTAGTGGCAAATACTGCTCCCATTTTGTTTTGTGCTCAGACACATAACAACGTAGCAAGTCCAATGCTGTAGAATTTGCCTCTTCTAACTGGCCATCAGTCTGTGGATGATATGAAGATGAAAACAGCAGTGAGGTACCCATGTTATCAAACAAACCTCTCCAGAACATACTGGTCATACGTGGATCTCTATCGCTCACGATAACTCAGGCATCCCATGGTACTTGAAAATAAACTTCAAGAATTCTTTTGCCATCTGCCTAGCTGTAATCTTCTTCCTCACTGGAATGACGTGAGCCTGTTTGCTAAATCTGCAAATTATAGTCCATATGCCATCATGACCAGTAGGTGTGCAAGGGAGATCAAAAACAAAATCCATAGGGATGCTCTGCCATGGCCTATCTGGTATAGGCAAAGGCTGAAGTAGACCAGGCTGCTTCTACCTGTCATACTTCACCTTCTGACAAATGATGCATCTCCTGACATAAGCCTCAACATCCTTCCATAGTGAAGGCCAATAGAAGTAGTGCTCCACTGCTTTGATTGTAGCCTCAATACCCCTATGTCCTGCATACGATGGGGCATGACTTTCAGTGATCACCTTATGCCTCAATGGCTGCGTCACACATAGCTTACCATGCATCATCATGAATCCCTCCTTGAGAGTATAATGATCATGCCGATTGCCCTCCATAAGCTGATCATAAATACGTGCAAAAGCATCATCTGTAGTATACTGCTCATTGTGATAAGCAATAGTAACTGCAGATACCTGTGGTTTCTTGGACATACCTTCCGTACGTGTCCTTTTGGAAAGTGCATTAGCCACTATATTCTTCTTTCCAGCCACATGAACGATCTGAAAATGAAAAATGGAAAGGAAGTTTGCCCATCTCATGTGCTTCTCCGACAACTTTCTCTGAGTGAGAAAGTACCGCAGCAATTGGTGATCAGTTTACACATAAAAATCAGCAACTAATAGATAGTGCTTCCACACAGTAAGAGCATGTATTACAGCTACCAATTCTTGCTCATACACATTCATGTTGCCCATGTTAGAAACATGATGAGAGAAAGAGAGAGAAGGTTAGGGTGTGAGGAAGTGATACTCAAATGAAGACATAATGAAGGCTTTCATTCATTCATAAAGTATATCAAGTCAAGTGAAGTGCAAGCCTTATATAGGCTACTCACTCACACACTAGCACCTAGTGCATATGGGATAAGTCCCATGATGACAAGTGGCACTCACACAAGACTCACACATAGACTAGTACTAGATCACCTAGTACTACACACCAACACTTCACACCAACACACTCTTTGACTATGATATCTCCAACACAAGTAGGTGGGGTTCAAAAGTTTAAAGCTTATGATGCTCTCACACATGATTTGTAGGAAGAAGTACCCCACATGATATCATACTTGAACAACTTGTATCACATCCCCTCCATATAGATGTCTCGTTTCAAATTATATATATATATATATATATATATATATATATACACACACACCTTTGTAAGACTAGAATATGTCCAATCAATTCAAATTTATGTTGTTCTTAGTTTTGAGCAGTTGGGGCTTTTGCACCCGCGTAAGATATTTCAATATAGTTGAACAATTGATCACCACTTGGACGAAAATTAAAAGAATTTGCAGATAGAAAAATATACCTTTGTAAGTGTCATCAAGACGTGAATATATGGGAATTTTGATTTGCGACTCCTGTTATTTGTGTGTGACTACCTTGGGCCTCTAGGGCACGGAAGTTTGGCTGCATGTGCGAGACTTGGGGAATTAAAATTCCTAGTGGGCCCTTGAAAATTGTGAATGTGCAAGCCAATTACTAGGTAATTAATTCCTAGAACCAATGTGTGCAACAAAGGGGCAAAAGAGTGATGCAAATAAAAATTGCTGTTTTTGGCACGGGACTCCAAAATCAGCACAAACACCTGTTTGGCATGCAGGAGGCCAAAAAGCAAGCCAGAAGAGAAAATCCATCGCAATTTTCCTTGAAGCCTACTTGGAGCTATGCGGCCTATTTTCAGGCTGGAGTTTGGACTTCTACTTCTGATGGTGACCTTCAAGCTGGTGGGTGACCTGTTTGGATGCTATTTCTGCTGCTAGAAGCTGACCAGTAAGGATTGCGATTTCTCCACAGGCTGGATTTTGCTGTTTCTCGGCCCCAAAAGTGTGGCGATTTCTCCTACAGGCTGTCTTCTCTAATTCTTGGGCTCTAGAAGGAGAGCCGATTCATCTGGTTGCTTCCCGAGCTACAGAGAAGCTGCAAAAGATGGGGCAAAATGCTTTCTAGCTGATTTTGCCAATTGCTGCTGATTTTGGGACCTTTTCCAGGTGGGACAACCTGTTTTGGAGCTGCCTTTGGGCTGCGCTAGGGCAGAATCACATGTTCTTCGCTGAATTCAGGGTTTTCCAGTTCAAATTACCTGATTTCTGTGGATTTTGGGTAGAGGAAGGCTGGTATGTGCCTCCTTTGCCGTTTCCGGATTGGTTGTTGGCTGGTTATTGCGTTTGGTATTGTTTCCACGCAGAGAAAGGCTGATTCATGCTGTTGGGCAGTGGCCAAGATGTCTACAGATAGGGCAACCTGTTTTGGAGGGGTTTTCTTGGTTGGTTGTGCCAAAGTTTGGTCCTAGCTTTTCTGCATTTGTTTAGCCGTGTCTGGCTGGTTGGGCACTTGGTTGTGCAGGTGTAGTGGGCAGAGAGATAGCTTATGCCTTTGGGTTCTATTGCACGCTTGGTCGGAAGGAAGAGTTCGTGATTGCCTAGTGATTGGATGCATATTTGCCATATAAAGTTAAGTTGGAATTGCAGGGTGTGCAGGACATTGGAACTCTGTGGGCAGTGGTTTGCCTGTGGTGCAGCTTTCAGGAGACCTTGTAATCAGCCTCTTGGCTTTATATGAATATTAAAGAAATACCGCAAGGGGCGCGAGTGTTTGGGGCCAATCGGTGTCTTTGTTTCTGAGTAGGAGCGCTCTAGCTCCCTGTGATTTAATCTGTGGTGATTAATAGTTTGACTATTTACTGTGTATGTTGTGGTTAAAGTGGATTCTACCACCCTTTGATCACTGAAGGCTGGTTTCAGTAAGACTAGAATATACCCATCGTACAAATTCAGAATTACGTTGTTCTAAATTTTAGCTGTTGGGGCTTTTGCACCCGTGTAAGATTATTCAATATAGTTGAACAGCTGATCACCACTTGGACGAAAATTCAAAGAATTTGCATGTCCGCTAAGGAGATAGGAAAATATACCTTCATAATACTAGACTATATCCAATCATACAAATCCAGATTTATATTATTCTGAATTTTTATGATGCTCTCACACATGATACATGGGAAGAGGTATATATACCCCACATATTATCATACTTGCACAGTTTGCATCACCTCCCCTCCACATAGATGTCTCGTTTCAAATTATCACTTATCAAGATAAGGTCAAAGTATGGCATGTCTAAGACTAATAGGCAGAGGATACCATGGAGGGCCCTTCCCTAGTCCATGCAGCTTGCAACAATGCTCGTACTCATGTGCTGCTAGATGGTTCCATTCCTCAGCCATGTCATTTGATCATCTCCCTCCATAATAGTATTCTTCAGATGTGCCCACTATAGAACTAAACATGACATGAGATCCATCGAGCAGACCGAAGTATCCTCGACGCAGCCACATACCACAAGATGGTGTTTTACAAGGAACATTTCCTTCATCTTACAAACGATGGATTCATCAGGCCACCCAAGTACTTACAGATCCACCTTGTCACATAGAGTGTGGATAGCCATGGGTCAACTTGAAACATCATCTGATAGGTTTCACATTGAGATCGATGCCAGGGGATACCATCGAGAGCTGAGACTATATACCTACACATGCCTTATGCACATACTTGTGCGATCCAAATAGATCAAGAGTATCTATAGACAGCAGCGGATCAAGGACTTTTTCTATACAAGGGAGGAGCCACTTAGTGGCCGTCATCAAACATGAGACCCTAAGCCAGTTCGTTAGCTATCTTTGTAATGCTGCGTTTGGTCATATAGGCCATATTCAGTCTCCAGTGGAGGTAAATACAAGCATGATGATAATCCTCTCTCAATTCATGGCCTACCTCAACAAGCTTGAGAAGACGGATGCCAATAGGATACCACACAAGGCAATGGAAGCTGAACAAATCATTCGATGGCACAGAGAGGGGGTGAAATGGATGGAATTACAGGGCATAACGGCTGCTGATACACAGAAGATGCATACAAAATCCGGGAGTTAGTGACGCAGAAACTATGGCAAGATCCGGGGGCAAAAATGCAGTTTTACAAACAGGAAATTAATTCGATGGACAGCTATAGAATGCAAAAATACATTGGGGAAGACATATCAATGTTTAAAAGGCATCTAATCTGCAAAATGAGAACCAGCTCACATGATCTAGAGGTGGAGAAGAGCAGGTGGGCAAGACCCAGGGTCCCAAGAGAGGAGAGAATCTGCAAAATCTGCCCCACCGGAGAGGTGGAAAATGAGCAGCATGTAGCCCTAAGCTGTGGAGCCTATGCACACATCAGAGAAAGCTATGGAGGACAGCAGAAGCAACCTGAAAAATCAGTTGGAGCAGCCATCCAAAAAGCTAGGAAGCTACTTAAAAGAAGTCTTGGAACATTGCAACAAGATGCTTGGACTAGTACAGAAGACTCACTACATAGCAAGTTTGTTATATTTCCTTTCACTAGATGTAAAAGATCACTATTTGTTAATACGGATTACCAGTCCAATAGATCCTGAAGGGTCTCACACAGACTTCAATATAATCATATCATATCATCTCTCTCTCTCTCTCTCTCTCTCTCTCTCTCTCACACACAGAGATTGCGACAGATCCGCAGGAGGCTAAGGTAGACTGAGCACACGGACATGTCACAGACTTCAATGCATTTGAGTCAGCTCCAGGACATAGTGGGGTGGAGGAGGAGCTTCGACACAGAGAGTGATTAGAGCACACATTATCAAGGTTTGGCCTATCTCAACTCTAATCAAAGGAGACCGCTAGAGACGAGGCGTCACCCTTGACATAGCCCATAAGATACAAAGGTCGAGGAGACCACGTCCTCCGCCACAGCAAGAGACAGCTCCACGGTGCAAATCCGGACATTTTTGCAGCTCACCGACGGTGCTGGTTTTCGGCTTTTGAGTTTCAGTTTTCAGTTTTGTTTGAGCTCTTTAGCTCTTTAGCTTAGCATGGCACTAAGCAAGATAAAAATATTGAGCACACAGCATTTAGCAAAGTAAAAATCAATGTCACACACATACAAGTGCTTATTAACAGCTACTCAACAATGTGTAGGGTGCACTAAGATGCATAGGTGCTCATGCATAAGATGTTGCATTCCTCCTTTGTTGAAATTTTTGTGGAAAAACAAAAAGAAGCATAATTTCGGAAAAAAATATCATAACCAACATATAAAGTTCGCAACCTCATTGAAAGGCATATCTCGTTTTTTCTTGAGCTCCTCCAAGACCTGAAACAAACAATAACATCATGCATCAACTTGCAGATCATATGAAACACAACATTCATATGCTACTTAAGTAAATAGTAATATAAACAGGTAGCTTATACATGTCATTTTGTTGATTTCATATACTAAAAAGGACAGATAACCAGTTACCACAAACATACTAATTCTATCACTTTGAGAAGTTTAGGGTTGATACAACTAACAATAACCTTGCACAAACCATATAGATCTAGATGAATCCAGGAACATGCCCAGACTCATCCTCTGAAAACACAACAAATAGTGCAGTTTCAATCTCATGACAGTCACTCAAGAGGGTGATAACTGCCAACGTCTTGCATGTGGAATTCTCAGACGGATGCCAATGTTGATGATGCAGCTGTGCATGCCACATTGTATAGAAGGCTAGTTGGCAGTCTCATCTATCTCATAATTGGGCAAGCTGTAAGGAGGTCAAATACATGCTATTACTTTTCACTCAAAAGTGAGACCATCTCATAAAACAATAACAAGAAACCAACACCATTCCCAAGCTGAATACAAGGCAACCACCACGGTGGAGGTGATGCTATATTGCTTCAGAGACTGCTTCGTAATCTTGGCATATCACACCAAGGTCCCATTCATATTGGTTATGATAATCAATCCCACACTGCTTTGGCCAAGCCTGTACATCATTCCAGGACCAAGCCCATTGAAAGCAAGTAGCACTTTGTTCGTGAAAAAGTGGAATCTAGTCAGGTTTAGACTTGGTCTAGCTTCCAAAGTCTCTTGGCTAAGGCCAGTGCAAGCTACCTTCTGCAATAGAAAACCGCAAGAAGCATTACGCCGACATCTCGATGCTACAGGTGGGAGCCAACAATTTTATTTACAACACATGCTTCGTAAAACATCCAACAATTTTATTTACAACACATACTTAGTAAATGTAAACTACTCGGAGCTTTCTATCAATTCAGACAATGGATTTTGCAGAGGCGTTTGAATGAGATGATTGCGAGTTGCCAAACACATATACTTGAACTTAAGAGTTTGCAATTAAGCTGGAATTAAGACTTATACAGCTTAAACACAAAGTGACATCATTGGAAAATGCAATATGATTGAGGGGCCAAGACGGCCCCCCCCCTTATCCAAGCTCACTTTATTCTTGAAAATGGAGATACAAGACCAAGGTGCAATGCACCTTCCAAACTGATGAACTCAGTGAAAACCTAGGACCTGGATACAAGACTCAAGAGCATATGTGCAAGGTAGACAACAAAAAGGAGGACTTCAAGCTCAGGTTTCAACTTTTGGCTTGCCCAATCCACAAGGAAGAAGCCTGCAACAATCACCACTTACATCCAACATTAGAGACAAGCACTAGTTTCTCGAAAGATAGTAGAAACAACATGAAATGGTGCTGTAAATGAGATAAACTTGACGATACAGGCTCCCTTCGTGACTTGACCCTTTTGTAGATGAAGTCCTTGATGCCTTTGAAGCTACCTTGGGTGAGGAGAGTGTGGAAATGGGGCTGGAATGAGAACAGCTTAGAAAAACAGCCTGTAGGCTAGAGAGAGAAAGCTTTTATGGAGTGATAGCTGTAGAGAGAGAGTGCCAATGCTGATCCCAAGGGAGGGGATGTAAGAGAGGAGCTGCTGCTGTTCCAAAGGTGCACAGAAAGGCAGATTTCTGCAAGGGAAATGGGCTGGAACAGTAGAGAGAGAAATTCTGCAGTAGAGAGAGAAAGACTGCAGCAGGAGAGAGAAAGGGGCTGTGGCTGCTCCAGGCTAGGAGAAGGAGAGAGGATGCTGCTGCTGTTCCAGAAGAGCTGAGAGGGGGCAGATTTCTGGAGAGGAGGGGCTCGAACTGTAGAGAGAGAATGTGCTGTTGTAGAGAGAGAAAGTGCTGCTGAGGTGAGAGAATGGCTTCGGGAGAAGCTGGCTGCACCCAAGGAGCTAAAGAGGTTCTGCTGCATCATCCAAAAGGAGGGAGAAGAAAAGTGACGAATTTTTCATGTGAGGAATGAAGGGGAGAGGCCTTCTTTTATAGGCTCAGCCCCCCCCCAAGGCCTAGAGTGGAAGGTGGACACTTGTCCTAGATTTTTGGTGGGCTGCAGTCCCAAAGAGGACAGCCCACAACCTGCCCCAAATCTACCAGATTTGGGGCCAAACACTTGGCATGCATGCCCTGCCACTTGCCATGCATGCCGCCACATGTGTGGGACAGGTGGACTGACCTGCCAGCTCAGATTCCATGTGGCAGTCTGCCACGTGTCAACTGCCACATGTCACTCCCAAAAACCCTAAAATTTCAAAGTTGTCAGAATTCAATTCTGATCGCACCCACGGGTTCCTAACAGCTTAGACTATCTATTGACGTACTCTAAGGTCATAATTGAGCCATACTGAGCTCATTTGTTTGTCGTCTTATCTTGTATCTCCATTACTCTTGGCATGCTGCCAGGCCCACACCCAAAGCTCAGGGAACATTCTCTTGAATGGTTCCTAGGTCGGTATGCAATCTGTGCATTTGATTGGTCCCATGTTTGGATACTCAGGTGGGGTGTGGTTTCCAGATGTCCCTCTCAAAGAGAAGCCATCACTCTTGTGGGTCACTAATGCCCATAACCCCAAGCAAGGGGGTCCACCCTCAAATGCTAGACCTAGTCCCCATTGTCCGTAACTAAAGAGTAGGAAAACATTTCATTTCTTAATAAGCATACTATTGAAAAACAAAAAGAAATAGTACCAAGCAAGTGGATACATGTTGAAGCAGGATGACAGTAAAATATCCAAACCTGTAGACAAGGAATGACGTATTGTTTCTTCCCACTATCATCACCTTATTTCTGAATCGTTTTAGTTGAACTTAACACATTGGCGGATTTCTACATCAATGAATCATTTTAGATTTCGATGTGGCAGAATCTGGCAGCCTATAATTCGTATCATGCCTAATACGGTGAAAATCGACTCGATGGGAAGTACGCGTTTGGCAAGCTATGCCAATGAATGGTTTCCCCAGAACGTATTGAAAACTATTGTAAAGGCAGCCTTTCCAAAAGACTGTAATCATCCATGAATTTCCTTGCTTCGATTCTCTGTCTCATTTACCAAGAGTAAAGCAATACTGACCCGCAAAATTTCCCTAACGTTGGCTTCATCTTCCTCTTCGGGAGACAGAGGCGGCGGAGCTTCTTGGTTTCCCGATTGCTGAGCTTCCTCGGTAACTGACAAAGTAGCATCGGCATTGACGTGGGGAATGAACTGAATGGGAGGACGAGGGCTCCGATAAAGGTAGAAGTGCCTTCTGGAATTGTTTCCTCTGGCTGTGAGGGGTATAACTGGAGGGGCAGGAAAAGACAGCGGCAATGTGTAGACGCTGAAGCTCTGCAGGTTTTGGAAATTCAGGTGAGAGGGCAACGCACTTGATGCTGTATATGCCATCGTGAAGGATGCAGATCTTCATTGGAGATGGCGAGACTTATATCTATACCAAAGCTGCACGAATTAAAATGTATTAAAAAGGGTTTAGCAATGCTTAAGGAATTAAAATGTAATAAAAGGATTCTTCGGTTGAGATGGGGAAAAAAAATAAATTTATTTGTATCTTTTTCATGAAGAATTTAGAGGGTGAGTGTGAGCGGCTGATGTCAGTCGAAACACCCATCAGCAGACATCGGCCTCTAGATTCTACGCAAAACATCCTCCCTACTAACGATGCAGCTCGCAAGGTTCAAAGAACGTGCATGGTTGGCAAAACGGATATGGATGTGGCTCTTGGATTTCACGCTAAAGTTGACTTAAAAATAGCTCTTCGAAGGAGAGCATTGATCCCATCAATCTTGTTTGTATTGAGTGTGACCTTGAGAAGATCAATATCCAGAAGAGAGGCATTTATATCCTCTAACAAAGAGAGCAAGTGGATACTGAGGGGCATCCATCGATATTTCTCCAAATAGTCTGTGCAGAGAATACAACAGACTGCAAGACCATGGCTGTTTCATGCTTTTTTGGGGAAAGAGTGCCTAGTAAGGATGAATTATCACAGTGGCTTGTAGCTACCTATTAGGGTCACTGTGTGTTGGTTGATTACTACTTCATCAGATGGGGTTTTTTCCAGGCTTCAATCCATTCTCTTGGAGAACTAGACTGGATCCTACTAAGTGCGGTTGGTTATTGTGGAAACCTAGTGCGCACTATTCCATGGAGTGCTGCCTTTAATCATCCTGACGAGGTTCTTCAATATGAGTGTACACTTTCCTCATATGAAGTTGAGAGTATCACCTTGATACTTGGAAGAGTTCTCTATATCCTGTCCATACAACCCAAGAGGTCTTCACCAAAGGTATGCATTCTATGGAATAGGAGGAAAAGCCCCTGAAAGGACTTCCGCCCAACCGATGGAAATTATTTATGGAAGTTCTCTATATCCCGTCGATACAACCCAAGAGGTCTTCACCGAAGGTATGCATTCCATGGGATAGGAGGAAAAACTCCCCAAAAGGACCTCTGTTGTTTATGGAAGTTCATTTGGGATGTTTCCTTATGCATATTACCTATGCAAAAGAGCTGGTCAATTTGCAAGGGATTGCCCTACTAGAGTTGGCTCTATGGTTGAAAAACCCAAATCTTCCACTAAAGCATGTAATGCAAAGGTTGACCGTAAGAAAGGAGAAGGGAATACCCCTGTGGTCAGGCAAAGTGTTATGTGTATTTATTTTTCACCCTACTTGTTAGGATTGTTGGTAATCAGTGAGTGACTACGTGTAAGCAAAGTATTAGGTAGAAGCGCACCAGACATGGCGAGGGTTCTATCTATGCTTTGTGTGTTTAGTTGGGGATGCTTAACTAGACATGAACATTTTTGCCATTTAGTATCATGGGTGATTCCATCTGTAAATACTAAAATCAATGGTGTATGTTTATTTGACCATACAATGGTGTGATGCCACGTTAATGTGTTTATAGATGTTTGATTATAAACAATAACATTAGAATTGATTAATGTGAGCCACACACCTAGGGGGGGAGATTGTACCCAATGCTTGTCCTTTGTCTTCTTCTTGCTCATAGATTTTCGCGTCCTTTGTATTTGATACTATTATTTGGTAATGTTAAATTTCCCTTCCGTAATAGTGGTATCAAAGCTTTGGTACGCTCTTTGAGGGTGAGGATTATGGAGTACTTGAGTTGAGGTGGATTGGGAAGAGAGCCTAGAAGGAATCAACATCTCAAAACCCAAGGGAGGTAAAGAGAGTGGTCAAAAAGGGGAGTTTGAGAAACTTTGTGAGCTAAGGTTGTTCAAAACAAAGAAAGGAGATGAATTTTGCAACAGGGAGACGAAATCAAGCCGCGCCATCACTACTTGCTTACTCTTGTCTCACCCAAGCTACCCCTAAATCAATACAAAGGTCCCTGGGCCTCTTCTGGAGCTTCTTCCTCAGCCAAAATGCTGAAATTTCTGAGAGTACTCTCAACGGAAGTGGAACGGAAGAGGGAGAGAGAGACAGAGAGCCACATAAGTTTTTGGTGGGTGCAGAACACCCTAATCTTCTTTTTCATTCATTTATATATGTGTTTGAGTATTGTACATAACTGGGGTAAAGGCACAGTGACCTTTAACGCCCACAACCTCCCACTTAAAGGACAATGTGAGTGCGAATGATGAGCAACATAGAAGTTTTAGGACCTCTTAAGTCCACCGGAGCTGACAGATCTCCAAATAGTTGCTCCAAACTTGAGTTCCAACACTCGGGCAGAAAAACATAGAAACTAACACAGTGAGTCAGAAATCTAATGAAATGATCCCAAATTCAAGAATGAAGGTGTTTCCAAGCTCCTGAAGTGAAATGGACACCAAAAGCAAGCAATAGTTGCCTCTACAAGTCAATACAGAGTCTCTGTTGTCGAACGGAATAGGGAAAAGCTTTAAAAATGACTTTAAAAAAAAAAAACACTTAATAGGCTCTCAAAACCACTTTGTCAAACCAAAGTGACTTTTCCAAAGGTTCCTTCAAGGTCTCTATGCACTCGGAGGCAAGTAAAGTCACCCACAAAGCTTCCCACAGAGCTTCTCCTTCCTCCCACAGAGCTGCTGAGCTTCCAGGCATTCACACACACTCAGCTAGATCACCCAGGCTCTGATACCAGTTGAGAGTGGTCTCAATGGAAGCGGAACGAAAGAGGGAGAGAGAGAAACAAGAGCCACACAAGTTTTTGGTGGGTGCAGAACACCCTAATCTTCTTTTTCATTCATTTATATATGTGTTTGAGTATTGTACATAACTGGGGTAAAGGCACTGTGACCTTTAACCCCCACAATTTCATTTCAGCTTGCTCAAGCAAATAGAAAAACTAGCCCCTTGCATCAAGGAAGAAGGTGATAAGCTCAAGTCATTCGGTGATCGATTGCCTTCCCGAGTTGGTTATTTCGAGCAAATTAGTGGGTCTGATCACCGCTTATCAAGAGAAAAACGTCATAGTTTGAAGAAGAAGGAGATGAGTGCAGTGGCCTTCAAGATAAGTGCTCAAATCTATCCCGAAAGGTTTTGGCAAATACTTATTCATCTTTTGTCATTTGATAAGATTTCAAAAAGGGAGCAAAAGAGGAAGTTTGTATCAAGCTTTCGATCTAAAATCAAGGCAGAGATCAATGTGTTCAACCCACATTCATTGAGTTTTGGAATATCACTCGCAATGCATTGTGAAAGGAAAAATGGTGTTCCTAAAGAAGGTGAGACTCAACGACGGCCATTTGTACCATTTCTAAAGAAGGACAAGAAGTTCAAAGGTAAGCCATACTCTAGGTTTGCTCCTACAAATGTCAAAAAGGTACAGGATGGTCACAACCAGTCAAATGGAGAAAAAGGCTCAATTAAGAAGGTTGTTACTTGCTATCAATGCCATAAGGAGGGACACTACACCAACAATCGCCTCGAAAAGCAGAAAGCTCCATTAGCAAAAGTCAACATGATCGATGACGATGATACTAAGCAAGAGGGTAACTCATCCCCAAGATTTCCAAGTAAGTATTTTCCAAATTCATTGTTGAAAATGAAAGGAAAAAATTGTGGTAAAGATATCGCAATTTTGCATGATGATGGAAGCTCGCATGACTTTATTTCTGAAAGAATGGTTGGAATGTTAAATCTTAATGCTTCACCCACTCATTATAAAGTCAAAGCAACTTTCATAGGAACTAAATATAAGTGTGTCAAAGAAGTTAAGAATTTGGAAATTCGTATTGGTCCTTATCAAGAGAAAATAAAATTTCTATTGGCACCCCTTCAAGGGAAGGATGTCATTTTAGGAATGCCACGGAGACACCAGTACAATCATGATATTGATTATAATTGTCATCAAATACAAATTGTAAAAGACAAAGAGGAATTATGTCTTAAGGGTCTAATTGAAAATGAGATGAGTCCATTGTTGAATCATACACAAGCAAAAAGAGCCTTAAGAAAGAAAGAAAAAGTTTACTTGGTTCTCGTTCATTCCATCACTACCACTTAAGAAAAATCTAATAAGCTAAATGTTTTATGGAAGAATTACCACCTGGTCTACTAGCATCTAGGCCTGAGGATCATAAAATAGATATCCTTCTTGGTTATTCACCTCCTTGTCGTGCTTCTTGTAGAGTAAACATAATGGAACAAAAAGAAATTCAATGACAAATAGAATAACTTTTGGAAAGAAAGTTAGTAAGACCAAGTAGTTCCCCATATGGTGTACCAGTCCTCCTTGTTAAAAAGAAAAATAGAACATTTAGAATGTGTGTGGACTATAGAGCACTTAATAAAATCACTGTAAAGAATCGCTACCCGATTCTAAGAGTTGATGATCTCTTGCTTTAATGCATAAGAGGGCCTTGTTTGCTACCTCATCATGAGCTAGACCCTAGTGAGTTGAAACATGCATGGCCTACATGACTTGGTATCCAGTAGCCATAGAAATTGATTTTTTGACAAGAGCTATAGTGAGATTTGGTGTGTCATTCTATTGACACTCTTATAATTCAAGTGCACATGCTCTGATCCTCAAATATCAGATGGTGTTACCACATCTCTCAAGGTGAGGGCCAAATATTTGGTCCCTATCAATAGACAAAAGTGGGAGGATGTGTACGTCAATTTCTAGGCCATGACGACAGATGTTTATGATGATCAAGGTGAGCTCATAGGAGGATGGGCAGTTTGGATTGGATTCAAGGTGGGGAAATTTAGGATTGGAACCTTGGAAGCAGAGACCAATGTTATGAAGGTAGCTCATCAAGTGCCTCTCGTATGGATCATTTTAGAAGAGACTTTGACAATCTAGAGTTTGCAACAAGGAGGATCCTTTTTTTAACAATGGCCCCATTAAAGCATAGTATGCAAGAGCAATTCATCTTTGCAATAATATTCAAGGTCTATGGTAGGATTCAGACTTTTCTAGACTCCCTATAGGAGCCTCATTAACTCATATGGTCACATGTGGCATGAGGGCCTACCTAAACACCTTACAAGATTGAAGGTTTGGAGTGGCTGATGCACATAAGAAGGGGCTACAAGTATCAAGCTTGGACAATAGTATCAAATCAATCCCCAATAGTGCTTCACCTAGATTAGCCATGGCATGGACTCCTCAGAAGGGGGTGCAAATCTTGATGCCTTGTCATTACAAGTGGAGGGTGTACAACATGCCATAGTAAAGATCTAGTAGTAGCCAATCATACCACTCCAAGATGGTTGGGAAAGCTAGATAACAATACTGATCCAAAGAAGTAGTAAGCAGTTTACACCCACAAGCACTACAGAGGTAGCATACCCTTCATGAGACGGATAGAACACTAAGGCATGATTTGTCTCACATAGAGAGAATTAGGGAGTAGAAATTACGAATAAGTATGAGAGCATGTGCCTGCCCTTCAATTAAGAGAGATCTATAGAGTAGAGTACTCTTGCCACTCCTCCATGGCATGCTAGGTTTAGCAATGGGATAGGATGACTATGTAGTTTCTTTGGACCACTAGCCCATGGTCACTAGGGACCCAACTCCAATTGTAATGAAGGTGGCCAAATACACTCAAAGCCTGAATGGGTTCTAGAAATGACTACATCCTTCTACCACTATTTGTCCCAATCAGAGGAGAAGACCCACATTCTTTTTGTAGTCTTCTAGAGCATGGGTAGATAGTTGGATACCTTGTTCATAGATGAAGAGTTTGTGGATCCCTCCCATTAAGTGAGGATCTTGTGGAGGCCCTCTCATTAGACAATTGCCTAGGAAAGTATGGACTAAACCAAATTTCTTGAGGTGCTTTTGAGAGTGCATTCATGCTTCCCTTGGATGGCCTTTTTGATTTTGGTTCTCTCCCCTAGTCGCTCAATCCTTGCAATTGGATTTTCTTGATCCCAAAGGGGAAGATAATTTTGATATCCAACAGTGATTCTAAATCACCCTTTGGGATAGTACTTAAAAGATCTTAGCCAATGTCTTGAGTTTGTGGCTCTATCCCCATCTTGCCAATGTCATCCATGACACTCATAGAAGTCTTGTTTAGGAGCACAACATCCTAGACAATATCTTCTCCATTTGGGAGGTTGTGGAATGGGAATAGAGGAGTCTTAGACTATTCACAATCCTTATCTTGGACTTTGAGAAGGCTTACTATAGGTGGAGCATCCTTTTTTAGAGAGCACTATGAGGAGGATGGGTTTCTTAGAGTGATTGGATTTGGGGAGTTGTGGCCCTATATATGAGGAGCACCAATTTGATGCTTATCATGGGCCATAAAAAGGAGGCCTTCTCCCTTTCACACTTGGTGTAGTAGGGATACCCTCTAACTTCTTTCGTTTTCGTCCTCATGGCCATGAGGCTTTGGGGTACCTTGTGCACTCCTAGATGGCTAGCCTTATTACGATGCACTTGTTGATCCATCAAGAGGATGAGCTTCTAGACTCAAAGTTTGTAAATGACACAACCCTTTTTATGGAGGGAACAGTAGAGATCCTAGACAAAGGTCGGGGTGCCCTTAAAATGTGCCTTCCAGGCATCTATGGCCAAGATCAAGTGGACCAAATCAGTCGGCTTCCTCACAACAGATGAGGAGATTTAGGATATCATGAGCTGGGGCCCCACTCTCAGCTTTTATTGGATTCCGTGATGCTACATAGTGAGGCAGCTTGGATGCTAGGTGGGCATTGATATTTAATGATGAATAGTTTGACCTTATGCTAGATATTGTGCAACACAAGATTTTGTATTGACTTCCCTAGTGGGGTGGGCCCTTGTGGTCAACCTGGTCCTCTTGACCATAGCCTAGTACACAGCCCCTTGCTAGTGTTTTTCATAGAGGATGCATGATGAGGATTCTACATAGGTTGTGGTAGTGGTTGTTTTAGGAGGGACTCATTCAATCCATCCCTTGGTGCAAAGAGGCATTTGAACACCACCAAATTCTATGGCATTTGGAGGTTTAGGATTAGCAAGGGAATAGAGGATGTAGATTGATTGGGCATAACAGGATAGTGGCCTAATTAGTTGTTTTAGAGCTCACCACTAATATTGATGCACAAGTGAGAGATTTCTTCCATGAGGTGGTAGGCACACAAATGGTAGAGATTGACTTTGCCATCCTTGAGTCTTAGATGGATGGACTTCGTAGAGCGTCAACTCCCCACGTTGGTATGGGTAGTTCTCGAGGATAGGGGCGTCCCTAAAGATCTAGTATCTACATTAAGCCCTTGGATCCTCTTGTTCCAAGCATTATAGCTTGGGTATAAGGTGGCTTCTCTAGCTAGAGTCTAATGGAGACCCAGATATGGAGGGGTCCTTAGACTTAGTTAAGTGCTAGAGGATCAGAGTATTCGGTTGGTTGGGTAAGGATTGGACCATCAACTCAACACCAGTTATTTTGGGCAAGGTGGAGTCATATTGGTGCCTATGGTTGTGGGAGGAGGGCCATCCCTTTGTGAGGTACAGTGGGATCTGGGCAAGTGGTTTTGGTTATGTAAAGTAGGAAACTCAAAGAGATGTGTGGAAATGTACTTCTTCTCATATACGAAATGCATTGGTCATAGCCTCCAAGTATGACACTCGAACTCATTTGAGGGAGCATCATTGGATATAGCAACAAGTTCCTTGGGAGGTCATCTCTAGATCTTGGTCATGCTCGTGGACTAGCCACCAGTCACAAAAGATTGCTTCTTTTGGATGGTTTCCCATGGGGTTCTACTCACTCATTGCATTTGCATTTGATATAAGGCCTCCCAACATTGTATATGCCATTAACGTACTTGGGGGTTCTTTTTTCTATTTTTGTAATTTTGCTTTTACATCTTCCAAACACCCCCATCGGTGAGGGGCACTTGCCTAAAGAAAAAAAGACATGGAAAAAAGTTTGCAAGAGGATGGTTGTATATAATTGGGATATCAAAGTTCCTGGCTACTTATTTTGCTCCAGATTTCGAGGCTTTTTTAGAGTGTACCAAGTCTTACAGAAATAGCCATCTATCGCGAAATGGTGCCAAGAGGTTCATATCATGTAAGTCCCACACCTTGTTGTTTGACATGAGCCATAAGTTTTTCTTCCAGTACTCTTGGGGGGAAGAAAGGATAGATGTATGTGGGGCCTGCATTCCCCTTGTCATTGATCATAGGGGTCACCATCAAATCTGAGGAAAAATTTTGCTGGTCCAAGCCCTCCATATTGCAGCAAAAACTATGTTGCGGAGGGGAGTCCAATTTCTATGGGGTGATAAAACACCTTAAGCCCATATTTTTTGCAATAGTTGGGGCAGCTTGGGGGGTTAACTTAAAATTTAGGAAAAGGCTTCTCATGGTGCAAGGGGGAGAACTCAGCAAATTACACCAAGGCCTTATTTTCTTCTTCAATGATCTGGTCTATTCTAACTGATTTATGAGGTCAACCATTTCCTCCATCTTGCCTTTTCCAAGAACCAATACTCTACATCATTCATTAAATGACAGTTGCATGACCAGCAATCTTCTCAAGTCCAGGTCATCCCAAATCTCTTGGGATTCTAGCTCAATTATGAGTTCATGGATCTTCTTTGGAAGCAAACATAACAGCCTGGCATTCTTGAGATGGTGCTAGTAAAGGATCCCCATAACCAATTTTTGAGAGATCCTCACACCAAGCAGGGGCATGGGGGAGACTAGAAAATTCATCAAGTTAGGATCTTTGAAATCCAAACAAACTTGCTAGGGTATGTGTTACTTATTCCA
This sequence comes from Dipteris shenzhenensis, assembly GCF_047967505.1. Lineage (NCBI taxonomy): Eukaryota > Viridiplantae > Streptophyta > Polypodiopsida > Gleicheniales > Dipteridaceae > Dipteris > Dipteris shenzhenensis. The sequence goes on along the minus strand of NC_141597.1, from coordinate 62,492,865 downwards.
TAAAGGCATCTAATTCCCTCCCTACTCCACATGTTTAGTATATAAAAAAATCAATCAAATCTCCTAGCAGCCATAGATTAGATATGACCATGCATCCATGTGCTCTAATGGCATGTATGAATTAAAACCAAACACTTCGATGTGAGCTAGTCCATCCATTAGAAATCTTTTGATTTCTACAAAGGACCCATTTTTCAGCCACATACTATAAAAAATTGTTTCCTTTATTGGCAACAATGAAGAGTGGTTTTTTGTGCCTTATTGATAGTACTTTTTATTCACACACGCACGCGCACACACACACGTGCTACGCGTGCATGCATGCATGCACACATGCACACATACATACACATGGACATCATAAGCACATGCACGTGCATATGCACACATAATCTCACACACATGCGTGGGCGTGCAAAGTGTGTGTGTGTGTGTGTGTGTGTGTGTGAGAGAGAGAGAGAGAGAGAGAGAGAGAGAGGGGGGGGGGGGGGGAGGGAGGGAGGGAGGAAGGGAGAGAGGGAGGGAGGGGCGAAGGTGCAGGGGGAGGGACGGAGGGGCAGAGGGACAGAGGGGCGAAGGGGCAGAGGGAGGGGGGAAGGCGGAGGGAGGGAGGGAGGGCGGGGGGGGGGAGAGAGAGAGAGAGAGAGAGAGAGAGAGATAGATAGATAGATAGTTTTTTTAACGTCGTAGGAACAATCCCAAGGAGCCAGTTCTAACTCATCCGACGTCGATCCCTGAGGATCGAACACACAACACCCAACGACAGAAACTAGAGCCTTAACCACCAAGACCCATGCGGGTTTTACTAAACTTGGTGGGGAAGGATGGCTTATACATGTAGAGATAGATAGTTTTTTTAACGTCGTAGGAACAATCCCAAGGAGCTAGTTCTGACTCATCCGACGTCAATCCCTGAGGATCGAACACACAACACCCAACAACAGAAACCAGAGCCTTAACCACCAAGACCCACGCGGGTTTTACTAAACTTGGTGGGGAAGGATGGCTTATACACGCAGAGATAGATAGAATTTTTAACGTCGTAGGAACAATCCCAAGGAGCCAGTTCTGACTCATCCGACATCGATCCCTGAGGATCGAACACACAACACCCAATGACAGAAACCAGAGCCTTAACCACCAAGACCCACGCGGGTTTTACTAAACTTGGTGGGGAAGGATGGCTTATACACGCAGAGATAGATAGTTTTTTTAACGTCGTAGGAACAATCCCAAGGAGCCAGTTCTGACTCATCCGACGTTGATCCCTGAGGATCGAACACATAACACCCAATGACAGAAACCAGAGCCTTAACCACCAAGACCCACGCGGGTTTTACTAAACTTGGTGGGGAAGGATGGCTTATACATGTAGAGATAGATAGTTTTTTTAACATCGTAGGAACAATCCCAAGGAGCCAGTTCTGACTCATCCGACGTCGATCCCTGAGGATCGAACACACAACACCCAACGACAGAAATAAGAGCCTTAACCACCAAGACCCACGCGGGTTTTACTAAACTTGGTGGGGAAGGATGGCTTATACACGCAAAGATAGATAGTTTTTTTAATGTCGTAGGAACAATCCCAAGGAGCCAGTTCTGACTCATCCGACGTCGATCCCTAAGGATCAAACACACAACACCCAACGACAGAAACCAGAGCCTTAACCACCAAGACCCATGTGGGTTTTACTAAACTTGGTGGGGAAGGATGGCTTATACACGCAGAGATAGATAGTTTTTTTAACGTCATAGGAACAATCCCAAGGAGCCAGTTCTGACTCATCTGACATCGATCCCTGAGGATCGAACACACAACACCCAACAACAGTAACCAGAGCCTTAACCACCAAGACCCACGTGGGTTTTACTAAACTTGGTGGGGAAGGATGGCTTATACACGTAGAGATAGATAGTTTTTTTAACATCATAGGAACAATCCCAAGGAGCCAGTTCTGACTCATCCGACGTCGATCCCTGAGGATCGAACACACAACACCCAACGACAGAAACCAGAGCCTTAACCACCAAGACCCACGCGGGTTTTACTAAACTTGGTGGGGAAGGATGGCTTATACATGCAGAGATAGATAGTTTTTTTAACGTCGTAGGAACAATCCCAAGGAGCCAGTTCTGACTCATTCGACGTCGATCCCTGAGAGGGAGAGAGAGAGAGAGAGAGGATAGGAGGGGATTAAATAAGATGAGCGAGGAAATGGAGAGAACATGGAAGTGATAGAGGGAGAGGGAGAGGCAGAGGGGGAAAGGAAGAGGAAAATCAATCAAGAGAGAGGGCTATTTGAGTTGGAAAGGGACATGGAGAAAGGAAAGGAAGAGGGAAATGAGAGTGGATGGGAAGGAGGGTGGGAGGGATAGGAATATCAATGAGCAAGTGAAGCAAGATGAGAGAGATCAATGAGTGAGATCAGTATCAATCATACACATCTTAAAAAGAAGTTACCTTCACTCAAATTTCTTTAAAGAAACTAGATCAAGGAGTCCAGGAGATGAGGGAATGGGAGGGAATTAAAGAGAAATTGTGGGAGGGGCTGAAAAGAGGGGGGGCGGCATAGAGGTGAAAGGGATAGAGAGGAAATGAGAGGTGTGGGATGGAGGGAGATAGAGAGGGAGAGTAGGATGGAAATCAAAATTGAGAGAGGATGGGAGGGAGGGAAATGAGAGGGATGGGAGGGAGGGAGATACAGGGGGAGAGCTTTTGAGATTTATACATCAAGATGATTGTAGTGTGTCAATCTACATCAACATGACTAGTGGATGTGGATCTTGGATAGGATTTGGAGTGGTTGATGAGAGTACTTGGTAGCCTATAGACTACCACCTTTGTGGTTTGAGTGGATTGCATTGTAGCCTTCCATTTGATAATGCTAATAGTCAATATCAGGTGATATCTTGATTTGTTTTCTTCTTATGGTCTTCCATATCTTCTCTCTCTTCTTCCCTCATTGAGCATTCTTCTCCCTTGAGTACTTCAATCTACATTTCAACATGGTATCAAAGCTTGTACCTCCTCCCCTTACTCCGCTTTTGTCATTTGTAGCTGTTACTCTTCTTCATGCTTTTGGTTGGTTCTCTCTATGTCTTTTGGTCTCTACCTTTAGCCATATCATTCTTTGTTCTATTGCCTCCTCTGCTACTTATTACTATCATACTTGTGTCACACAATTTGGCCTTGTAAACAACAACATAGAGCATTGGCAACATGAATGACAAAGGCTAAAAGTTGATAGAAGTTGACAGAGACCTTAAGATCAAATATTTTTGGAGGTGTAAAGGTGGCTAGAGCAATGTTGTTCTTTACACAGCCTCCCTTGGTTTGCTATTTCTCTACTGTGACTATTTACCAATCATCAACTATTGCTTATCAATGGCCCAAATATCCTTACACTAATTTGAAGAAGGTTTTGCTACTATGTGACACTACCTGATCTTAGAATATTGAATTGTTTTTGCCAACGTGGTCCTTAGAAGCAATATTTACACCTATCTCAGCAATATTGTCAATTACCACAAGCATTTTTAGCTGATCCTTCCTTGTTGTTATTGATTGATGCAACAATCTTCAAGCACTTGAAGGTCCTATATGCAAGCAATTGTTTGAAGGGTACTATAGTTGCCAAGAAGCTTTTTGCTATTGTTCCATTGCCATTTCTTCTCAATAGGCAGTTATTCCATGAATTTACATGTTGATGTTTTTGTGGCCAGAGGATTTTGTATTTTTTCATAGCAGATCTCTTATTGCTAGTGATGTGTGTAGATTTAAGTAATTCTTGCTACTAAAGGCCTGTGGCTAAAGAGTACATGGATTATAACCTACTATTTGTCATCATTTATCAGTACAAAAATCCAACTTGATGCCTTTGCCATCAAATTCTGGAAGTCCTATCTGTACTACCTCCTACATACTTTCCATTGTAGAAACCTTGTCTTGGAGTTGTGTTAAAAAACTGGTTGTAGAGGTGCTTGACTCCCAGATAGATGAACGGGACCATGATGATGATCATATTTTTCTTGTTTTTTGCATATACTTTTGGCTAAGGGTCTATGAACACATAGTCGATGAAACATGACAATGTTGATTTGATCCTTTAAGGCCTCTTGTCTCTAAATTACAAGGTTGATATTTGAACTGGTCAACCACTAGTTTGACTAGGGATTTTTTGCTCTTATTAGATCTTTTGATTACCTTTATTAGCAACAATGAAGAGTGGTCCTTTGTGCCTTATTGATAGTATTTTTTATTTGCATTAGGTGTCAATGGCCCAAGGTAATTTATTGGCAAGCAACTTTATGTGTGGAAAGTATTCATAGAAAGTCTCTTGATAATCTTGCCCATTCTTTTGGGAGAAATTGTAATCCTAAGATTGGAGAAGAAGATGAGTGAGCTTGCACTCATGTTTGACTTCATGTAGATGATAGACTTGCCTATCATTATAGTGATGTATCAATGGCAAAATATTTATGGAATTTTTTGGAGAGGTCACTATCATAGTGACATATTTTTTACTTTGTTTTATGATTCTATCTTCATTTTTATGGGAATTTTTTTATGTGACATGCGTTGTTTCGCTAAATTTTTGTGAAGGAGCAGACATTTCCCTTGACCTTCATGAAAGTTAGGTAGTAAGGCACTCCTTCCTTCCTTACTTCCATCATCATTCAAGATGAATGCCCTTATTGCCAATTGGAGAAGGTGTTGCAATCCTCTTTGACTATTGGAGGAGGTACAGTATGTAGAGAAAACACATGCATGTTTGTGGGCCAATCATATGCATGTGCAAATTACTTGGTCATTGTGTAAAGATATAGTGCATACAGAGTTCAATGAGGTCATGCAACTTCAAAGAGTCATCTACATTACTCAAGCACTACTTTATGTATGCGGTGCATTATGTTAAACTAATGCCCTATCTTCTTTAAACTCTAGAACCTTGTAATAAACATCTTGGTAAAGGATTCTCCCTTAGTATTATATCACTTGATGCTAGTGCACTACTTCACCCATTTTGTATTGAGGGGAGTGTTATTGGGTGATGAGGACTTGATAGCCTATAAAATAGATGGTGCCTTTATGCTTTGAGTGGATCACATTGTATCCTTCAGTTTTATAAGGCTAATAGTCAATGTGAGTTGATATGTTGACTCATCCCCTTCTTGTGGTATTCCATACCTTCTCTCTATTCTTCCCTCGTTAAGCATTCTTCTCCCTTGAGTATCTCATCTACATTTGAACAAGATGAAGAAGGAATTGAGAGGGGATGGGAGGGAGGGAAAGGGAGAGGTAGATACGAAGAGAGGGAGGGAGAGGGAGAGGGAGTTATTAAGGGAGGGAGAGGGAGAGGGAGAGGGAGATATCAAGAGAGGGAGGGAGAGAAAGTGCAAGGGAGAGTCACATATCTTATTCCTTGAGCTTGCCTTGCATTTCATGAGTTGTTGGAAAGTGATTGGGATGTTATGGGAGAGGGATCACTCCAATTAGGGGTGTTGTGAGAGAAGGATTTCAGGAGCAAAATGTAGGAGAGTTGGGAAGCAAAATAAAAAATGGGAAAGACAATAGATACTAAATCAACTAAATCAACATTAGAATTAGCATTGGTAATAGGTATAGGCATCAATAATATAATATATTAATGGTTATAGAAATGCTTATTCCATTATTGTACAATTTAAAAATTAAAATACCTTTTTGATTTATGCTTCAATAAGCCCACCCAATTAGAGGGTCATGAGGAAAACAATAGTCATACATCTACTAGAGTCTTAGTCCATGCAAAATTCATTGCCTTGTTGTGCTAGTTGTCCAATTTAGCAGACTTAACACACTCGAGTTGGCCATTAGTGAAACATGAGTCTAAAGAGGGGATGGTGTGAAAATTACTATTCAATTAAAGGAATACATGGAATGCAATGCTTGTGTAGCCTTGCCACAAGGTCAATATCATCAAGTATGAGAATCTTGCATACTTATTGACTAGTGGGGGACCCTAGCATTGCTGCAGTAGGCAAAAGAACCCTCAACAATAATGGCCCATAAGTTAGCACCTACTTTTGTTAAATAGCTCCATTGTTTCACCGAACCTCTCTTTGCTTGTACACCCTATAGAGTATCATCCACTGCTATGAGGGTGATCCTTTTAAACTTTGAGATCCAAATTTAGTTTGAACCCCCCTTTCATGGAGCCATAGAAATTTCGGACCCATCATTGCAAGGTTTTGAAGGATAAAGCCACTTGATCTCAGGAAAAACAGTATATCCTTCTATAGCCATGCTGTACCGTCTAACATGTGTGGTTTTAACAATGATACATGAAACACATTATGGACCTAGAGATGGATGGTAGCAGTAATTAATACAGAATGACTTTATTGTGTTGTGTGAGAAGTTTTATTGAGACTTGAGCAAGTATGCACATTTGACATATGAATACAGAACAATGAATGATCATAAGAGATCAAGAAGCTAACTTAGATGTTTGTCCTTTGCAAACAAATCCTTTCTAATAAACGTGCTTCCAAAGTAATCCACCATTGAAATGAAAGCTTAAGTGAGAGCGCTTATACATTTTGAGCTACACATGAAGCATATTTTATGGAGTGGGAACTAATATTGCATTGAGAGGCTGCTTACAACTTTCTCTACCTAGCATTGTAGGAATGTAAAAGACAAAGGCAGTAGGAGACTAAAGAATTAGAGAGATTGCAAGAGCTCGAATTGAAAGATGTAGAAAAGATAGAGAATTATTGTCAAATCAGCCACAAATTAGAAAATTATTTTGTCAAAGTTATCAAAGAAGCTAAATCTTTTGACTCAGTTTTGATAAAATCTAGAGAAGCAATAGAGGAGGTGAGACATGCATGAATGAGAAGGTGTATCCTTTTGCTTCTTGCTCAAATTTCCTTTGATCTATCGTCTGCCCAATTACTCGTGGACAACCTCTTCCCCTACCTCTTCTACTACATTCTTCCACATTTCCCAAACGTCTGCTGCTTTTCACCAAATGACCAGATTGTTGTGCAACCCCTCATTTCTATCGACTACAACCTCAAATAGCTATGGCGCTTCAATTGTTCACCTCTTGTGGAACACAAGTGCTCTTCATGCAACTCAAACATCAATAGTTGTGAATGAAGTTGGGAATGTTAAACATCTGTGTTGCTTTCAATTTTGAATTCTTGGAATGTGAGTTGTTTCACATAGAATGCAAGAACTCCTACAATGCTTGATGCTTGAATTCTACACATGGCATGCTGTTTGCCTCCAACTTTCCACATGTTCCCCCATTTCTTTGTGTTGTCCTTGGTTGATAGGTAAAAGATTGACTCATCAAGGGAAGATACCCATTTGGTACACCCACAAATGGATCCCTTGGTATAATAGTGTGAAAAAAAGACCATGTATGACTGAATTGAAGGGTCAATTGGAATCCAATGCTTTTGTTGACCTTTCATAATCTTAGTGCCTTCAAGGACGAAGGCACACTTGTTGTCCACATGGCCCTTACCCATTTTGCATGCCCAAATTAGTGGAACATGGCTCCCTTGTAGTATAGAAAGTGTGGTGCAAGTTTAATACAATGTTTACATGGTCTTTCTACAAGATTCATCCCATCAAAGTTGAGACCTTGCATGACCGTTACCCAATTTGACGTGCTTTACCCACCACTAGGGTTGGCCAAGCTACTGAAAAATGTCTCCCTTGGTAAAGGAGGTCTAAAAAAGATAATTTATGGTTCAATTAGTGAGGCAAGTCGGATTTAATGCTTCTGTGGCCTTGCTACAAGCTCAATCCCATCAAGTGGAAGGGCCTTGCACACTCGTTTCTTGATTCAAAACCCACTACCCATTCAAGTTAGTCAAATGACTTAAATAAAGTTATGATCCATTAGTAAGGGAAGCTTAACTTAATGCCACGTCAATATTTTTTTAGAGAGGGAAGTAAAAACTGGCTTCTATATGTGAAAGTAGCAAATGGGTTTTGCAAGCTAAGGGTAAGGAAATTGTTGGAGACAAAAAAGGTTAAGAAGTCCTTTCATGCTGCAATTTTAATAATTAATTATAATTATGTCAATGACCTTTTCATTGATGCTTAGACCAATGTTTTTGACATTTTTATTGATTCTTTGACCAATGTTTTTGACATTTTTATCTACACTTATATATCAATCTTTATATTGACACTTATACTAACTCTAGAAAAATTCTAAGACAAATTTCAACACTTCTATTTTCGGCATTTTTTTGTGTGTAAGCTTTGCTTCCAAGAAATGCTTGAGTAAATTGTGTATTTGAGACATTACAAAGACTGGAAAATGGTGGAGGGAAATGTGTGAGAGAAGAATGGTGAGAGGCAACATTAGAATGGGATGGGATGGAGTGGGGTGGGGCTATGAGCTAGGTGTTGACTATGGATAATTGGGATACAAGGATGTCATGAATGCTCCTTGGAAGATTTGTGGTACAACTTTTGTATATTGGTCTTTTTCAATTGTGAATATGTCTCCTACTCAGTTGTTGCTTGCCTTTCCTTTTGTGCATCACACCTTTGCATATCGCCTCCCCTCGCCTTCACCTTCACCCCTTTGCTTCGCACCCCCATGCCCTTGCCTTGATCTCGCCCCTTGCTTGGCCCAGTGCTCCTCCTCTCGGTGGCGCATGTAGTAGCCGGTGTGTCCATCTTGCCCTCACAATTGGACCTTCTCGACCCTACCGTTGGTCTTTTACCACCCGTTTCTACCCATCCTGACATGTTGAGCCCATGAGGCTACTTGATCGCTAGCCCACCAACTCCGACATGTAAGGGAGGGGAGAAGCATTGCACTCCCCTTTTGTATCTTGGGTGGACCAAGCCACCAAGAAAGGCCAGCCCTCAGCCCCAGCTGGTCATTTAGCTCAAAGGAAGGGATGCGGCCTTCCTTTTGGGCTTCTTCATTAGGGAAGTGGTGAAGGGTGGCTCACAGCCCCCCGTAAGAAGGTCCTACTCTATTCTTATCTGCACTCAGTATTTAATCTATTTTATTTTTCAATATATACTTGAGTTCAAGTTTATTAGAATCAAAAAGTTACTATTAATGGGGTGCTAAGTCTTGCATGTGTTGTAGCTATCTCAATGACTAAGTGTCTCAAATGATTGGAGACTCAAATTCTACTTGGATTGACTCTTAAAACTCACATTATAAGAAAATCACTTGGCCTTTACCATGAGAAATTGAACAACAAGGCAAAAATAAAGATGATGGTCTATGATTTGTGAAAAATATTGGGAGGGATTGATAAAGCTATTTAAGACGAGCTAAAAAGATGGAAAATTCCCTAAATTCTATGATAGTCATCTCATCTAGTAGTGCTCATGCTTCATCATACATCTAAGTGCACTCAACTTCGTACATTATGTTCTCCTTAGAGCTTGTATAGCTTACCATCTTTTTCAAAAGACAAGGTTTTTAAATAAGTCCTTTGCAATGTATGGGGTAATCCCAACTCTGTGAGGCATTCCCTACTTAGAAACATCATTCCCATGTAAAGGCATCATTCAAATATCCAAGGTTTACTACAGCCTTTAACTTCTAATTCAACATCTTTTTTAGCCAACACAAAGTTAAGAAAGTTATGTTGGCAGTATCATTAATCATCATCGATATACCATTTCCATTGATTTTACCATCATCTATACTAGGTCTTGTAGACCAAATGATTGCTATCACATGCAAAGTAGAGATATTGTGTGTGGTGTGACTAAAGAAACCTTTACTCTTTATGATTGATGATAATTAGATCAATGTAGAAGTGATCACATTTGCAAAGGAGAGAGACTATGTGGGTGGTGTCTTCATTCATACCTTTACACTCTATGACTTGATGATGATAATGATGAGGATTACTTTTATCATTTGTGAAGATTAAACTAGGCCTATGATAAAATACCTCATTGTTTCTCCATCAGTATCTCACTCTTTCTAACAATAGACTATTGGATCTAGGTTCATGTACAGTGAGAATTGACATGCTTGTTAATATTTCTTGTTTCAAAGTAACTCATAGTGATGACCCCATGTCATGTAAGGAAAGTTATTCCTTCATATTCTCTTAGTCTATGTTTCATATTCCTCTCGAACTTGTTTGTATTCCCTGCTATGAAGGTATGCAAGAATTCCATGAAGGCATGTTGTTCTAGTTGAGGTATCGAGGAGAGAAAAAGTTGGTGTCATATGTAATTAAGTACTTAGGTGATTGATTTAGAGGCAACTTTGGTGTTTTTATGTGTGATTAGGATAGTTGACCATCTAAGATCCTTCCATAAATTCTTAATAAAATCTTTCATACCCCTTTCTAATCTTTTGATTGAGTGGCAAGCTCACCCTTTTTGGAGCATCAGGGGGAGGTTCTTCTTTGAAGAACTACCTTGTTTTAAAAAGTCAATTTTCTTTAAAACTTGGGAGGAGATGCCCCTACTATCCTTTTCTACTTGCTAATAAAATGGTCATATATTTGGATATAGTTAATGCCTTGCTCCTAACTTTTGGCTTTTCTTCTAACCCCTGGGGTGCCAACTCAATATGTAATATGTTACTACCCTCATCCAAAATCTAGGATATGGGGGGACAAGGTCCATATATAAGATGCATGGATTTCCTTAAATATTTTCAAATATGCAAGAGAAAAATATGAAAATTTCATGTCCCCCCACCCACAAAATATAAGGTATATACCTTGAAAAATATGCAATATTTTAATATTTGTACATATTTTATATAATATGTGATGAGGGGGCAAAACAAAAAATACACTAAAATATGAAAACCCATCTCCTTTCAAGTTAATGTAACTTTTTTCCCCCCCCAAATAAAGGAACCATCTATTAATGCTTGAAAGATTTCATACAAGATAGCAGCCCTGAAGGTGCCGAGTATGGAAAAAATGGAAAAGCTTGAAAGAAGAATTGGCCTATTCTAGAGAAACCTAGCTCACTACCTAGGGGATCTCTGGAACAGGGGCTAATGGCCAAGTGGGGGGACTATACAACCAGGGAATCCCTCATGGAGTGAAGATGTAGGAAACACCTACAGGCCAAGCCTTGTAGAAGCGAGCACGCCTCTCGATAGTTGCCCTAGAGCCTAGAGTCCTGAGCTCCCAAGTGGACCGTAGAGTGTAAATTATATCCTGCCAGATGGCAACTAGGGTAGCTGAGGGTGGAACTGGGTGCTCACCCATCACAAGACTGCAACAGGCCACCCAAATGTTCCAAGCCATGATGCTGGCTACCACCTCCAAAACACTATCCTCCCTAGGAGAAGGAGGAGCTAGGCTATTAGGAGAGACTGCCTCATGGAGTGCAATCATCTGAATGCTCTGACCTTGTATCCGGTAGGCTGGGGAGATCTCATTAATTTGAAACGCATGTCCTCCCTTTGTCAACCAAGCCACCATCCCCTAGGTGTAGTCTCTATGAAGACTTTGCAAATGTGTCATGATCCTGAGGGCTCTAATCTAGATCCTTGCTATGCTACGGTAGCTCCATAGGCAATGCGGGATAGTCTCTAGGCAGTGACCCTCGGATCAGCAGTGGCACTACCCCTCCACTCGCATCTGCTCCCCGATGGGCATGCCTCCATGGGCGGCCAGCCAGAAGAAGCATGAGATCTTCCTCGGTTGTAAGTGTAAGCTGGACCACAACCGCATCCAAAACCTAGAGCGCACCTCTCGAGGCACTCTTTGAGTCACCCAATGTCTCTCCCTCGAGGGGGTTCACCTTGACAAATCCATCTAAAGCCTCTTGCCAATCTAGGTGGTGTAGGAAAAGAAGGGCACCTCATCCACCTGGTTGGCTAGGCTACCCCTGAAGGGCCAGAACCACTCTCCCGAGTCCCACTGGACCTCCCTTAGGGGTCTACCCTCCCACAGCCAAAGGCACCATCTAGAGGCATCCTGCTCTGAGATACTAGGAGCGTCAATGTGCCACTCCTTCCCCAAACGTCCTACCACTCTGATCATCTGCGAGTGTATCCCATCAAGACTCCCATCCATCTCAGGGTCCCTCTCAGTGAGTGGCTAAAGAAGGCCTCTAGGTCCTACATGGAAGAAGCCAAGGTGCATGCTACCGTGCTGAATCAACATCCTCAAGGGAACACCAGTATGGGAGAACTGCCCCAACCATCTGCTGTCTCTCCAAACGTGAAGTCCTTCCCACCAGGACTCCAGAATGGTTAAGTCAATCTCGCCCATCCACTGCCCTGCCCCTCGCAAATGCACTAGGGCATCAAGCCTCGCCACTGTCTCCATAGGTAGTCTACTCCAGTGGCCAAAGTACCCTGCTGGACCATTGTCCCACTATGCCCAACCAATGTGAGTCCATTGTTTGAGTATACGGCCCTCTTGATCGCTGATCTCTGGGTGCCACATAAGGGGCTAGTGTTCAAACTCCTCTCTGCATCTGGGCAGGACCCCTTGCTAGTCTCTGCCATACCCTGTGAAGACTCCTCATCAGGGGGGAGCCCTTCCCCATAAGGGGGGCCTTTGAGAAGATCCATCAATGTGAAGGCTGCCCCCAATGCATGGGGTGTTCCTCAGAGGCCCTCGCCGTAAGAGGAGCTTCCAAGGCTTTGCACCTAGGGTGAGGCTATGAACCACCAACTTACCCATAAGGGCCCTGCTCTGCATCTTTAGATCAATGACACCCAAGCCTCCGAGTGCCTGCGGCATGATCACTATCTGCCAAGCTACTTCGAACTGAGGCAGTCGACTCTGATGGGGACTCGAGCACTGTGCCAAATGCCTGACCAATGGAAGGGAGGATGGCTCGATACTCCTTGGTGAGCCCTGGGAAGCGAAGTGTAACCGAGAAAAGTGGAACTTGGTGTGTTGTATCCATGTCCTCCACTGTGAACCCATGATACCAAGGAAAGAGGTAAACAAGATGTGGGCCAAGGAGGATTGGACTTTGCTCCACAAGTGTTGAGGCAATGTCGGGGAAGCTCAGCTGGATGAGGAAAATGCCTCATCCATAGATGGTGACCTCCTGGATGTGGTCTGCTTCTAATGCCAAGCTCGCATGGATTCACTCTCGCACCTATCTCTGTGTAGGCAGCGTGAGGCCCACAATTCTGCCCACAAGCGCCTTGTCCTAGAGGGACTGAACTGCCTGCTGTACATGTTGCTTGTCAGCTGGGGAAAGAAGAACCTTAATGGGTGTGGGATTTAAGGGTGCTACCATAGAGCGCCTTTGGCCAAACCAAGGGTCACCACCAAGGTTTTCTTTCACCCTAGCAAGCGCAAATACTCCCACTGCAGGGAGGAAGAAGAGAAAGGGGAGAAAAGCGTCAGAGGGGGAGGCGAAGATGAGGCAAGGTGAGGGGGGAAGAGGAAGGAGGAAGGCAAGGAGGGTGGAAGGTGGAGAAGGAGGGGGGCAATGAGAAGGCAAGGAGAGAGAGAAGGCGAGGGCAAGAGGCAAAGAGGAGGCGGGAGAAGGAAGCCGACAGGAGGGGGAGGAGAGGAGGAGGCAGAGGGGGGAGGTGGTAGGGGCGGCGGAAGGAGGCGGGAAGGGGCAATAGGGGAGGCGGGAGGAACTGAGGGGAGGGGAGGAGGAGGGGGAGCGGAGGAAGTAGAGAGGGGAGGTGGGGGGGCAACTCAGGGAGACGAGGTGGGAGAGGCAAGGAGGGTAGGCAAGGGGAGATGAAGAGGGGGGGCGGAGAGGTAGAGGAGGAGGTCGAGGGAGGTGGTGAGGGGGAGCGATGGTGGAGGAGGCATGGGGGTATGGGAAGGAGGAGATGGCAGGAGGGGAGCAGTGGGAGTAGCCAGGTACTCAAGCCATACCGAAAGTTTTTGCTTCAACAAGGGCTTCCCAAGAATCCCCTCGAACAGGAGGCAATAGTTAATGTAACTTTTTCATGTGTTAGCCAAATTTCAAGGTGTAAATACAAATTTGAAGCTCTTTTAGTGTAGAACACAACCATGTTAATTTGACTCATGGCATATTGTTAAATTCGTCTCATACTCAAAATTTTGATGGGGTTTCTTACTAAAGGGAGTTGGCACCCCAGGTTCTAACCTCAGCTTTACAACACCCCTTTCATTTTTCTTATAAGTTTGCCAAAATATAATATTCCATCTTGTCTTTGAGTTTGAGGACAACTTTTTTATGGTTTGCTATATACTCAATCAATGGATGTTTACCCGTAAAGTATATCCCAAGTTCCCTTGGCTTTTCCAATTCAATTTCAAAGAAGAAATCCTTGGACCAGATCTCTTAAAAGTCTCTCCAAGTCTCAATTATTTTACCCCTATCTTTGTGGTTCTCTACAATCATGCATAAGTTTTAGAATTTGTGTATGTATATGTACATTTAAAGTTCTCTAAGACCATGCATAAGTTTAGAATTCATGTATGTATATGTATAAATTAAGGCCTTGCATATGTATATTGGTGTGATCTTACTTTTAGTGGTGATTGTTGTACATCAAGTTATGATACAAATTTGGCTTAAGGTTGATGATGTGCTTCATGGTGATTTTCTTTTTGGTTTACACGCATAATTTTTTGCCAAGCATGGTGCATTTGTTCAAACATGTCTATAGATTACATAAAATCAAAGAGGTAGAAATGAAAGCTAACTTTTAAAGTATTTAAGAAAAATTCAAATTCAGAACACTTGTTTGATCAATTTTGTTAGTGAAGAAAACAAATCTTACAAGCTAGAAAGCAAACAATGTTGGATTCAAACCCTAGGATGGAGGGAAAAGCACTTGAATCCATCACAACATGGGATTTGGCTTAGTAGCAAAAGAGCAAGTTGAGGATTCGCTTCAAAATTAAGATCCAGTGGGCAATAGTCAATGGAGGCTATTCATAAAAGTCAAGTGCAATTCAAAGTTGTTTGGTCCCTATGCTATAAGAATTCAAGGAATTAAACTCAATAATAAGAGAATGGATCAAAGATACAAAATTTATATTCAACTATGAATAGAGGCCTCCTCTGAGTGCTATCCTTACTACTAGCATTAGTCTTAGGTTGCTCATCTTTTGATTCTTCATCACTTAACCCATCTCCTTCCATTGCATCTTCTCTATTGACATCTTCCTCAAACTCCTTTGACCAACTTGCTTCAATCATAACTTCATCCTTAGTTCCTTGATCCTCTTTTAATCGACTCCTTAGTCTCCCTATCCATTAAGGCCTCAAAAGAGTTTTTGGAAGTAAAGTAAGTGGTTATAGTCTCTTTTCCCTTTTCTATAGTGACATTGGTATTAAACGGAGGGACCACCTCCTGTCTTTATTTCTCAGCATTTGATGGAGCCTTGGGTACCCACTTCTTTGAAGGAGAGTATTGCTTAGGTATATGAGTAGTAGCCTCTTGAGGCTTGCTCCTATTGAGGGGACAAAGTTTAACAACATGACTAGAAAGCCCATAGAGGAAGTAAAAATTAGGAAAATTCTTAAAGAAGAGGCTGTTCTCTATAGATGCTTCCCTTTCTATTAATAATCATAAGAGATTCAGGGAGCTATGCAAAAATATATAGCTTGATACAAATATGAGGATTCCCTCTAGGGTTAAAGAAATTCTCTTGCTCAACTCGAAGAACCTCTCCTAACTTGTAGCACAAGAAAGATAATTGGTTACAAAGGGACAGAGGTAGATATAAGAGTTTAACCCACATTGGGATTCTCGTGGAATTATTTGCATCAGAAGAGAAGCCTTGAGACCACCATTCCAAGTACAGAGGCTGGTGTCTTATTATCTAGAGCCCATACTATAGGGATATGGTAGCCATTTTTGGCCATTCATAAAGAAACACAAAAAAACCTTTTTGGGGAACCTAACATTGACAACAGTCATGCCCTTTCTAATCCACTTGGTGCTAATCCAAGTTCTAAGATAGGCCATAGGAGGGAGAAGGTGACCTACCAAGGCATGGAAGCTAAGCTGATTCATTGATTCTATAAGTGTCATCCAGGAAGGCCAATATACTTTTACCTTAATTAAGTTGCTCACCCTCACCCAAAATTTTGTGTTTTCTTTCAGCAATTGTTCCCTCATCTCTTTGTGCTCCTTAGTCATTCTCGACCTTTTGACGATCTTCTCTTTTATGCTGCAGGTAGGTACATCTTGGTTTCTCTTGTTCTGTTAAGGATTTTTGCCACTTCTATTGGACCTCCTCCATCTTTGGTTTCACTTCGTACTCCTCCATTCTCGTTATCTAGGCCTCTATTGTCAACAACATCGATTGTGGGGCTAGCTTTTGAGGCTCTTCTTTCACTTGCAACATTGGCTATACTAGATCTTGGGTCATGGGCAATTTCCTAGGGCTTGTTGGTTGCTTTTCCATGCATGGCATGTCTTCTCCTCTGAAATTTTGTGATAATGTTCCAAGTAGTGATGTTGGACACCATCTCTAAAATATTGTACTTTGAGGAAGAAACATGGCATTGAAGTTGTATCTTGTACATCAATCAGGAAGACCCTTTGTTCATGGATCCAATAAATTGATGCATCTATCTCAATGGAGCAAGTGTAACCCCCCAAACAAGCATACCCTAGGTGTAGTCCCGCTACATTCTTTGTTTCCTAGCCAAGATCTAGAGGGCCCCCTATCAAATTCGCTATGTTGTGAGGCAGCTCATAGACAATGCAAAATCAACTTGAGATCATTGTTCATGTAGTAGTCACACCTTACATCAATGTGCATTTGCTTCCCCATGGGAAATCATCCAAAAGAAATAGGTAATATTTTGGGGTCAGTAGTAGCTGGTCCACAAAAACAACCATAATTAGGATACAAAATCCTAGGGCATTTGTTGCTCAATCCAATGCCACTCTCTCAAAGTAGTTTAGGCTACCACCTTTAGTTGGATGTGATAAAAAATGCATGGTGTTTGCAAGAGGAAAGGCATCTCAACAACCTATCCAAGTGCCTTACTGCAAAGGGCCAAAACCACTTATCTGGATCCCACTACACCTCATGAAGGGGTCAACTCTCCCACAACCAAAGCTAACCACCGTGACTTATCCTGACCCAAATTGACTGGCATTGGATCAATGGTATCATAGCCCCATTCTATAGAGCTTAGAGCAGTAGGATCCTTGGTCTTGATGCCAATATTGAATCCTAAGAGGCACCCTATACTAGAGAACTGTCCATACCAATGTGGATGAGTTGGAGTCATTCTCTAATGGAATTATCAAATGTTGACTAATAGCATCTTGTTCAACACATTATTACGTAACCAGAAGTTGAGCCTTTCATAATTACTCATGGATTTCTCCATTTGATTGATTCTCCTCTACTGCTATGTTGGACAAGGCTCTAGAGGTCAAAAGTGATTGCTACCTCACAACTTGTAAGTCCTATTATGGTCTTCTTACCATCTAATCATGGTTATTTAGGGTGCTCTATGCTAGAATCTATACAATGGAGCTATTATAGCAAAATTCTAGAATTGGAAGTTACTTTTTCCAATTACCTTTCCCTCTACTCAAACATGCTCATAAACATATCTTCCAAAGTTTGATTGACTATTTTTGTTCAGTTGGTTAACTATGGATGGTCAGATTTGCTTATATTTAAAGGTTTTGTCAAACCTAAATTCCTTTCATAGTTGTAATGCCCTTAAAGGATCCTAAATAAGGCCATTGGTAGAGTTGCAAGTAGGTTACAAATATGGATGAAGTATGTTTTCTCTAGAGAACTCCTTAAATGAAAGTAATACTACTTTGTTGAACATGTTGGAACATAATAAAAATTGAAGCCTTATATAGTCAAGTACCTATATTCCTTGCCATATATAATTGATACATTTCTCCATTTTATCACTTCTTGCCTTCTTCTATGTTTAATATGGCTCCAAAGATCTAAAGAAGTTTCAACCTCACACCCACTAAGTACTATCATGGTATGATTACAATTTGTCATGGTTGCTTTGGTGCTTTAGGCTAGGGCCTATACAAGTGGACTATCGCTAGTAAGTCAACAATAAAATGTACTAAAATGGGCTCTTTTGATGCAAACTCCCTACATTTATTTATTCACTAGGTACTTTTGGCAACTCATTAACATAATTTTGGATATCTAAAGTCTTGCTTGGCTAGAAGAACAATCTTCGTTTTAACATAAGTTGCCTAAATACTTGAGTGTCTCACATTTAGACTTTCATGGAATTCACAAATATTTGGTTTGCAAACCCTTTATCATCTAGAACTCATGCCCTCTAGATAACCACCTTCAATTGTATACTTTTGCTCTTAAGCAACTTAGGTGAAATTTCTTGGAAGGGTATACTATATTCGCCTACATCTTATATCTCAACTCACCATTAGGCATTGGATCTTCCATCTCTAATATTGGCATAGATTAGAGATGGCAGATCCAATTCCTATATTAGATCTTTTCTTACCTCTAAGACTTCTATATTTGTCTCTTATCTTGTTAAGTGGGTGTGTCCTTGAAACATCAACTTTGGCATATTTTGTAATGTAAAGGCTTGATAATCCAAGAAATGTTTATAACCCTTGGATAATGCCATCTAAGAAAACCTTTATTTGTTTTAGATCCATATGCATTCCATATCAAAAAATCATGTCCCAATTATTGATGAAGACTCCATCCTTAGAGATTTTGGAATATATTTTATGCTTACAAAGCAACTTGAAAAGTCCTTTCAAATGCTTCTTTGTTTGTTCATTGGCTTGTTCATTTTTTTTTCGAGAGAAAAGAAACTTCCATTAATGCTTGAGAAACACCATAGAAATTAGCCTGCTAGAGGAGCTAAGGATGGTGGTAAGTACAATAGAAAAAGTGGTTGTAAAAAAGAGACTAGCCTATTTCTGGAGAACCTAGTTGACTACCTAGGAAATCTGTGGAATAGGGGCTAACAACCAAGGTGTTTTTCTATACATCCAGCATATAAAAATATTGATGGAAGAAGTGACAATGTTTGAATTTAAATAATTGTTAGTTGAATTTTGAAGAAACATATTTTCTATCATCTTCATGTGTAGATAGAGTTACAAAACTAATGACATGTATTGGGTTGTGGAGAAAATTTGAAATGATTATCTTTTGAGTGTTTAATATTGTCATTTTAATGACATGTGTGGGTCCACCTGCATTGGTGCTGTATGGCGAAGTTAGTAATTGGCAAACATAATGGGACTCAAATTCGTTCACCTATGAATCACAATGGGACAAAGATTCATTCTAGGTTTTGTTGTTGTAGTAGTGCAAGGCCTTGTGTTAGGGTGCACATGCTTTTTGTAATCACATGCATTGCTGATGGATTTTTAATAGGTAAGACTAAATGCAAGATTTGTAATGGGACAAGACATGGTGTGTCTCTAATTCACTATCGTTCAAAGAGCTGTGCTAAATCTTGTCCGATGATACAGAGGTCTACACACGCACTTTTTATTGTATGCTTAGGGGCATGCACCTAGACATGTGTGGGTCCACAAACATTGGTACTGCACCTTTAGCTGTCATTCTTGATCCTAAAGTACCATCCCAAGTGGCATGCAAAGTGTAGATGATGTCCTACTAGATGGTGACTAGGGTAGCCTTCGGAGGGACGTACTAGCTACTACCAACCACGTGATTGCATGGAGCAACCCTCCAAGCAGCCATGCTGGACACCCTCCCAAACACTATCCTCTAGCAAAAACATCAGGCCTACACAAGAAGGTAGCCATGCATCATATATCTCTATTCGAGAGACCTACTAGCCATTAACCCTATAAGCTAGTGAAACTTAATCAATCAAGAAGGCATGCTCGCCCCCTGTGAGCCATGCTACCATCCCCCATGTGAAGTCTTGATCCATCTGCTATGTGCAAGCCACAATCCTAAAGGCTGCTAGCCAAATCCTCTATTCAGTAGGATAGCCCCAGAGGCAATGGGGGATCATCTCTAAAACTACCTTTATGCAACAAATGCATATGCCATGTACTCGCATCTGCTCCAATCAAGGGTCGATGGACAATCACCTATGAGCCAACATCCATATTAAATAAAGAATCTTCCATGGTCACAGGTTCGTCTAAGCTAGAAATGGGAGATGACCTCTCGAGGGACATTATGCTCAACCCTGTGGGACTCTCTTGAGGGGCTCCAAGCTATTGCCTCCAGCTGGATGAACATGCTATTTGATGTGAGTTGTATTCAATAAAAAGGGCATCTCCTCTACCCTGTCCAAATATCGTACTCAAGTTGGCCAGAGCCACCCTTGGGTCCCACTAATATCACAAAGAGGTCATCCCTCCCAAAGCCAAAGGCACCAAATTTCTCCCTTTGGTACTAAGAAGATTGTGGATCAATGTGCCAAACCTTGCCCAAGTGGCCCACTATCTTGATCCGCTGCCACTTCAAACCATCCAACATCCAAGGCTTCCTCATCCTTGTTGCCCCTTTCTATCTTAGCTTGCAAGAAGCCTTCTGGCCCCACCTTGTAGAAGTTGTAATGAAAGAATCCAAGGGACTCCTAAAAAAACCAAATCCTAAGAGACATCCCTATCCGTGAGAACTACTCAGATTAGTAGTGAGGGGTCCAAGGACTACATAACCCTTTCCACTAGGAAGTGGTGATCGCTACACCAATCTCTACCATTTGGATGCCTACCCCTCTTAAATGAGAGAGATCTTGCACCCTAGGGAGATGCCTCAAACCCCCAAAAACTTATTTGGGCCACTAACCCAATGTGCTCATCCAATGTGCTCTATTGACCTAGCAGACACCCCTTCAAGTCTCAGCCCTTTGGGTGCCATATGAGTGGTTGTCTCTCAAAATCCTATCACTATTTTGAATGAGTCACCCTACTAGCTACTACCAAACCCTAAAAAGGCTCCTCATAAGTGGGGAGCCCTTTCCTATTAGGGGAGCCTCTAAAAAAATCCACCTATGGGACTACTGCCACTGTCTACGGAGTGTTCTCAAGAGGCCTCCATTGAAGGAGGAGCTTCTAGGGGTCCACGCCTAGGATTAGACCTTGTACCACTAATTTGCCTAGAAGAAGCTTCTAGGGGTTTGTGCCTGGGGTGAGACCTAGTACCACTAACTTGCCTAGGAGGGCTTCGCTCTGCATGTCTGGACCAATGATATCTAGTCCAACTCATGCCTATGTCATGATTACTATCTGCCATGCAGCTTAGCTCTAGTATTATGCATGCTATCCAATCCTTTCCATAAGATGTTATGTACCAAATGTCTCAACTACCCCATACCCTCGATGGATGCACTAATAGGAGGCTATGTACTAGGCTGTGGCAAGAAGGACCTGGTTGACTTGTAGTGATCTACCTACTAGGTAGAGTTAGGTCGAGCTCCAGTATAGAAGCTTGCAACAATGAAGTGCTCTCTAGAATTGGGGCGATTTACTGCTCCACTAAAATTTCAATACCCACCTAGCAGCCTAGCTATCTCGATGTTTGCCCATGCTGAATCCATCAAAAGCCAAAAGCATCCCCCCAATCCCATACCTCTTGGACCTCCTCTATGCTCGTGAAGAAGCCAATAGATTTGGTTCAATTGATATGAGCCCCAAAGGCCTCACAATAGATATCCAAGGCTCCCTTGACAGCTTGCTCTTGAGACCTCCACATAAAAGGATGTATCATATATAAACTATGAGCCTAATAGCTCCTCCTCCTATAAAATCGGGAACCTCATCCTTGTGAAGCCTATCCTTGAGAGTGCATAAAATTGCCTAGTGCCTCTGCTATAAAAAGGAAGAGGAAGGGGGGCAACCTTGGCATATTGAGTGAGAAAGAGAAAAGGCCTCATCTGCGTGCCCCCCAAAGATGACCTAATTGGAGCTCCTTGCATAAAGAGTTAAAACCTCTCTGATCCACCTCTTCAAGAAGCCCAATCTCCGCATGGTGCCCTCCAAGAAGAACCACTCCCCTCCATCACATGTGCTCAAAATCAAGAGAAGGATGGCAAAAGGCTGTGACTCCTCCATGGCCCAATCCATTACTGTGGGGGTTAAAGGCCACTGTACCTTAACCCCATTATGTACAATACTTAAACACACATATATATGGATAACATAGAAGATAATTGATGCACTCACAATGCTATGCTCTCTTGGATGAGACATTATTGATGCTTATGCCCATGGACGGTGTTTATGCTTGAGGCATTTGACTCTTATTGGGTTTGACATTGTTTTGTCATTGCAGATTGACATTTTCTTTTGGGCCAGATTTGCTTATATGGAAGTATATGCACATGAGTCATATGCATTTTGATGCTTTGAGCCTTGAGTTTTGGTGACACTATCCTTCAATAAGACAGACATATTTGGGTGCACTTGATATTTGGTGTGATTTCTCTCTTACAAGTACTAGCATTTGGGATTTTGTTTCGTTTGCATCATGGCATCCTCTTCCATGTTTGAAAATGAGTTTTTCAGCATTAAAAATTTTGATGGGACAAAATTTTCTTTATGGAAAGAATAGATAAGGGATGCGCTTATTCAAAAGAAGCAGATTAAACCCTTGGCAGGGATTGGAGCTAAGCTTGCAGATATGTTTGAGAATGATTGGAATGAGTTGGATGCATTAGCAAAGTCTACTATTAGACTTCATCTTGCAGAGTCAGTTTATTTCATTATAGTAAATGAGAAGACTACAGAAGATTTGTGAAAGAAATTACGTGCCACTTATGAGAAGGAAACTACCTCTAATAAAGTTTACCTCATGAAGAGACTGTTTGAGCTACAGATGAGGGAAGGGGTCTCCATTGCTTCTCACTTGAATGACTTCAATATTGTTTTCAGCCAACTTCAAGCTCAAAAGATGAATTTTGATGCGGAGACTAAGGCAATATTTCTCTTGTGTTCATTGCCATCCCCATGGGATACCTTTCATACAGTTGTCAATAACTCTGCACCTAGTGGAGTACTGAAGTTCGATGATGTTGTGGGTAGCTTGTTGGATGAGGAGATTCGACGGAAGTCTATGGATGGCAACAAGTAGGATGTAGCCTTAAATGTGCAAAGGGGTAGATCCTAGTTTAGGGGAAGTCCCAAGAAAGAGGGAAATCTCGTAGCAAATCCAAGGCACAGAACATTGAGAGTGTTACCATGTTGGCAAGAAGGGCCACATGAAAAAGGATTGCTACAAGCTGAAAAAGAGAGCAAAAGGATAAGAAAAAGAATGCAAATTGGGGTGCAAATAAGAAGGAAGAGAGTCCAAGAGAGGACAAAGGAAAATGAAGATAGAGGAGATCAATACAGTCACTCTGATAATGTTGAGAGTGCTCTCAACGGAAGCAAGAATGGAAGAAGGAGAGAGAGAGACAGAGAGCCACACAAGTTTGGTGGGTGCAGAACCACCCTAATCTTCTTTTTCATTCATTTATATATGTGTTTGAGTATTTTACATAACTGGGGTTAAGGCACAGTGACCTTTAACCCCCACAACCTCCCACTTAAAGGACAATGTGCCTTTAAGAGAGAACAACTAGCATACTATCCAATGCCCATCAATACACGACAATACTCAAACCGCTGACTAGGTAGACTCTTCGTCAGCATATCTGCAGGATTATCATCTGTATGAACCTTGACAAGCTCTATGCGCTTGTCCTCAAGTACCTCCCTGATGAAATGGTACCTGACCTCAATGTGTTTGGTCTTTGCATGAAAGACCGGATTCCGTGCTAACTGAATAGCACTCATGGAATCACTATGCAATGTCGGTACACCTGTATGAATCCCCAAATCTCCCACTAGCCGATCAAGCCATATAGCCTCCTTGCAACCCTTTGTGGCTGCAACATACTCAGCCTCTGTGGTAGACAAAGCCATGCACTTCTGTGCACGAGACATCCACGACACTGCACCACCTGCAAAGGTGAACACATAACCAGAAGTGGATCTCCTACTATCCACATGCCCTGCATAGTCTGAATCTGTGTACCCAAGTACACGCATGTCTCCTTTACCAAAGCAAATGCACATCTCCTTGGTACCCTTCATGTACCTCATGA
This sequence comes from Dipteris shenzhenensis, assembly GCF_047967505.1. NCBI lineage: Eukaryota > Viridiplantae > Streptophyta > Polypodiopsida > Gleicheniales > Dipteridaceae > Dipteris > Dipteris shenzhenensis. The sequence continues at coordinate 62,468,873 of NC_141597.1, read as the reverse complement.
TGCACTTAACTGCCTCCCAATGCCTCTTTCCTGGATTAGCCATATACCGGCTAACAACCCCCACTGCAAATGCAATGTCTGGTCTAGTAGCTATCATAGCATACATAAGACTCCCAACTGCTGATGCATAAGGAACCTTGGCCATCATGGCCCTTTCCTCATCTGATTTGGGACTATCTGTATGACTCAGTTTCACATATGGAGGCAATGGAGTACTCACTGCCTTCCCCCCCTCCATATTGAAACGCTGCAATACTTTTGTAACATACTCTTTTTGTGAAAGCCAAAGGAGTTTCCTACTCCGATCACGCGTGATGCGCATACCAAGAATATGACTTGCAAATCCCAAATCCTTCATATCAAAGGCCTCATGCAACTTGGCCTTTAATGCATCTAGCTCATAAGTATTCTTGCTAGCCAATAGCATATCATCCACATATAGTGCCAGGATTATCAGGCTACTATCTTTAGCCCTTTTAGTGTAGAGGCAGTGATCAATTTCACTCCTTCTAAAACCCTGGGACCGAATGAAAGCATCAAACTTCTGATACCATTCTCTAGGTGCTTGCTTAAGACCATAGAGACTCTTCTTCAGCTTGCAAACTAAATGCTCTTTGCCCTTTTCTTCAAAGCCTTCCGGCTGCACCATGTAAATTTCCTCATGCAAATCCCCATGCAAGAAAGCTGTCTTGACATCCATCTGCATAAGCTCCATATCCTCTAATGCCACTAGTCCAAGCATGCATCTAAGTGTGGTCATCTTCACAACCGGAGAGAATATCTCATCAAAGTCCACACCCTTCTCTTGCTTGAACCCTTTAGCAACCAAACGGGCCTTGTACCTAGGCATATCATCACCTGTGACCTTCATTTTGTAGACCCATTTACATGGCAATGCTTTCTTTCCATGTGGCAAAGAAACCAAGTCCCAAGTCTTATTCTTCATAAGTGAACTCATCTCTGATTGCATAGCATACTCCCACTTGCGTTGATCCTCACGCATCATAGCCTCTTTGTAGCAAGAAGGCTCCCCGCAATCAGTAAGCATCACATAGTCTACCCCTGGAACAAACCTATCAGGCGGTCTACACACTCTAGATGATCTTCTCAATGGCATTTCAGCTTGCTGTCCCACTTGCATATCAGCCACATTTGGCTCATCATTTCCACCAATAGATGATCCATCATCTACCCTTGATTGTATACCTGTGGGAGTACTTGGTGGTACCATTTCTTGCACATTTGGTGCATGGACAGCTTGCTGTCTATCAACATAGGCAGGTGGATTCACATCCTGGAAAGTGATTCTCCTCATTTCCACATCCCTCATGGGTGCCTTATGCATCTTCTTCTCATTGAAGACCACATCATGGCTGCGTATGATCTTCTTTGCTTCTGGATCCCAGAGACGATAGCCCATCTCTCCACTTTCACCATAACCCAGAAAGATGCATTTCCTAGACTTAGGATCTAGCTTCTTTCAAAGCTCTTTTGACACATGTGCATATGCCTCACACCCAAATATACGCAAATGAGAGTAAGAGGGCTTCTTGCCACTCCATGCCTCTTCAGGAATACCACCATCCAAACTCTTACTAGGTGATCTATTGATCACATGCACTTGCAGTCTTCATTGCCTCAGCCCAAAAACCACCAGAAAGACTTGCATTGGAAAGCATGCATTGCAACCTTTCTTGAATGGTACGGTTCATCTTTTCTGCAACTGGATTTTGCTCTGGAGTACGAGGGGATGTGAGCTCCCTCTTAATCCCACGTGTATCACAGAAATGCTAAAAGTCATGAGAGAGATACTCTCCACCATTGTCAGTTCATAGACATTTAAGCGTTCTACCTGACTAATTCTCAACCAAGGCCAGCCATTTCTGAAATACCTAGAACACATCACTCTTCCGAGCTATAGCATAAGCCCACACTTTCCTAGTTGCATCATCAATGAATGTCACATAGTATTCAGCCCCGCCTAATGACCGTGTAGGCATGGGACCACATACGTCTGAATGCACTAAATCAAGCATTTCAAACTCTTTCTTTCCCCTTCTTTTATGGGCTGATTTAGTCTGCTTCCCATAGAGACAATGCTCACAAAATTCAAAATCAGAGAAACTCAAATGCGGTACATAACCCAAATGACATAAGAGTTTCATTCCATTCTGGCTCATGTGCCCCAACCTACAATGCCATAAAGAAGTGCTTGGCTGCTCGGTTATTGCAACAACATGATCAAATACCCCTGATACATGTAAGGGATACAAAGTCCCACACTTGGCACCCCTAGCCAAAAGCATAGAGCCCTTTTGAATTTTCCAACTCTGAAAGCCAAAAGTGGTGTGAAAACCAGCATCATCTAGTTGACCCACTGAAATAAGACTCTTGGTCAGCTTAGGCACATGTCTCACATGTTTCAAAACAAATGCAGACCCATTTGCAAAAGAAAACTTTATGTCACCTGCTCCCACTATGTCACCTGCTCCCACTATGTCACATGCATAGTCATTTCCAAGATGCACACAACCTGTCTTTCTACTATCATAAGTGGAGAACCATTCCCTATGGGGAGTAACATGGAATGAAGCACTAGAATCCAAAATCAAATCTTGGGAATATGCATCATCTGAAGTGGTAAGCAACTCTGCAGATAAACTAGACATGAAGAGAACATCATTGTCACTATCACGTGTGACTGCATTGATCTCCTCGATCTTCACTTTTCCTTTGTCCTCCCTTGGACTCTCTTCCTTTTCATTTGCACCCCGATTTGCATTCTTTTTCTTATCCTTTTGCTCTCTTTTCAGCTTGTAGCAATCCTTTTTCATATGGCCCTTCTTGCCACAATGGTAACACTCAATGTTCCGTGCCCTGTATTTGCTACGAGACTTCCCTCTTTCTTGGGACTTCCCCCTAAACTGTGATCTGCCCCTTTGCACATTTAAGGCTACATCCTGCTTGTTGCCATCCATAGACTTCCGTCTAATCTCCTCAGCCAACAAGCTACCCACAACATCATCAAATTTCAGTACTCCACCAGGTGCAGAGTTACTAACAGCTGTACGGAAGGTATCCCATGAGGATGGCAATGAACATAAGAGAAATATTGCCTTAGTCTCTGCATCAAAATTCATTTTCTGAGCCTAAAGCTGGCTGAAAATAATATTGAATTCATTCAAGTGAGAAGCAATGGAGACCCCTTCCTTCATCTGCAGCTCAAACAACCTCTTCATGAGGTAAACTTTATTAGAGGCAGTTTCCTTCTCATAAGTGGCACACAGTTTCTTCCACAAATCTTCAGTAGTCTGCTCATTTACTATTGTGAAATAAACTGACTCTGCAAGATGAAGTCTAATAGTAGACTTTGCTAATGCATCCAACTCATTCCAATCATACTCAGACATATTTGCAGGCTTAGCTTCAATCCCTGCCAAGGGTTTAATCTGCTTCTTTTGAATAAGCACATCCCTTATTTGTTCTTTCCACAAAGAAAAGTTTGTCCCATCAAACTTTTTAATGCTGAAAAACTCGTTTTCAGACATGGAAGAGGATGCCATGATGCAAATAAAGCAAAATCCCAAATGCTAGTGCCTCAAGAGAGAATCACACCAAATACTAGGTGCACCCAAATGTGTATGCCACAATAGACTGAAATATCACAAAAAACTCAAAGCTCAAAGCATCTGACTCATGTGCATATACTATGCATCCATATGAGCAAATCTGGCCCAAAAGAAAATGCCAATAAGTGCCAAATGACTCAAGCGTAAACACTGTCCACTGGCATATGCATTAATAATGTCTCATCCAAGAGAGCATAGCACTATCAGTGCATCACTTGCAATGTTTCAAAGCTGTCCCTGAGCATAAAATAGCATCCATGTGCAAAGCGTCCATAAAAAATAGCATCCCACAAGGCAATTTGGGCCTATGAGCGCATCGAATAAGGACCGCAATGCATCCAAATGGCCTATAGATCATCCACTGCAACCCAATGCACACCACGAATGAGCGCACACTGCTCAAACTGCAACCAGAGTGATTTGCATAAGGTATGCTCAAGAAATCATAGTCCCACGGTAATGAGCGCTACTAAAAATAGAACCTGAGATGCTTCAAAACATGGGCGCCATTGCATAATCGGACTCAGCAAGAAAATCTGCAAATATCTCTCTTTTGCCAGAACTCCAAAATCCCAACCGATGAGTGAGAAATGGGAGTCAACACTTATCCACTGCCATGTGGCATAAATCTAAGGTTTCAAAACCTTAGTATGAAAAATGCATAACAGAGAGATGAAATCGAATACACAGAGTTTTATAACTCTGAAAATCCTCCACCGAATCACGCAAGAACTGATAGGTAGGGGTTTTTGGGCGTCCGGAACGCAATGGGACAAACGGTTTTGGAAACCGTGGTCTCAATCACTGGGTCCAACACACGGACTGAAAAACGTTTTTGGAAACAGAGCTATCTGTAAACTCCACCGGAGTGCGAATGATGAGCAACATAGAAGTTTTAGGACCTCCTAAGTCCACCGGAACTGACAGATCTGCAAATGGTTGCTCCAAACTTGAGTTCCAACACCCGGGCAAAAAACGCAGGAACTGACACAGTGAGTCAGAAATCCAATGAAATGATCCCAGATTCAAGAATGAAGGTGTTTCCAAGCTCCTGAAGTAATGCGGACACCAAAAGCAAGCAATAGTTGCCTCTACAAGTCAATACGGAGTCTCTGTCATCGAACGGAACAGGGAAAAGCTCAAAAAACGACTTTTTCTTTGAAAGCTCTTAACAGGCTCTCAAAACCACTTCGCAAAGCCAAAGTGACTTTTCCAAAGGTTCCTCCAAGGTCTCTGCACACTTGGATGCAAGTAAAGTCACCCACAAAGCTTCCCACAAAGCTTCTCCTTCCTCCCACAGAGCTACTGAGCTTCAAGCATTCATGCACGCTCAGCTAGATCACTCGGGTTCTGATACCAGTTGAGAGTGCTCTCAACGGAAGCAAGAATGGAAGAAGGAGAGAGAGAGATAGAGAGCCACACAAGTTTGGTGGGTGCAAAACCATCCTAATCTTCTTTTTCATTCATTTATATATGTGTTTGAGTATTGTACATAACTGGGGTTAAGGCACAGTGACCTTTAACCCCCACAAATGTGACAAAGACATTCTCTTCATGTCTAGTCTACCTGCAAACTTACTTAGACTTCAAATGATGCATATTCCCATGATTGGATTTTGGATTCTAGTGCTTCATTCCATGTTACTCCCCATAGGGAATGGTTCTCCACTTATGACAGTGGAAAGACAGGTTGTGTGCATCTTGGAAATAACTATGCATGTGATATAGTGGGAGCAGGTAACATAAAGTTTTCTTTTGCAAATGGGCTTGTGTTTGTTTTAAAAAATGTGAGACATGTGCCTAAGCTGACCAAGAGTCTTATTTCAGCGGGTTAGCTAGATGACGCTGGTTTTTAGACCACTTTTGGCTTTTAGAGTTGGAAACTTCAGAAGGGCTTTATGGTTTTGGCAAGGGGTGCCAAGTGTGGGACATTGTATCCCTTACATATATCAGGGGTGTCTAATCATGTTGTTGCAATAACCGAGCAGCCAAGTACTTCTTTGCGGTATTGCAAGTTGGGTCACATGAACCAGAATGGAATGAAACTCTTATTCTGTTTAAGTTATGTACCGCATTTGAGTTTTTTTGACTTTGAATATTGTGAGCATTGTCTCCATGGGAAGCAGACTAAATCAACCCGTAAAAGAAGGGGAAAGAAAGGGATTGAAAGGCTTGATTTGGTGCATTCAGACATTTGTGGTTTTATGCCTACACAGTTATTAGGTGGGGTTGAATACTATGTGACATTCATTGATGATGCAACTAGGAAAGTATGGGCTTATGCTATAGCTCGGGAGAGTGATGTGTTCTAGGTATTTCATAAATGGATGGCTTTGGCTGAAAATCAGTCAGGTAGAATGCTTAAATGCCTATGGACTGACAATGGTGGAGAGTCTCTCTCATGACTTTCAGCATTTCTAGGATACACATGGGATTAAGAGGGAGCTCACGTCCCCTCATACTCCGGAGTAAAATCCAATTTTGCAGAACTGATGAGCCGCACCATTTAGGAAAGGTTGCAATGTATGCTTTCCAATGCAAGTCTTTTTGGTGATTTTTGGGCTGAGGCAATGAAGACTACAGTGCATGTGATCAATAGATCACCTAGTGAGAGTATGGATGGTGGTATTCTTAAAGAGGCATGGAGTGGCAAGAATCCCTCTTACTCTCATTTGCATATATTTGGGTATGAGGCATATGCACATGTGCCAAAAGAGCTTCGAAAGAAGCAAGATCCTAAGTCTAGGAAATGCATTTTTCTAGGTTATGGTGAAAGTGGAGAGATGGGCTATTGTCTCTAGGATCCAGAGGCAAAGAAAATCATACGAAGCCGATGAGTTGAGATATGTAATGTAACGGTCCATTTTTCACTCATGATTGCAATGATGAAAGCAACATTAAAATGTGGTAGTCTCTAACTATTGGAATCCTTGGAATGGCCAAGATTTCTTGGAGGTTTGTAGCCAAGGAGACAAGTAGAAAAATTCAATTTATTAACACTAATAGTAAGGAAAACGACACATTTAAAAAAAAAAGGAAGCAACATCTATCAGCACTCGACCAAAATTCAACAGAAATAATTTGGAAAACTCTCATAGCTAAATAAAAGGACATGGAACGTATTTGTTTGTCCATTTTGCAATTAAGTATGATGAGGAATGTTGAAAAGAGAAAAAATCCAAAGATCTTATCGTTTGTGAAATGCTCTTTATATAGAGATACATCAAATTTCTATAGGAAACAAGTGTTGTTATAACGATGGAAATGGGAAATTGCAATAATTCATGCACTCTAATTCACAAAAACATATACATCCACTTAGGAACCTTACAATACAAGTGCATCGAGGTGATGGTTGCAAATATAGCATAGAAAACAAGAGTGCACAAGTGCACATGGGCATTTCCTCTTTCTTTTTTTTTCCCTTTAAAAAATCCGACTTATATTGCAAAAAGGGAGGGGGAACTCCCCAAAAAAATAAAACCCTTACAATGGAAAATAGCCATCCAAAAGGGTCAACACCCGCGGTTTGCACTAAGTGTAGCAATTCCCACCCAAGAGCCACAAGGGCACTAATTAGACATATTAAAACCCTGCAATCTTCTCCAATGACTGAGCCACCACGGTATCTCTTTTGCTTGAAATACTCACAAAATCAAGTAGAGAACTCTTACAACAACCCAGCAATGCTAAATCTATAAATCCTTGAGGAGATAACTTTCCAAAGCAAATCCTATTCCGTACTGACCAGACCACCTTTGTCACCACAGCTTTAATGTACTGCCAGCAAGCCACAAGCATGGAAGGTAAACCAGAGGTATCACCCAAGACCCCCCGTTTCTAGTTGCTCCCAACCTAAAATCTGACATTAGACCTGCTCTCCTTATGGCTGACTGCACCTTACACCATAAAGACATAGTGGTTGGGCAATGCCACATCACATGTAGAACATGCTCATCGCTTTCCCACAAAGGGGGCACAGCGGGTTTACCACCATGAACCTCTTCACGAGCTTTGCCCGCAAAGGCAATCAGTTATGCAAGAGCTTCCACAACAAGAAACATCATTGACCCACCCTACAACCTTCCCTCCCTTCCACCAACTAGGGGACCTCCTCAATCCCCATACTTTATTCAAATCCTGAACCTCAACACCTTTCTTCATCACCAAGCATCTATAAATGACTCTTGCAGAAAGCTTATTCACAGAAGTCCTAGCCAACAAGTACCATTGTTTTGGCCTCCTTCCCAAAAATTCAACACGTTGACTCAAGCTAAAGTGGCCACGAATTACATTAAGTGGCAGCTAGCCCCCTTTAGATTGATCCCATAACTAAGACCAAGAACACATGCCTTTTCTTAATAGACTCCGAGCACAAGATAAATTCAGCTTGCAAAAGGAACACCGGCTACATTTTTTACTGCACTACCCCACCAAACACCTTCAATGAGTTTGCATCTCGTCGTAATCTACCCCAGCCTTTCCACTCCAGCAACCCAATGTAGCATTTCCATGCCTCTACCAGCCTAGATACCAAATCAGACCCAGACATATAAATTGAAAAATCATAAAAGATCCTCTCATACCAAGGGAGCCCCACCCATGAGCTAACTGCCTTACCCTTCCCGTGCTCTATGAACCACCTGCACATCTCCACCCAAGGGATGGAATGAGAAAATCATTTGGGAAGCCACTTCCCAATCAAAGCCGCATTCTTAGTAGCTACATCCATGAGTCCCCAGCCCCCTTGTAGTTTAGGCAACTTCAAAAGTGCCCAAGGAATATAATGCATTTTATGCTTACCCCCTTCCTCCGCACCGAGAAAAGCCCACAGCAATCTATCCACCTCAATCCAATGACATTTCTTGAACTTCCAAATAGTAGCAATATACATGGTAGCCTCTGACAAAACATGATTAATTACAATCACTCTCCCATTCCATTCCAATGGGAGGCCCTGCCAATACCTTAATTTTTGCACCAAATGATCTTTAAACCAAAGAAACCTCTGCTAAGCTAAGAAACCTAGGCAATAGGTGCACCCAAATACCTTATCACTTCACCACGGTGAGTGCATGAGACTACATCACATTAGCCTACTTAGGGAGCGGGTCCAAACAAGTTATCAAAGCATAAGACTTCTGCCAGCTCCAGGAATATTAAGTCTCCTTAAACTTGGAGGGATTCTACTCATCCTGTTCCACCCGACCACGGATTCCTTTCTCTTGGAGCCTCATCCCCCTTCTTTCTTTTTTTTGGCTCCCTCTAAATCCTCCCTCCTAGCCCAATACCTCCCAAGTGGCCAACCCTCATGGTGCCATGTGTCCAAGTGGACCTTACCATTAAACCCCTCTTTAGGTTCAACTAATGCACCCTTCCATTAATTACCTAGGCCTAGGATTTCCCCCTAGACCCTATTAGCCACATAGGTAAGTATTGTCAAGCCCTCATGGTTTACCCGTTATACCGATGTCATGGTATTATAGTTGACATAACATTCCCTCCCCCTTAAGAATTGTTTACATCCTCAAAAACAAAATTGGGAAACCTCCTCTGGAGATTGCTTACCTTTTCCCATGTTGAACTCTCTTCAGATCTATCTTTCCACTTAATCAGACATTCTTTCCATATAGTATGTCGCGTTCTTTTTTCTTGTGTATCTAAAATTCTTTCTGGTTCATGTGGTAAAGATGCGGGTTCAATAAGTTCAACTAGGACTTCATTTCCAATGAGATTATCATCATCTCCTAATTTTCTTTTTAGCCTACTAACATGAAAAACTGGATGTGCTCTACATCCCTCAGGTAAGTCTAATTTGTAAGCAAGTTCTCCAATCCTCTTAAGTATTGTGAATGGTCCACAATACCTAGGAGATAACTTTGGACATTTACCTATTTTTAGAGATTCTGAAGATTCAGGTACCTTAAGGTAGACTTTCTCATTTACTTCAAGCTCCAACTTTCTACGGTGGGGGTTTGCATAACTTTGTGCTCTATCTTGAGCTCTTCTTATGCTATCTTTAGCTAACTTAAGCATTTGATTCATATCCTCAAGAAAGTCTTTGGCTACTTGAACCTTCTCTTTTTCAAGTCCCACTGTCATTGGGGCTCTAGGTTGAAATCCATACATCATCATGAATGGACTAAAACCTGTAGCTGAATGTTTGGCACTGTTATATGCAAATTCTGTTCCTAATTAGTTTAATGTTTATTTACATATGCTCGAAGCATATCCTCAATGATCTGATTGACTCTTTCAGTTTGACCATCACTCTGTGGATGGTCCGTGGTGCTCATATTCAATGAAGTTTCCAACCTCTTAAACATAGCCCTCCAAAAATGGCTGTTAAATTTGCTATCCCGGTCACTAACAATACCGACTGGTAGCCCATACAATCTATAGATATGCTCCACAAATAGCCTAGCTAATTCTGGAGTTTTAACATCTTCATTGACAGGAATAAAATGAGTCATCTTGGTCAACCAATCCACAATTACCCACATAGAGTTGTGCCCCCTCTGTGTCCTAGGTAGTCCCACAATGAAATCCATGGAGATGCTTTCCCATTTGCCAGATGGAATCTCCAATGGGTGTAGGAGACCTCCTACCTTAAGGTGTTCAGCCTTATTGACCTGGCATTTTTGGCACTTCAATACATAATCTTGGATGTCCTTACCTATTCCAGGCCAAAAGAATTGTCTTTTCAGAAGTACATATTCTTCTGAATTCTCGGGTGTCCAGCACTCGGACTATCATGACATTCAAAAAGGATTTGGCGCCTAATGTCATTATCATCTGGGACACATACTCTACCCTTGTAGAGTAGGTAGCCATCTTCAATAGTATATTTTCTCCACTTGATTCCTTTATCACCAACCTATGGTGTGTCGCCATTTCCATGCAACTCCTCAGTGAAAGCCTCTCGATTAGTTGGATCCCTGTTTTTAATTGCTTTCCATATTTCAGAGAAGTGAGGATCAAATTCACATTTCCCTTTTAAGGACTCTAGGAAATCATTTTGAAATTGAGTAAAACTCAATTCATTAACAATCGGCATTCGGCTAAGAGAGTCTGCTACCACATTAAACTTCCCTTTCCTATATGTCAATTGTATATCAAACTCTTGCATTAACTCAGCCCATCTAGCTTTTCTATCTTTAAGCTTTGGCTGATTACAAATCCATTTAATGATTTCTTGATCAAAGATGATCTCAAATTTTACACCATATAAATAGTGCCTCCACTTCTTTAAAGCATAGACTATAGCATATAGTTCCTTCTCATATGCCGAGTAATTCCGTTGGGCACGATCTAGCTTTTTGCTTTCAAAAGCCAATGGTCGACCTTTTTGTTAAAGTACTGCCCCAACAGCAAAATCACTGGCATCTGTCTCAACCACGAATGGTTCATTGGGATCCACTACTTTTAAGACAGGAGCTGTTGCTATAGCTACCTTTAACTTCTCTTTTGAGGTTCATCCCATATGAAGGTGCTTCCCTTCCCCTTAAGCTGGTCCATCATCGGAACAACAATCTTAGCGTAATCTTGGATAATCTCCTATAGAATCCTGACAAACCTAAGAATATCTGTAATTCTTCTAGATTTGTAGGATGTGGCCATTCCAATATGGCCCTTACTTTGTTAGGGTCCATACGAACCCCTTCTTGGGATATTATATGTTCCAAGTATTTCACTTCTTTTGCAAAGAATTCACATTTGGATTCTTTTGCAAAGAGTGAATTATCTCTAAGCAATTGGAACACTTTTTGCAAATGTTCCAAATGTTTTTTTCTGGTTTTACTATAAATAAGGATATCGTCTAGAAATACTATAGCAAATTTCCCTAGATATGGCCTTAAGACACTATTCATAAGTGTCATGAAAGTTGCTGGAGCATTTGTTAATCCGAATGGCATTACTTTAAATTGATAATGCCCATACCTAGTACGAAATGATGTCTTAGGGATATCTTCTTCCCTAATTTGTACTTGATGATATCTTGATCTTAAATCAATTTTTGTAAAGTATTTTGCCCCTTGCAATTGATCAAAGAGCTCATCAATGCGAGGCATAGGATACTTATTTTTTATGGTGATTTTATTTAATGCTCGGTAATCTATGTATAAATGCATAGTACCATCCTTTTTCTTTACTTGTAAAACTGGTGTAGACCAAGGTGAACTACTTGTTTGGATTTGGCCCTTCCTAAGATATTTTGTTAATTGTCTTTCAACCTAAGCCTATATGGGGGTTTACAAAAGAGGGTAGATCCAAGAATTAAATCTATTTTATGATCTACTTCTCTCTCAGGAGGTAAACCATCATGTAAGTCAAGCGGAAAAACATCTTTAAATTCAAACATTAAATCATTGAAAGAAGATTTATACTTTTTAACATTATAAAAAACAACATTACTTCTTTCCGATGCAAAAGACATAAAATCACCAATAAAAGTAAGTTCACAAAGATATACCTCGCATTGTTCTTGGTGTAGTAATCGTTCCAATTCCATCGAACAAATAAGAGGAGAGTTAGGCACATCATGTTCTCCTTGAATCTGAAAGACTCTACCCTCTTTTTCAAACATAATGGAGTTATTAAGATAACTCCTCTGTAAGCTATGCCCAAGACTATATAGCCATTCTCGACCAAGCACTACATCTGTTCGGTCGAGATGCATGATTTGGAAATCCAAGGCATCCTGATAGCCTTGAATATCCATCTCTACACCATATATCATGGTCTTTTTTATCACTGCCCTTCACCAAAGAGACCACATATTTATGGGCACTAGGACTCTCAGGAAATTTTAATTTCTTACCTAACGAGTAGTTTAAGAAATTATGTGTTGCACTATCATCGACCATCACTCTTACTCTTTGCCCCTTAATTTTTCCATGCATCCTCATTAAATCATGAGGACCAAAGGTGGGCTGCCACATTGCCGATGATAGACAGCACATGTGGGTGCTATCCTCATGATAGACGTCTACCTCAGTGTACTTTTCAGTACCATTGAGCGGTAACACTTGCACCGCATGCACTTGTTTTTGTGGAGGTCTATTTGGGGCTTTAGCTCCCGTTGGTTTATTTTTAGGACAGTTCCAAGTAGCATGGTCTTTGCCTAGACATTTGAAGCAAAGATGTTCTTGCTTGGCCCTTTCATAATCCTCTTTTTTTAAGAGAGGATAATTTTGTGTTTGAGGTTTCTTAGGTGGTACCTAAGAAACCTCCTTCTTAAAGTGCCCCTTCCTTTTCAAATTGGAAAATTTATTGAACTTTGGAACAAAACCTGTTTGCTCCGAAGTTCCAATTTTGAATTTTCCCGTCATATCATCATATATTTGGGCATACTTAATAGCTTCCTCAAAGGTTTTTGGAGAATTTCTTTTCACCTCAACCTTATAAGTGTCTTTGAGACCTCTCACGAAACCCCTTATCTTTTGGAATTCATCAATTCCCTTCAGCTTAAGGACTGCCTACCTATAATTTGCTATGTACTGGACTAGAGTATTTTTACCCATAGTGCAATTGTCCCAAGCCTCCCACGCTCTTTCTAATTCATTTTTTGGTAAAAACTCTTTTAGGAAGGCTTGTTCAAACTCAGTCCAATATCTAGGAATTTTATCACTCTCCCTGAGGCTCATCCACCATTTATAGGCTTTATTTCCAAGGGAAAGACTTGCTTCCACGACTTGATTTTAGAAGGTGTATTCCTGAGTCGATGAAAGTCTTGCCATTTTTGCAAGAATGTATTAATCGCATCTTTATTACGCTCCTTTTCTTCCCCATTGAAAATTGGCGGTTTTACGTCCTTAAGGATGTTCGAGCTTTCTCTAAGTCGAGAGGTAGACCTCTCCACTTGATTAGGAGGAATCGGTGATTTTTCAGTAATAGATACCGATTGAGAATCGGCTATCTTTGTTATAGCTTCAGCTAGGGTTTTTAATGTTTCACTAATAACCCCCAACTGTGTTTCTATATTTTGCATTTGAGTTTCAAGTTTAGTGAATTCCGCATACGGAATTCCATAATCACCATAATCAGTATCCTCCATTTCTACATTATCCTCTTGAGTTTCAGTTTGTATCTCCTCATGTGTTTCCTCTCCAACTATTGCTTTTCCCTTTCTAGCCCTTTCCTCGGCCTCCCTAATCATACCATCCCTTTCTGGATTTGTCATTTTAAAAATGTATATTTTCCAGAAAATGTAAAGTAAAGCACTTTATATCAGATAGAAAAATATGATGCCCACTTCCCTGGTATTTGTTCGATGGTCTTGAATTTGTCTTTGAAGCTGATGCATCCTCTCTCGCTTTTAATTCTTGATCTCTCATCCTGATCCGGCTCTTCTTGCTTCCCTCGATCTCGAATGTAAATCTTTTACTTGAAATCGGCGAGGCTAATAAATCTTGGAGAGAAAAGAGGTGAAATTAACTTTAGGACCTTGGATGAAGAGGGATGAAAAGAGAGGGGTGAAGTGGCTTTCTTTAAAGGCTAAAGTAGCCTTAGATGACGTGGCTTTTTCAAAGGTCGAATGACCTTTGCTAATGTGGCATGGCTTCCTACTCTCAACATTTCAAACAGCGTCCCCGACCGGTGCTTTATCTTCCTTGTAGACGAAAGAGACAAGCCATAAAAATGTACTTGAAACTTATAGCCAACAACCAGTATCTAGGAGCCTAGACATAGATCATCTCACGACCATGGACAAGACTCTGGTAACTGTTTGCAACGCCCTCAGACAGTAGTCTGACTAGCAGCCTATGATGGATTGTATAGCTCTAGAATCTCTCAGTCCCTATCTATTTGTCGACCTGCTTTGAATTGTCTATCGGAATCCAAGCCGCCCCTGGAGTCTAGACCTCTGAGATTTGCAACACTGACACTCGCTCTGGTCTCGATCCTATAGTAATGACGATGGCTGCACGTAGCCTTGGAAATTGAAAAGCTTCAAAGTTCAGACCCGTAGCCTTCACAAGCTTGCAGCACTCCGGAGTCCCACTGCACAATTGTATTTAGCAGTAGTACTTATAAGAGATTTGAGTAATGTGAGGGAGTTGGCTCTATCTACCGTGCACAGCAACTGCAGCCTGTCTACTTGCTATCGCGCCGATTCGCGAACCCTTCCTCCTATATGCAAGTGACTTCGTTGCACTCAATCAAGCTTCGACTGTCGTGACTTTGCTGTGCTCAAGTACTAGTAGCCTAAGTCCAGTATTACATTCAAGTGTGCATGGTTCTCCATAGCTCATCGTCCTGGGCTGCATCAGTGAACTAATGCTGTAGGTCGCACAACAGTCGACTCTTCATTTCCACTGTAGCCGCGCTCCCAAATCATCAAACTCTAGCTCTAATACCAATGTTAAGTCTCCTCAAACCTCGAGGGCTTCTGCTCATCCTGTTCCACCCGACCACGGATTCCTTTCTCTTGGAGCCTCCTCCCCCTTCTTTCTTTTTTTTGGCTCCCTCTAGAATCCTCCCTCCTAGCCCAATACCTCCCAAGTGGCCAACCCTCATGGTGCCATGTGTCCAAGTGGACCTTACCATTAAATCCCTCTTTAGGTTCAACTAATGCACCCTTCCATTAATTAACTAGGCCTAGGATTTCCCCCTAGACCCTATTAGCCACATAGGTAAGTATTGTCAAGCCCTCATGGTTTCCCCATTATACCGATGTCACGGTATTATAGTTGACGTAACAAGACCATGAAGCATAGCAGAACATGTCCATTATCTTCTTGAAAGACACCATCCCCTTCTCATTCTCCTAAACAAACGCCATGATGTCATCAGCAAACTGTTGGGAAGACAACTGTTTACCTCAAGGCAAACTTACATCCTGCATATCACCTTGTTGAACTATTCTTTGTTGTCTCTGTGCTAACATGGACTTAGGTAGTACACAATGTGTGTCTAGAGTAGTGGCAAAGCTCCGTTGTACTTGCATAAAGCTAGGAATAATCCCTCTTTAAAATCCAACTTGCATGTTCTACATGCAAGTTCTACATACGATTTCTACATTCAAGTTCTACATGCAACTCCTACATGCGAGTTCTACATGCAACTCCTACATGCAAGTTCTACATGCACTCCTACATGCAACTCCTATATGCGAGTTCTACATGCAACTCCTACATGCGAGTTCTACTTGCAACTCCTACATGCAAGTCCTACATGCAAGCTCTACATGCGAGTTCTACATGCAACTCCTACATGCAACTTGCAACTCCTACATGCAACTTGCAACTTCTACATGCAACTTCTATATGCAAGTTCTACATGTAGAGAGAGAATGTCTTACAATTCCTACATGCAGAGAGAGAAGCTCTCCAACTTGTATAAATACCCCATAATGGAATGAAGTCCACACTCTTTGGGGCATTGTGTTGAGTTCTACTTTGGTATTCCAAGCAATTGTCTCAAGTGTCCATGCTTCCTTGCACTCCACATCCAAAAGCATGTCCTAACCTTGCAACTCCTCCTCCCCTCTCCTCCAACCTTGCAACCCATCCTCTCCCTCTCCTCCTCCCTCCTCCTCCTTCCTTCTCCTCCTCCCTCCTCCTCCTCCCTCCTCCTCCCTTCTCCTCCTCCTCCTCCTCCTTCTCCCTCCTCCTCCTCCTCCTCCTCCTCCCTCCTCTCTCTTCTTCCCCCCATGCTCTTACACCTTCTTCCTCTCCCACTCCTATGCTCCCCCTAAACGTTTAGTTCCTCAACCCTTAACCTCCATGATCTACGAGGGAGAAGAGTTCTCCACCATGTACTCTACCCTGAACCTTGGATCCTCCTTCTAACCCTGGAACCTCTTCTAAACTTTAGAACCTCTCTCTCAACCTTGGAACCTCCTTCTAACCCTTGAACCTCTTTTAAACTTTGGAACCTCTTTCTAAACCTTGGAACCTCACTTCTAAACCCTGAACTTCACTCTAATCCTTAAACTCCTCCTAAACCCCCTCAACCCCCAATGAAGTCGAAAGCCTTAATTACCTCAACCATGATGATGTACGATCCTTTTACACATGCATGCACTATGTTTGCTTACCACACTTAAGACTACGTCTCTCACTGGAATATGACTCGAGGTCCTAAGCTACACGTATACTACAAACGACAACCCCGATATATCTATAGGTGACAAAAAGCCTCGGAACCCTACATATTGAGAATACCCTGCTCTTTCTACAGAAGCCGTGGGAAAGAGCCAACATTGAGCACCGTTGCCAAGGAGACTAGCATCTCAAGTAATGAGTAAACATACGCAAGTATGTGTAAAAAATAAACTACTTCGAACTTTCACAAACATATCACCCAAGAGCTAGGAGAGCTAAAATTTTTCCAACTCTAGTAAAAAAATAATTTAAAAAAAAATTTAGTTGAAACTCTTCGTTACCAGTTTAAATGCATGTTTTTTGGAAAAACAGCACCTTAAGTCATAAATCAAACCATGTGATGGTTGTCAAAGTGTAGAGCTTGAAATTTTGAACATTTCTTTTTTTTGTGAAAGCACATTCTGACACAACCACCAAAAGTTATGGGCAATCAATGATTAAAGGTTCTAAATGCCATAACC
The DNA here is from genome assembly GCF_047967505.1 of Dipteris shenzhenensis. NCBI lineage: Eukaryota > Viridiplantae > Streptophyta > Polypodiopsida > Gleicheniales > Dipteridaceae > Dipteris > Dipteris shenzhenensis. Next base: position 62,451,674 of record NC_141597.1, on the reverse strand, counting down.
CAAAAGAAAAATTGAAACCACCTCCCTAGTCAAACGTGGACAAATTCAAAGTTGCACATGTATTTGACTACTCAAACGTGTACAAATGCAAAGGTGCATATATGTTTGACTAATTCTACATCTCCCCCTCCTTCCCTATAAAAGTGCATGCATCCCTCTCATACTTTTTCTTTCACATCTTGCCTTCATCCTCTTCCCCATTCCGAGCCCTATGCAAGACACTCCTCCCTCTCCAACGACCACCACCCTACTCCCATCCTCACACAGTGAGTTACTTTGAGCCCATCTCGTAGCAGCGATAACCTAGCCATCCACCCACCATCCATTTGTCCTCAACAATCCTGTTACATCAAGAAAGACTTGGAGAGCATTCATGTGACCATCTCTTTCTCCCTTTGGATTTTCGTCAAAGTTTTTCATCCGTCGAGTTTTTTTTTCCCCCTCCCCCTCCACCCCACCTTCCACCACCACCCCGTCCCCCTCCACCATTCCCCCCTCCACCCCCATTCCCTCCACCCCTCACCACCTCCACCCCCCCCTCTCCACCACCATTCCCTCCACCCCCCACCCCCTCCACCCCCCCCCCTCTCCACCACCCCCCCTTCACCCCCCCCCCCTCTCCACCCCTCCCCCTCCACCACCACCACCCTTCCCCCCCCCCTTCCATCTCCACCCCCCCCTCTATCTCCTCCACCCACCCACCCCTCCATCTCCACCCCCCCCCCCCTTCCATCTCCTCCCCCCCCCTCCATCTCCCTCCTCCACCACCCCTCTCTCTCTCTCTCTCTCTCTCTCTCTCTCTACCCCCTCTTCTCCCTCTCTCTCTCTCCTCTCTCTCTACCCCCCCTCTCTCTCTCTCTCTCTCTCTTCTCTCTCTCTCTCTCTCTCTCTCTTCCCCCCGTCTCCCCCCTCACTTGCTGCTCACACTCCTCTCCCTACCCTAAATCTAACTAAAGGGCTTTAGCCCTTCTACAAAGCACAGGCTTATAATCCCTTGCAAGCAGCTAGACAATTCGTAGTGATCACCATCGTGACGGTGCCTGTGTGCAGTGCTCGCCTCGCTTGCATACTCTGCCTCCCTCCTCTATAACCTCTACCCCCGTTTTGCTCGCAACCCCTCGCTCAGCCTCCAAAACCCCTCCCCCGCCACGCGACACCCGCCCCTCCTCCCTCAAATTTTTTAAAAAAAAATAATTTAAAAAAACCTAATCTAACCTTAGCATTAACCCTAGATTATATTAGATTACCTTAGTTTAGTTAGTTGCAACCTAGGTTAGGTTAGCACCTTAGGCTAGGTTAGTCTGATAGGTTAGGTTAGTGAACTAGGATTAGTTAACTTTAACCCTTCTAGTTAGTTATAGTTACAGTTAGGTTAGCATAACCTAGGGTAGCCTAGTTACAGTCTGGTTAGGTTAGTTAAACTGACCTTCAGTTAGTAACTAAATACAACTAGTTAGGTTAACCAAAGTAACTATCCAGTTATAGTAACTAGGCAATTGGGCTAATTAGCTAGTTAGACTAACTATAATTAACTTGGTTCAAACCCCTCAGTTGGACTTAAAGTCCATTTACACCATCCTTAAGACAAAAAGGCCAATTTTAATCCTACTTTAACCTTAATATTGTGCCCGTTTGGGACCCAAACTGGACCCCGTTTGAACCAAAAGTTCACACATGGAAACGCCATGCTACTATGCATTTTTCCAACCCATTGCACAACATTTTGGAATCCCTAGCACTTGCTTATTCATGCCCTTGTGTGGGCCTCGTTTTGCATTGATTCGCTCGTATCTTTACGTCGTGACCTTCAATTGATGATCCGTCTGCATCGGCACATTTCCCTACACACGTGGGACAATCTTAGGCACATTATTAACATGATGGTACCTAAAACACTAACACCATTCTAACCCTCCAAACATAAATACATTAACACCCACACTTGCGGTAGAGACACCCTTTGTAACTCTCGCCCAATCTGCATGTAGCTACGCTTCTGGCCAACACTTCCGACTCCAACGCTCGCCAAATCCACATACAACTCTAGTGTAACCACCACCTCCGATAATCCTCCCCCGATTCCCCCCCTGAAATTCAAGAAATCCCTTTAACTCCTCCACGCCACAAGATGGTTGGACGTCATCGTGGTGATGATGATGGGGATATTGACCTCGATGCAAAGGCTAACAATTTCTTTAATCGCAGAAATAATAACAATCAAGGTAGGTGCCCCTTGGGAAAACTGGAACTTCCCAAATATAATGGTAGGGGAGATCCAACCTGTTTCCTCCAACATTTTGATGCCGCATGCCGAGTAGGTGGAGATCAATCAGAGGTTCCTCCTCAATGGCTGGAGGTTCTCTGCCATCTAAAAGCTGCTTTACCCACTTCGGGAATGGCCGTTGCCATTGTGGTTCTGCAGGCTCTTCTTCATCTTCTTTGTCTTGAATCCTCCCAAGCACCATTGGGGGAGTTTGGTCTACTACTGGTGGCAGTACTGGATGGATATCCTAGTCGTGGTTGTCTGGGAAGGAAGCATCCTCCTTCAATTGATGCGGCTATTCTGAGAAGACCACATCACGACTTACAATTACCTTTTTGGTAACAGGGTTATAGAGACGGTAACCCTTCGCCTCTTCACTGTAGCCCAAGAAAATACACTTCTGGCTCTTCGGTTCCCATTTGGTCTTGGAAGCATCAGGGACATGCACAAAACAGTCACATCCAAAAACTCTAAAATGTGCAGCTAAAGGTTTCTTACCAAAAAAGGCTTGCAGTGGAGTCATCCCATTCACAGCCTTCGTGTAGCTACGATTCAGGATGTAAACTGCAGTGTTACATGCTTCAGCCCAGAAAGTCTTTGGCAAATCTTTCCCTTTCATCATACTTCGGCCCATTTCGTAGATGATGCGCATCTTGCATTCTGCTACTCCATTTTGCTGTGATGTATGTGGCGGGGGTTTCTACCTCTTGATTCCGTGACTTTTGCAGTAACTTTCGAATTCAGTTGATGTGAACTCTCCACCTCTGTCTGATCTCAACTTCTTCACCTTCCTCCCCGTTTCTTTCTCGACCATTACATGCCATTCCTTGAACCTACTAAAAGCCTCGTCTTTAGTCTTCAGGAAGTATATCCATATCCTTCTACTGTAATCATCGATCAGCATCATGAAGTAGTAGGAACCACCCAAAGCTTCTGTCTCCATCTTTCCACAGAGGTCCGTGTGAACAAGCTCTAGAGGAGCATTTGGCCTGCTGGCCTCTTTAGGAAAGGGATGCCGATGCTCCTTGCCCATCATGCAAGCTTCACATACATCAGGCAGATCTGAAATTTCGGGTAGGCCTACAATCATTCCACTTTTATGCATCTCCCTCAAAGAACTAAGGTTTAGATGACCAAACCTCTCATGCCACAGCTTAGTGTTCTTCACATCCGCTCGAGCACTGAAAGCTGAGAGTTCGTAAATGTTGTTGTGCTGTGTACCTTTACCAATGACCTTCCCTTGAAGATCCAGAATCTGTGCACCATTCTTATCGAATTGAACTTTGAGGTCCCGATCCGTCATCGCGAAAATGGTCAAGAAGTTCCTCTTGATATCTGGCACATAAGGAACATCAAACAACTGTTTTACAACTCCATCTGACTTGAGAGCAATTGTACCTTTTCCTTTTGCTGGACATTTTGCATCATTGTCGACTGCTACCAGGATGTCATTCGCTACCGGTTGTAGAGAGGTATACCAATCCTTCCGACTGGTCATGTGGCGCGATGCACCACTGTCAATGATCCACGATTCATCCGTAGGTACATGAACTACCTCCGTCCAAATCTCCTCAATTACGATGAATAGCTCTACTGGTACTGCCTGCGCGCTATTGCTGGACTCTTTCTTTACTCCGTTCTTCTCATCTGCAATCTTCTTTCGGCACTCATTCTACTTGTACCTTGCCTTGTTGTAATAGAAGCACTTGATCTTCTTCTCTCTCTTTTTATCATCAGAAGAAGATGGGTTACCAGAGTCCTTACCCTTACCTTTCTTTGATCCAGCATAGAAAGCTGAATCTTCTCCAGTCCTCGTCTTTTGATGCATCTCCTCCTCCAGAAGCATCGCGCTGAAATCCTCAAAGTTGAGGGGCGGATTTTTGTTCTACGTATTCAGCACCGTAACAAGACCGTCGTACTTTGGTGGGAGAATCCGTATGCACCTTCATGCTAGATTCTCGCTGGTGATGGTGATACCAATTGCAGTCATCTAATCACACAGATTCTTCACCTTGGTGATGAACTTCTCTGCCGCTTCAGACTCAGACAACTTCTCGTTCGCGAGTTGAGTCTCCAGATTTTGAATCCGCGTCTGATACGTGGTCTCGTACTGATTTTTCAAGACCATTCACGCCTCCTCCACTGTGGTGACATGTTCAATTAACGCTATGATGGAATCACTAGTACTGCAGACAATAGAACACAGCGCATCTGCATTTCTTATTGTCCATGCAAGAATCTCATCCGCAATTGGTACTATCTGTTGTCTTACATTGGCTAGATCCGGTCTCGCAATTGGCCTTACGCCCACCCCAGTAGTAGTGTTCCAAAGATCGTATGCGCTTAGGATGGTCCTCATCTTGAACTTCCAGAGTGGATAGTTAGAGCCGTCCAACTTTCCACTTTTGCCGAACGGTGGGATTCGCAGTCTTGCAGGCTGGGCCATCCCTCACAATCTGCTCGCAAACAGAAACACACTACCAAATCTTCTTGCTAGAGTCCAGGCTCTAATACCATGTAAGAAAATAATACAACGTCTGTGCTCAACAGATAACAGGATCTCGTACACAAGAGAGAAAACCAGATAGTATGGAGAATCAAAAATTTGATTACTGTAGAACTGATACAATAGATGGCGCTGCCTCCCAACCGTGCACTCCTGTGAAAGAAGCTTCGATGGTGTGCTAGAAACAGTAGAAGATGGAGGCTGGATGCTGGATGCTAAGGAATCAGGGTTGCTATAGCCAGTGATGAAATGGGCGTCACGAGCTTGCTCTTAATAGCCACCAGTTGTAGTCGATTAGGCTCAATTGGGTAACCGACCTAGTCTGCCCAAAAAGGTCGACTAGGGGTCGGTCCCGAAATAGGCCACCGACCATACGATAGAACCGGTGCACAAAACAAAGCAGCTAACCTATGGTTTTCTGTTCGGCCCAGCCATCCGGGATCATTTGAGACTCTAAACGAGCCCCGCAACCCGAGAGTGGGCTACCCCGAGAAATGCTTCATCTACCCTCAGTGTGGTCAGTCAAGAGATGCCTTCCCACACTTGCATGTAGCCTAGTTGGCGGTGTGCCAACTCTATCTGAAGCCATCCAGCCATCAGGCCACACATGGCCCCCATCTGGTGTCCAAACCAGGACCTACCGGATAACCAAGCTACTCAAATGCCTTCTCCTCATATGGGGGGCTTACAAGTAGAGTTAGCTGGTTCCTGTGTAGTTACACGAGAGTGGAGCATTGATATCTAACATGTTCTTGGAATGGTTTCATCTCAATCCCAAATATTCCTATGTGCTTTCCTATCAAAAATGTCAAATCATAACAAATCACCAAAAATTTAAAAGTCTCCATGTGAATATTTCAATTGTTACTTTGGGATAAATCGCATCGGTGATTATCACTGCACACATTCTCTCACCACATTGTTGAAAATGATACACATTCACACGATCAAGATTAAGTATTTGTCCAAAGGATACCATTTTTTTTGTTTCCATATAACACGACATTTTTTTAAAAAAACACGACATTTAAACCCTTTTTTAGAGTGAATACCTATTTTATAAAAAAATGATTAGCAATTGGGGAAAAAATGTAACAAATCTCTAACTTGCATCCCTAACCTTGGAAATCCTCAATTTCTACACAGGTTCCAAAAATAAATCAATTCTTGCAACATGTTTTTAGAAACCCTAAGCTTTTAACATAATTTTAAAAACTATCAAATGTGAGTAGAACGTTAGCTTGCATCCAACTTGTGGCTTGAAAAATAGATCAAGTCTTTTTACCAACTTGTTGCTTCAGTAACAAGTTGGGGTGTAGCACCACCTCTTGCTACAATATTGAGGTTTTGTTGATCTAAGCAATAAGTTTTATTTCACTCCAAGTTGTAGCTTAGTGGCTCAATAGTGCCTTGTACTCATCATAGATAATAGAGGCTTACTATATTATTGAGGTGATTGGGCAAAAAATAACAAAAGAACAAGTGCATGCCCTTTCTTCCCATTCCTTTTTATTTCCTCACCCAAGCTTTTCATTTTAGCCCTTGTGAGTCACTATATGAGGGTAAGAATATGATATAGCTTAAAGAAAAATAAATGGGGTTTTGAAAAGTATAGTATGTTGATTAAGGAAATCCCCTTTCTTCTTTAAGGAAGAAAACAAGTTTTTTCTTTTGTGGTAGAATACAAATGACAATTTGGGACTAAATTCTCAACCTAGACATTTTTAAGATTTATAATTGATAATCTAGGAATAAAATAGCATCGTTCAAATGAGGGGTGACATAACACAAGTTCCTAAGGGCCATAAGAAAATGAAATAGGTCTTAGAATATGAACTCCTAATACTAACTCCTTATATGTGAGGGACTCAAATCCTACTCTAAAATCATTCCTTACAACCTACTTATTCATTTAATATTTGTGAGAATTGACCTTGTCTCTTGGATTGCACATAGGTAGAAAGAAAGGCTGTTTGCTTGCTTAAATATGACAATTTTATAGGTGGTATTTATGGAGATCATGGCAAGCAATATGACATTGGGGGGTGACATTTGAGTCTTTTAAAAGCATCCCATGGAACCTCATTTATGAGAGGGAACAGGGAATTACAAAAAGAAGATCTGACCAAATGATGAAGCTCATATGCAATTTAGGGCCTTGTGTGTTTGGATCAATCTTGACTATCCTTTATGAGAACTTGTTGAAGCTTCACTCTCATTGAGCACAACTTTAATCCTAAGGGTGTGACTCTAGAAGATGGGAGAATAGAGATATTAGAAGATGCATGCAATTTAAGTCCTTAGCAAAGAAGGAAACATCACCTTAGGTGACATCAAAATGGAAAAAGGTGCATAGCTATTATTATCTAGTTAAATATATTTGCCACTAGGATAAAAGTAAAGATTGACTATTTCTTGATTTTAACTTGGTTTGCTCATTTTTAAGGATCTTGCTTTTGAATTAACAAATCATGGAAGAGATCTGTTTATTGAAGGTCATGATGTATCAACCCTCATTAATTGTATTTTAATATAGGATTTTGAAGAATGACACTAGGCAAGATCTCATTTAGTTGTAAGGCACGTCTATTTAAAGGGAATAATTTGCCATTAGATCTAGATGGATTCTAGATTTGTGATTGGTCTACAAGATACTAGAGCAGCAATAACATGAGAAAAGCCAAGTACTCATGTATTGATGATACTTATACAAAATAGGTAACTTTAATTCTCATGGGTGCATGACTAAGAATAATCCCTCAACAAAATTTCCCCTTAATAAAGCCACTCCTCTTTACTTATGAACTAGTGCATTTTTCTAAGATTTGAATTCAAAAACCCCTCATTTTTTGTAATCCTATCACATTTTGTCCTAAAGTTGAATTTTAAAACAACTCCTTTTGAATGCATGTGGTACACTAACATTCTTTAAGGTAAACGCCCCAAGCTTTTAGTTGTAGATATGGTAATGTCTTAGTTCACTAGATGATTGAAAGAGACATGGAACTAGTGTTTAGCAAGTTTGTTGCACAGTCTAAGAGTTGTACAATCCAAACAAAATAATTTCAAAAGGTCCCAGCTCTCATATAAAGCCTTGAAGTTTTTGAACTTGTCTTTTGTCTTGAGAACAAAGCTAGCTTGAGTTCTTGCAAGCAATCAAAGAGGCTTGCACTTTGAGTTCTTCTTCACATGTTGGGGTACTTAAACCTTCCTTCACCTCTAATAGGGATAGAGGAGGAATGGTGGAGAGGAGAAGAAACCACCACAAAAACTAAGATACAAAACTATACACTTGCTTGAGTTCTTGCAAGAAATCAAAGAGGATGGCAATCTGAGCTTAAATCAAGATCTTTGTGAGATACTCAATCCTTTTTCCCCCTCTAGTAGGATAGAGGAGTGAGGAATGAAAAGTGGACAAGTAGCCACCACAAGTCCCAAGATAAAAATAATAGCTTTTCTATTCCAAAAAGCTAACTTACAAGGCATTGGTACTGTTGAAGTCAGGAATTTGGTGAGGTAATTCCACTTCCATTGTATGATTGTATAAGCATTCAAAACTCTATCTTCATTTAGGAAATCATACAATATAGTAGGCCAATAAGATTTGATAAACATTGAATAGAAAAAAGCGCTCATAAGCTCTTTTTCCATGAGTAACACAATGTAGTAGCCCCACTCAATGAGGAAGTGAAAGACGTAACATCATAGAAATAAAGGATAAGGGGAGCAATACACAAATATTTGAATTTAAAATCTCGTTGAACGATCTAAAACAATCAAAACAAAAATTTACGTGTTCACATGCGGATGTAAGACATGTACACTTGAAATGAAAAGTCCATAAAATTTTGTATCTTATAAAACGACCCGTAGATCATGTTAGGTGTATCCCACTCGTTAGTGCATTTAAAGAATTTTGGCATGTGGGCATCCAAAGGTAATCTATATCATAATGGCGAATGTATTGTAAACTATCGGAAATGCTTGAAGGAGAAAAGAGTAGTGTTAAGTTCTTTAAGTTCTTACATAATGGATCCAAAACATGCAATTGAGAATGTATACACATAAATGTTTGAAGGAGAAGGTGAATGATAAAATTGTTAGAAATTTGGGGTTAAATTGTTATATTGAAAAAGAAAAGTTAAGAAATGAATTGTTAGAGGATTGCTCAAAGTCAAAGACACCTAAAATCTTGTTTAGATGGGCATGTGTTACTCTTGCCATCCAAAGATGAATTGTGAATAGGCCAACGGTGCAAAATCATCTCCCACATCCTCAGCACAAACAAAGCCAACCTCAATACGAAACCATCCTTTCACTCTTGTTAAGCCACACACTTTGTTCTACCCTCCATTAACGTAGTGTAGGGGCTAGAGCTTCTAAATTATTGCTCTTGGGATTTCATGTATGAAAAAAATCCTTGTTTCAAAGCCAAAAGAAATGCCCAATTGTCCCATTCTTCTCAGTCCTTCCTTTTTTGAACATGGTGCTAGCACACGTATAAATGGACCCCCTTTTTGTTTGAATCACATTTCTAGCACAACTATTAGGGACTCCTTTTTTTCTTTGAAGAATGGTGCTAGCACACTCCTAAGGACTCCCTTACAATTTCAACACCACCTATGGCTAGAAGGAATCCAAAGCATGAAAACATGTTGTGTGTGTGTGTGCGCGCGCGCGCGTGCTTCATATTGCCTAGTTTGCAAGAATCTTTCAACAACCTCTTTGTCATTGTCTACAATGTATGATCTTCCAAGAAAGGTGGTAACTTCTAACAAGCTATTCAAGATCTAAATGGATATAAATCATCATCATTCTCACCATGTGGCCTCAAAATAGGTAAAAGTTGTGTGCAACCCTATTGAGACTTACATAACTTGTATGTAACAATTTCAATTTTATATTTCCCAAGTTGTTTGATACAATGCTAGTTGTAACAAACCTCTGCAAGCATGAACCTAATATAATTCCCCATGGAGTCTTTTGGCTTGGGATCTAGTGTAATATCTTAAGTCCACATTCAACTTTGACTTTGCACTATGTTTTGCTTTGAGTTTTCTTTGAGCGAGACAAAATATGCATTAGTAGCATACCTTAGAATAAGTATACCATAAGCTTTTATGAAAAATTGATGCCAATACTTAAGCCTCCTCTTTAGTGTCTCATCCATGTGAATCCCATTCACCATGCAATTTTTTACAAGTGAATTTTTATAAGGAAACAACTTCATGGATCTCAAACCATGGACATTAACATTACACATCATTGGGGGAAAATAGAGTCTGGCAGAGAAATCGCAAAGTATAAAAACAAGCCATGCAAAAACATATGTATTGAGAAATACTTAAGCTTGTGGTTAACCCATGCATAATCATAAGCACTCCCATTTTGATTGCAAGCATTATTAAGCAAAACATTGAATGGATATTTTTCAACTAATTGCAAACTACCATCCTTTCCTAAGTGGAAAAATACTATCCATGTCAAACATCATATACTTCAGCCCAACAAATACAAAGTAGCTATCAATGCCCCCAAAAAAAACCAAAGCAAAAAGAGGCACTTGAAGGTGCACTCATGGGGTAATGTCTAGGCCTTGACAAAGCTTGGTATAACTCTAGCTTTTCCAAAGAAACCTAGTGAATGAATTCGTGTACTCCTATTCCAACTGTCAAACAAAAATGAGGCTGATGGCTTTGCAGGGGATGTATACCTCCCTCCTTATCTCCCTTAGGGAGAAATCCATGCAAGAGCAATTAGAGAAGTCCTAACACTTGCAGTGACACATTTTTCAAAGGACCTCTTCATCTTCAAGTAAGAGATGGCATTGTCATGCTTTGTCACCATACTATGAACCTCTTCCTTGTCATTTACTAAAGCACCACATCATGTTTCTATGGCTCAAAGAAATCCAAAGCAGGTAGCCATGCTTCTTGGTTGTATCCTTTCATTCGCCTAGTTTGCATCATGAACTAAGATTGCTCTCCTTATAGCTCTACAACCCATATCCTCCACTTTAGATAGCTAATATTTTGTTTCTTGCTTGCTCCCACCCCCACACACACGTAGAGACACACACTCACCTACATGGGTTGTCATACATGTGCATACTCAAGTCTATGGATAACTTGTTCATGATGCTAGGGTCTTTTGTACTGTTTGTATGTCTCAATGCCCTCTCCTTGCCAGCCTTCCCCACCTATGATTGCTCATTTACAATCACATGCACCACCTTTTAGGGACCCATTACCTTTGTGGTGTAGGTGAATGCCTATTCTTGAAGTATCTCTTACGACCATAGCCAAGGTTCTTACCCATGAGATTAGACATTGCACTCTCCTATTAAATAGATGGAGCCACACTAGATGTATTCACGTCATACAAAGAAACTAATTCCATGTATCCTAACCTTACCCTCATGCTACTGCCTCAAGAGTAGGTATCTTGCCTTCCTTTGCATGACTATATCTCCACCAAACTCTTAGAAATTGCTCATTCTTAGTAGCCTAACCTCCACTTTTGACTTAAGTATGATAAACCATGCTCTTCTCCCCACGAAAAATGAAAGATCTTTTCTGTACCAACTAAAACTATTATTATGTCCCTCCAATTTGCTTGTGCTTCATTCACCATAAACCCATATTCTTCTCATAGCCATCTAAATATTGCAATTGAGCCCTAGTGTTTTCAACCTTAAAGAGCTCTTTTGGCTGCTCCTTTTGGGCATTTCTAACCACCCTACATCATGCATACCTACAACAGCTTATGTGATGGTTTGCCCATTGATGATGCCTAGCCTAGCCATCATGGCTGGATGGCCCCCAAAGGAGAAGTGCTAAAGGATCCTTTGATGGGGGGTAGGGGGCCTTAAATGCCATGAGACGGAATTTTTGGAGCCTCTTTTCATATAATTAGGACAAATGGGGGCCATCAAGGCCTCGCAAGCACTATCAACATATGCTCTCACACATGCAAATCCACACACCTGCACATACTTGAGCATCCATTTATACAAAGGTCTTCGTACAAAGTTTTTGTTGGCACTCCGAAGGTGAAGGGCAAACTTAGCCGTGACAAAGGCTAGCACTAAAGGAGAAGGCTAATAAAAAACTAGTCCACATTCTCTTCATTCAAGCTACAACTACTTGTAATGCTATACCATTCATTTTACCCTCTCCCAAACGAGCATCCATGCAAAAAAATGCTTAGACCATCTAGCTTATAGGGCAATGAACCACTTAAGATAGATAGAATTTATGGCAATATCAGCACGCCGCAACATGGACGAAAACTTCACAAGGTGAAATTTGCATGTCCGCCCAAACTCGTCCTCTAAAAACACAATGCATAGTGCAGTTTCAATCTCATGATAGTCACTCATAAGGCTGAGAACCATAAACTCCATCACGCATAGCAAGGACTAGCTACTATGACACCCCCACTGACGTCATCAGCGCCCAACAGTGGGTGTAGACCGTAGTATAAACATATGCTCTCACACATACAAATCCACACACCCACACATCCTTGAGCATCCATTTATACAAAGGTCTTCATACTGAGTTTCTATTGGCACTCCGGATGTGAAGGGCAAACTCAGCCATGACAAAGGCTCGTTCTCTTCATTCAAGCTACAACTGTTTGTGAAGACTATACGATTTCAGTTTAGTCTCTCCCAAATGAGCATCCAAGCAAAAAATGCTTAGACCATCTAGCTGATAGGGCAACCCACCACTTAAGATAGAAATAATTCATCGCAACATCAATAGGCCGCATCATGGACGAAAACTTCACAAGGCAAAATTTGCAAGCGCGTGCGCATGTGTGTGTGTGTGTGGAAACAAACTTGATGATTTGGAAGAAATTTTAAGGAACATAAGTGAAATTTTAAGGAACATAAGTCTCAAATCCTTGTAAATCTTATACACTTAATTATCATTAGGGCATGGTTCATGGGGGTCTATGCCTGCTTAATGAAGATAATCCTACTTAGCTTCACACACAGGACAGTAATACATCATCCTTGCTGGAGTTCGAGGTACCTTGGTACTCTACTTATAAGAAGTTCTGCCTGCTGTTCTCACCTTCAACTAAGCAGTAGAAATTTGTTAACAGAAGAACCACAAAGTTAAGCCCAGCTTTTGACACACTGCGATTGAGGCCTAGCTTGCCTAGTTCAAGGACATTTAACACTTTGTTATTGACCATTGCCAGGTATGTTCAGTCGCAATCAAACTGCCCTTAAATGTTGGTCTGGCTATAATTATCTGCGCCGGCAAGGCACAACAAGACTAGGACTTGCATCACAGTTGCCTGAAGTAATTGTTTTTTTTTTCTAAGGGCAACAAAATTGGCATAATATTCTGTAAGTTTTACACTCTCACAACAAATTCAGTCCCTACGTGACAACTAAAGGCCTCGGAACTAGGATAGGAAAGGTTTGTATATTTTTACACTTTTATAATGAGAAAATTCCATTTCTCATTCTAAGCTCATCCTAAAACCCACGGGCCATGTAATGGAAATAGCCATTTTTCTCCCAAATTTTCAACCACCATGGGCCATGTAATGGAAATAGCCATTTTTCTCCCAAATTTTCAACCACCACCTAGCGGTCTAGAGGAATCCGTATTAGGAAGGGAAATTTGTGGTTTATCCTGACTCTATCCCTACTGTTCTAAACCAGCTGGTTTAGAGCTTGGAAATAGAACAGAAATTGTAAACCCATCGTTGCTTGCCTTGGAGAGAGTTTTCTATTCCCATCCTAAATCCATCCATGTGCTAAGGCCCTAGCATAATATATTGGTAGCAGAACAGATGCAATTATTAATGCCGAGGAATTTGGTAGAACTTTGAAGCTTTGCACAATGTGAGTTTGAACATGTAAGACCAAAAAAGGCACTTGAAGTATGCATATCAACCCACAGCAACAGACAGGGCTCTTTTTCGCAGAAGTGTGCACCTTTGGACACAAACTACAAATAAAAAGAAATGAGTCACCCAATGAAAGTAAGCATCCTCCACAACCGTGATTTTTTTTCTGTTTGTATGTTTTCATAATTGGAACTTTTGTCCCATGAGAAGACAGCACTCGAATAACTATCTGTGTTCACGGCTATCACTTACACTGTCAGTGCCTTCATCTGAATCCACAGAGCATCTCAACTGCAGTTTTTCATGCCCTCTAAGCCCACCTATGACATGAGAGGGATGGCCACAACTATCATCATCACTCTCACTACCCTCAGAAAAAGCTAAGGACATACCTGCCTCATTTACCATTGGATATTGTACTGGTAACTTGTGTATTCCCACAACAGTTCCTTTCTTCTCACTGCACATATTGCCATCAGCACAAGGAGAAGAACCTTTGGTTGTTGCAAACGCTTTATGATCTCTCACCCAGACATGAGAGCAATTATCATCATCACTTTCACTACCCTCCGAGAAACTTAAAGACATGCGTGCCTTATTCGCCATCAGATTGTGTACTGGTAGCCTGTGTTCTTCCAAAGCAGTTCCTTTCTTTTCATTGCAAATGTTGCCCACAAAGCAAGGAAAATGCTTTTTGGTTGGTGCAACTTTTTCCTTCATACTGCGCCTTTCCAAAGCCGAGAAAATACTTGGCTTGCAGTGGGACTCTTCGATTGTGTTCAGTCCATCTAAGTCTTCACCCCTTATTGCGTTCTGCTCTGCAGGGCCATCAGACCCTGATTTCCTTGAATCTTTCCAAGTTTCCTCCCTCATACAAAATTTCATATCCAATTCACCAATCCTAGGTTGGTCAGATTCCTTTTCTTGGCCAGACAGACCATAGCTCTTCGCAGTAGGTTTTCCTTTGGGCTCTGGGACTATTGCTGCTTGGTCATTAGCATCCGCAGTTGTACAAAAAGACGCAAGAGAATTTGGGATAATGGATGCCGCAACTGCCAAGACCACCCTCGGCTGTATGTCTCCCGAAGCTAAAGAGACAGAACCGTCTGCTGAGTTATGTGCACCATCTGCTTTGCTGTGAAATAGAGCTGCACCATATGCAGTATTTTTACTGTCCTCGTGTGAACTGACCTTCACATGCAAGTTCTTTCCGGGACTTGAAGACACTGACTGAAATCCTTGTCGCAAAGCAGACTCCAGGATTCTCTCTGGACAGATTCTCTTTGAGTCTCGTTGATCTTCCTGGTCGTCTACGTTGTGTACCTGTCTTTCGTGTTTAAAGGGAGATGCAGGATGTTGTGTGCATGACGATAGCGTCGCTGAAAGGGCCTCTGTGACAATGGTCATAATAGATTGCAAAGACTCTTGAAGTGTTTTAAGCGGTGCCATAGTTGCTGCAGCAACCACAGGGATTCCAATGTCTGTGGCTCTGCTCTCCACTGAGGATTCCTTTGCCTTGCTACAGCTTACATCAGAGAGCTTAGATCTTAACAATATTGGGCCTTCTTGTACACAGTCTCGAATGTGACCAGCACACACCTGCTCAGACAATAGCGGAATATCAGCATCCCTGTTATTAAGAGAAGCTTTAGATTGCCATTCAGTCCCTCCCACAGTCGGATTGACCTTGTCAGACTCATGTGATGGAAGATCAGACTGACTGCAAGTCCCATTTGCAACCAACCGCTCAGATACTTTGCCTCCTTTGAAGTCACCTTTGCTTATGAGAGGACTACAACACCCATGATTAGGAAATAGCCTGTCAACATCTTCCATAATTTGATTTGCTTTGTCAGGAACAAGATGACCTTTTCTTGCAATGTCTGACCCCTCCTCAAAATGGGAACCAACCTGGCATGCATTTGAAGCCTGCAATGTGGATTTTACAACTGAGATGCTTAATTCCCTGCTATCCAGACTATTTTCTTCGCTACAACCTTTTGCAGGTAGCTCATCTGAATTGTACGGATAGCATGTTATTGATTTGCCTGCAAGCTGAGGACACTTCAAGCTAAAAACTGATTCATTCAATATTTGAAGAGGTGGTTCTTTTGATGGGCAACCCTTCGGCTTCCCACATTTAGGAACAACAGAGCAACCATCGTTAAAAGCTAATAATCCACAATTTCTACACCAATCAAGGCCATCAGGAAAAGATGCCCTCGCCATTCTCCAATGATGTTCAAAGAATGCCTCATGGACCATCAGTGAGAAGGCACTATTGAAGCTTAGAGAGCAAAGGGAACATTCAAAGAGATTTGCTGAGGGGGCGAAACACAGAGCCTTCAGTGGGTGTGATTTGCCAGCTACTGGGCTCCTTTCTAAGCCATGTTCCTTTAAATGGAGATCCGTTGCCTCTGGACCAGACAGTATCATACCACATCTATGACACCATGCACTCAGTCCAGCAGGTTCCTTTCTCCATCTCCTCCAGCTACTGACACAAGAGTTGTTGCAAGAAAATGTAGCTTGGCAGCCTATTTCTGATATGACAGAAGAACTGCTCTTTCTGGAGGACTGTTTCATCCTTTTTTCAATAGCAACTTTGGTATGGTAGCTATCTAGCAGATGCAACTCCAAAGCATACCAGCTGTTGCACCACACCATGCAGAACATACATGTATATCCTCCTCTACTTACAAGAGATTTCCTTTGCCCTTCCTCTAAAAGAACGTGCACACTTTTCTGCAGCATTGACTGATGTTTGGCACCGCTAAGATGTGCTTCACGGTCACTAGCATGAAGGAAATCCTTCTTACAAACAATGCATGAAGAAGATCTCAAATGAGAAAGGTGTGCAGAAGAAAACATATGTAAGACCAAATCATCAAGACAATCAAACTTCTCACCACAAATGACACACAAAGGGTCATAACTTCGTGTTGATAACTCTACTGGCAAGCCACTGACTGATTTCAAAAGTTCATGCAGTTTTGGAAGGTAAGGAGGCAGCACCAAAGATCCATGTGAAGGCATTGTGCAATGCACTTCGAAGGCAATATCATTTGCAAATGAAATGCCACAACTATGACACGTGAGCCTGTCACTCCTAACAAAGCTGTCTAGCGTAAGTAATTTTGTCTGTTGCTTGTGACCTGGTTCTTGCAGATGAGCTTCTACCAGCTTCAAATCTGACAGACGACATTTGCACACCAGGCACACGCCTGAGAACCCCCGCTCAAAAAATTCTCTTTTAACCTTTTTCAGATGGGGGGTGCTCACCCAATGGAGCACAAAGTGCTTCTGTGAGGAGAAGTCAGCAGCACAAAATTTGCAGGAAAATCGTTGCCCAACAACTTCTTGACAATCCTGTCATACAATAATTACAAAGAGCTTGGGTCAATAGTGAAAGTCCTTTCTCATTTCCATAAATGATCTTCCTAAAACAAAAGGCAAACTTCGCTCAAGTCAGCTACGTAGCATTCTTCTGTTTCATATACAATGCAGTGGCCAAGCATATATATCGATAATAGGATGCACAATGGACATGTTGTGTGTAACCCACTCGCTCATAAAAGACAGCAATTACAGCTCATAAAAGACAGCAATTACACTTTTCATAAGCTCTCCCTCACTCCCTCTCTCTGTAGATGCACTAGGGCCCAGGACAAAACGTCGGGCTGGACCCCCCCGGAGGTTTTTATTCATGAGAGAGAATTCGAGTACACAGTTCAGCGTAGAGCTGCCCATACCAAAATCCAAAACATGAATCCTTACAAGAGCTTCAAGCTCATTTCAAATTGGCAACATGCCACTTGTCTAAAATCTAGACTAAGTCCTATTACATGCCACTAAGGGCCATTCTGGAGTCTTCAAAGCACTTGGTCACACGAACCGCCTCCTAGATGCTTATTAGGCTCCCGTAACACTTAGGAAAATAACTCTTCCTAGTATTTCTTTTGGCCAGGGATGCGGAAAGATATACATCAGTTTGTTACTGAATGCCTTACGTGTCAGAAAGTGAAGTATGATAGACGGAAGGCACCTGGCCTACTTATGCCTCTTCCCGTGCCTCAGGCACCATGGGAAAGTATTACAATGGACTTTATTTTTGATTTGCCAAGATCAAAGTCAGGGAATGATGGGATTTGAACTATCATTCATAGATTCAGCAAGCAAGCTCATTTCATTCCGGTTCGCAAAACCATAAAGGCAGATCATATGGCTAAATTTTTTGTGGCACGGATCTTTAAGCATCATGGTATGCCTAAGTCCATTGTTAGTGATCGAGATCCCAGAATGACCAGTCTATTCTAGGAGCTTTATTTGATAACATGAGGACGAATCTGAATTTTTCTTCTTCTTTCCATCCCCAGACAGATGGTCAAAGTGAAGTAGCAAATTCTACAGCATTAGATATGCTGAAATGCTACGTGGGTGACCAAGGTTCACACTAGGAAAAGTACCTACCATTGGTAGAGTTTGCTTACAATAATACAGTGCACAGCTCTACAGGGAAAGCCCCCTTTGAGGCCATATATGGGAAGGTGATTTTGCTACCTATATTGAGGACCAAAGATGAAATATTTGCAGCTGATCAGTTTGTGAGAGACCTCCAGACAGCTTACAGCCAAGTCCGGACAGCAATCGAAAGGTCTCAAGAGAAACATAAAAGAGCTGCAGATAAGCATAGGAGACAGTTAAATCTCAAGGAAGGGGATTGGGTACTTTTAAGGTTTGAAAAAGCTAGGCTCCCCAAGTTTAAAGGCAAACCAAAAGTGTATGCAAAGTTATCTCCTAGATACTATGGCCCTTTCACGGTTACAGAAAGAATAAATGAGGTTGCATACAGGTTAGCATTGCCAGAGCATTGGAGGATTCACAATGCATTCCATGTGAGTCTTCTAAAGAAATTCCAGGGACCAGAGCCTACAGAACCAGTATCAGAGGATCCACCAGAAGTGGATGAGCTGGAAGAGGTCCTTCAGCCAGAGCAAATTGTGTACCATACTGTACGTAAAGGCCCTCAGGGTAAGGAATTTTACAGGTATCTTGTTAAATTCAAGAACTATACGGCATTAGATGCCAAGTGGATGGACGAAGACATGTTATCCGATCATCCACAACTTTTGGATGTTTACAAGGAAGCTTTTCAGTTGAGGTCAACTGAATAGAAGCCGAGGGGATGTCACCACAATGTAAATATCCTAAGTCAAAATACAGTTGATCATTTATTTGATCATAATTAAAGAGTTTTATATGTGTTAATTATGGTCAAAGAGTTCTTTTAATGGTCAAAGGATTGACTACGGTCAAAGATACTTGACTCTAGTCAAGTAAACCTGACTTCGGTCGGGGAGACTTGGTTTATTACCAAGAGGGTTAACTGCGGTTAACCAAAGAACCACAGAGCTGACTACGGTCAGAGAGTGTTGACTTCGGTCAACAAGACTTGGCATGCGCCAAGAGGGTTAACACCGGTTAACCAAGATGTGCCAACTTCGGTTGGAGAGTTATGCCAACTTCGGTTGGAGAAACTTGGATAAAAGACAGCAATTACACTTTTCATAAGCTCTCCCTCACTCCCTCTCTCTGTAAAATGCACTAGGGCCCAGGACAAAACGTCGGGCTGGACCCCCCCGAAGGTTTTTATTCATGAGAGAGAATTCGAGTACACAGTTCAGCGTAGAGCTGCCCATACCAAAATCCAAAACGTGAATCCTTACAAGAGCTTCAAGCTCATTTCAAATTGGCAACATGCCACTTGTCTAAAATCTAGACTAAGTCCTATTACATGCCACTAAGGGCCATTATGGAGTCTTCAAAGCACTTGGTCACACGAACCGCCTCCTAGATGCTTATTAGGCTCACGTAACGCTTAGGAAAATAACTCTTCCTAGTACCTGCAACAATTAATTAAAGCGCACCACCATGGCACCCATTAATTGTTAGCGCTTTGCATGCAAATAACACACTGTGGACTAATTCTAGTCACGGTGGGCGTCCCCACTGAACACATGTGCACACCTAACAAATATAAAAATATATGTTTATTCTCTGGTTGACCAGAGTCAACACTCTTGATTATAATTAAGGAGCTTTGACCAAGGGTCGAGGCGCCTTAATTATAGCCAAGTCTCTCCAACCGAAGTTGGCACATCTTGGTTAACCGGTGTTAACCCTCTTGGCGCATGCCAAGTCTTGTTGACCGAAGTCAACACTCTCTGACTGTAGTAAGCTCTGTGGTTCTCTGGTTAACCGCAGTTAACCCTCTTGGTAATAAACCAAGTCTCCCCGACCGAAGTCAGGTTTACTTGACTAGAGTCAAGTATCTTTGACCATAGTCAATCCTTTGACCATTAAAAGAACTCTTTGACCATAATTAACACATATAAAACTCTTTAATTATGATCAAATAAATGATCAACTGTATTTTGACTTAGGATATTTACATTGTGGTGACATTGTGTTAGTCCCCTAGCATGATGTAGATAAAACTTTCCAATGTTAAAAAAACTTCCCATTACTACTGCAAGATAGGACCTTGATATGTCTAGACATAGGACACTTTTAGAACTCTTTTAAGGGTGTCACCTCCTCAAAATTCGGGGGAGCTTCTAGCCCCAAAGAAGAAGGAAGTTAAATATATACTTGCAACCAGCTTGGCTACTTCTAGCAAAAAGATGCACACAAATTATACCTCATACCTAGATCACCAGCAGGACAGAAAGTCGTTCCCAAAGAGTAGTAAACAGATAGGACAAGAAAGGGAGTGACCTTAAAGAGGTGCCAAGAAGAAAATAAAGGGAAAGGGGGGGGGGGGGGGGGGGGGGGGGGCGCACTTAGTAGAAACAGAGACAACGTGTAGTCAGAATCCAATTGGCAAAGAAGTTGATCATGAGAAGGTGCTCTCTCACACTGGAAAACTCCACCAAAGCCACTGCAATTGAAGCAGGATTACAATGGCTATTGGTATATATGGCACAAAACTAAGCCAGTGAGGACTTACTGTCTTTTTTTTAAATTGCAGAGAGCACAAGAGCAGTTCAGCAGGACCTGGTCTGTAGGTCAAAGCAGTACCAGCACAAGAAATAGAGCCAGTGACACATCTACCAAATGCAGGCCCAATGGTAGAGGTTCCGAATTCCCTGCCACTAAGGATTTCTGATGCACCCACAATAGCATCTACACCATCCCATACTACGCAGAGCACCCATTCAGATGTTTGTATTCGGTCATATATGATGTAGACCTCGGTAGGATCCAAACATTCAAGTTAACATCTACTGAATCCCCTAAGAGATTCCAGAAATCATCTCCCAGATTTTCTTCTCACTCCCCTCTTTTGAAAAGGGATCCCAGACCTGTCTTTCATAACCTTGGCCTTGTGGGAGAGGTGCGGGTGGAGACTCAGTCAGGTATCCATTGGGCTGATTGATGTCATCCAACATCTCAAAACCCTGTTCATAAGGATAAATCTATTGAGAGTTTTCCCATAAGCCGCCAGAAGAAATCCTCATTCCAAGGATTGTACTTCTTGCATTGCTTCTCTAATAATCATGAATTCTCACTTTGAGAACCCATAATTTCTCTGTGTTCACAGGAACATAGAGTCTTAGATTGTGTTCCCTTCTCGTGCTCAATCCAAGCATAAGCTCAACTTGCTGAGTTCCTTTATCAGCTTGCCACAATGCAAGTGAATCCTCACTTTAGGATATCAAGCATTGAAAGGTCTCATCCAAGATTCATAAAAAGTAGCATGATCAACCATACAGTATTCCTTCAGAACAGTAGGTTGTCAAACCTTTCACTGTTCAAGATTGTTTGCCAAATCCATGGCTAGTTAGTCTAATCAAATCATTCATTGTGCCTTGTCAAGTAAGACTGTGCATCCCATATTACGCAGCCCCAGCCAATCCGGCTATCATTAGGGAGACATGGATCTGAACAGGTTTTAGGACCATAGAATGATTTAGGTTAGGGATACAAGTTGATCTCAATAACAGCTTAATTTGGAACACATATAATATTCAAAAGCAATGGAAATAGCACAAAAGCTTCCATTCAAAAGAGAAGCAAATAAGATATTCAATGCAAGTAGTATCAAACATGGACAGCAAAAGTAATCGTCAATAAAATTTGTGGCATATAAAAACAGAAAATTATAGTTTTAGAGCAAATATACTATGCTCTATTCCACCCTTAAGAAATAAAGTGGTGGTTTACAAACATCAGAATCCAATCCACCTATGGTACCAAACAAAATTGGTGGATGAATACATATAAAAGACCTCATGGACTTACAATCCAATATACAGGCTTGGTTTCTGCTCTATACCATAAGTTCCAAACATCTAATAAAGCTCAAATCTTCAAGCTTTTCCTTAATGCTGGATCATCCAGCCTAAAGATGCCATGTACTTGGAAAGAGCAGTCATATTACTCTTTGCCTTTCATAAGCTGGGTTTCCAATTCAGTAGCCACACGTGAATGACTTTCTTCATTGTCTCTCTGCGGTGCAAAGCCTCCTTTGCTATCTTTCCAGCCAAGGGAGGAACCCCGAAGTAATGGATGGACCTCCAAAACTCTTCCTCCAGGTTCTCCCATTTTCATAGTATCACATCAGGCCGACAAGGAGTCCACTCCGACTGTACCTCATCAAAGGCTCTAGTACTCAAATTGTCTTCTGCCATGGAGCATCCTTCCGAGCAGATTACCGATCCGTACGTTCTCCTTTCTTTGGCGCTACCCGAAGACTTGAGTGTGAGGATGAACAACCAATCCTTAAATTGAGCTTATCGGTTAATAGGCTGGCTAGTTGACTACGATTCCTTGAATCACGGGTCTATTGCAGAAAATAAGGGGACGCCAGTCCAAATCTTTGAAGGAGAGGGTTGGCTGCAACTATTCTTTGCAAGGGGGGAAGAGGGGGGGGGGGGGGGGGGTGGGATTGATGGCTGACGCTGGAGATACCTTGCCAAAACAGCCACTTCACTATAAAGCCATCGATTCACCTCATGGCTTTTCCCAAAAGCCACTCCCCAAATCGGGAAAAGCACTACTAAAAATATAATACTTTTGTCCCAAAAAAGCCACCCTTCTTGAATTCGGACAATGAGGCCTCTATTAAGGCCGTCAGCATTTTTAAACAATTGCTTATTTTCTTCTGCCATGGAGCATCCTTCCGAGCAGATTACTGATCTGTAGGTTCTCCTTTCTTTGGCGCTACCTGAAGAGTCAAGTGTGAGAATGAACAACCAATCCTCAAATTGAGCTTATCGGTTAACAGGCTGGCTAGTCGACTGTGATTCCTTGAATCATGGGTCAACTGCAGAAAACAAGGGGACGACAGTCCGAATCTTTGAAGGAGAGGGTTGGCTTGGGGGTATTTGATGGCTGACGCGGGAGATACCTTCCCAAACCAGCCACTTCACTATAAAGCCATCAATTCACCTCATGGCTTTTTCCAAAAGCCACTCCCCAAATCAGGAAAAGCACCACTAAAAAAATGATACTTTAGTCCCAAAAAAGCCACCCTTCTTGAATTCGGACAATCAGGCCTCTATTAAGGCCATTAGCTTTTTTTAAGTGATTGCTCTTTCTCCCCGAATAGCTCAAAAAGCTATTCCAGAGGCAAAACAATCTCGGACAGGCTAATGCCCCAAGACATAAGTTCGAGGATTGCAAGCCAATCTCTACTCCAGTGGACCCTGGCTTCAAATTTTCAGCTCATGATGGGAGCCCACCATGTGATATCGCTCTTTACCAGCAGGCTGTTGGATGTCTCATTTACTTACGTCACACCAGACCTGACTTACAGTATGCAGTATCTCAGCTCAGCAGATTCATGCACATGCCCAGTTCACAGCATTGGCAGGCAATGAAGAGAGTTTTCAGATATCTCAGAGGCACTCAGGATTTAGCTCTCTTCTATGGTGATCAGGGTTCACTTACCATGCATGCTTACACGGATAGTGACTGGGCAGGTTGTTCCTACTGGAGCTGCAGCCAAAGTGTGAGGCACTAAGTGTATCTCCCTGCTGCTGGGATTGCAGCCAAGAACTGAGGTACCAAAGTCTGAGAACTGCCCCCAGTCCAGGGGCCCTTTCATACGGCTGGACTGCCCTAAGAATAGACCGATCAGATCTGCAGACTGGCCCCACCAATACACTCAAAGTACGAGGCACAACAATGTTTCACCAAAGCCCATGCGGGCCTTTGGCCCTGAAACATCAATACTTAGGGTTCCATCCAATTAGGAGTGGCTTTGATACCAATGAGACAATCCTCGCCAAGCCTAGTCAACCTTAGACCCTGGTGGGGTATCCACGTCAGCTCCATAACTAGAAACCCTATCAGAACATAGGCCAAGCCTACAAGCAACCCATCCGGGTCAGGGCATCTGCTCTAGACTCAACCCACAAGGGTTGGCACTAGCAGCTCACCTCCTAGCCGTAGGTTCATTCGAGCAACCCCCAAGCTAGAGGTCTAAACCACTTGGATACGAGAGTCAGCCAGCCTCAGGATCCAAACTTGTGTCCCATACGACAAGCCCTTCACCCAAGCTGCTGCCCTCTGCCAGCAGGTCCTGGTCACTGAGGAACGCATCCTCATGATCGCTACAATTGAGCCCCTAGCTTATACGTATAAGCTAGGTATCCTACTTTATTGGTTTTAGCCATAGTTTTAGCTAGGCTACTCTAAAGCAAGCATTCCTTGCTTTATGCTCAAGCCTCAGCCCAATCTGGCTTACCCCGATTTGGCTAGCACTCCACTGCCAAGAATAGCAAGCTAGCTCACTCCTAGTGATCTAGACCTCCACTACTAGCTTAGGTCTATCCTTAGGTTAAATCCTAAACCCGGTTAGACCCCATGCTGACTAAATGGCCAACAGCACCACCATCTCCAAGGAGCAGCCCTAGACCTCCGTATGAGCCTCTCACGTACCCGAGCCTCTCACGTACCATACCACCCAGGTGCTTCCTCCTCCTTGCTATTTTCCCCAACATGCACGTAGGGGAGGGTTTGCATTTGGAAGGTGCCACGTGGCACCCTCTTCCATTTGCCCCTAGCCCCCTCTAGTGGGGCTCTTTTAAGAGCCATACCAATGGCCCAACTTGAAACCTAAGGGTACTTTGTGCCCTTCTTGGTCCAAACCACTAAGTCCCCCCAAGGCCGTAATTCCTAGGGACCCTTACGGCCCTGTGTGCTTTATTTCTTAGGGCCTAGCCCACATGCAAGCCCAAAAACTCATGACCTCGTGACACACAGCCTCATACATTCAATTGTGGCACATCACCCTCAAAATTGAGAGTCCACAGAACTTCATAGCTGTGACCGTTCACGCTTAATGCCTCAAGTGTGGGTTATGCCCTTGAGATTACGCATGGGCCCCTTGCAAGTCTCCCAAGATGCAAGATGCAAACCGGGGTGGATATTACACGTGTTGACTTTCCCAATTGATCAGACGCCATGTGACGGACTTCAACCACTACCTAAAACGACAAGGTTTATAAATACCCTTCATGGGTAGCTGGAGCCAGCAGAGGATTGAAATGGGAAGCGAGGTATTTATCACTATATGACTAGTACGAGTTCAAAAATGCCCAAAGCAAATGAGACCCCCAATCAAGAATATTGAAAAAATTCAAAGAATGAGGGGAGAGAGAAGAGGAATGTGGTACTGCTGAAACCTTTCCAAATGGACCAGCTAGGATGGATAGTCATTTGAAAGTGGAGTCCTTCGTGAAGTAGCGTAAACATTGGATAGGCGGCTAGGAAGGCAAACCAGGGGGAGTAGATAACTCCCTCATCAACTCTCAAGTTCAAAATCGGAGTAGGAACGAGAACAGGTAACCCAAGGGTTGGATCCTATATTGGGAACCATAGGGCAAGTCCTACTTCTAGAGTTTCTTAGAATGTTCTCCCACACAAGCCTATGAAAACTACTGAAAGCCTGAGGTTTCCCGTTGAAGCAATATATCTATGGGATGGCAACGATCATTGATCAGCTCATGGATTTTCCAAGGTCGGCTTGCATAGTTCTACTAAGACACCAAAGGCGAGGAAAAATGGCATACCACTGGGATTTTCCCTCACAATCATCCCCTTATCTTATCGGTTGTGTTTGCTATTTATTCACTCCCTATCAACTTAAGATCACGAGCCATATGCAAATGTCATGCTACATGTGTGCCAACTTATCCATTGTAGCCATTGTCCTCTAAATGTTGCACGTTTGCCACATGTGGTTAGTAGACCAACAAAGTCTCGAGCTCTAATACCATGTTAAGACATAAGGACCTCTTGGTAGTTGCCACATGTCATGCTCTAGGCCGTGTGCCAATTAGACCACCTAGCCACCCTAAATCCTCCCTTAAAGGGAGCCCTAGAGTTATGAAGGCTTCATGAACTCATAGTGACAAGAGACCCTTTGCATGTGGGAGTAAAGCCATGTATTATCATCCACGACCGCCCCCATCGTGCACAACTTGCAAGTTCGCTGCTTTTTGGGTATGCGTGCAGCTCTCCCTGCCTCGATCCTTAGCTGATGGGATGAGACCCGCATCTGTCCGATGGCAATCCTCTGTGCGTGTGAGACTCCTCTGTCCTCGAGATACTGAGGTCTAATAATAAGCCCATCCTCCTAAACTCTCAGAAAGTGGTCATAGTAGAGCTGGGTCTTGGTGGGGAACTCCTAGTCCCCCCCCCCCAAGTGCGAGATGTGTGGAGCTAGAGGAGATCTAGCTGTATGATGCCGTTAATCTCATCCCGTGGGATCAACTTGAGCGGGGCATCCATGCTATACTGAAACGGGGGAAGCCAATCCATCTAAATGCCGTGATTGGCAAACCATGCGGTGATGCGTGCGAACCATGCTGTACCTATCCCACTCTCTGCTAGTCGTATGGAGGACTCTAGTGCCAGCCTCGGAAGTCTCTCGCAAGGTAGGTCCCAAACTCTGTGGAGGAAAGTCACTGTTTGAAAAATGGTATCAACCCGGAGGGGGGTCATGGGAAACTCTGCCTGTACTATCTGATGGGGGGCCAAGGGCTTACTCCGAATCATCCTAGAGCCCATAATCACCTATAGCCACTCAAATCTCCTCCATTCTGCTGCTGAAATATCACACCCCCAAAAAGGTGCCGCATACATGGCAGTTGGCCTCACTAGAGTGTCGAAAAGCCAATACTTCGTCGGTGGATCCTGGAAGTGCGCCTGGAAGCATTGTCGCTCTAGTCGGGCCAAAGCACCGTGCCCTCGTGTGAGTCGTGCTCCGGCTGCGTGGGTCATCGTGAAAACTGGCCCTGTGAAAACTGCACCCAAATATGTGTAGGACTGCACAATCTCCACTCGCTGACTCCAGTATGTAAAGCTATGTTGGTGGAGCACTGTGTAAGAGGTGTTGAAGATCATGACCTTGGTCTTCCCAAGGTTAACCATCAGGTCTCTCTCTCTGCAGAACACGTCTAGGGCATCTAGATGTCACTGTAGTCCCTTTGCCGAAGATGACAGGAGGACTATGTCATCCCCGTATAGTAGAATCTGTATCATCAAGTCTGCTAGTGGTGCTCCCTCGCCTTCTAGACTGTCTATGAAAGATGTAATCTCATCAATGTAGAGCCCGAAGAGAGTCGGTGAGAGAGGGCATCCCTGCTTTACTCTGATCGTACTCTCAACCCAGTCTGATAGGCCTCTTGGGACACGAACTCTCCCTTTGACGGACTCGTATAGGCTCACCACTCTGCAGATCAGAACCTCTAGAATCTGCATATCCTGTAGATCATGCGGGATCGTGGGACAGTGTTGAAGGCCTTCCGAAAGTCTACAAAACAAGCGTAGACTTTCTTGCGTCTTGACCTCGCCTCCTCAATGATAGTCCCTCAGGGTGGAGAAGTGGTCTAGAGTGGAGTGCTGTCTTCGGAAACCTGCCTGCCCTAGAGCACGCTGCCCATGTGCCTCTGTATGGCTGCTAATCTCCCTCTCTAGTATCGATCCATAGTTCTTGGCCAGTGTGTGGCCAATCATGAGGGTGCGATAGTTCCCAGTATCCATGGGGTCACCTGCCTTGTGTATCGGTACTGTGGTGGTGGTACTCCATGAGGGTGGGAAGCCGTGACATATGGCGTGGTTGAACATCTGTGCTAGTACCGGAGCCAAAACCTCCTGTCCATAATCGAAATGCTCAGTCTGTAGCCCCTCATGGTTCTGTGCTCTCCGGTTATGAAGCCGGCTGAGTGCAGCCTGCACATTTTGTGCAATGAACAAGTGGGAAGTGGTGGGCCTGGGCATAGTGGACATATCAGGTGGTGCCTGCATCGGGACATCATAAAGAGAGCATGCATAAGTGTGCCAAACATCTGGGTCTGTGATGGGTATAGAAGGCTTCACCTCTGATAGAAGCCCCCAACCAATGGTGGGATCCCTCCCTCGAAAAGAACTGATCACCTCATCCATTCTCTGGGTGAGGAAGGCCCGCCGCTTACGACGTGTATGATAATCCAATCCCCAATGGAAACTTCAAGAATCTGTGGTGAACAACTTCAAAATTTTAACTAATAATCAAGGCTAGTACATTACAAACATCTAAAAAAGATATCACAATCAAGACAGTAGTTGGATATAGGAATGCTTTCATATGCAAAACCACCATGATTGATCAAACCCCCAACATCATAGATCAACCACTATTGTACCAATAAGAGGGTCATAGCTTAAACTTTTCTATTTATGTAAAATTACTCAATTTTGGGTTCCTCTCACTTGACGTCAGATGTTACTCCGTGGCACGAAGAATTGATTATGGCTTGAAAACAAACCCTCTTGCTTTATAGTATACTGCTTGACAATCAAGTCTTCTACAAACAAACAATACTCCTTTTGCACCCACCTTGCATAATTGGGTTAAGCCCATAAGTCTAGCAAAACTTTTCATTTTGTCTTAGGACTAACATTCCACTGATCAAATAGCAAATTTGCATAGCAAACAAGTCAGCTTGCCATCACAGCACTTGAATGTGACCCTATCATGTGTCACGTTCATGCTCATTAGCCATGCATGCTGAATGGTGAATTCAATAAAGAAGAATTAGGCTTTTTGATCGGTTTTTGGGTTGCCGGACTGTGACATCATGATACCCCCCTCAACATGACCAAACTGAATGCCCAAATTATAGTGGAGCTGTCCCATGTCTGACATTTCAAAAACCTGCTGCAAATCAACCTTGAAAGCTGCAATATGCTGAGTATCTGGGCCCGTGATGAGCATATCATCCACATATAAAATCAGCACTAAAAAATCAGATCCACTCCCACGGACATAAAGAGTGGGTTCTGTGGAGCTATTCTGAAAACCAAGGGATAGTAAGTGTGCATGAATTTTGGCATACCATGCCTTGGGTGCCTGCTTCAAGCCGAGTGCACACTCAAGAAAGTGACCATGCATCTGTCTATTCCTTGCTCTTGTCCGGGCAGCAAAAGGCCGATCTTTTTGCTGTCCCTCAATGTATCAAGAAGCCATCTGGGAACTTGCCTTCGTTGTCTATTGACAGCTCTTTCTTCAATCACTGCATCATGAATAGTGGGATCATTTTGTGCTGGAAGAGAAACCTGCAAATCAGCATGGGGCACTAGCTGATCATTGCTTGTTGGAGGGCCTGCAGGAGGCTCATGTTGCTGGTCAAAGTCCAACTTCTGGTTTAGCTTTGCAGTCCACAAGAGGAGAAGCCAAATGTTCAGCAAAGATTACATCTCTACTGACAATAATCTTCCCAGTATTTGGTTGGTATAACCTATACCCTCTGCTCTCCTGGCTGTAACCAATAAATATGCATTTGATTGCCTTGTCATCAAGCTTATGTCTCAGCTGAGATGGTACATGAACATATGCAAGAGACCCAAAAACTCTCATGTGTGAAAGTGAAGGCTTCCTGCCTTTCCATGCTTCATAAGGTGTAATAGTCTTCAATGCCCTTGTAGGTGATCTATTCAGCACATAGTTGGCACACATTACTGCATCAAGACAAAATTTATTGGGCAAGGACTTAGCCTTTAGCATGCATCTGGCCATCTCCATAGTGGACCTGTTCTTCCTCTCAAGAACATGATTATGCTGAGGAGTGTAAGGATTAGTGCATGAGTGAACAATGCCCCGTGAAGACAAAAATGCATCAAACTCCTTTGACATATACTCTCCCCCCCTATCTGTGTTGAGGGTGACAAGCTTGCATCCTGATTCATTCTCAACCATATTCAGCCACCTTTGAAAGCATGAGAACACTTCACATTTAGCTTTTAAAGCATATACCCAACAATATCTTGTGAAGTCATCAATGAGAGTCATAAAATATTTGTACCCCCCCAATGGCATTTGTCTTCATTGGGCCACAGACATCACTGTGCACTAGCTGCAATTTCCTTTGTGAGAGTTTTGGACAATTCTTTTGAAAAGGAAACCGATGCATCTTACCCAAAAGACAACCCTCACACACATGTTTGGAAACTGTGTGAGTTTGAGGTACATCATTTGCCATGTCTTGTGAATGTAACTTGGCAAGAGCTCTATAATTGAGATGACCCATTCTCTCATGCCAAAGATGAGTTTCAGCAAGCTGTGAATCTGAAATAGCAAATGCTTCAATAGAGAGTGCAGCTGAGTGATCATCAAGGTGATAAAGACCCTTTTTCAAAGTGCCAGTGAGAACTATGGCATTGTCATCACAAAGATCATATACTAGGCATCTGTATCCATCAAAAATCACTCTGAAACCTGAAGTGGCAATTACTGAAATTGAAATCAAGTTGACTTCAATTCCAGGCACAAAGAGAACATTTGTCAAAGTGACAGGATGGCTTGAAATGGATGTGAGTTGCACATCTCAAATTCCTTTCACAGCATAGGAGGCATTATTAGCACATGTGACAATTCCCCCACGAGGTGCATTAGCTAAGGAATGAAACAACTGTCTGCAAGATGTGACGTGCTTGGAAGCACCACTATCAAAATACCAAGACTGAGCATCATATGTGCATGTGAAGCATCTGCTAGCTCGTGGGATTCAATTGCATGTGTGGCATTAACTGTCAATCCTGCTTTCTTGTTCTACCAAGCAATGCGCTTACTACATTCTGAAATGTCATGTCCACGCTTGCGACAATAGTTGCATCTATTCTTCTTTGACTTATCTGCTGTATTTTTAGATGCATTGGAGGAATTGCCACTGCTATGCGCAGATTTAGGCTTGCCCATGGGCTTGGAAGCCTTGCCTCTTCCTGTCTGCTGTGAAGCAAATGCATGATCAAGAATAATAGCTTGTCTATTAGCTCGACTTTGCTCTTCCTGCAAAAGCAAAGTGACTAGCTGATCAAAAGAGTAGTGGTCTGGATTACCCATGGCCACTAATCTAAGGGTTGTAGCAAACCCTTGATTGTATCTGGCAGTCCATTCAATGTGGTACTGACAAGCTGAGAATTGGGCACCACCTCATCAATATTGGCAAGTTGTTCCATGAGGTCCTTGACCTTTGTCAGGTATGCATCCATAGAGTCACCTTCATTCATATTGACTTCCTGCAATTGCCTTCTTAAAAATGCAACACGTGCCTTATTGCGAATCTGATAAAGAGAAGCCAATTTGTCCCAAGCATCCTTTGCTGTCCTGTAAGACCGGATGTGTGGAATAATGATTCTCTTGCATGATAAAGCAATACAAGAACATGCATTTGCATCTCTTGCATCCCATCTTGATTGTTCCTGAGTTGGGGGAGCAACAACAGGGGTGCTAAAAGATAAGGCATCAAGAGGAGTACCCTCTGCAGAGGGACCAGCAGTAGAGGCAACCATTGTAGTATTGGCTCAACCCCAGAAACAATATTCCAAAAGTGCCTTGCAACAAGAATATGTTTCATGAGATAAGACCACATCGGATAGTTGGTGCCATCCAACTTATCATCTTCACGAAGAATGCCAAATAGATCATGATTGTTGCCAACCATTGCAAATGGGATACCCTGAAAAAGACCTGAAAACCCAAAAGCCTCAAGGCTATCACTGCAAAGAGCTGGCTGTCCAAAAATGACAGCAAATATCTGCAAATAAATGTTCTGCAAATTTCCAACCCAAATCAAAGGGCAAATGCAGATTTGACCCAAATGTGACTGTGTCAGGCAATGTTCACTGCAAAAAAACAGCAAATATGGCAAAAGCCCCAAATTTAATGAGGGCAAATAGGCCAAAAAGAGGGCAAATACAGAAAAGCCCCAAACTTTTGCTGAGATTTTTGCAAATGTGACCCAATGTATGATAATCTGACCCAATGTCCTACAAATGTGACCCAATGTACTGCAATCAAACAAGGAATTGCAGACAAAATCCCAAAACTCTAGTGTTCTTGCAAGAAGTTGCAACTAGAGGAGATGAAAGGTATTAAAAGCCCCAAAATTTTGCCAAAGTCCTGTAAATGACTTCACACGTGCCAAACCTGTACGGAACTCCCGGAACAAGTACGGGTTGTACGGATAGCTTCTATGTACGAACGGTACAAGTGTCCAATGTAGGGTGTACGTACAACGTACGAAGCAAGTACTATGTACGATGTGCGACACAAGTACGACATACGGTGAAAGTACGTGGCTGTATGGAATGCATGTGCGAAGCAAATACGATGTACGAAGTAGATACGTAACTGTACGAAACGCAAGTACAATGTATGAAACATGTTCGAAGCACAGTACGAAGCAAAGCGTACGGCTGTACGGAAAGTGTACGACACAATACGGAGCAGGTACAAAACCTTCTGTACGGTTGTACGTCCTGTGTGCAGGCTGTGTGTACGGGCGTCCGTATAGTCGTACGGGCTATACGAATGAAGGAGTGGATGCAAATCCGGGGGTAGGATACAAGTCGAACCAAGCTCTGATACCACTGTAGGATCGATAAACGAAAGTAGAGCAAGTACAAGGTACAAGAGTCGATGGATATCAGCCGGCACGTCAACTAGAGTAAAATGAAAAGAAGAGTACATAGTACTTGTAGCTAGACCCTAGGACTAAGTGTCCTAGGTGTCACATAGGACTAAGTGTCCTATGTGGCATAAGAGGCACAAAATAAACTAAGTGCCTATAACTATGCCTACAAGGCACATACCAGGGCCCATAGGGCATCACTAGAACTGGGAGAAGATGGCCTACAGCTAGCAGAGATCCTAGTGATCAATAAAAAATCTACACCATACTATCCTCAAGCCAATGGGCAAGCAGAGAGCATGAATAAAATCCCATGTAACATTCTGACTCGATTTGTGACACTAGTCGCTCCAATTGGGAACATAAATTGACAGCTGCACTGTAGGCATACCGCACAGCCTACAAGGCAGGGACAAATAGCACACCCTTTAGCTTGCAAGGTCTATGGGGCAGAGGAAGTAATGCCTACAGAATATTCGGTGCCAAGCTTGAGAATAGCGGTGTGAGAGGAAGGCTGTCGAAAAATGCTCTTGCCGAGAAGCTTGTCACTTTATGCAGGCTGCCATGAGAGCATCAGATATGTCTGCATGGAAGGGCTGCCTTGGAGCAGAATAGGGCCTTGGAAGAGGGCTGGATGTTTAGACAACAACAGGCCCTGCAAGGGCAGTCAACATGGGCTGCCAGGGCCACTTTATAGGCGGTGGCAGCAGCGACTGCCAGTCGGCAGTCTGCAGCATCAGGACAGGGCAGCAGACTGGTTGGCCAGTCACATCCGGTGTATTGGTTGGGCCACTCTACAGTCTGCAGATCTGGTCGGTCTATTGTTAGGGCATTCCAGCCCTATAAAAGGGACCCTGGATGGGGGCAGTTTCAATATTTGATGCCTCAGTTCTTGGCTGCAGTTCCAGCAGCAAGGAGGTGTGGTAACAGTGAGCCTTGTGACTCACGATTTGGCTGCAGACAGGAGCAGCAAGGAGGTCAAGGATCAGGGCTCACCATTGGCTGCAGATTGAACTAGGACACATCTAGGCAGCATCATATGTGCTAGATGGTGGCACATTGTGCACACTTTTGTACAAGGTTTTGTCCATCTTTGAAGTTTGGAGTAATACATATTTACTGTTTCTACTCTCATGAGCATGGTTCATTAACTGTCTAAATCTATCCCTACTCACGTGTATGCATAATAAAGAAAAGGAGTGAGATAGGAGTTAGCACTGAGTGATTTCTGGGTATGTTTACACATCTTGCGCTGCCGTAATGGATATGTAATCTATAATGGGTGTCACAGCTATTTAGAGATCATATGGTGGAGCTATGTCTGGTTGTTCCCATAGATCCTGTTGGGTCTCTGAAGGATATTTCATCTCATAGAAACTGCACGAATCACATCTAGGTGAGCAACAGCATGTATGGATCGGAATAAATACTCAAATTCAACTAGTCCATGATGTGCCAAGTTTCTAGTCTTCCGTTCCATGTTCTCTCCCAATATCTAAACATTCACACTAAAGCTTGAATACTTGTAGAATTCATTCTACAACCAGAACACAGGCTAGTAAACTTATCCATGTGATCAACCTTTCATCGGAGCAAGTACTAGCCCAAGGTATACCGTATAGCTATATGTGCTGCAATAGAGGGCATCTTGCAAAGTAAAATACTTGCTCCGAAAACCTTCCCTCCACCACACTTATCTTTGATGACAGGCAAGAAAGATGAGCAAGCTTAGATTTCTTAAGCTCAAGTCCAAAAAATCCAAAAGCGGTACAACTAAAGGAATTATGGGCAATAGGCTTGGGAAAATGGCAAAGACCATCAATCTTTTACGGTATGAAGGCAAGCTTCATCCGTTGAAAGCACAAGTGTAGACTTCAGCGCTTAGGCAAGGTACACGGTCTGTATCTAGAGCTGCATTTCGAAATAGACACACCTACAACAACATAAGCCGTCTCCAAAAAAGAGAGAAAAACATACAGTCCAATCTAGAACAAGCACACAATCTACCTAATATAAGAATCCAGCTCTAATCTCAGAAAATTGTTAAGGTGGTCCCAAAGGTAAGGGTCCTTATGCTTGAGGCATGTCCTCGAAGTTTTCAAAGTCATTAGAGGCAATGTCTTTTCTTTTCTTTTTTCTCTGCTAAAGAAAAAGAGAAATGTTATAGTCGTTTCTTTTCGTGTTTCTTCGTTTAAGAGGTGAACCTAGGAAGTTAACGTTAGGGCAGTGCAAAGAACTTTGGAAAAATCTTTCTAGATTTGAAAAAAAACTATTTTGGAGGGAAGCGAATTACCTCTAACATGTAAGAAGCATCCTTCACAACCCCCGCCCAAACGAAAAAGAAACAAAAGGTGAAGACTCTATCGCATAAGAGGCGTCCTAGAAAGACTTAAGGACGCAAAAGACACTTCTGGTAAGTTGGGACTCTTAAGAGTCCTGTGCTAACAGTAACTTAGAAACACAAGGAAAGTTAGCTCCAATTTCAAGAAATATAAAAAGGGTACTTAGAAGCTGGTAGCTACTATAGTGTAGGCCATCCTCTGGTGGTTCTAGTGATGCCCTATAGGCCATGGTATGTGCCTTGTAGGCATAAATAAAGACACTTATAGTGTTAGTGTCTTTAAGGCCACATAGGACACTTAGTCCTATGTGACACCTAGGACACTTAGTCCTAGGTCTAGGTACTTGTACCTTGTACTCCTTTGTTTTTTATTATCTAATCCAATTTTTACATGACGGCTAAGGCTTGTGCTACGTTTTGCTATCTGTACTCTCTCTCTCTCAATCGATCCTACAGTGGTATCAGAGCCACGTTCGACTCGTCTTCTGCCCCCGGATTTGCATCTGCTCCCTATACCTTCATCCGTACAGTCCGTACGACTGTACGGACGTCCATACAGATCCTACGTCAAAATCTGTACGTTCTCCACCCGTGGCTTCCATACTTAGTTGCGTCGTACAATCTACATTAGACGTCCGTACATTGGACACTCGCCGTACGGAACATCCCGTACCTACTCCGTACTGTCGTCGTGCACCTTCCGTACTCACAACCTGCTCCGTACATGCGTCACCGTACAATCGTACTTGCTTCGTTGTATAACCGTACAGATTCGAGTATGCATCGCCGTACATCGTACACCGTACAGTTTGGTACTTGCATTTCGTACACCGTACAGCTACATACTTGAGCAATTGTACAAATCCGTACCTGCACTACGTATCTATTTCGTACAGGATACTATACTGCTCTCCGTACCTATATTCCGTATAGTCAGCATGCATGTCTGTACTGTGCTTCCGTACACTGTACTACGTAGTACCTGCATCCGTACGACCGTACATTGGATTCAGTGCTGATATATGTACTGTTCCGTACATCAATTCAGTACACGCGTTGTACGTTGTACTTGCATTGTACTTGCTCCGGGATTTGGTGCACTTTTGCAGACAATTTGTGGACAGTAGTCCTAATTTTGCAGTTGCAAGCCTTGAGGCTATTTTCTTTGGGATTTGGTCTGCAATTTCTTGTTTGTTTGCAGTACATTGGGTCAGATTGCAGGACATTGAGTCACTTTTGCAAGACATTGGTGAACATTACCTGCCACAGTCACATTTGGATCAGATCTGCATTTGCCCTTTGATTTGGGTTGAAAAATTGCAGATATTTGCTGTCATTTTTGGACAGCCAGCTTTTTGCAGTGATAGCCTTGAGGCTTTTGGGTTTTCAGGTCTTTTTCAGGGAATCACATTTGCTATGGCTGGAAACAATCAAGATTTATTTGGAGTTCTTCGTGAAGATGATAAGTTGGATGGCACCAACTATCCGATGTGGTCTTATCTCATGAAACATATTCTTGTTGCAAAGCATTTGTGGAATATTGTTTCTGGGGCTGATCTGAGGCCTGAGGCCAGCCAATGCTACATTAGTTGCCTCTACTGCTGGTCCTTCTGCAGGGGGTACTACTCTTGATGCCTCTTCCTCTAGCACTCCTGCTGCTGCTCTTCCAACTCAAGAACAGTCAAGATGGGATGCAAGAGATGCAAATGCACATTCATGCATTGCTTTATCAATCAAGAGAATCATATCCACACATCCGGTCTTGCAGGACAGCAAAGGATGCTTGGGATGAATTGGCTTCTCTCTATCAAATTCGCAATGAAGCTCGTGTTGCATATTTGAGGAGGCAATTACAGGAAGTCAGTATGAATGAAGGTGAGTCTATGGATGCATGCCTGACAAAGGGCAAGGACCTCATGGAACAGCTTGCCAACATTGATGAGGTGGTGCCAAATTCACAGCTTGTTAGTACCACATTGAATGGACTGCCAGATACATATCAAGGGTTTGCTACAACCCTTCGATTAGTGGCCATGGGTAATCCAAACCACTATTCTTTTGATCAGCTAGTGACTTTGCTTTTGCAAGAAGAGCAAAGTAGAGCTAATAGGCAAGCCATTATTCTTGATCATGCATTTGCTTCACAGCAGACAGGAAGAGGCAAGGCTTCCAAGCCTATGAGCAAGCCAAAATCTGCCCATAGCAACTGCAATTCCTCCCATGCATCTAAAAATACAGCAGATAAGTCAAAGAAGAACAGATGCAACTCTTGTCGCAAGCCTGGACATGACATTTCAGAATACAGGAAGCACATTGCTTTGGAGAAAAAGAAAGCATGATTGACAGTTAATGCCTCACATGCTATTGAATCCCATGAGCCAGAAGATGCTTCACATGCACATGCTCTTCAAGATGATTGGGCATGGGCTGTCCATTGCTCATTTGATCCCTCCAAAGCTGATGCATTCTTTACTGCTAATGATGCTTAGTCCTAGTACTTTGATAGTGGTACTTCCAAGCATGTCACATCTTGCAGACAGTTGTTTCATTCTTTAGCCGATGCACCTCAAGGGGGGGCTGTCACATGTGCTAATAATGCTTCATATGCTGTTAAAGGAAATGGAGATGTGCAGCTCACATCCATTTCAAGCCACCCTGTTACTCTGACAAATGTTCTTTTTGTGCTTTTGTGCCTGGAATTGAAGTCAACTTGATTTCAATTTCAGCAATTGCCACTTTAGGTTTCAGAGTTATTTTTGATGGCTACAGATGCCTAGTTTATGATCTTCGTGATGACAATGCCATAGTTTTCACTGGCACTTTGCAAAAGGGGCTTTATCACCTTAATCATCACTCAGCTGCACTTTCTACTGAAGCATTTGCAATTTCAGATTCACAGCTTGCTGAAAC
Source organism: Dipteris shenzhenensis (assembly GCF_047967505.1). Lineage (NCBI taxonomy): Eukaryota > Viridiplantae > Streptophyta > Polypodiopsida > Gleicheniales > Dipteridaceae > Dipteris > Dipteris shenzhenensis. Next base: position 62,413,818 of record NC_141597.1, on the reverse strand, counting down.
TCATCTTTAGCATGAGAGAATGGGTCATCTCAATTATAGAGCTCTTGCAAAGCTACATTCACAGCAAATGGCAAATGATGTACCTCAAACTCACACAGTTTCCAAACATGTGTGTGAGGGTTGTCTTTTGGGTAAGATGCATCGGTTTCCTTTTCAAAAGAATTGTCCAAAACTCTCAAGATATTGCTGGGTATATCCTTTAAAAGCCAAATCTGAAGTTTTCTTATACTTTCAAAGATGGCTGAATATGGTTGAGAATGAATCAGGATGCAAGCTTGTCACCCTCAACACAAATAGGGGGGGAGAGTATATGTCAAACGAGTTTGATGCATTTCTGTCTTCACGGGGCATTATTCACTCATGCACTACTCCTTACACTCCTCAGCAGAATCCTGTTTCTGAAAGGAAAAACATGTCCACAATGGAGATGGCCAAATGCATGCTTAAGGCCAAGTCTTTGCCCAATAAATTTTGGCTTGATGCAGTAATGTGTGCCAACTATGTGCTGAATAGATCACCTACATGGGCATTGAAGACTGTTACACCTTATGAAGCATGGAAAGGCGGGAAGCCTTCCCTTTCACATATAAGAGTTTTTGGGTCTCTTGCATATGTTCATGTACCATCTCAGCTGAGACATAAGCTTGATGACAAGGCAATCAAATGCATATTTATTGGTTACAGCCAGGAGAGTAGAGGGTATCTGTTATATCAACCAAATACTGGGAAGATTATTGTCAGTAGAGATGTAATCTTTGCTGAACATTCAGCTTCTCCTCTTGTGGACTGCAAAGCAAAGCCAGATGTTGACATGTTTGATGCCTTTGAATCTTGGTTACCTCTGCCATCATCAGAAGAGAATTTTGACAAGCAACATGAGCCTCCTGCAGGCCCTCCAACAAGCAATAATCAGCCACAACCTCATGCTGATTTGCAGGTTTCTCTTCTGGCACAAAATGATCCCACTATTCATGATGCAGTCATTGAAGAAAGAGCTGTCAATAGACAGCAAAGGCAAGTTCCCAGATGGCTTCTTGATACATTGAGGGACAGCAAACAAGATCAGCCTTTTGCTGCCCGGACAAGATCAGGGAATAGACAGCATGGTCACTTTCTTGAGTTTGCACTCCTTGCTACAGCTTGCAATGAAGAGCCTCCGTGCCATAAAGATGCTTTTGACAGCAAAGAGTGGATGGATGCAATGAGAGCTGAGTTACAATCTATTGCCAAAAATGATACATGGGAATTAGTAGATCTCCCTCTCGGCAAGCATGCCATCGAAACGCGGTGGGTCTACAAATTAAAAAGGAAATCTGATGGCAGCATAGATCGATACAAAGCCTGTCTTGTTGCAAAAGGGTATGCCCAACAACAAGGCATTGACTTTGAGGAGACATTTGCTCCCACATCCAAGATTACTACCATTAGATGTGTCATTGCCATTGCAGCCCATCATCATTGGCAAGTGCACCAACTTGACATCAAAACTTCTTTTCTTTATGGGGATCTGCAGGAAGAAGTCTATGTCACACAACCTCCTAGCTTTGAGGTTGTTAATTCTGAAAATAAGGTATGCCGGCTTAGAAAAGCCCTTTATGGTTTGAAGCAGGCACCCAGGGCATGGTATGCCAAAATTCATGCACACTTACTATCCCTTGGTTTTCAGAATAGTCCCACAGAACCCACTCTTTATGTCCGTGGGAGTGGATCTGATTTTTTAGTGCTGATTTTATATGTGGATGATATGCTCATCACGGGACCACATACTCAGCAAATTGCAGCTTTCAAGGCTGATTTGCAGCAGATTTTTGACATGTCACACATGGGATGGCTCCATTATTATTTGGGCATTCAGTTTGCTCATGTTGAGGGGGGTATCATGATGTCTCAGTCCAAGTATATTGAACAGCTCCTTGATCGTTTTCAGTTTGAGGATTGCAAGCCAATCTCGACTCCAGTGGACCCTGGCTTCAAGTTCTCAGCTCATGATGGGAGCCCACCATGCGATATCACTCTTTATCAACAGGCTGTTGGATGCCTTATTTATTTATGTCACACCAGACCTGACTTGCAGTATGCAGTAGCTCAGCTCAGCAAATTCATGCACATGCCCAGTTCACAGCATTGGCAGGCAGTGAAGAGAGTCTTCAGATATCTCAGAGGCACTCAGGATTTAGCCCTCTTCTATGGTGATCAGGGTTTACTTACCATGCATGCTTACACGGATAGTAACTGGGCAGGATGTTCCGACACCAGAGTGTCACATACTGGCAATTCTTTTTTTCTTGGCAATTCATGTATCTCTTGGCTCAACAAGAAGCAACCAACAGTTGCCACATCTAGCTGTGAGGCTGAGTACAGGGCAGCTTTCACCGCTACAGTAGAGTGTGTTTGGCTTCGACGATTACTTACAGATCTTGGTATTCGCCAAACATCCTCCACTATTGTCTACACTGACAACCAGACTGCTTTGGCCATTGCGCGTAACCCAATGTTTCATGCGCGTACCAAGCATATTGAAGTTCACTATCATTATGTTCGGGAGCGGTTGTCAGCAGGAGACATAGAGTTGTCCTATCTTCCCACAGAGGACAACATAGCAGATATGTTTACAAAGGCACTTCCTCGTCCCAAGTTCGAAGTCTTTCGACAGGCTTTACACTTAGTTCCCTTTGTTACATGATCTGACATCCCTTGTACATTCATAGGTAGCTATATCCTTTTGGATGAACATGTGCCACCATGACTAGAAAATACCAGTTATTCTGAGACGTTTCCAAAGTACTTCAACCCATCCCATGGAGGGGGGTTTGCAGGCCATCCCCTAGTGGTTCTAGTGATGCCCTATAGGCCATGGTATGTGCCTTGTAGGCATAAATAAAGACACTTATAGTGTTAGTGTCTTTTAGGCCACATAGGACACTTAATCCTATGTGACACCTAGGACACTTAGTCCTAGGTCTAGGTACTTGTACCTTGTACTCCTTTGTTTTTGATTACCTAATCCAAGTTTAACGTGACGGCTAAGGCTTGTGCTATGTTTTGCTATCTGTACTCTCTCTCTCTCAATCGATCCTACATATAGGACTTCTTCGCTCAATACATTTGTTACCTTCCAAGTTGTCAAGGGGGCAACCAACACATTGTAGTCGCTGAATATGCAAGTGCAGAATGTAAAAGAACAAGAGTTTTGATGTACATTGGAAAAATAAATCTCTTTGAAAACCCTAGGTTGTTGCTTTTGAATCAACTATGGAAGAAGCTAAGCTCATCAATAAGAAGGTATTGCTGCACTCAATGCCTATTAGATTAAAGCTATGACAAAGGCAAGACGGTACGTTTGGTGAAACTTTGTGGATGGACTCAAGGCTAAAATTATAAGACTCCACTAGGAACGTTAGCTTCCTTACGCACACACGTCACTAGCTACAAAATGATGAGGCCTACATGTGCTTTAATGAAACAAATAAAGACGCCAAATGTTCAAGAAATAAATGGCAACCAATGCCCCAAGGAAACGAATTGGAAAATGATTTCACTACCCATCCTCCATAAGGATACATCCAATGCACATTCTCCTACGCTGGCATCATCATGTGGAAGCATTGTTTACAGGCCCATTATCGTGAATCCTCTAGTACAGGAATCTCGAAGAAAGTGCACACAGATACAGGCACGCGCTTTTGCTTATGCGAAACTTCCAGCTAGCCGACCGTGAGATCAGCCAGCCCAGCGCTGATCGCCCTCACGAATAGACAACACGCGAGTGCGCAGCATTGATTTCCAAAAGTGTGGAAGAAGGGGATCGTTGCAAACAACTGTCCTCCAAAATCAAAATTAAGAAAGGAAAATCCCATTTGCAAGAAAGAAAGTGAATAACGACCACAAACTCGAGCACAGGAAGCTGGATTACCATGAAGAACTGTCTGGTTCGTCCAAGTCGAATCAAAGAAGATAGTAGAGGGGCAATCCGACTAGAACGTTGACTCAATCTGATCCTCAAACGATCAAACACGAGAGGATGAAGCTGTGTTCGCCTCCTCCCTGCTCCTGGTTGTGGCACTACCCAACAAGACACTCATCTTTGAGGTACGAGCTCGAGAACGTTAAAGGATCTCCACGTAACGCAGATATCAAAAGCCAGACTTCTTTTAAGTGGTTCATCGTGGATATCTAGATCAGTTTCCCTGGCCCTAGGCTAGCTGCAGGTTGACGAGTTTAGCATGTCCTGCAAATGCCCTCTTAGGGCCTCAGCACATGGATGGGGCTAGCATGGGTTTAGGCTGGGAATCTTTTTGTCATCATTACTCCCATCCTACACCAAGTGGTCTAGGATGGATTTAGAATGGGAGTAGCCACTTTTTCTCCCATCCTAGACCATGACCTCTAGATCTTGGCAGCCAGAATGGGTTCCCATTTTTTAGGGATTCAAAAACATGCAAGGATGACATGTATCCTTGTCCCCAAGTGGTCCCCACCTCCTAAACACATGAAATGATGCCATGTGTCCTCTTCCTCCTAAACCCATCCCTAGTTCTTTTTTTGTTAGCACATGGTAGGATGGGAATAGGATAGAAATACGTATGGGACCACTTGGGACCACCTTTTCCCATTCCCATCCTATTTCTTCCCATGTGCTAAGCCCCTCCGTAGCTTCTTGGTTTTATGCACTACACTCGATGTGGTCTATTTGAATTGTGGTCGAATAGGAATAGATAGGACCCCCACCCCAGAAAAAACCGTCATTAATTAATTTGTCTCCGAGAAGGGGGGGGGAAGGCCTTTGAGCGTTGGAATTAAGGCAATTCTCCATACGATGAGCGCTGATAGATTGATTAATGCAGGTGGGTAATCAATATCAGCTCGGTGCCTATGCAGAAGCTTCTACTATAAAAGCAGGCGTGGGTGAGGGGAGGAGGGTAGAGTAGGAGGAGGGCTTGTAAAAAGGCTCTCCAGGACTGAAATAAGAGAGAGCAAAGGGAGGGAGAGGGAGAGAGAGAGGCGAGGGTTGAGTGGAGTTAGAGGGGGGGTGCAGAGGGCGGGCAGGAGCAAAGGGAGGGCGAATACACAAGCAAGGAGAGAGGGTGAATACATAGGTTAATTGAGAAGTACACCTAGGTTCATTGAGAATGAGAGACATGATAGAGTAATTAATTATTGCGAATAGGATCAATATGCGAATTAGGTGAAAGGAGGTGGATGTGGTGAGAAGCCAAAAAAAAATTTTGTAATTGTATAGATGTCGTGTCATCATGTTTGTATTGAAGCGAATGTCGAATTTTAAAAAAAGTTAATTGAGTTGTTTGTTTCAAATTGCCATTTATGAATTATCCTACAAAATTTGCAAAATCACTTGCTTTATCTTTTGCATCCAAAAGTGTTGGCTTTACCACTATATTAAGTAAGAAAAAGTGCTCACAAGTGGTTGATAGGTTTAATAAATCGCGTGAAATTTTTGAGAAAGTTTGAATGTGACTCTGGCTTTAGAGATTTATTATTTGACCACCATGAGATGGCATGAGAAACTATGAGACTAGATGTATCCTTGACATTGCAAGAGGCAAACCCTTGAGGGGGGGTATGTTGGGATAAGTGTGATCAAGGGGTTGCTCTATGGTGCATGTGTGCATCCAGGGGAGTCACATGTGTGTGTGTGTGTGTTGTAGAGGCACATCAAGTACTATGATGTGTCTAGTGTGTGACCTAAGTGATGATGTAAGCCAAAGGTCCCCACATGGGAGGTTTCTTTGATTTAGGCCAGTCCCACTGATGTAGGGGTTGATTGCCACTGATGTAGGGAAAGTGCCTTTGATCTAGGCCACCTTCTCCCCATTTCTATAAGAGAGAGTCACCTCTCTCACAATCTGGAGTGAACAACATTTTTGCTTACATCTTGTGCTCTCACTCCTCTTCCAAGATGCATCTATTCTATCCCACGTGTTTCTACACTCTCCTCCTCCCTCCTCCTCCTCCTTCCTTCTCCTCCTTCCTCCTCCCTTCTCCTCATCCCTCCTCCTTCTCCTCCTCCTCCTCCTCCTTCTCCCTCCTCCTCCTCCTCCTCCCTCCTCTCTCTTCTTTCCCCCATGCTCTTACACCTTCTTCCTCTCCCACTCCTATGCTCCCCCTAAACCTTTAGTTCCTCAACCCTTAACCTCCATGATCTATGAGGGAGACGAGTTCTCCACCATGTACTCTACCCTGGACCTTGGATCCTAAACTTTGGAACCTCTTTCTAAACCTTGGAACCTCCTTCTAAACCCTAAACTTCACTCTAATCCTTAAACTCCTCCTAAACCCCTCAACCCCCAATGAAGGCGAAAGCCTTCATTACCTCAACCATGGTGATGCACGATCCTTTTACACATGCATGCACTATGTTTGCTTACCACACTTAAGCCTACGTTTCTCACCGGAATACGACTCGAGGTCCTAAGCTACACGTATACTACAAACGACAACCTCGATATATCTGTAGGTGACAAAAAGCCTCGAAACCCTGCATAATACTGAGAATACCCTGCTCTTCCTACGAAAACCATGGGAAAGAGCCAACACTCTTTTAATTAGATTAATCAACGGGACCGTGCTAATAGTGAACAGAAGTGGGGCAATTGGACACCCCTGCCTGATACATCATTTCAGGTCAAACGTATCTGCCACACCACCATTCAAACACAAAATACGCAAAGCCCAACTTGGTCATCACCGAGATGATAGATCCCAGTGTACTCTATCTATGCTTTGTCCATGTCTAAGGCATAAACTATACACCTTTGACTAAAAGCACAAGCATAATAACCTCATGCTAGCAAAGGTGCCCAAGGGTCAAGGTTCACAAAAATGGTATAGACCAAACACGTATCACATGGCCTACATCATATGGTGACCAGAGGTGATTTACAAAAGACAAAACATATGACATTCTTTTTGGAGTACTACTCCAGGCAAAGAACCTCAAAACTTGACCAAGTGATGATAAACAAAAAATCAAAGACAAGTTGCTCAAAAGGCAAAGTCCTTGTCTTCTACTTGGATGCTTCTTTTGTTGTTGATGGAGTTTTATCAATCAAACTTGCCTTGGCATTCTTTATAAATGCTTGATCATCTTCAAGCTTTCCAGTGTCCAAAAGTGATGCCTCTTGTAAAAAAGACTTATAAGAAATATGAGTATCATTCTTCATCTTGAAAACTTTGAGGAAGCCTTTTATGTTGATCTTGACATCCATATACATTTTGTCATTTGCCAAAGAGGTTGACATGAAATTCAAATGTGAAGAGAGTAGATCTTGTTAGATATCAATGCTCCACTCTCATGTAACTACGCGGGAACCAGCTAACTCTACTTGTAAGCCCCCCATATGAGGAGAAGGCATTTGAGTAGCTCGGTTATCCAGTAGGTCCTGGTTTGGACACCAGATGGGGGCCATGTGTGGCCTGATGGCTGGACGGCTTCAGATAGAGTTGGCACACCGCCAACTAGGCTACATGCAAGTGCGGGAAGGCATCCCTTGACTAACCGCACTAAGGGTAGATGGAGCATTTTTTGGGGCAGCCCACTCTCGGGTTGCGGGGCCCGTTTGGAGCCTCAGATGATCCTAGATGGCTCTGGGCCGAACGGAAACCATAGGTCAGTTGCTCTGTTTTGCACACCGGTTCTATCGTATGGTTGATGGTCTATCTCGGGACCGACCCCCAGTTGACCGTTTTGGGCGGACTGGGTCGGTCACCCAATTGAGCCTAACTGACTACAACTGGTGGCTATATAAGAGCAAGCCCGTGAAGCCCATTTCATCACTGGCTACAGCAACCCTGATTCCTTAGCATCCAACCTCCGTCCTCTACTGTTTCCAGCATGCCATCGAAGCTTCTTTCATAGGAGCGCATGGTTGGGAGGCAGCTCCATCTATTGTATAAGTTCTACAGTAATCATATTTTTGATTCTCCATACTATCTTGTTTTCTCTCTCACGTACGAGATCTTGTTGTTTGTTTAGCACAGAAGTTGTATTATTTTCTTACATGGTATCAGAGCCTGGACTCTAGCAAGAAGATTTGGTAGTGTGTTTCTGTTTGCGAGCAGATTGTGAGAGTTGGCCCAGCCCGTAAGACTGCGAATCCCACCGTTCGGCGAAAGCAGAAAGTTGGACGGTTCTAACTATCCACTCTGGAAGTTCAAGATAAAGACCATCCTAAGCGCATACGAGCTTTGGGACACTGCTACTGGGGTGGACGTGAGGCCGGTTGTGAGACCGGATCCAACCAATGCAGGACAACAGATAGTACCAACTACGGATGAGATTCTCACATGGACAAGAAGAAATGCAGATGCACTGTGTTCTATTGTCTACAGTGTTAGTAATTCCATCATGGTGTTAATTCAACATGTCACCACAGTGGAGGAGGCATGGACGGTCTTGAAAAATCAATACGAGACCACGAATCAGACGCGGATTGAGAATTTGGAGACTCAACTCGCGAACGAGAAGTTGTTTGAGTCTGAAGCGGCAGAGAAGTTCATCACCAGGGTGAAGAATCTGCGCGATCAGATGACTGCAATCGGCATCACCATCACCAGCGAGAATCTAGCACGAAGGTGCATACGGATTCTCCCACCAAAGTACGCATAACAGAAATCCGCCCCTCAACTTTGAAGATTTCAGCGCGATGCTTCTGGAGGAGGAGATGCGTCAAAAGACGAGGACTGGAGAAGATTCAGCTTTCTGGACCGGATCAAAGAAAGGTAAGGTTAAGGACTTTGGTAACCCATCTTCTTCTGATGATAAAAAAGAGAAAGAAGAAGATCAAGTGCTTCTATTGCAACAAGGCATGGCACAAGCAGAATGAGTGCCGAAAGAAGTTTGCAGATGAGAAGAACGGAGTAAAGAAAGAGTCCAGCAATAGCGCGCAGGCAGCACCAATAGAGCTGTTCGTCGCAATTGAGGAGATTTGCCCGGAGGCAGTTCATGTACCTGCGGATGAACCTTGGATTATTGACAGTGGTGCATTGCGCCACATGACCAGTCGGAAGGATTGGTATACCTCTCTACAGCCGGTAGGGAATGACATCCTGGTAGCAGTCGGCAATGATGCAAAATGTCCAGCAAAAGGAAAAGGTACGATTGCTCTCAAGTCAAATGGAGTTGTAAAACAGTTGTCCGATGTTCTTTATGTGCCAGATATAAAGAGGAACTTGTTGTCCATTTCCGCGATCACGGATCGGGACCTCAAAGTTCAATTCGATAAGAATGGTGCACAGATTCTGGATCTTCAAGGAAAGGTCGTTGGTAAAGGTACACGGCGCAACAACATTTACGAACTCTCAGCTTTCAATGCTCGAGCGGATGTGAAGAACACTAAGTTGTGGCATGAGAGGTTTGGTCATCTAAACCTTAGTTCTTTGAAGGAGATGCATAAAAGTGGAATGATTGCAGACCTACCAGAAATTTCAGATCTGCCCGATGTATGTGAAGCTTGCATGATGGGCAAGCAGCATCGGCATCCCTTTCCTAAAGAGGCCAGCAGGGCAAAGGCTCCTCTAGAGCTCGTTCACACGGACCTCTGCGAAAAGATGGAGATGGAAGCTTTGGGTGGTTCCTACTACTTCATGACGCTAATCGACGACTACAGTAGAAGGATATGGATATACTTCCTGAAGACTAAAGACGAGGCTTTCAGTAGGTTCAGGAATGGCATGTAATGGTCGAGAAAGAAATGGGGAGGGTGGTGAAGAAATTGAGATCAGACAGAGGTGGAGAGTTCACATCAACTGAATTCGAGAGTTACTGCAAAAGTCACGGGATCAAGAGGCAGAAACCCCCACCACATACATCACAGCAAAAATGGAGAACGCAAGATGCGCATCATCTGTGAAATGGACTGGAGTATGATGAAAGGGAAAGATTTGCCAAAGACTTTCTGGGCTGAAGCATGTAACACTGCAGTTTACGTCTTGAATCGTAGCTACACGAAGGCTGTGAACAAGATGACTCCACTGCAAGCCTTTTCTGGTAAGAAACCTTCAGCTGCACATTTCAGAGTTTTTGGATGTGACTGTTTTGTGCATGTCCCTGATGCTACCAGGACCAAATGGGAACCGACGAGCCGGAAGTGTATTTTCTTGGGCTACAATGAAGAGGCGAAGGGTCACCGTCTCTATAACCTGTTACCAAGAAGGTAATTGTAAGTCGCGATGTGGTCTTCTCAGAACAGCCGCATCAATTGGAGGAGGATGCTTCCTTCCCAGACAACTAGGACCAGGATATCCATCCAATACCACCACCAATAGCAGACTGAACTCCCCCAATGGTGCTTGGGAAGATTCAAGACAAAGAAGATGAAGAAGAGCTTGCAGAACCACAACGGCAACGGCCATTCCCGAAGTGGGTAAAGCAGCTTTTGGACGGCAAAGAACCTCCAGCCATTGAGGAGGAACCATCCGAACACCACCGCTCCAAGAGATTAGAGGAGCAAAGAAGGGCACAGGAACACTTGGTCATCTATGCTTTGATGACAGAAGTGATCCGTGCTGATGAACCTAAGTGTCTTGAAGAGGCACAGGGCGATGATAGGTGGATGGAGGCTATGCAGTCGGAGTATGGCTCCATAATGAAGAATGACACTTGAGACCTTGTGGATCGACCACCAAAACGCAAGGTAATCGGAACCAAGTGGGTGTACAAGACCAAGTACAAGTCCAACGGCATGTTGGATAAGTACAAGACCAACGGCATGTTGGATAAGTACAAGACCAAGTACAAGTCCGACGGCATGTTGCACAGGTACATGGTTTTGATTATCAAGATACTTTTGCTCCCACAGCTCGACTAACCACAATTCGCAGTGTTTTGGCTTTAGCTGCCCAGGGAAGTTGGCCCGTGTTTCAAATGGATGTGAAATTCACCTTTCTGAATGGAGATCTCAAGGAGGAGGTATACGTGGAACAACCATCAGGTTTTGAGATCCCCAGTTCAGAAGGTAAAGTCTACAAACTGAAGAAGGCACTTTACGACCTGAAACAGGCCCCACGAGCGTGGTACCAGTGAATTGATGCCTACTTTCTGCAAAACGGGTTCAAGAGGAGCCCATCTGATGCAAATTTGTATATCTTCAGAGAAGGAGGCAGGTGTATGATCGTGGTCCTTTATGTAGACGACCTTGTCATAACAGGGAACCATAAAGAGAAGATCTCGCAGACGAAGCATTTGCTAGGAAGAGAGTTTGAAATGACAGACCTCAGACTGATGCATTTCTGTTTGGGGATTGAAGTTTGGCAGGAGCCGAAACAGATCTTCATTTCACAGCTGAAGTATGCTAGAGAGATACTGAAGGCATTTGGCATGGCTGAGTGCAAGACAGTTGGTACCCCTATGGAGGTTGATGCGAAGCTCTCAAATGAGGATTCATCACCACTGGTGGACGAAGCAAGTATAGAAGACTTGTGGGCAGCTTGATTTACCTATGCAACACACGGCCGGACATCAGTTTTGCGATTGGTGTACTAAGCAGGTTTTCCAATAAGCCTCGGGAGAACCATTGGAGGGCAGGGATGCGGGTGCTGAAATACATCAAAGGCACACTTGATTATGGCATCACCTATACCAAGGGCAACATCTTGACCGGATTCTGTGACTCGGATTGGGCAGGAGACGTGGACAGCAGGAGATCAGTGACAGGGTACTGTTTCTCACTTGGATCTAGAGTTGTGTCATGGGTCAGCAAGAAGCAACCTACAGTTGCTCTTTCTTCTACCGAGGCCGAGTACAAATCTGCATGCTTTGCTTCTTGCGAGGCAGTGTGATTGAGGAGGATTTTGGGAGACATGGGTGTAGTGCAGAACAAGCCTACGCAGTTATCATGTGACAATCAGAGTTGCATGGCGATTGCAAAGAACTCGGTGTTCCACGCTCGCACAAAACACATTGAGATTCAATATCACTTTGTACATGAGCTCATCATGGATGGAGAGGTTGACTTGGTGTACTGTCCGACTATAGAGAATGCTGCGGACATCTTCATGAAGGCTCTTGGAAGAGACTTGCTGGAGAGGCATCTTCATCGACTTGGCATTGGGCCGAAAAAGTAAGTTCACTTACAGGTGGACATTGAGGGGGGGTGTTAGATATCAATGCTCCACTCTCATGTAACTACGCGAGAACCAGCTAACTCTACTTGTAAGCCCCCCATATGAGGAGAAGACATTTGAGTAGCTCAGTTATCCAGTAGGTCCTGGTTTGGACACTAGATGGGGGCCATGTGTGGCCTAATGGCTGGACGGCTTCAGATAGAGTTGGCACACCGCCAACTAGGCTACATGCAAGTGTGGGAAGGCATCCCTTGACTGACCGCACTGAGGGTAGATGGAGCATTTTTCGGGGCAGCCCACTCTCGGGTTGCAGGGCCCGTTTAGAGCCTCAGATGATCCTGGATGGGAACAGAGAATGTAGGTTAGTTGCTCTGTTTTGCGCACCGGTTCTATCGTATGGTCGGTGGTCTATTTTGAGACTGACCCCCAGTCGACCGTTTTAAGCGGACTGGGTCGGTCACCCAATTGAGCCTAACCGACTATGACTGGTGGCTATATAAGAGCAAGCCCGTGAAGCCCATTTCATCACTGGCTACAGCAACCCTGATTCTTAGCATCCAGCCTCCGTCCTCTACTGTTTCCAGCACGCCATCGAAGCTTCTTTCATAGGAGTGCACGGTTGGGAGGCAGCGCCATCTATTGTATCAGTTCTACAGTAATCAAATTTTTGATTCTCCATACTATCTTGTTTTCTCTCTTGTGTACGAGATCCTGTTATCTGTTGAGCACAGACGTTGTATTATTTTCTTACAGATCTCCCTTTTTCAATGATAGCACCAAGAATATATCATCATCAAGAATGTTGTACTTGAGAAGTACAAAGTATTTCCAACAGGAAACATACTTTGAAACATAGTCATCAATATTTGCATCCATTTGTTCACCACTATGTGTGATCATAAACTTCGTGATTGTAGAGGACAATTCAATAAAGTTTGTCTCACCATATGCAGTCCTGAGCATTTCAATTTGTCTTTGTTGTTGATGAAGGTCTTCATAAGATTTTTGAAATATTCATGCTTCATATTGGGCATTTGATCATATTGTGATTCATAAGAGAATGTCATTTGAGTAGTACTTACCTTTAAATAAGTCAGTTTCTATACTCTTACAAGTGGCTATGTATCATCATAAAACTCTCATAATCCTTTGAAAAATAATTCCCAAATGATGTTTATACTCAACGAAAGTTATGATCAACTAAAAAACTCAGTAAATGAGAAGTAAGACTAAAACACCCCATCACATAGTTGACTGGTCAATCATTATCATCAGAAATCAGTCAAAAATTTTCAACTATCAAACTGAAAATTTGGAGCCCAAGATTTGCACATCTCGTAGTAGCAGATTTCAAGGGGCTTTCAGTGCATAATGAAAGCTTACATATCAACTTGAATCCACACTAGAAGAATCGCGCAATTGTTTGTCATGTCGCCATAGAGAAGCTTAGCAAAATCGACTAGTTTTTCGTCTGTTTCTCCTCCAATACTTGACCAAACTAGCTCAAACTTCATTAGCAACTTTCTTGTAACGTCACCCAATTGTGGCTAGAAGCAATTAAAGATCTTTCTTCTTTGTCAACAGAATTGCACGAGTATTCGACAAGTGAAGGTTGTGTCAGCATTGTGCGTACAGGCAATATCTGGCTAATTGCTTACAGCTGGAGGGTCGCCCATATTCAAGGATGCTTGGTCTGAAAGGGCTCTGGGAATGGTTTATTGTAGGTAGAGAACAAGCTCACACAAAATTTTGGAAGGAAAGAGGAAAATGGAGATGATGAGAGGAATCTTTGAAAAAACTAGTAGTTCATGCTAAAGAGAGCATCTAATGCTAGGCTAGGCTAGATCTAGAATCTAAAGCTCTAATACCAAATGTAGAAACACGTGGGATAGAATAGATGCATCTTGGAAGAGGAGTGAGAGCACAAGATGTAACCAAAAATGTTGTTCACTCCAGATTGTGAGAGAGGTGACTCTCTCTTATAGAAATGGGGAGAAGGTGGCCTAGATCAAAGGCACCTTCCCTACATCAGTGGCAATTAACCCCTACATCAGTGGGACTAGCCTAAATCAAAGGAATCTCCCATGTGGGGGCCTTTGGCTTACATCATCACTTAGGTCACACACTAGATACATCATAGCACTTAATGTGTCTCTACAACACACACACACACACACACACACATGTGACGTGACTCCCCTGGATGCACACATGACCATAGAGCAAGCCCTTGATCACACTTATCCCAACAGAGAGGGAGAGGATGGGTTGCAAGGTTGGAGGAGAGGGGAGGAGGAGTTGCAAGGTTAGGACATGCTTTTGGATGTGGAGTGCAAGGAAGCATGGACACTTGAGACAATTGCTTAGAATACCAAAGTAGAACTCAACACAATGCCCCAAAGAGTGTGGGCTTCATTCCATTATGGGGTATTTATACAAGTTGGAGAGCTTCTCTCTTTGCATGTAGGAATTGTAAGACATTCTCTCTCTACATATAGAACTTGCATATAGAAGTTGCATGTAGAAGTTGCAAGTTGCATGTAGGAGTTGCATGTAGAACTCGCATGTAGAACTTGCATGTAGAACTTGCATGTAGGAGTTGCATGTAGAACTCGCATGTAAGAGTTGCATGTAGAACTCGCATGTAGGAGTTGCATATAGAACTTGAATGTAGGAATCGTATGTAGAACTTGCATGTAGAACATGCAAGTTGGATTTTTAAGAGGGATTGTTCCTAGCTTTATGCAAGTACAAGCGAAGCTTTGTCGCTACTCTACACACACATTCTGTACTACCTAAGTTCATGTTGGCACAGAGACAACATACTCTCGGATCCATTTTATTATGTGTCCTTGAGTTATGGCTTATTGCGAGTGTAAAGAATAAGGGAGAGAGATAGGAGACTCAAGTTCAGCTTTCTTCACAACACACAAAAGAGAGAGGACACAAGGTTTGAGGGTGAAGCCTTTCTTCACTTTTGCACACAACAACAAAACAATAGAAGAGGGAAATACCCTATATGTCAAAACCTAGAATACGTGGTTCATATGTGAACCCAAACCAAAACATACGTGGTAGTCTAACTACACCACGAGTACAACTAACATAGGCGGTGACATAAATGATAGTCATCCAGGAGATATGTCGGGGATAGAGCTTGATATCTCAACACTCCCCCTCAAGCTCAAATCCATCTCACGTACACCAAGCAAGCTCCTAAATCTGCGAAGCTTCTCGGTACCCAATGCCTTCGTAAAGATATCAGCCACCTGCTCCTCAGTGCTGACATAGACAAGATCAATCTCACCAGCTAGAACCTTCTCTCTCACAAAGTGATAATGCACCTCAATGTGCTTCGTTCTAGCATGATAAACTGGGTTATTAGCAAGCATGATGCTGCTAATGTTGTCACAATGAATGACAACTGCTGCATGAACTGACTGTCCCATATCTGCAAGTAGCTTCCGTAACCAAGCTACCTCACATGCAGCCATTGCTGCACCCCTGTACTCAGCCTCTGTGCTCGACAAGGCAACTGTTGGCTGCTTCTTACTACTCCAACTGATGGCACCACTCCCAAGGGAAAACATAAAACCACTAGTAGATCTCCTGTCTGAGACACTACCAGCCCAGTCAGCATCTGTGTATCCATGTACCTGTAATGCACACCCAGCTTCATAGAACAGTCCATAATGCAATGTGGACTTCACATACCGCAGTATGCGTCTAGCCGCATCCAAATGTGGCTTCCTTGGTGCCTGCATAAACTGACTCACCAGCCCCACAGCATAGCTCAAATCTGGTCTGGTTATAGTCATGTAAATCAAGCTACCTACTATGCGCCTGTACATAGTAATATCTTCAAGAAGCTCACCTGACTCTGCATTGAGCTTCACATTCTGCTCCAATGGAACAGAGATAGGCTTACAGCCTGTCATCCCATATTTGGACAGCATGTCCAAACCGTATTGCCTTTGCAACAGCCATATCCCACTCGGGGATCTAATAACCTCAATGCCCAAGAAGTAACGCAGCTCTCCCAAATCCTTCATCTCAAATTTCTGCTTCAACAGCAGCTTCACTTCATTAATGTCTGCATCACTATCACCTGTAATAATCAAGTCATCAACATAGATGACTATAAGCACAATCCCTCTGTTTGTCCTTTTCACATAAAGTGAAAAATCTGAATTGGAAATCTGAAATCCAATAGTGACAAGATATTGCCTATCTTGTCTGACCATGCCCTCGGCGCCTGTTTTAAGCCATACAAGGCTTTGCGCAACCTGCATACAAAATCGGGATGTGCTTTATCCTCATAACCTTCTGGCTGCATCATATAAACCTCTTCCTGCAAGTCACCATGCAAGAAGGCATTTTTCACATCCATCTGATGCAAAGACCATCCCTTTGCAGCAGCCATAGCAATTACTGCTCTCACGGTTGCCATCCTTGCAACTGGGCTGAAAGTTTCCTCATAGTCAATTCCATATGTCTGTGCAAAACCTTTGGCAACCAATCTTGCCTTGTACCTGCTAACAGACCCATTAGCATTGTGCTTTACTTTGTAAACCCACTTGCAGCCAATAGCCTTCTTATCATGAGGCAAAGGCATCAAATCCCAAGTGTGGTTTGCATCCAAGGCAGCCATCTCTTCATCCATAGCTGCTTCCCAATTTTTATGCCCTGCTGCATCCTCAAAACATGTGGGCTCTGGCTCCTCTAGAACCTTGACCATATAAGCATAGTGATGTGCTGTATACCCATCATATCTCAGCCTGTCAACTGGATACTTAATACGAGTGGACCTCCGTACAACTGGATCAGTTGCAGGAGTCTTTAAATCATGCCTGCTTTTCCTTGCACCAGGTGTAACAACAGAAGGAATCCCAAGTTCCTCATCAAGGCTCATTTCAGAGCCGCTTGACTCTCCATCAACATGAGAGCTACCTGCAGACACATCAAACACTGGAGCATGGTCCACTTTTTCTTTTCCCTTATGTGATACCTGCACAACACTATCAGGGCTGCCATGTGACGATTCACTAGATCTCAATCTCCCTGTCCATGCATTAGATCCACTAGTAGAGGACTCTCTGGGTCCACTCAAGGCTTGAGATTGCTGCTCTGCATTTATTGCAGCATTCCCATTTCCTGCATCTGCATCTCCTACCATAACAGTTGGTGCATACCAGCTGCTCATTTCATCAAAAACAACATCTCTGCTCACTTGCATTGCTCACTTGCATTTTGCGGGTGGAAGGGTTATAACAGCGATACCCTTTCTGGTGCTGAGCATATCCAATAAAGATGCATTTTTCTGCCTTTGGATCCAGCTTTGTTCTCTTCTCATCAGGAACATGAACATAAGCTATGCAACCAAATACCTTCAAGTGAGAAATATCTGGTTTTTGGCCTGTATACATTTCTTCAGGCGTCATGCCATGGACAGCTGCAGTGGGGGTTCTGTTCATAATATAAACAGCAGTTGCTACTGCTTCAGCCCAAAAATAATCAGGCATGTTTTTCTCATTTAGGATCGCCCGTCCTACTTCTGCAATATGCCTGTTCTTCCTTTCTGCAACCCCATTCTGCTGAGGGGTAGACCTGCATGAGTACTTCCTTTGAATTCCCTGTTCTTTCAGATATTCACAAAATTCTTCTGAAAAGTACTCTCCCCCTCCATCAGATCTTAGCACTTTAATATGCACACCTTTCTCTTTTTCAACCATGGCCTTAAAAGCCTTGAAATGGCTGAACACTTCACTTTTGTGCTTCATAAAATAAATCCACACCTTCCTAGTGTAGTCATCAATAAACGTCACATAATAATGGCATCCACCAATAGAAGCAGCTTTGGTTGTCCAAACATCTGAATGGATCACTTCCAAAGGTCTTCTGCTCACCTTAGCATTTTTGGGAAATGCATGTCTGGCCTGCTTACCCATTTGGCATGCTTCACATACCTTTTGCATTCCCTCAACTCTGAATTTAGGCAAACCTGCAACAATGTTTTTCGTTTGCATAGATTTCAGCCTTTGTATATTCACGTGCCCAATGCGCTTGTGCCATATCTCAATATCTGCAATGACACCTCTCCCATGTGCAAACATAGCAGCTTTCACCTCAGGCATATCAGCATCCAAGGTGAACATTCTTCCATTTTTGTTGCCTTTCGCAACCAAGCGGCATTTATTTTTCAGGTCTTCAACAAAGCATCCATCAGGATTAAATCTAACCTGCAGACCTTGCTCAACCATCTGGCCAACTGAAACCAGGTTCTTAGTGATTTTTGGAACATGAAGTACATCTGCCAAGTGCTTCGTTTTGCCATCCTGCATAGCCAATGGCACTTTACCAACCTGCGTAATTGGGTGCGCAGTATCATCACCTGTTTCAACATAACCTGGCTTATCCAAATTTCTGACATCATGAAACCACTCACCATGACTGGTCATGTGGTTAGAGGCACCTGAATCAACATACCAAACATCATTGCAAGCTGCAGCATCTCCTGACATGGAGTTAACCATATGCTGCATCACAAAAAGGTGCTCATTTCTGTCGTCACCATGCCCACTTGATGATGCATAGTTGCTTTGCTGCAACTTTCCACTTTTGATGTCATTCTGCTTTTTATAGCATGTATTCTCCTTGTGTCCAGGCTTTCCACAATAATAGCATTCTGTGCTGCTATTTACTTGCTGGTTCCTTTGCCATGAACCACGGCCTCTTTGGCTCCCCCTGCCTCTAGAACTACCACGTCCTCCTCCATAGGACTGGTTTTCCTGTTGTTGCTGTTGGTTCTGATTTCCTGCACGGCCACCAGAACGGCCTCTTCCTCTACCCCTGCCTCTACCTGTATTCGAGTAGAAAGCAGTCTCTTGAGAAGTTAAGGTGGCTGAACCACCATTCCTTTGCTCTTCACTCAGCAAGAGAGCAATAAGTTCCTGAAAATCACGAAATGTTTCACGGACTCCAATGGATGTCCGAAATTGTGCATAATCTTTCCCAAGACCATTCAAGGTCACGGACACTAAGTCCTCATCATCAACAGGTGCTCCAATGGAGGCAAGAGAATCTGCAAGGCCTTTCACCTTCAAGGAATACTCATTTATATTCAGATTTTTCCTTTGCACATTGTGCAACTCCTGCTTTAGCTGCATCTTTCGTGTTTTGGTATTTGTGCTATACAGCTTCACCAATGTATCCCATGCCTCCTTAGGCGTCTCTAGATCCTGTATATGCACAATCATAGAATCTGAAATGCTAACGGACAGCCAATACAGGCATTTTCTGGCTTTTTCATGCCATTCTTTAAAGGTCTTCAATTCAGCAGGAGTGGGAGCAGCACCCAAAACTGGTTCTGCAGTTTCACCACTGATGTAATCCCAAACTCCCTTTCCCATAAAGAAGTTTGTCATCCTGAACTTCCATGCTTGGAAGTTGTTCTTGTCAAGCTTCTCACTGACAATGGTAGACAGATTCTCAGACATTTTACAAATCACGAAATGCAACAGCAACCTGTAAACACAGCAAATGCCTCAGAAGGGCAAATAGCAAAACTTCTGCAAAGAGCCTCACAGGGGCAGATCTGCAACACTGACGAAAGTGGTATTTCACCACACAGTCACTTCCTCGTGACGATTTTGCATCAACAGGCAACAGGCATGAATCTGCAACTCCCAATATCTCTGCACATAGGCATACGATGCAATGTCTGTGGCACCTTTCCACCGACTAGCCGCGCGGTGGTCGCACAGCAAAAACAGGGCCTTTTTCTGGGTGCCTGCGAAGAACTTCCGCCTTCAAAACGGGCCCCGAAACGGCCTCAGATCAGAAAAATAAAGTCACCAAGGGCTTCGCCCGGTCCCGCAGCATATACTGTGCTCTCGCCGCACCGCGAAGGGCCTCTCAATCTGAGGCAGTGCACTCCTGCACTTCTGGCTGTGCTACCTGCAAAGATTTGCTCCCAAACTCGAAGTAGGAAAGCAACACTGGTCCTCTTACCAGGACACCACAAACTTGGCTTTCTTTCTTGAGCTCCTTACCACGAACAAGGCTCTGATACCATGTAAAGAATAAGGGAGAGAGATAGGAGACTCAAGTTCAGCTTCACAACACACAAAAGAGAGAGGACACAAGGTTTGAGGGTGAAGCCTTTCTTCACTTTTGCACACAACAACAAAACAATAGAAGAGGGAAATACCCTATATGTCAAAACCTAGAATACGTGGTTCATATGTGAACCCAAACCAAAACATACGTGGTAGTCTAACTACACCACGAGTACAACTAACATAGGCGGTGACATAAATGATAGTCATCCAGGAGATATGTCGGGGATAGAGCTTGATATCTCAACAGCGAGCACGTCACTGGATTGCCATGCCTTTAGTCCAGTGGCTATGGAACTATGTCATGCTAGTTGATCCTGTTATAAAGCGTTGGCACCATACAAATTTTGTTCAGTTTCCAGGTAGCCTGTATCCACCATTTGTTCGAACAGAGATATGTGGCATGCTTCTAAGAAGATCACTCTTTGATAGAGTCAGCCTGTAATCTCAGCATCGACCCGTTCATTGGGATTGAAACTAAGTGGAGGCAAATGGGTATCGAGGTAACATGGGACCTCCAGAATGAATTCCAATGTTTTGCAGAAGATAGCACTTAGGCGAAGGAAGAGATCAATGTTGCCACGCATTATTTGCTCAGGCTTGCTCAGGCTGCTGAAGTGCTCAGATCATTGTGCCTTGGATATTCCATTCTACACCAGAGTATGGTTCGATCATTGGCCAATTAATGGTGCGATATTCATCCAAAGTGTGTATGTTGGCTTCCCATTTTTTATGTCGTGGAACTGCATAGAACTTGGGATGGGTTCTGAGACAGGGAGGGGCACGTAGGTACTCTTTCAAGAAGTCAAAGAGCTTGGGACAGCGCCAATCAGGTTGTGGATCCAACTTGCTTATCCAACCTTCACTAATTTGACGCTAACGAAGGTTGGTAGGAAAGTTGTCCGGGTTCCATCCACCTCGAGTCTTCATATCAAGATATTTGCTCCAAAATTCCTTGATGGGGTTAGTGGGAAGTGGTATCTCATCAAAATCATACCCATCATTGGAACTTGGCATGGGAGTACGAATTGGATTATCCAGATCCTAATATTCAAAATCAAATACTGTCATTTTTTGCTGATGGAAGCATAAGTAGTGTTAGAGGTGATGACGGGGCAGGGAGAGAATCTGGGGACATGGGGGAGAAATATGAAAGAGTGTTAGTTGTGGAAGGGGGAGCAGAGGGGAGGGGGGGAAGAATTGGGCAAATGGTTTGAGCAGCTTGGTAATCTTCAAGGGTAGGATTAGCAAGGGAAGGGAAGACGCTAGGTGTGAGGGCTCGTAAGTTTGTGACTATTGGGTTAGTTGAAAATGGTGAGAAGCATGAGCAAAGAGACGATGGAGGGAATAGATATTAGGATGGAGCTTAGGGAAGGTTAAGAGGTTGGTAGCAGCAAGGGTAAGTGAGGTTATGAGGTTGGTAGAGAGAGTGGTTAGATATGGGAAGGAGATAGGCCCTGTCATCTTCCGACACTTCTTTTTGCTGGTGCGATGGGATCATCAGCTGCATGGGTGGGATGTCGGTTATGTCATGCCTTGTAAATAATAGTGATGGCTTTTGTAGCAATGGCAACAAACCAGCAATAACCATGAGGGGAGGACTACCATGAGGCATACATATGCAATGAAAGCATCCGTCCTGAGTGCTATAAACCCGGCATGTGTAGACAGGCAAAATATATTTTTCTCATCTTCAGACAAGTCTTGGCAAATTATGCGCAAAGTTTTGGTCCCTATGGAACGTTCCCATTTGATTGTTGGATGAGCAGGTACGATCCTGATTTGGAGTTGCTTCCATTGGATAAGCATGCATGCATTGAGGTGATCTTCCACTTGTAGAGCAGCCACAAGCTCTTGGTACACCACCGTTGTGCATTGTAGTGGGGCTTCATTAGTGTTGTCTTCCATTGCCTCATTGTTGTGCACTAGCAATTGGAGTTCAAGCTTGGAGATGATTATCTTTTGGGAGTGCATCTCATTCATTTTTTCTTTGTATTTCTAGTAGATGGTTGTATATGCCTCCTTAAGCTTTCTCATTTGCAAGGTGACCTTTGCCTCTTGAGGAATGTCTTCAGTGGTATTGGACCATTGGTCCAAGACTTGTGCTTGTGAAGTGTTGGTCTCTTTAGCGGTAGCAAGTTGGTTCTTTAAGATTCTGCATTCTCTTGTAAGCTCGTCGATGCTGAAGGCACGTACTACCAAAGACTGTTTCATGTCTTCAAGCTTGTCTTTGCAATCTTGGAGCTCTTCTTCTTTATGAATTAGAGTGAGTCGAGCTTGTACCACTACCTCCGTCTGCTGAGCATGTGCAGAGGTCAAGGAGTTATAGTAGGTCTATAGGATTGCCATTGCTTGTACTATTGTTATCAGTTGTGTTTAACTTTGGTGGAGGTTGGAGGTCACATCCCTCACTACCTTCTCTTGAGCTTGGAGAGCTTGGTTCATGCGCACTTCTTCTACTTCCTTCTCATCTATTGACGCTTGAAGTGCCTTGACCTCTATGGTGATTGCCTAGAATTGGTCTTCAAAATCTATTGCAATATGTCTGTCCAATTCTCTTGCATATTCTTCCTTGGCCAAGCTAGTGAATAGTTCTGACTTTTGGATCATTTGGCTAGCTTGATGTTGGAGAATGACAGACGGTGATGAGGACTAGCAATATTGCTGATACAAGTGGTGCCCATGTAGCCATCCTTACGATTCTGTAGTATTTGTGGGAGGTTGTTCTAATGGTATTTCAATCACTTGTGTACAATAGTTATACTATTGATTTGGCACTAGCTCCCCTTGTGGCTCATTGATTGGCATGGCGTCGATGGGCAGTTCTAGTGCTAATGTAGCCTCAGGCTCTAGTGCCAATCTTTCCTCAGGCTCTGGTTGCTGCTGTTGTTGGAGATATATTAGTTGCAATTGCGCACCGAGTTGTAGCATCTCGTGGGGCAATTCCTCAATTCCGACCTCTAGAATAGATATTTCTTCTAAGGCATCTGCACTTGCCAATGTGATAGTAGGAGATGTTGGTGACGGTTCCCATACTGGTGAGAAGGGAATGTCCAACTCCTCAATTGGTTTTGGTTTTCTGAACCTGTATCCATGTGCATGTGGTGTACCATTGATCATTAGATAAGTTGGCATGTAGGTATGACCATTGTGTGTGTTTGTGAGAGATCTTATTTTTATACATGCTTTGAGAGTGTGGAATGAAAGTGTGTGGCACAGTTATTCATGCAATCATCTATGTCTCTAAGCAAAAGCGTGTGAGTACACGTGACCTAGTTAACGGAGAATCGGAGTGAGTAGGGAGTAGAGAGACTCACTGCACTCACAATAGTGGGGATAATCACAATGAGTGAGTGGTACCTCCCCAAGTACACACATATATATCTATTATGGATAAGGTAGTAACCCTTAAGTACATCTAAGTACAAATGTGTACATAGTGTACTTAAGTGTCCTACATTAAAGTACAACATGAAGTACTATTTACATAGGGTGGCCAGTGCCTTTACCCCAACAACCTCCCACTTAAAGGCAGTGTGCCCTCAAGGAGAGAAAGAATATTGGCCTCAACCAATACCCATAAGAGATCTGCAGTGTGCAAACCTCTCTGCAGCTAACCCTTTGGTTAACAGATCTGCCGGATTGTCATCTGTATGCACCTTAACAAGCTTAATTTGCTTGTTTTCAAGCACCTCCCTGATAAAGTGATATTTCACATCTATGTGCTTAGTCTTTGCATGAAAAACAGGATTACGTGCCAACTGTATGGCACTCTGACTGTCACAATGCAACAATGGAATCTCCAATGGATAACCCAAATCTGTCACTAGCCGAGATAGCCATATAGCTTCCTTGCACGCCTCAGTGGCTGCAATATATTCAGCTTCTGTAGTAGACAAAGCAACGCATTGCTGCATTCTAGATACCCACGACACTGCACCTCCAGTGAAAGTGAAAACATAGCCGGTAGTAGACTTCCGGGTATCAGGGTGGCCGGCATAATCAGAGTCTGTATAACCCTGCACTTTGGCATCTTGACTGCCGAAACATATACACAAGTCCTGTGTACCCTTTAGGTATCTCATGACACCTTTCACTGCATTCCAATGCTTCTTGCCAGGTTTAGCCATGTATCTGCTAACCACTCCCACTGCAAACGCAATATCGGGCCTGGTTGCAACCATAGCATACATGAGACTGCCACAAGCTGATGCATACGGAATCTTTGACATCTCAGCTCTTTCAGCATCTGTCTGAGGGCTGTCCAAAGCACTGATTTTCACATAAGGAGGTAATGGAGTACCAATACTCTTCCCCCCCTCCATGTGAAATCTCTACAAGACCTTGCCAATGTATTCCTTCTGAGATAAGTATAGCAACCGCTTTTCCCTATCCCGAAGTATGCGCATACCCAATATATGGTTTGCATCACCAAGATCCTTCATATCAAAGGTCTGGTGCAATCTCTTTTTCAAGGCATTCATCTCCTTATGAGATTTTCCAGCAATCAACATATCATCCACATACAAAATGAGGATAAGTAAACTGCCATCTGAAGCTTTCTTGGTATATAAGCAGTGATCAATGTCACTTCTCCTGTAACTTTGGGTTCGCATGAATGTATCAAACTTATGATACCATTCCCTAGGTGCCTGCTTTAGACCATAAAGACTTTTCTTCAGTCTGCATACAAGCTTCTCTTTGCCCTTCACTGTAAAACCCTCTGGCTGCTGCATAAAAATTTCCTCATGTAAATCACCATGAAGAAATGCTGTTTTGACATCCATTTGGACCAAATCCATATCTGCATGTGCAACCAATGCTAATACAGTTCTGAGTGTTGTCATCTTGACAACGGGAGAGAATATCTCCTCAAAGTCAACACCATATTCCTGCTTGAACCCTTTGGCAACCAGTCTGGCTTTATGCCTTGGCTTTTCACCAGGTGTGACTTTAAGTCGATAAACCCATTTGCATGGAAGTACCTTCTTACCTGTAGGCAAGGGTACCAATTCCCAAGTGCCATTTTTGTGAAGACTGTCCATTTCAGACTTCATAGCAAGATCCCATTGAACCTTGTCTGCCCTCTGCTTAGCCTCTCTGTAGCATGAAGGCTCTCCACAATCAGTGAGCATCAAATAATCAAAGCCGGGAATGAATCTGTCTGGTTGCCGTGATGGTCTAGTTGACCTTCTAACTTGATGTCCATCATCATCATGAGGTGGCTGTCCAGCCTGTTCATTACCCTGTTCTGGCTGCATTTGCATGTCAGGAAGATCATCTAACTGTGGTACATCCATTTGGATATCATGTGCCATGTCTGGCTGTCCATTTGGACCTACTGCAGCATCATTTAGTGGCTGATTATGCTGCTGTAATGGCTGATTTACAGCCCTCCTGTGTTGCCCATGATGCCTGTCATCATCAATAGTTACTTTTGAAGGTTCCTGCTGTACAACAGGCTCCTTGAACATGATGGTTTCATCAAACACGACATCATTGCTGCGTATAAGTTTTCTGTTTGTGGGATCCCATAATCTGTAGCCCATCTCACCTTTGTCACCATATCCTAGGAAAATGCATTTTAGAGACTTTGGATCCAATTTAGTTCTGTCCTCTTTGCGTACATGCACATACACAACACAACCAAAGACCCGTAGATGTTTGTAAGACGGAGGCTTGCCCGTCCATGCTTGTTCAGGCACACCACCACATAGTCTCTTGTTTGGTGACCTGTTAATAAGGTGCACAGCTGTCTTTACAGCTTCAGCCCAAAATGTGTGGGGCAATGCAGCATGTGACAACATGGATCTGACTTTCTCTTGAATGGTCCTGAACATTTTTTCAGCTGTACCATTCTGTGGAGGATCATATGGTGCAGACAACACCCTTTGGATACCCTTTGCCTCACAGAATTCTTGAAATTCTTTGGACAAGTACTCTCCACCATTGTCAGATCGTAAGGCTTTCAGTTTTTTGCCTGTCTCATTTTCAACCAGTGCAACAAACTTAGTGAAAGCCTTGAACGTATCACTCTTCTTTCTGAGAGTGTAAACCCACACTTTGCGGGTGGCGTCATCTATGAATGACAGTATGTACTTTGAACCTCCTAAAGAGAGTGTAGGCATCTCACACACATCTGTATGTACTAGCTCCAAGAGCTGTAATTTCTGATTTGACCTTCTCTTATGAGGTATTTGTACTTGACGACCGTAGAGACAAAATTCACATTTCTGCAAATCTGAATATTTTAGACTCGGCAAGTAACCAAAATGAGCCAATTGCTCCATTCCCTTAATACTCATATGGCCAAGCCGGCTATGCCACAATGAAATCTTTGGCAGCTCGGTGGCATTTACATTAGAATGCGGACAATGTCCAGCATGAAGTGAGTACAAAGTATCAACCTTAGGACCCCTGGCAATAGCCATTGCCCCTTTGCTGATTTTCCATTTCTGATTACCAAAGGTGGTAAGATAACCATCATCATCCAACAACCCTGTGGAAATCAAGTTCTTCTTCACCTCAGGAACATGCCTGACCCCTTTAAGCATTAACTGCTGGCCATTTTCAAGAACAAGCCTGACATCACCTATACCAATGATAGAACATGCATGGTTATCACCAAGAAAGACAACTCCCTTCTGCCCTCCTGCATATCTGACAAACAGATCTCTGTAGGATGTCACATGAAAGGAAGCACCTGAATCTATAATCCAGGAAAACATATCTGATCCATCACCAGCATGAAGTGTATGAGCCTCCAGTGAAGAGGTGAAACATATCTCATGTCCACTGTCACTGTCACTAACATAAGTAACATTCAGCTCCTCTTTTTCTTTGCCCTTAGACTTGCCTTGAGCCTTGCCTTCTTTGGCTCTCTGGTCATTCTTCTTTTGAAAACACTTTTTCTCAATATGTCCCTTCTTGCCACAATAGTTGCATACAAGATCACTCTTAGAGCGGGACTTGCTCCTGTCTCTTTCTTTGTCTTTTCCACGTGTTTTGGACCTGCTGCGTGCATTCAAAGCATTTGACTTCCCAATAGCATTGTTCTTTCTGTTCATCTCTTCCTGTAGAAGAGCACTCTCCACATCTGCAAATACCAGAATGGTTTTTGAGTTGCTGGTAGAAGTCCTGAATGTGTCCCATGACTCAGGTAGAGAACATAGGATGAGTGTAGCTTTCAGCTCATCATCGAGCTTCAACCCCTGGTTGATCACCTGGCTGAATATGCTGTTAAACTCAATAATATGAGTGGACATAGCTGTCCCCTCCTTCATTTGAAGACCAACAAGCTTTTTTAGCCAGTAAGCTTTTCCCGTGGCACTTTTCTTGGCATAAGTATCCTCAAGACGTTGCCACATCTCCCACGCAGTAGGTTCATCCCTGATGCCTACAACCAGTGAATCAACAACTGTAAGCATAATGGTCGACCTGGCCAAGCCGTCCATCTTCTCCCACTGCTCATCAGTAATGTTGGAGGGCTTAACACCCTTCTCCTTTATAGGTTTGTACTGGTCCTTCTGCATCAACACATTGTAGCACTGTGTCCTCCATATGTCGTAATTTTTAGCTCCTTCGAGCTTCTTTATCTGGAACAAGGACGACACGTCGCTGCTGGAACTCATGGTAAAGTGATAAGAGTTTGTTCCTTGATGGAACTGCCTGACTCCCTGCGAGCACTAGTCACTCCAACAAAATTCTCCCGCAGCGGAAGTACGATCAAAAGTGAACTTTGTACTGTTTCAGTGGCACAAAACCAACTGAATATTGTTCTCCCACTTGCTGCAGAAACAGGACAGCAAGCTGATTTTACTGTTTTCAGTGGCGAAAATGCAATACAACTGCGTATAATCACTCTAGAAAAATTTCAGAACTGATATAATATTTTACAGCTGCAATATTTTGCTTTCTGATGGTCAAAATAGGTCAAAACAGGCTGTTTGACAGTCCCGGACTGTCAAAAAAATGTAATTTTCTGATTTTTGGATGAAATCCCTGATTTTAGACCTTCAAATGACCTCCAAATACACCAGTAACTTCCCCCCCAGCTGAATATACAGTCTAGAGTTGAAGTGGCTCAAAAGCCCTCTGAATCATAGCATCATAAGCACATAAAATGGCTGCATATCCCATGCATTAACACGGTAAGTGTCATCAACAACTGTTGCTCACAAGGCATTTGAATACATATCCATTTGGGTTGCATCCAACATAGCATACACTGTAAGTATCAAGCACAGATCTGCCCAATGCATATACTCAGTGCCAACATTGACATACAATCACTGGCCAAGTGATAAGACCTGTCTCGACACTGTTTGCGGCATAAGATAAGCCTCAGTGCGAGTAAAAGGCCCTGCCACAAGTAGAACACCTGCACCTGTATGTGTATATTCACAATACAAGGTACAAGGAAAAGAAAATGGCAGGAATGAAAGATGACAATGCAAGTAATACAGAGTACCTGGCTCAAATGCCAAATGAGCCACGGTTATGCCAGTGGGCTTCACACCGTTGTGTATGATACCTGTAGCTTACGAGCAGGGCCACAATCAAGAGAAGATGCTCGCATGAACAATCCTCAGCATCAGTAGATCAGCAGTAGCGACTCGGGCAGCACAAGCAGCAGGCTGGGGTGCTCCTGGAGAAGGTAGGACTGCTCCAGCACTTGCTACAGCAGCAGCTCTAGTACAAGCGGTAGCAGGGGAGCTCCAGAAAGAGGTCGGGGTGCTGCTACAGCAGGTCGTTTTGCTACAGGGGAGCTCCAGGAGCAGCTTGGGCAGCAAACAGCAGCTCGTTTTTGCTATGGGGAGCTCCAAGAGCAGCTCTGTGTCGAAGAAAATCAGCAGCAGCAGCTCCTGAGGGTGTGCTGAAATAGTGCGCAGCAGAAAATCAGCCCGCAGCAGCTCGTTTTTGCTCTGGGCAGACCCGGAATGGCCTGGAGCAGCTCTGGGTAGACCCGGAATGACCTGGAGCAGCTCTGGGTAGACCCGGAATGACCTGGAGCAGCTCGGAGCAGCTCCGTAGAGGTGCTCAGGTGAAAAACGACCTGCACAGGGTAGGCTTCCAGCTCTCTCAGCTCAGCAATGAACTCCCCCAGCACACGAACTAGCAGTAGCAGCTCGCGGGAAGAGAGAAGGGAGAAGCAGGAA